>NC_092153.1:32384149-33054149 GCF_045791955.1 Oncorhynchus clarkii lewisi
CTGTTGGGCAAGTATGCAGTTTTGGGACAATTCTCATATCACTTTGCTCAATTTATCACATACAATGACTTTGTATGGCTGTTGAAATGTGCAGAACATTAATCAGCAATGCCTGCCCCATATGTAAGGCCCTCTTTGAGTTGTTGCTGGTGCCCCTTTATTTTTCTTGACTGTGTCATGGGACCTGCGCCTACGCTTGGCACTCTCCATTGAAGCAGCATCAGCTCTCACAACTCCTCTCTGATTGCTTCCAGTGTCGCCAAAGTGCTGTCAAGCCACAATTTGTTCATCACATTTGATATAGCAGTGGCTTCAACATTGAACGTGGCTACTGCCATACTGGTTGCTCCGTCAATGCGGCTTTTGCCCATGAAGACAGTTTTGGGGTATCGTGACCATATTACAGAGTTCAGACAGTCATTTGTATTCTGGGATTCTCCGTGCTACATTCTTTTGAGGTTATCATTTGACATTCTATGATAAACAGTTACCATTTTCTGTGCAACCTCTCACATTTTTTAAATTATGCTCTCCAAGGTTTTTGTGACAGGGTGGATCTTCATTTCTATGGCTCTCTGGTACCAGCACCAATGCTCACAACTGTCCTGTTGTTGGAAGTTTATCCTCTCTTGTGCCAAGTGCCATCAAAGGATACATGAATGTCTATGATGGCATCCTCATCTTCCTTCAGCAACTCTGCTATGTCTGGGTCTATATCTGCATATGCTCTTCTAATTATCTTTGCAGCACTCTCCATTGACTGTAGCTCTCTCTGAATATCTGCAACTATCGTGGGGGGGGGGACTTATGTCTGTCGACATTAGTCATAACTGCAGGACTAAATATCAGCATGTTACCCATTGTAAATATTAGCATATCTGCATGTAGTTACTTTATTTAAAACTAATTTCTCTCTAATCACATTAGGCTACAGCCCTATGACACTGTAGGCCTATGTGACAGTCTCATTGTATAGTTATGTTTTCCTATCACTCTGTTTTATTAACTTTGAATACATTTGGAAATAAATATTATTTATACACAGCAAGTCACCTGACAATAATGGTCTACTCTCCCTTTTTATTTACCTGTCATTCTTAGAGTACTAAGTACACACCCCTGAGGTGCCCCAGTGTTGAGGATAAGCGTGGCAGACGTGCCTTACCACCTTGGGGCGGCCTGTCAAGAAGTCCAGGATCCAGTTGCAGAGGGATTGTTAAACACTGAGCTGTAGTCATTACTTGTTTTTATTTAGCTAGGCAAGTCCGTTAACAAATTATTATTTACAATGACAGCCTACTGGGGAACAGTGGGTTAACTACCTTGTTCAGGGGCAAAACAACATATTTTTACCTTGTCAGCTTGGGGATTCGATCCAGCAACCTTTAAGTTACTGGCCCAATGCTCTAACCACCTAGGCTACCTGCCACCCCAAATGAACAGCATTCTCACATGGGTGTTCCTTTTGTCCTGGTGGGAAAGGGCAGTGTGATTGAGATTGCGTCATCTGTGGATCTTTTGGGGCAGTTTGCCAATTGGAGTGGGTCTAGGGTATCTGGGAGGATGGTGTTTATGTGAGCCATTTTCAGCATTTCAAAGCACTTCATGGCTACTGACGTGAGTGCTACGGGGCGGTAATCATTTAGGCAGGTTACCTTCGTTTCCATGGGCACAGGGACTATGGTGATCTGCTTGAAACATGTAGGTATTACAGACTCAGATAGGTTGTCACTAAAGACACTTGCCAGTAGGTCCACTCATGCTTTGAGTACACATCCTGGTAATCCATCTGGCCCAGCGGCTTTGTGAATGTTGACCTGTTTAAAGGTCTTGCTCACATTGGCTACCGAGAGCGTTATCACACGGTCATCCAGAGCAGCTGGTACTCTCGTGCATGCTTCAGTGTTGCTAGCCCCGAAGCTAGCATAAAAGGCATTTACCTCATCTAGTAGGCTTGCGTCACTGGGCAGCTCGCATCTGGGTTTCCCTTTGTTGTCCGTAATAGTTTTCAAGCCCTGCCACATCCAACGAGCTTCGGAGCCGGTGTAGTAGGATTCAATCTTAATCCTTCATTGACTCTTTGCTTGTTTGATGGTTCATCTGAGGGCATAGAGGGATTTCTTATAAGCGTCCAGATTAGTGTCTCGCTCCTTGAAAGCTGTGGATGTTGCCTGTAATCCATGGCTGCTGGTTGGGATATGTACGTATTGTATAAACTGCCTTAATTTTGCTGGACCCCAGGAAGAAAGCAGCAGCTAATGGGGATCCATAATAAATACAAATGCGTACGGTTTCTGTGGGGACGATGTTGTCGATGCACTTATTGATGAAGCCGATGACTGAGGTGGTATACTTCTCAATGCCATTGGATGAATCCCGGAACATATTCTAGTCTGTGCTGGCAAAACAGTCCTGTAGTGTAGCATCCACGTCATCTGACCACTTCCGCATTGAGCGACTCGTGTACTTCCTGCTTTAGTTTTGGCTTGTAAGCAGGAATCAGGAGGATAGAATTATGGTCAGATTTGCCAAATGGAGTGCAGGGGAGAGCTTTATATGCATCTCTGTGTGTGGAGTAAAAGTGGAATAGAGCTTTTATTTGATTTATTTTCCCCTCTGGTTGCACTGATTTAAGTTTGCCTGCATTAAAGTCCCTGGCCACTAGGAGTGCCGCTTCTGGATGAGCATTTTCTTCTTTGCTTATGGCCTTATAGAGTTGGTTGAGTGCGGTCTTCGTGCCAGCATCTGTCTGTGGTGGTAGATAGACAGCTACGAATAATATAGATGAGAGCTCTATTGGTAGATATGTGGTCTACAGCTTATCATAAGGTACTCTACCTCAGGCGAGCAATTCCTCGAGACATCTTTAATATTAGACATCGCACACCAGCTGTTTTTGACAAAAAGACACACACCCCAACCTCTCGTCTTACCAGATGTACAGTTTAAGACGGAGGTTTACATACACCTTAGCCAAATACATTTAAACTCAGTTTTTCACAATTCCTGACATTTAATCCAAGTAAAAAATCCCTGTTTTAGGTCAGTTAGGATCACCACTTTATTTTAAGAATATGAAATGTCAGAATAACAGTAGAGTGATTTATTTCAGCTTTTATTATTTTCATCACATTCCCAGTGGGTCAGAAGTTTTACATACACTCAATTAGTATTTGGTAGCATTGCCTTTAAATTGTTTAACTTGGGTCAAACGTTTCGGGTAGTTTTCCACAAGCTTCCCACAATAAGTTGGGTGAAATTTGGCCCATTCCTCCTGACAGAGCTGGTGTAACTGAGTCAGGTTTGTAGGCCTCCTTGCCCGCACACGATTTCTCAGTTCTGCCTACAAAATTTATACGGGATTGAGGTCAGGGCTTTGTGATGGCCACTCCAATACCTTGACTTTGTTGTCCTTAATCCATTTTGCCACAACTTTGGAAGTATGCTTGGGGTCATTGTCCATTTGGAAGACCCATTTGCGACCAATCTTTAACTTCCTGACTGATGTTGCTTCAATATACCACACCATGATGCTGCCACCCCCGTGCTTCACGGTTGGGATGGTGTTCTTCGGCTTGCAAGCCTCCCCTTTTTCCACTGAAAACTTAACGCTGGTCATTATGGCCAAACAGTTCTATTTTTGTTTCATCAGCTCCTTCCTGAGCGGTATGACAGCTGCGTGGTCCCATGGTGTTTATACTTGCGTACTATTGCTTGTACAGATGAACGTGGTACCTTCAGGCTTTTGTAAATTGCTCCCAAGGATGAACCAGACTTGTGGAGGTCTACAATTGTTTTTTCTGAGGTCTTGGCTGATTTCTTTTGATTTTCCCATGATGTCAAGCAAAGAGACACTGAGTTTGAAGGTAGGCCTTAAAATACATCCACAGGTACACCTCCAATTGACTCAAATTATGTCAATTAGCCTATCAGAAGCTTCTAAAGCCATGACATCATTTTCTGGAATTTTCCAAGCTGTTTAAAAGGTACAGTCAACTTAGTGTATGTAAACTTCTGACCTACTGGAATTGTGATACAGTGAATTATAAGTGAAATAATCTATATGTAAACAATTGTTGGAAAAATTACTTGTGTCATGCACGAAGTAGATGTCCTAACCGACTTGCCAAAACTATAGTTTGTTAACAAGAAATTTGTGGAGTGGTTGAAAAACGAGTTTTAATGACAACAACCTGAGTGTATGTAAACTTCAGACTTCAACTGTAGCTCCTCTGTTCTGCCGGTGCATGGAAAATCCCGCCAGTTCTATATGATCTGTGTTGTCGTTCAGCAACGTCTCGGTGAAACCTAAGATATTACAGTTCTTAATGTCCCGTTGGTAGGATAATCGTAATCGTAGGTCATCAATTTTATTTTCCAATGATTGCATGTTAGCAAGTAGGACGGATGGCAGTGGGAGTTTACTCGCTCGCGGCGGATTCTCAGAAGGCAGCCCAATCTGCGTCCTCTTTTCCTTCGTCTTTTCTTCACGCAAATGACAGAGATTTGGGCCTGTTCCCAGGAGAGAAGTATATCCTTGTCGGACTCGAAGGCACACCGGTTAATTAAAATGCATTCCTGGTGACTACCTCATGAAGCTGGTTGAGAGAATGTCAAAAGTGTGCAAAGCTGTCATCATGGCAAAGGGTGGCTACTTTGAAGAAACTCAAATATAAAATGTATTTTGATTTGTTTAACACTTTTTTTTTGGTTACTACATGATTCCATATGTGTTATTTCATAGTTTTGATGTCTTCATTATTATTCTACATAGTAGAAAATAGTAAAAATAAAGAAAAACCCTTGAATGAGTAGGTGTGACCAAACGTTTGACTGGTACTGTACTCCGGACTCGGACATTCCTCGTCCTCATATTTCTATTTTTTTTCTTCCATTCTTAACATTTTTTAGATGTGTGTGTATTGTTAGATATTACTGCACTTACTTCAAGGAACACAAGCATTTTGCAACACCCGCAATAACATCTGCCAAATAAGTGTATGCGAGCAATACAAATGAACAGGGAAATGGGAGTCTCATTCACATTCAGCTTGATTTTAAATTGACCAGAAAGGCATAGCTTTTCGTCACTGGTTGAGACAAATATGGGGAAAATCCATTTATCCTTGCCGGGTAAAGCCGGGTGTACACTACATGACTTTCAAAATCTTAACATCTCGTCGCCTCTCACATTAAACTATCTTTCCTGTAGTTTTTTGTCTTGTCAATGTAGTGGTGCGCACACTAAACAATGTGGCACAGATCGGAGGAAGGGGGATGCCTAGTCAGTTGTAAAACTGAATGCATTCAACTCAAATGTGTCTTCCACATATAACCCAACCCCTCTGAATCAGAGAGGTGTTCGGGGCTGCCTTAATTGACATCCATGGCGCTAAGGGGCAGAATCACAGATGTTTACCTTTTAGGCTCTGGGATTCTATCCATCAACCTTTTGGTTACTGGCACAACGCTCCTACCCACCAGGCTACCGGCCGCCCCACACCCTTGTTCATGAGGATTCTTGACACTGCGCTGTCTCGCGAAAACAAATATGTAATTGTAAACATATTCAGTCAGACATTTGCTCTTGTCATGCAGAGTTGAAATATCTAGCCAATACCTTTTTAAAAAATATATATTATTATTATACATTTTTTGTGATATCCAATTGGTAGTTACAGTTTTGTCCCATCACTGCAACTCCCGTACGGGCTCGGTCGAGAGCCGTGCATCCTCCGAAGCACGACCCCGCCAAGACGCACTGCTTCTTAACAATGCTTGCTTAACTCAGATGGTTGCATAACCCTTTCTCTGGGAACTGAGAGGTAGTGTGAAAACTACTGTGTTCCCTGGTGCTCGCAGTGCAATCCTTTAGCAATGGAGCCGGGTTGCCAAAGTCCCCCAGAACCGTAGGTAAACAAGCTCGTAAGGGTATGAGGCTGAATTCTATGGTCCCCAAGCAACCAGGTATACCATTCATGGGGAGACTGTGCATGCGCGGCAAATCTTCTCCAGCTAGTGGGGTGTGTAGGTGCTGAGACTGTTGTATGCCTGAGGCAAGAATGCCTTCTACCAGCGCCGTCTGTCGGCTATACAGCAGACTAGTCATTTTTAGCCGGTTACTTTTTAGGCTTCTTTTCAAATCGCTAGTCAGAAAATAGTCTGCAGAGCCCTATCCTGCTAGAATGAACAATATGCATCTTCTAGCGATCTATTGATGGGACAGTCGCCTGTCAGTCACAAAGTGTATTGCAGATAGCTGAGAATAATGCCAATGAAATGGAAGCTTGAAAAAAAGTGCAACTGCCAACCCTACCACTGTGTAGTGAGGTCAAAAACAAGAGCCGCTGTATAGTGGATAGGTATAACAAACGTAGAGGAATTCTTCCTTATCAACCCGTTCTACCTAGAGAGATGTCTATGCTGAACTGGAGAGAGGGTAGGCTAAAGAGCATGGAGTTCTTTGTGAACTGCCTCTTATAGGCTAGGGTGATACTCCTAGGCTTTCTAGTCCTCCAGCCTACCATGGGCTTGAGAGGTCAGAATTTCACTGTGATAGCAGCAAAGGACTGTTTGTGTCTGCCCTGGTTCTGGGACTTCGCCTGGGTATTAAAAGTCGGCTTTTCCGTTCTCCGTCCCCCTTGGTCCGGCGGGACATTGGACCACTCGATGCCGAGTTTGGCCACGGCTTGCTTGCATATGTCGATGAGCGTGTAACCTGGGAGGGATTGGCAACCTTGTTACCGTCTGTGCCCTTGGCTAGGTGCCTGGGGACAGGTGCTGTGCTTGGGAGGGAGGTTGCGGGGGCTCCCCCTCACTTGCTCCATCCTCGGGTTCAAAGTTGGAGAAGCTGCTATTAGCTTGAGCCTCCTATCTCCCCTTCTCACAAGATTGTGTCTTCGTTAAATGAGGAAAGAGAATTAAGGTTATCCATCTCCTCTGCCCAGCTTTGTACAGACGAGCGCTTGTCCCCTATCCTGGGGGGTGGCTTGGAGGCGGGGGTGCACAGAGCAGGAACAATCTTTTTGAGTCTCCTTCTCTTGCTAACCTTCGACAGTGTACTGCAGTGCAGACACGACTCTGGGTAGTCGACTGTTTCTTGAGTATGCTTGTGTCCTAAACAGGCAAAGCATAGAGATTGCTCTTTCTCTGAGATGCGAGAGCAACAGGGGGTAGAGCTGGGGCTCAGGTGCCTGTCTTGGGTCATCCTGGCAAGGGTAAGCGGTAGCAATGACTCTGTGGAGAGGTTAATGGCACCCAGTAAGCCGGAGAGCACCGCAAGGTGGAGTTGCTCTGTAGGCTAGCAGTGGTGTAAAGTGCTTAAGTTAAAATACTTTAAAATACTACGTATCAACTTCTTAGGGCTGAAATCCCATTAATGGGATCGATATGACAACAGCCAGTGGGCGCCAAATTCAAAACAACAGAAATCTCATAATTAAAATTCCTCAAACATACATGTACAGTGCCTTGCGAAAGTATTCGGCCCCCTTGAACTTTGCGACCTTTTGCCACATTTCAGGCTTCAAACATAAATATATAAAACTGTATTTTTTTGTGAAGAATCAACAACAAGTGGGACACAATCATGAAGTGGAACGACATTTATTGGATATTTCAAACTTTTTTAACAAATCAAAAACTGAAAAATTGGGCGTGCAAAATTATTCAGCCCCACTTAAGTTAATACTTTGTAGCGCCACCTTTTGCTGCGATTACAGCTGTAAGTCGCTTGGGGTATGTCTCTATCAGTTTTGCACATCGAGAGACTGACATTTTTTCCCATTCCTCCTTGCAAAACAGCTCGAGCTCAGTGAGGTTGGATGGAGAGCATTTGTGAACAGCAGTTTTCAGTTCTTTCCACAGATTCTCGATTGGATTCAGGTCTGGACTTTGACTTGGCCATTCTAACACCTGGATATGTTTATTTTTGAACCATTCCATTGTAGATTTTGCTTTATGTTTTGGATCATTGTCTTGTTGGAAGACAAATCTCCGTCCCAGTCTCAGGTCTTTTGCAGACTCCATCAGGTTTTCTTCCAGAATGGTCCTGTATTTGGCTCCATCCATCTTCCCATCAATTTTAACCATCTTCCCTGTCCCTGCTGAAGAAAAGCAGGCCCAAACCATGATGCTGCCACCACCATGTTTAACAGTGGGGATGGTGTGTTCAGCTGTGTTGCTTTTACGCCAAACATAACGTTTTGCATTGTTGCCAAAAAGTTCATTTTTGGTTTCATCTGACCAGAGCACCTTCTTCCACATGTTTGGTGTGTCTCCCAGGTGGCTTGTGGCAAACTTTAAACAACACTTTTTATGGATATCTTTAAGAAATGGCTTTCTTCTTGCCACTCTTCCATAAAGGCCAGATTTGTGCAATATACGACTGATTGTTGTCCTATGGACAGAGTCTCCCACCTCAGCTGTAGATCTCTGCAGTTCATCCAGAGTGATCATGGGCCTCTTGGCTGCATCTCTGATCAGTCTTCTCCTTGTATGAGCTGAAAGTTTAGAGGACGGCCAGGTCTTGGTAGATTTGCAGTGGTCTGATACTCCTTCCATTTCAATATTATCGCTTGCACAGTGCTCCTTGGGATGTTTAAAGCTTGGGAAATCTTTTTGTATCCAAATCCGGCTTTAAACTTCTTCACAACAGTATCTCGGACCTGCCTGGTGTGTTCCTTGTTCTTAATGATGCTCTCTGCGCTTTTAACGGACCTCTGAGACTATCACAGTGCAGGTGCATTTATACGGAGACTTGATTACACACAGGTGGATTGTATTTATCATCATTAGTCATTTAGGTCAACATTGGATCATTCAGAGATTCTCACTGAACTTCTGGAGAGAGTTTGCTGCACTGAAAGTAAAGGGGCTGAATAATTTTGCACACCCAATTTTTCAGTTTTTGATTTGTTAAAAAAGTTTGAAATATCCAATAAGTGTCGTTCCACTTCATGATTGTGTCCCACTTGTTGTTGATTCTTCACAAAAAAATACAGTTTTATATATTTATGTTTGAAGCCTGAAATGTGGCAAAAGGTCTCAAAGTTCAAGGGGGCCGAATACTTTCGCAAGGCACTGTATCTTATACCATTTTAAAGGTTATCTTGTTGTTAGTCCCACCACAGTGTCCGATTTCAAATAGGCTTTACAGCGAAAGCACCACAAACGATTATGTTAGGTCAGAGCCAAGTCACAAAAACACTCACAGCCATTTTTCCAGCCAAAGAGAGGAGTCACAAAAAGCAAAAATAGAGATATAATTAATCACTAACCTTTGATGATCTTCATCAGATGACACTCATAGGACTTCATGTTACACAATAAATGCATGTTTTGTTCGGTAAAGTTCATATTTATATAAAAAAAATCTCAGTATACATTGGGCGCGTTATGTTCAGTAGTTCCAAAAACATCTGGTCAATTTTCAGAGAGCTACATCAATTTACAGAAATACTCATCATAAATGTTGATGAAAATACAAGTATTATACATGGAATTAAAGATATACTTCTCCGTAATGCAACCGCTGTGTCAGATTTTTAAAAAGCTAATCATGCTATAATCTGAGAATGGTGCTCAGAGAACAAATACATATACCCGCCATTTTGGAGTCAACAGAAGTCAGAAATAACATTATAGATATTCACTTACCTTTGATGATCTTCATCAGAATGCACTCCCAGGAATCCCAGTTCCACAATAAATGTTTGATTTGTTCGATAATGTCCATTTACGTCCAAATAGCTACTTTTGTTAGTGCGTTTGGTAAACAAATCAAAACTCACAAAGCGCGTTCACTAGTTGCAGACAAAATGTCAAAAAGTTCCGTTACAGACCGTAGAAACCTGTCAAACGATGTATAGAATCAATCTTTAGGATGTTTTTAACATAAATCTTCAATAATATTCCAATCTGAGAATTCCTTTGTCTTCAGAAAAGCAAAGGAACGGGAGATACCTCTCATGTGAAATGCATGTGACCAGCGCGTGACTGCTGCCAGACCTCTGACTCATTCAGCTCTCATTCGGCCCCACTTTCCAGTAGAAGAATCAAACAAGTTTCTAAAGACGGTTGACATCTAGTAGAAGCCTTAGGAAGTGCAAGATGACCAATATCCCACTGTATCTTCGATAGGGGCTGAGTTGAAAATCGAAGAACCTCAGATTTCCCACTTCCTGGTTGGATTACTTTTTAGGTTTTTGCCTGCTATATGAGTTCTGTTTTACTCACAGACATCATTCAAACAGTTTTAGAAACTTCAGAGTTTTTTCTAATCAAATATTATAATAATAATAATAATAATAATATGCATATATTAGCAACTGGGACTTAGGAGCAGGCCGTTTACTCTGGGCACCTTATTCATCCAAGCTACTCATTACTGCCCCCCAGCCATAAGAAGTTAAGTAGTTTTTTTTGGTATCTTTACTTTACCATTTATATTTTTGACAATGTACTTTTACTTCACTACATTCCTATCCTACGCTCTGCGGTGGAGTCCTTGAGGGTCCACCTGTGAACAGGTAAGTAGTAGAGCAGAGGTCCTAGTCAGTAGCTGAAGAGAATAGAGGCTCTTAATCATATACGTAAGGAAGCCAAAAAGAATGGAAGCTGGGAGCGGACTACGGCCCCTAATGTGAAGTGGAGTGGTCCACTATTGGCCGTTGCTCCTGTCTCTCTTCGAGAGATGTGTGATTGGATATTCATGGACTCCGCTCCTAAAAGCGGACGCTACCCATAATTGAGAGACCTAACGAGTAATTAAAATATAATTAATTCTAGGTAATGCAATACAACATCAACGTCACACTGGCTTCTTATCTGGTGAGCTCTCATTGGCTATTGCTTACCACCGTTGTCAAAACTTGTCGTTGCACATCTCACTACAAGAGCATTGCATATTTTGTGCTGATAAAATAAAAGGTTGGAAATATCTGGACGGTTCAAAGACTGGATCAGTGGCACTCAGATTGTGTCTCTGAGGGAGGAGAATTAACGCTTACGTTAAACGAGTGTCAATGACGGCCGCGTGCCTCGAGTAGGCAATCTCTAAAACTTGTCTGGCAAAAATTGTGTAGTGTACGTCTGGCTTAAGGGTTTTGTTCAAGAGAAGAGATACGGAATAAAGAGTTCCGACCCTTGACTAGGCCAAGATAGAAGTGTTTAGAAAGAACAGAGCCATCACATGTTCCCCAATACCCCCCACTCCCACCTACAGTGTATTGACTGGCATACTTTAAGGTCTGGAGTGCCTTTTCCCTCTTATGAGATCAGTAGTAGTGGACTGAGATTAACCTTGTTTTCAATCGCAGCTCTGGGCCGAAATTTAATGGTGGTTCCAGAGGGAAGATTGGCCCCCCACCTGTCATCAAGCTAAGGTTTCTATTTCACAATTTTTCTGTTGTTTGTGTAGGTAGTTTTGTGCTGTGCATGTGTGAATGTGATGAAGCAACTCAAATAGATGCTAATGGAACCCTTTCTTTCAGCCGAAGACGTTCCAGAAGCCGAAGCCCTTTCAAGAAAGAGAAGAGTCCTGTGAGGCAAGTGTTCCTTGGGGAGATGACGCAAAAGACCTCAATCAGGTTGACGTTCCACTTTTAAAGCTTGTGTACCCTTGTTCGACAAAGTGGGCTTACCATTTTGATAATACCTTGTTGACAGACATACAGTGGGGCAAAAAAGTATTTAGTCAGCCAACAATTGTGCAAGTTCTCCCACTTAAAAAGATGAGGGAGGCCTGTAATTTTCATCATATGTACACTTCAACTATGACAGACAAAATGAGACATTTTTTTTTCTCAGAAAATCACATTGTAGGATTTTTAATGAATTTATTTGCAAATTATGGTGGAAAATATATATTTGGTCACCTACAAACAAGCAAGATTTCTGGCTCTCACAGACCTGTAACTTCTTCTTTAAGAGGCTCCTCTGTCCTCCACTTGTTACCTGTATTAATGGCACCTGTTTGAACTTGTTATCAGTATAAAAGACACCTGTCCACAACCTCAAATAGTCACACTCCAAACTCCACTATGGCCAAGACCAAAGAGCTGTCAAAGGACACCAGAAACTAAATTGTAGACCTGCACCAGGCTGGGAAGACTGAATCTGCAATAGGTAAGCAGCTTGGTTTGAAGAAATCAAATGTGGTAGCAATTATTAGGAAATGGAAGACATACAAGACCACTGATAATCTCCCTCGATCTGGGGACCCACGCAAGATCTCACCCTGCGGGGTCAAAATGATCACAAGAACGGTGAGCAAAAATCCCAGAACCACACGGGGGGACCTAGTGAATGACCTGCAGAGAGCTGGGACCAAAGTAACAAAGCCTACCATCAGTAACACACTACGCCACCAGGGACTCAAATCCTGCAGTGCCAGACGTGTCCCCCTGCTTAAGCCAGTACATGTCTAGGCCCGTCTGAAGTTTGCTAGAGAGCATTTGGATGATCCAGAAGAAGATTTGGAGAATGTCATATGGTCAGATGAAACCAAAATAGAACTTTTTGGTAAAAACTCAACTCGTGAAACTCAACTTGTGTTTGGAAGACAAAGAATGCTGAGTTGCATCCAAAGAACACCATACCTACTGTGAAGCATGGGGGTGGAAACATCATGCTTTGGGGCTGTTTTACTGCCAAGGGACCAGGACGACTGATCCGTGTAAAGGAAAGAATGAATGGGGCCATAAGATTTTGAGTGAAAATCTCCTTCCATCAGCAAGGGCATTGAAGATGAAACGTGGCTGGGTCTTTCAGCATGACAATGATCCCAAACACAACGAAGGAGTGGCTTCGTAAGAAGCATTTCAAGGTCCTGGAGTGGCCTAGCCAGTCTCCAGATCTCAACCCCATAGAAAATCTTTGGAGGGAGTTGAAAGTCCGTGTTGCCCAGCAACAGCCCCAAAATATCACTGCTCTAGAGAAGATCTGCAAGGAGGAATGGGCCAAAATACCAGCAACAGTGTGTGAGAACCTTGTGAAGACTTACAGAAAATGTTTGACCTCTGTCATTGCCAACAAAGGGTATATAACAAAGTATTGAGAAACTTTTGTTATTGACCAAATACTTATTTTCCACCATAATTTGCAAATAAATTCTTTAAAAAACCTACAATGTGATTTTCTGGATTTTTTCTCTCATTTTGTCTGTCATAGTTGAAGTGTACCTATGAGGAAAATTACAGGCCTCTCATCTTTTTACGTGGGAGAACTTGCACAATTGGTGGCTGACTAAATACTTTTTTGCCCCACTGTATGTAGCATAAATGGTATCGTAACATACGTCACCATACTGGGATTTAAAACGTAGGCCCACAGTAAATTTGCCCGAAACTTGCAGACAGGAGCAGGCACAAGATTTTTGTTCTGGGTTATCCAGATTACCATTTTCCTGACAAAATATAGTAAAATAAATACACAAGTGCTTTTACAGTGCTTTTACAACTTTTACAGTGCTGATACAAGATTGGGGCCACTGGAAAACAAAAAATGGCTTTACCACATAAGAGTAATTCAATGCTTTGTTTCTACAGGCAGCCAATAGACAACCTGACTCCAGAGGAAAGGGACGCTCGCACAGTGTTCTGCATGCAGCTGGCAGCCAGAATCCGACCACGTGACCTGGAGGAGTTCTTCTCTGCAGTAGGAAAGGTGAGTGTCTTTACTCGTAATGTCATTGTCATTCTTGACGAAAAAAAATGTGGCCACCGATTTGCTAAGCATTTGCACCAGGTGAGATGTTTGCTCCAGTTTTTTTCAGAAGGCTATTTAACACCAAAGTAAACATGAAACTTTGCAATTTACAATAGTTTTTTATTTATTTATTCTAACCTTTTAGTTCAAGCCTCAATGTTTTATTTAGAAAAGATGGGTGTTAAAAATGTAAATGTATTTAGGTGTTATTCACAGCCAACAAGAGCAATGGATTTAGCAATGTCCATCCATTCTAAAACAGATTATTTTGTTAATTTTCAAGGTGAGAGATGTGCGCATGATCTCTGACAGAAATTCGAGGAGGTCGAAGGGGATTGCTTACATCGAGTTTGTGGAGGCCAACTCGGTGCCACTGGCTATAGGATTGTCTGGCCAGCGACTTCTGGGGGTGCCAATAATTGTTCAGGCCTCACAGGTAATGGTTAGTAATCATCTCACAGGGATTTTATTCTTTCTATTTATTTTAACTAGGGCTGTCAATGTTAACACGTTAATTACTGTTACATTTTGAAATCTTCATGCCGCAATTAAAAAATAACACATTTAAAGAGCAACTGCCCCTAAAAAACAACTTCTCATTTAGAAAACAGCCTATGTGTCATCAATATGAGTCAGAAACATTTATTCTGTCAAAATTGACTACAAAGTGTAAATAGACTAATTATATTGAATTCAAAACCGCTGCTGGTCTTGACTGCTTCACAACATAAATTATGGTTGTAATACCTGATCGTAATACCTGTGGTAAATTTGAGTTGACTTTGGATATCCTTATTGGGCTAGTTGGGAACCATTGGCAAATTACACAATGTACATGGGACAATGTGTTAACTGTAAATTGTAGACATGCCTATACAAATATTAAAAGCATTTAATGAGAACTAAAAGGTGTGCAACATGAAAAGATTGTCTCATATACATTGTAATTTATTGACAGTCCCTAGCCCCGGAGATGATCTATCCAAAGTTAAATTAATTTTGCCACGGTCGCACACCAACCGGCTGAAGCTAATTGGCTAAATAATTTGGCTAACTTGTCCCACCTACGAACACACACATGAGTCACCCACATCAAACCACCCCCTGAATTTAGTAATGCCACTAACTAGCATTTCTTAATTAACCAAACCTTAAACGAGGCCAAATCATGAAGTGCAGTCACCCTTTAATCGCATATAAAAAAAATTAGACCACAGTCTGTTTCCGCACACATTTCTTTGAGCTCACACTCTTTGCTTCCGACAGCTAGCAACCTTTCTTGTGGTGGAGAGACCATCCACTATGCGTGCAGCTTTCAGCTACAAATGTTAAGGAAAACTTACAGAAAGTTCAACCATAAACACTTTCTCAGGTATTTCTTTAAATCATAGCAAAAACATATTTGCACAGAAGTAGCTAGTCAGTTATGCTAACATTAGCTAGCTGGCTAACCAAACAATAATATTTAGAATGCCATGGCAGATTGCCTCTAGATTCAACACTAATTTCCCACAATGATTTGAATTCAAACAGAACTTCAATTCCATTTAGCTATTGTTTTTGTTGTCTCATTTCTAGTACAGTAGCAGCTTGTGACTAGTTCATGTTGGGCATGGATAAGAAGTAGCCTAGGCAAGATCTAATAGCTGTATGATGTTTTACATTTATATCACACCTGAGGCGAGTTCAACAAGGCTTCTGTTTGTGGTGAACATGTTGCCAGAGTAACAATTTCAGTTGAATGAACATTGCAAAATGTTATGGTGAAGCATCAAACATTTACTTTTTGTACGGATTACTGTGACTTTTTAGCGACAATGTTCAAACTGAAAATTACTTTGCTATTCCTACTAAATATAGTGGAAAGTCTACATAGCCAATTAATATATTTTTTTGCGCCAGTTAAGACCTGAAACACACACTTATGTTTGCGGCACACTACCTTCTCAGACTGTTAGCTAATGTTACGAACGGTCGCTGCTAACACAAAACAAATGGATTATGTTAACTATTTCCCTTGTTGAATGCACCTTGGCTGAGATATTATTGTCTTAGAAAACAGTTTATTTTGAGGTTTCAGTGAGGTTCTGTTGACATGCATTGAAACGTGTGGCCTTTTCATGGATTTCTTTTCCAAATTACTACCAATGAACATACAAATTTCCTACAACTTCCTAATACTAAACATAAAATACTTTAAATAAGGTGTGGGACATCATTGGTCTATTACATTTCAGCAAGTAGCAGGTCTATTACGCACCAGCAGCTAGAATTTGTCCATCCACAATTCAACTGTGGGAACATGGCAACTATCAACAGCAGACAACTGAAAGAGCTGGCCTGTACTATACGAGAGATTGTTTGTGAGGAGATTACCTCTGCCCTCGATTTACAATGAAAACCTATAAATGAATCACTGGTAGTGCTCACTGCTAAATTGGATACCTGTTCAACCGAAGTGTAAAGTCTGGAGAAGACAGCCAATGCGACACAGGTGCGACTCCATGACCTGAAAACAGCGCAAGCTATGTTTGAAGGGATAATCAAACTCTTAAAAGAGTTAACAAGTCTCTGAAAGACTACAACTTGTGTTGGGTGGTACTTCCTGCTCTGGGCCACAGTCTCTTCCCCCAAGGTGGGCTTTTTTGAAAAGGAGGCAGACACTAACAACACAATCCTTTGTTTAGGGACAATGAGGGGACATTGGGAGCTGCTTTTGAGAGGAATGCTCAGTCAACATAGTGAATGGGTTGGGGGCCTAAAGTTTTAGGAGGGCAGTTCTTACACAGTATGAAATCAGAGTGTCTTGTTTGTAAATAATGCATGGGACAGTATTGTAGGATTTGGCTATACCGACATCTATGGATAGCATAATTGTGTTTGTCAAACAGGTAGGCCTACCACGTTTTTGAATAGGAAGAAATAGGCTCAAATTCTATATGTAATTCTATGATTAGGCCCATAAAAAAATTGGTGCGCACGTGCATATATAGCGGGCATAAAGGAATTTTACTTTGACCCCTGTATCGGAAAGTTACAATGTTTCAATCACTGTGCAGCCAACTGCCTATAGTAGGTAACAATTTATTTCTAATAAAGACACCTGTTATCACACATGGCACGACCCGACCATTGTTACAATTTAGAATAAAAATAACATATTATCATTTAATAATCCTGTAGAACTGTAAAAAGAGTGAGATCATTTGAACTTTGGAAACAAGTGCTTTCATAAATGCATGGCGGGCCTCGTTTTGCTGGAGCAGTATAAAATCTTTTTTTTGTCAATGACCCAGCCTTAACTAATTTTGTTTATATACATATTGAATTGGATTGTCCAACATTAAATTTCACAATTTCTTCATTTTGTGGCCCACATAGTGGCCTCTTCCCTCTGCTGTTGTGCTGCATTGCAGTCAGCAATGTTTTCTCTTGGTAGCTTCTCCATGGTCCTTAAATCAAATCAAAGATACCCAGCATTTCCACATTCAGCCTGTCGGTGGTCCCATGTAGCGCAATGTTCTGGGTGACCATTACGCGTATCAGGGCTATGAACCTCTGCAGCACCTGCTGCCAATGGAGAGTCTCTCCGTCAATAGCCCGTTGGGATTGGGCATTGATAGTTTGCTTGGACACCAGCCTGTTCTCCAGCTCCTTCCACCTCTAGAAACTATGTAGATGGTCATGCAACTTCTCATGTGAGGTGAGGAGGTGGCACAGATTCTTCCAGTACCTGGTTTCATCCCTGACCAGCTCAGATTTGCCCTCATGTGAAAACATTTTGCAGCAAAAACAGAAGGCTGCATCATTTTGCTTGGAATAAATGAGCCATGGTCTCTCCACTCTCACCCCGTTTTCCATCCTCCTATTGTAGTGGGCCACCGAAAATATTTGTCTCATCTCTTGGGAAATTCCCCACCTTATTCTGATATTGCCCAGCATGCACTAAAATGTCCCGTAAAGATCCATTCATATCTTTTGGCCACTCCCTGGGATCGTTTATGTTTTTTGTCTGGGAGTTGGATTTAGCAATAGCAGCACCACTGTCATTGGGGACGTAGAAAGACAAATCTGAGTCCGTGTCCCAGATAGTAGGGTCTCCGCTGGCATTGTTTGGAGGTGTGGCTCAACTGGTGCACAACCTATTCTTGTCCACCCAGAGAGCGGTCATCATAGGTGGAAATGGATGGCTCGGAATCCTCCGGTTCGCCCTCTTTGCTGCTAGAACTAGCGAACGGGGTCTCGTCTGTCTCTGTGAATTTATGTCCTTGGAGACTTGTTCTCGACAATGGCTTGATGGGCATTGCTGTACGCTGATAAATTTCAGCAGCGAATCTCTTTGGCTTAGAGATTGTGCCTCTTCTCTCATTATTTCTACAATATTTTTTATATATATTCGCTTCCTGATTGTTTTTGTCTCTTAGACATGGTAGCAAATTTGGTTGCAAATCTCTGAACTTCGGGAGAAGCGGGAATGGGGTGGGAATGGGAACTGCAGCAACAGCTATGAGCTGGTTGCTTGGGTACCGCCGGCGGTGTAGTAGCCGATCAGGGGTACCGGAGGGCAGCAGCCAATTTCCAGATTGCCGCCCGAAATTCAAGTGACCGCTTCAAATCAAATTGTATTTGTCACGTGCTGAAAACAACCTTACAGTGAAATGCTTACTTACAAGCCCTTAACCAACAATGCAGTTTTAAGAAAAATACTTAATAAAATAAGAAATAAAAGTAACAAATAATTAAAGAGCACCAGTAAAATAACAATAGCGAGGCTATATACAAGGGGTACTGGTACAGAGTCAATGTGTGGGGGCACCGGTTAGTCGAGGTAATATGTACATGTAGGTAGAGTATTTAAAGTCACAATGCATAGATAATAAACAGAGAGTAGCAGCAGCGTAAAAGAGGGGGTGGCAATGCAAATATTCTGGGTAGCCATTTGATTAGGTGTTCAGGAGTCTTGTGGCTTGGGGTTAGAAGCTGTTTAGAAGCCTCTTGAACCTAGACTTGACGTTCTGGTACCGCTTGCCATGCGGTAGCAGAGAGAACAGTCTATGTCTAGGGTGACTGGAGTCTTCAACAGTTTTTAGGGTCTTCCTCTGACACCGCCTAGTATAGAGGTCCTGGATGTCAGGAAGCGTGGCCCCAGTGATGTACTGGGCCGTACGCACTACCCTCTGTAGTGTCTTGCTGTCGGATGATGATACAATCAGTCAGGATGCTCTCGATGGTGCAGCCGTAGAACCTTTTTAGGATCCATGCCAAATCTTTTCAGTCTCCTGAGGGGGAATAGGTTTTGTCATGCCCTTTTCATGACTGTCTTGGTGTGCTTGGACCATGTTAGTTTGTTGGTGATGTAGACACCAAGGAACTTGAAGCTCTTCACCTGCTCCACTACAGTCCCGTCGAGGAGAAATGGGGCATGCTCAACCCTCCTTTTCCTGTAGTCCACAATCATTTATTTTGTCTTGATCACGTTGAGGGAGAGGTTGTTGTCCTGGCACCACAAAGCTAGGTCTCTGTCTCGTTGTTGTCAGCCTGTTTTTTTATTATTATTTTTTTGACCTTTATTTAACTAGGCAAGTCAGTTAAGAACAAATTCTTATTTATAATGACTGCCTAGGAACAGTGGGTTAACTGCCTTGTTCAGGGGCAGAACGACAGATTTTTACCTTGGCAGCTCGGGGATTCAATCTTGCAACGTTTCGGTTACCGGCCCAACGCTCTAACCACTAGGCTACCTGCCGCCCTAACTTAATGATGGTGTTGGAGTCATGCCTGGCCGTGCAGTCATGAGTGAACAGGGAGTACTGGAGGGGACTGAGCACGCACCCCTGAGCGGCCCCATCAGCGTGGCGGATGTGTTGTTACCCTTACCACCTGGGGAGGGCCCGTCAGGAAGTCCAGGATCCAGTATCCAGTTGCAGAGGGAGGTGTTTAGTCCCTGGGTCCTTAGCTTAGTGATGATCTTTGAGGGCACTATGGTGTTGAACGCTGAGCCGTAGTCAATGAATAGCATTCTCACGTAAGTGTTCCTTTTGTCCAGGTGTGAAAGGGCATTACGGAGTGCAATAGAGATTGCATCATCTGTGGATCTGTTGGGGCGGTATGCAAATTGTAGTGGGTCTAGGGTTTCTGGCATAATGGTGTTGATGTGAGCTATGACCAGCCTTGCAAAGCACTTCATGGCTACAGATATAAGTGCTACGGGTCGGTAGTCATTTAGGCAGGCTACCTTAGTCCCTGTGCCCAATAACTTTATGGTGGCTGCTTGAAACATGTTGGTATTACAGACTCAGACATGGAGAGGTTTTAAATGTCAGTGAAGACACTTGCCAATTGGTCAGCGCATGCTTGGAGTACACGTCCCTGTAATCCATCTGGTCCTGCGGCCTTTTGAATGTTGACCTGTTTAATCAATAAAGTAAAAATTTGACGTACGTATCTGATCATCGTGCTTATTACTGGCAGATACAGATGTCAGAATCTCCTTTAAAGAGCCACAAGATGGCGCTTTAGTGGTTCCTTACTAGAAAATCAACCATTTTAAACTGAATTAAATGAATTAGTATTGATTAACAAAACATTTGTTGATGATCCTCGGATTCTATGGGGCGCATCAAAGGTTTTAATAAAAACAACGCAACTGCATTTGCATCTGGGCTGAATAAATCACAGCTAAAGAAGATATCAGAATTGGAAAAGTTGTTAACAACGTTAGAGCGTTCTCAATAAACACTTTTTTTGGATTAGGTAGCTACTACTCTCTTCAAATTCGTGTCAGAACTAACTCTATTAATAAGACAGAGCGAAATTGCTATCCATCGAGTTGGACTCGCAATATCCGCTAACTGATCATTACTGCAACTATTGAATCTGATTCGGGTGAATTTTCAACCAAAGATTTTCCCGTTTCAATAAAGAATACACCTCTGATTGTAAATCCACACCAAGCCAGATATATCTTTTAAAAAATAACTAAGAACTCCTCTTCTCACAACTGATGAAGCCGGTGTGCTAGGAGCCCAAATCTCAAAAGGGCATTTGATAACATGAATAAAGGCAAATCACCTGGTTGTGACTGTATTCCTCTTGAGGTCGATTTAAAATGTTGGGTTCAATTAGGTCCACTGTTACCTGAAATGATGATGATTATTATTTAACCAGGCAAGTGAGTTAAGAACAAACTCTTATTTACAGTGATGGCCTACCCCGGGCAACACTGGGCCAATTGTGCGCCGTCCTATGGGACTCCCAGTCACGGCCAGATGTGATTTGGCCTGGATTCGATCCAGGTACTGCAGTGACGCCTCTTGCACTGTGTCTTAGACCACTGCGCCACTCGGGAGCCCATAACACCGCTGTTAACAAAGGTTAATTTAGAAGGGCTAAATACAGCACTAATTTTCTTTTTATAAAAATTTTTAAAAGGCAAGGACGCTCGCTATCGCACGCTATCTTTGATGAACTTAAACTTTTATTTTTTTATTCTGTTGACTCGAAGCTTACTTACCCAAATTGATACATCTGGACCAAAGCAGGTTGTTTTTACGTATCTTACATGCTTCATCAGAAACCAAAGCTCCTTGCGCAGTTCTATCTCTCGACGCAGAAAAAGCTTTTGATAGACTAGATTGGTCGATTTTGGAAAGGTTTTATTGATATGATTAAAATACTGTATATTATGCCAATCCCACAGCCACAGTAATAACAGGCAATACCTGCTCTATTCATTTCAGAATAACTAGAGTAAGGTGATCCCATCTCACCACTGCTGTTTTTGTTGCCTATGAAGCCATCTCTACTAAACAGAATCCCAATCGGTTCCCATTTTAAATATTTGGGAATAGATATATTTCCTTCCTTAGATAACCATTTCCAGAAAGTTTAACAGCACGCTCAAATCAATTCAATCCGACCTCAGTAGATGGACTAATATCCCAGTTCTTTTACCGGCAGAACATTGTCAAAATTAATTAATTGCCACGGCTGAATTTCTGTTGTCTCCCCCTTCCAGCTATTGGGGTAAAATTCATAGTGCGGTTTCAAAATATATATGGCACGGTAAGCAAGCCCTGATATAAAATTAACAAATTTGAAAAGAGGGAGATGTGTAAGAGGACTATCTGTACCAAACTTGAAATTGTATTTCCAGGCACTAGCATTTCGTCCCATCCCAAATTGGTTTACAAATTATAATTTTGCACCCTGGCTGAGTATAGAGAGAAATATGTTGTCTCCTATTGCCCTGCAAAAGGTGGTCTTCACTAATATATCCCAATGTAAACTACGCTTTGGTCCTATTATTGCTCACACAATGTAACTGGGAATCAAAATTGCATGCCCATTCACAATAATGCCTTGCGATCTGGAGGGCAGCCTTTTGCATCCCCCAAATCCCCCAAATGGTCCATATGTGGAATCCGTACCCATGCCATTATCATGGACAGTATTGGTTTGAGAACATTCCAAGATTTGAAAGACATATACACCATTTCGGACTACAACATTTTCAGATGGGATGGACTAAAAAAGGGGGGAGGGGGGATTATTTATGTAAAATCTTCTCTTATGGCATCATGCTCTCTTAGCATCTCTGTTCCCAAAATATGTGGCCATAAGCCCCCAAAAAACGATCAAACTCCTCATTGATTGACCTTTTCCTGACTAACCGTCGCCACTGCCCTATTGTTTGCATTTGAGATACCAATTTGAAAAACTCTGACCCTCAAATAATTGTGCAGAGAATTAAAAACAAAAAAATGTATTCACCGCTCCAGGCGTTCCTTAATTATCTGTATTATTCAGAGCTTTTTTCTACTAACTACACCCTGTTTTGGAACTTGAATTTTCCTCATCCATTTTTACCTCTGGCTGATAAACATGCCCTGTTTAAAAACCAAACTAACTCTTGGTACACTCAGACCTCCTCTTGATAAGGAATCAAGCCTGGGCCAAGGCTCAACAAACTGGCTAGTTAGCTGATTTGCAGCTATTTAGGCTATTGAGAAATAGGAGCACTGTCTCGGTTAAACAGGCCAAATCATACAACTTCCTTAGCGCTATGACAGACTGTTAGTGATCCCTCTAAATTACATAAAGGGGTGCCCCAATGTTTGATACTCGGCCCACTACTGTTTACAATGTATATCATATACAGTGCCTTCGGAAAGTATTCGGACCCCTTGACTTTTTCCCCACATTTTGTTACGTTACAGCCTTATTCTAAAATTCATTTTCATCAGCAATCGACACACAATACCCCATAATAGCAAAGATTTTAAATTTTTTTTTAGAAATGTTTGCAAATGTATTAAAAATAAAACAGAAATACTTATTTTTTATAAGTATTCAGACCCTTTGCTATGAGACTCTAAATTGATCTCAGGTGCCTCCTGTTTCCATTGATCATCCTCAAGATGTTTCTACAACTTGATTGGAGTCCCCTGTGGTAAATTCAATTGATTGGACATGATTTGGAAAGGCACACACTTGTCTATATAAGGTCCCACATTTGACAGTGCATGTCAGAGCAAAACCCAAGCCTTGAGGTCGAAGGAATTGTCCGTGGAGCACAAAGACAGGATTGTGTCAAGGCACAGATCTGGGGAATGGTACCAAAACATTTCTGCAGCATTAAAGGTCCCCAAGAACACAGTGTCCTCCATCATTCGGATCCACCCCTTTTTTTCAATTTTCACCTAAAATTACATACTCAAATCTAACTGCCTGTAGCTCAGGACCTGAAGCAAGGATATGCATGTTCTTGATACCATTTGAAAGGAAGCATTTTGAAGTTTGTGGAAGTGTGAAATTAATGTAGGAGAATATAACACATTAGATCTGGTAAAAGATAATACAAAGAAAAACACATGCCTTCTTTGAAATGCAAGAGAAAGGCCACAATGAATTATTCTAGCCCAGACACAATTTAGACTTTGGCCACTAGTTGGCAGCAGTGTGTGTGCAACGTTTTAGACCGATCCAATGAACTATTGCATATCTATTCAAAATGTTGTATCAAGACTGCCCAAATGTGCCTAATTGTGCCACCAAGACTCTTCCTCGAGCTGGATGCCCGACCAAACTGAGCAATCGGAGGAGAAGGGCCTTCGTCAGGGAGTTGACCAAGATCCCAATGGTCACTCTGGCAGAGCTCCAGAGTTTCTCTGTGGAGATGGGAGAACCTTCCAAAAGGACAACCAACTCTGCAGCACTCCATCAATCAGGCCTTTATGGTAGAGTGGCCAGATGGAAGCCACCCCTCAGTAAAGGGCACATGACAGCCCACTTGGAATTTTCCAAAAGGCACCTAAAGACTCTCATACCATGAGAAACAAGATTATCTGGTCTGATGAAACCAAGATTGAACTCTGGCCTGAATGCCAAGCACCACATCACTTGGAAACCTGGCACCATCCCAACGAATCAAGGGAAAGATGAACGGAGCAAAGTACAGATATATCCTTGATGAAAACCTGCTCAGGACCTCAGACTGGGGCGAAGGTTCACCTTCCAACAGGACAATCACCTTAAGCACACAGCCAAGACAACGCAGGAGTGGCTTCGGGACAAGTCTCTGAATGTCCTTGAGTGGCCCAGCCAGAGCCCGGACTTGAACCCGATCGAACATCTCTGGAGAGACCTGAAAAAAGCTGTGCAGCAATGCTCTCCATGCAACCTGACAGAGCTTGAGAGGATCTGCAGAGAAGAATAGGAGAAACTCCCCAAATACAGGTGTGCAAAGCTTGTAGCGTCATACCCAAGAAGACTCAAGGCTTTACTCGCTGCCAAAGGCGCTTCAACAATGGGTCTCAATACTTATGCAAATGTGAAAATTACAAAGCAAATAAAAACGTGTTTTCTTCCCCTATAATCAAAATATATTATACCTAATTAGCTTCAAATTTGAACTTCAATTTCTTACGTTTCTTATGATTAATTAATTAAGTTATGATTAATCTCTGCGGTTAACTCTGTTCATTCTTTTAAATAATTTGACAGCCTTTTATTTAAACAGCCTGAGGCAATCTGCACCGTTTCCCTACGTTCACTTTGTGTGTGCTTTCTCTAGGCTGAGAAAAACAGGGCTGCTGCCATGGCCAACAACCTGCAGAAGGGCAACGCTGGCCCGATGAGACTCTACGTCGGATCCTTACACTTTAACATCACAGAGGAGATGCTACGAGGAATATTTGAGCCTTTTGGAAAGGTGAGAGGCGTTGTACAATGTACCATAGGCGTCGCATAAATGTCAACTTTGGGGAAGCTGTTTTTTCACACACACCACAAAAATCACCTTTCTAATAACGCATTGCATGCATCCATCACATTTGCAGACTAACATAAGGTAAAATGCCTAATGTGATGAGTAGATTTGTGAACCGTAGGCCAAGTCATTGTTATAAGTATATATAACTCAATGAATGTTTGCAAAAAGTACTGTTCTGAACAGAATGCAGGTGAGCGATTGCAGGGGTTAAAATTCTCCGTCACTGCAATAAAAATCTTTGGGGGGTGGTTTAGAGATGACATAACCTAATCCAGAAACATGTCTGTTCTACGAAATATATTCCCAAATATTTATCTTCTCTGTTAAGCTGTGTGCACTGAACTGACATGCGTGGTGTAAATCTCACCGCCTTTGGACTCTGGAGCAGTGGAAACGCTTTCACTGGATGGTGATGAATCACGCTTCACCATCTGGCAGTCCGACAGAAGAATCTGGGTTTGGCGGATGCCAGGAGAACGCTACCTGCCCCAATGCATAGTGCCAACTGTAAAGTTTGGTGGAGGAGGAATAGTGTTCTGGGGCTGTTTTTCATGGTTCGGGCTAGGCCCCCAGTGAAGGGAAATCTTTATGCAACAGCATACAATGACATTCTAGACGATTCTGTGTTTCCAACTTTGTGGAAACAGTTTGGGGACCTGTTTTAGCATGACAATGCCCCCTTGTTCAAAGTTAGGTCCATACAGAGCTGGCCTGCACAGAGCCCTTACCTCAATCCCATCGTACACCTTTGGAATGAATTGGAATGCCAGCTGTGAGCCAGGTCTTACTGACACCACGATGTTCAGAAGAAGGGAATGAAATAGTCTATAATGTGGCGCTCAACCCAACTGTGTAGCTTACTGCAGCTGCTTGCAAAGGAATTCAAAGCCACTACTTTTAGCATTCAGGTAAGGATGTAACTTTCCAGTGCTACTATTTTTGCCATGTAATGCTGTTATTAAAACAAAATCAGACAACCCCATAGTAGAGTAGTTTACCTATTTACATAGTCGACTTGTTGTGTGTTCTGTAAGATATATTCCTCTCGAGGCGCATTCAAGTTGCGATAGGGAGGCGAACCTGCATTCTGACAAGCAGTTAATGCACAACAATTCTTAATAAATTTACAAAATGATCCTCTTTAACTAAAAGCATGATAGTCATCATCACTTTCTTACATGGAAGGGGAGGTTAACCCTGCTCCGTGTGTTGCATAGAGCAAACCTAGAGCTGAGCAGAAGCGTTTATTCGGATCTGCATGCAGGGCCTGGGAAAAATAAATATTTACCCATTTCATCCAATTCTATGTCATTTCACATGACTGGAGAAATTAGCATCTTTTTAATACCACAACATGACCGAAAAGACAGGCTACCCGACAAACTGAGATAAATAAAAACGACATCGTCTTGAATGCAACCAATTGCGTAGTCCTTCAAAAAGAAGGGGGAGACAGATTGTAGGTCTACAATATATCAGTGCTATGTAGACTTTAATCTGTAATCCATTTCCTTCCACTAGATTGAGAGTATTCAGCTCATGATGGATAGTGAGACGGGGAGATCCAAAGGATATGGCTTCATCACTGTAAGTAGCACATTCAATCCAGTCAATGGATGCACACAATACTACGATTATTGTGAATACTCAGAATAACGAATTGTTCGATTAAAACGTTTACATGCTTTGCAAATAGAACAATTTCCCTTACAATCCGATTTCCATGGACATATATTATAATCTGATGGGAAATAAATGTTATATCACAACGACCATATTGTTAATGGCTGGGAATTCCCAGGGATCTCATTATACAATGTTATCACGATAATTAGGTGCGGATACGATATATATTGCGATTCTATATGCATTTCAATTCTATATGTACACTATTTATATAAAAGTATGTGGACACCCCTTCAAATTAGTGTATTTGGCTATTTCAGGTGCCCTGGCTGACAGTTGCACACGTGCAATCTCCATAGACAAACATTGGCAGTAGAATGGCCTTACTGAAGAGTTCATTGACTTCGAATATGGCACCGTCATAGGATGCCACCTTTCCAACAAGTTAGTTTGTCAAATTTCTGCCCTGTTAGACCTTCCCCGGTCAACTGTAAGTGCTGTTATTCTGAAGTGGAAACCTCTAGGAGCAACAACAGCTCCGACCGCAAAGTGGGAGACCACACAAGCTCACAGAACGGGGGTGCTGGAGCGTGTAAGCGCATAAAAATGACCTTAGTTGCAACACTCACTAACGAGTTCTCAGACTGCCTCTGGAAGCAATGTCAGCACAATTACTGTTCGTCAAGAGCTTAATGAAATGGGTTTCTATGGCCGAGCAGCCATACACAAGCCTAAGATCACCATGTGCAATGCCAAGTGTTGACTGGAGTGGAAACACGTTCTCTGGAGTGATGAATCACGCTTCACCATCTGGCAGTCCAACAGAATAATCTGGGTTTGGCAGATGCCAGGAGAACGCTACATGCCCCAATGCATAGTGCCAACTGTAAAGTTTGGTGGAGGAGGAATAATAGTCTGGGGGCTGTTCTTCATGGTTCGGGCTAGGCCTCCAGCGAAGATAAATATTTAAGCTACAGAATACAACGACATTCTAGACTATTCTGTGCTTCCAACTTTGTGGCAACAGTTTGGGGAAGGCCCATTCCTGTTTAAGCATACCAATGCCCCTGTGCACAAAGCGAAGTCCATACAGAACTGGCCTGCACAGAGCCCTGACCTCAACCCCATCAAAGACCTTTGGAATGAATTGGAATGCCGAATGCGAGCCAGGCCTAATCGCCCAACATCAGTGCCGACCTCACTAATGCTTTTGTGGCTGAATGGAAGCAAATCCCCGCAGAATTGTTCCAACATCTAGTGGAAAGCCACCCCAGAAAAGTGGAGGCCATTATAGCAGCAAAGGGGGGACCAACTCCATATTAATGCCCATGATTTTGGAATGAGATGTTCGACAAGCAGGTGTCCACATACCTTCGTCATTGCAATTCAATACTGCAGTTTTATTGCGATTCAGTGTTCCGAACATATTGCTTGTGCTCATTGCGGTAAAACCATGTGCCAACATTATAAGCAAGAAAACATTGAATGTTGGGTTCAACTTGGCTTTCCATGGAATGAGTTCTATTATAACATGATTAGCTACCACTACTTGGACAGTGTGTTTGTGTCAGGAGCACCTTCCAGTATAAAAAAAAAACGCCAATAATGCATGTAGTCCATTTTTAGAGCCCACATTATTCTGACATATTTTAGAATGTAGTAATAATGTGGTTGTCAATGCTTAATGCCATTGGGAAGACCATTCATTATTGTTATTGTTAATGCATACTTTTTTTGCATGCATTTTTGGGGGGGAGTGCTTTTTCTATATTACTACAATTAAATATAAAATTGAGGTCCTTGAAAATGACAATTAAGTGCTTAAGAAACTCCTTTAATTTGACTCTTCAATGTCTTTATGAATCCTGATTGGTGTGCATGTAAACATAGTCAATTCATTGGCATGTGTTTTCTCTCCAGTTCTCAGACACAGAGTGTGCCAAGAAGGCTTTGGATCAGTTGAACGGCTTTGAGCTGGCTGGCCGGCCGATGAAGGTGGGCCATGTGACTGAGCGCACAGACGCCTCCAACGCCAGCTCCTTCCTGGACAACGACGAGCTGGAGAGGACAGGCATCGACCTGGGCACCACTGGGCGCCTGCAGCTCATGGCCAGACTGGCTGAAGGTAAAGCCAGAGAGAGCCCAGGGCCTGTATTCACAAAGAATTCTGAGGAATCATGTAAGGGATGGTTCACAATGTACAGAATGGGGATCTGCAAGGAAAGGGGGAGGGTCATGTCATTTGTAATTGATGATAGCAATGTCAGCACAATAATAATTTCAACATTTCTCAGTGTTTTAGAATTAGTTGCTTATTAGGCCTGACGCTGCCCCTCATCTCTGATTCTGAGCTGGGCACGCAATATCAAGTGCGCCTTTAGGTATTTAGTGTGGTGTCAATCAAATGATCCATAGGCTGTACGAAGAGCATGCTCGGAGAAGCAAAGAGCAAAGTAATATTTTGATGAAAATGAACTTAATTGAGTCATTTGCACTGCTGGTATGGAGTAAATAAAACGAGGCTGCATTACACACTACAATGGATGAGCCCGGACAGCTTTTTTTTTTGTGCTGCCGAACCAGTGGCTGTGCATGTAGTCAGTTCAGGAGGAGAGACAAAGGCTTTTTCCCAAAATATATTTTTTTAAATCATTCTGAATGTAATATCGTGCGCGCGGACTAGCCTATATATTCTGTTCAGTTTGAGAAGGGGAGCGCTTTAGATGGTAAGTAGGACCGGAGGTAAACTTTGTTAGCTTGCTACTACTATAATTGATATGATTAAAAACAATGTTTCTTGCTCATGATGTATTTATCAGAGTTATTGACCTCACAACATTCCAGATTCGAGTAACTTACATTGTGGTGCTGAAACTTGAAGTGGCAGCGTGGCGAAATCTAGCGGAAATCGACAGCTCATCAAATCAAATTTTATTGGACACATACACATATTTAACAGATGTTATTGCTGGTGTAGGGAAATGCTTGTGTTCTAGCTCCAAAGGTGCAGTAATGTCTAACAATTCACAACAATACACACATCTAAAAGAATGGAATTAAGAAATATATAAATATTAGGAGGACAAGCAATTTCAGAGGGCATTGAGTAGAATACAGTATATACTGTACATATGAAATTAGTAAACATTATTAAAGTGATCAATGATAACATGTCCTATGTACATTGCATTTGGAAAGTATTCAGACCCCTTGACTTTTTCCAAATTTTGTTACGTTACAGCCTTATTATATGACAGACTGTTAGTGATCCCTCTAAATTACATAAAGGGGTGCCCCAATGTTTGATACTCGGCCCACTACTGTTTACAATGTATATCATATACAGTGCCTTCGGAAAGTATTCGGACCCCTTGACTTTTTCCACATTTTGTTATGTTACAGCCTTATTATAAAATTGATTAAACACACAATACCCCAATAGCTATTTTCAGGTCTCTCCAGAAATGTTGGTTTGGGTTCAAGTCCGGGCTCTGGCTGGGCCACTCAAGGACATTCAGAGACTTGTCCCGAAGACACTCCTGCGTTGTCTTGGCTGTGTGCTTAGGGTCGTTGTACTATTGGAAGGTGAACCTTCGCCCCAGTCTGAGGTCCTGAGTGCTCTGTAGCAGGTTTTCATCAAGGATCTGTCTGTACTTTGCTCCGTTCATCTTTCCCTTGATCCTGACTAGTCCCCCAGTCCCTGCTGCTGAAAAACGTCCCTACAGCATGATGCTGCCACCACCATACTTCACCGTAGGGATGGTGCCAGGTTTCCTCCAGACGTGACACTTGGCATTCAGGGAAAAGAGTTCAATATTATTTCTCATGGTCTGAGAGTCTTTAGGTGCCTTTTGGCAAACTCCAGGAGGGTTTTCATGTGTCTTTTACTGATGAGTGGCTTCCGTCTGGCCACTCTACCATAAAGGCCTGATTGGTAGAGTGCTGCAGAGATGGTTGTTCTTTTGGAATATTCTCCCATCTCCACAGAGGAAGTCTAGAGCTCTGTCAGAGTGACCGTCAGGTTCTTGGTCACGTACCTGACAAAGGCCCTTCTCCCCTGATTGCTCAGCTTGGCCGGGTGGCCAGCTCGAGGAAGAGTCTTGGTGGTGCTGTCTCTGAGCTCTATGGACAATTCCTTTGACCTCATCGTTTGGTTTTTGCTCTGACATTTACTGTCAGCTGTGGGACATTATATGTGACCAACTGGCTCAAATCGGTGTTATGTAGAGCTACAAAATGTAATATCATACACTGCATTTTTGAGGAACAATGGGAAAGTAATTCTGCTTTGTAAGCTGATAAACTCGTATAATCACTTTTGAGAAAATGGCCTTTGAATGTTTTGGTACCTACTGGAGAGCTCTCCTTTGTCTACACCCATTCAGCATTGTTTACACCCTCTTAAGCCAGCCCCACCCATCTCTATAAGGATTCACATGTGAGCTCATGTGCTAAACAGTGAGTAGTATAGTAAAGATTAGGACTAAAAGTGGTAAAAGTAGTAGCCTACAATAAGGACAAATTCCAGGTAAACAAAGTGTCCAGATAAAAATATTTTATAGATATCAGATGACGCTTACCCAGACACACTTGTCTAAATTTGATGGGTCATGTGAAAGAAATGCTTTAACCTACAGCCACATTTTGCCAAGTGGATGGGTCTCTACATAAGGTGTAAACGGTACAGCCAAATGGGTACTTGCATAGTAGCAATATCAGAAATAGATGGTGTCAATATAAAAATAATAATATACCATATGTTCAAGAACAATATCAGTGATAGATGAGGTAGTTATATACTTACAATCAGGGGTAAAGTGGCTGAGCAGCAGGATAAAGAAAAAATAGTAGCAGCAACGTATGAAATCCAATATTATTGGTCATATACACGTGTTTAGCAGATGTTATTGCGGGTGAAGCGAAATACTTGTGTTTCTAGCTCAGACAGTGCAGTAATATCTAACAATTTTATAACATATACCCAATAAACACACATTTAAGTAAAGGAATGAAATTAAGAGTATATAAATATATGGATGAGCAATATCCGAGCGGCACAGACTAAGATACAGTAGAATAGAATACAGTAGACATAAGAGATGAGTAAAGCAGTATGTAAACATTATTAAAGTGACTAGTGTTTCATTTATTAAAGTGGCCAGTGTATTCAAGTCTATAGGCAGCATATAGGCGGGAGACTAATGTGATAGTGATGGCAAATGTGCTAGTGATGGCCTAGTGGTGTGTGTGTTAGGAGAGAGTCATTTGAATAGAGGCACTGCAGATCGTGCTGATGACGGGTCCCTCCGAACCACACATGATCAAAGGAATCTATTTTTGGAGATACTGTTTCTGTCCTGCCCATGACTTTGGTGCAGGGCATTTGATGTCCAGATCCTCTTCGTTGCAAAACTCCCTGATCTTCTCAAAAACATAACTATGTCTAGCTGTGTCCAGTCCAGGTGGTGCTTGTACAGGCAGATCATCTATGGAAGGATGATCTTGCGCAGCAGCTGAAACCTGGTCCGACTGAGTCGGAACACTCCTTGGTGACAAAAACACCAGGCTCCAGAGCATCGACGCTGTAAAACAGGAAATAACCAAAACATTTAAGACATTACATCCTTGCGTAACATCAATTCACCTACCAAATTTAAATAACCTCATACAATGCAATGAAAATTATATTCAGCTGAAGTGCTGGTACTGCTTGAACTGTGGCAGCGGCCTGAAGTACGGAGTCAGGTGTTGTTGTCAGCAATCTCAGGCAGTGTTCACTGGTCTTTCTGAAGTGCTGCTTGATGAGCACCAGTCAGGGGGCAAAATTGATGTGACCTGTGATCAGGAAGTGATGGTCCAGACTGATGGAGCTTGTGTGTGGTCCGCCAGGCCTTTACCAGAGCACAAACCTGTTCTTGTTTTGGCAACTACAGTTGCGAGGAGTTAAAAAGTAGATGGGACCTAGCGGCAGAAGGATAGTGCACTTGCAAACAACAAAATTACATTAAGTTAATGAAAAGAAAATGTAATGTAAAACGTAATATTTTTTTATGCATCATTATCATGTTAGTTTCACTTACCTACAAATGTGCAGACCAGCAGCACTGCATACAGAAACATCTTGTAAACTGGAAGTTAAAATGATAACACACAGCCCGACTACACATACCTCTGGAAAATATAGAAATAATGTGAGATCAATAAAAGTAGTGCCAATCATGTTGGAGGTCAATTAAATAATCAAAATGTGTTGTTTATGCTTTACATACCAAGTGTTGTCATCGATTCCTTGTAGAGACGCCACACTGCTGCTTTTGTCACATGGGATGGCAGCAGCTTTCCACCAAAGTGTTTGTGTCCTGGGAGGAGAGTCAGGCGTGTTCTACTAATGCTGAAAGATAAATTCCAGATACAAATATTTTGGCATTATTATACAATAGATAGCCGTAATCACCGTCAGACACACCTGGCTAACTTGGTGGGTCATCATCTGGCGAAGTGGAGTCTTTTGTTTAGACATGCTAGCTAAACAATGAACCATAATCCTAATCCATTGAGTACTAGCAAGACAAACCAATTGTCATAGCTAGCTAAAGTTAACCAAATTGGGTCAATGTTTTGCCGATGTTTACTGACACCAGACCATATTCAAACGATGTTGAGCGTTCGTAAATTAATCGGTTATTCTACGTTCAGGTACACAGACGAGAGTGCTCTAAAACAGTTGTTGCAGTGACGGTCTACTGAAATGCATACTTGCATACTGGAGTCTTTTTGTTTGGCCCTAATGTGTCTGTTAAATCTTCTTTTTACCATCACCCACTGTCCTGGCACTACGTCATGTCCCCCCTCGGGTGTTATTCCCCAAGCCTCTTTTACTTGTATGCAATAGTTAATAGTTAAGCATTGTGTCACTCATAAAGTGAACGTCTGCTTTTCTCAAATCTAACGTGCCTGGTAGTGACATGGTCGACCTGTGACGACCCCAAACAGACTCAACCCTGTGGTTTTGTTATGTGTTGCCCGTATACTAAATAATACAATGCATCCGGCCATGCAATCCCTCCTTGATGCATCTTTGAAAGTCTCTCTTTCAAAACTTAATTTGTGCGTTCTACCTGCCCTCTCGATCGAGGATGGTACGGGCAGTGTAGTTGCCAGTCTATGTTCAGAAGACAAGCTACGTCCTGACACACTTTTCCTGTGAAATGAGTGCCTTGGTCAGAATCTAATTGTTCCGGAAATCCCCATCTGGGAATGATTTCTCAGTCAGAATTTTAGCTGTGTGTGCAATTCCTTTTTTTGTAGTGTTGGCTTCAACCCATCATGAGAAACGATCAACAACAACCAGCACATCTTCATGTCCTTTACATTTGGGCAGTGTGATTTTGTTAAGCTGTAGATGTCTGAAAGGTCCTGGTGGGGCAGGCGCTCGTCGTGTCTGTACTTTCCCTCGGCCCTTGGTGTTGTTTTCCATACAAATGTTGCAATTCGCCACAACATCCTCAGCCTCTTTCAGCACACCAGGATTCCACCATTTGCCCACAAAACGGTGAACTATCTTGTCCACACCAATGTGTGCCAAAGAGTAGATCTGTGTCACCAAATAGGGTAAGAGTGCATTTGGCGCTACACATCTCAGGTTGTATTTCCACACACCTTCTTGATTGAGTTTGCACCCTGCAGCCATCCATTCCCACACTTTATCATTTGGTGCATTGCTTTGGATGTCTCTAATGTGTTGCAATGTATCCAAGGTGTATTTCCTAATCAGTTTATGTGACAGCCAAATCATTACCTTTACTCTCGTCTGTAAATATTTTTCCATGTGCTTTCATTTTCAAAATTGCAACTTGTCCAGGTAACTGGAGAGCATTCAGTAGAGCCATCACCTCTGGTCCATTCTTCACAGGAACTCCCAGTGATGTCATGAATCCTCAGTTTTTCCATATTTTCTCTAAATCCTGGGTAACGCTCAAAGCATACCTTGAGTCTGTGTAGATATTAGCTGTTTTTCCTTCAGCCGGTTTGCATGCGTCTGTCAAAGCCACCAATTCTGCCACCTGTGTTAATGTTCCTGCAGGTAACGTGTCTGTCACTATCACATTGTTCACTGTAGTAACTGCCCAGCCTGCCTTCCTCACACCCCTCTCCACAATGCTTGAACCATCTTTGTAGAACATAAACTCAGGGTTTTCCAACGGATGACTTTTAGTAAACACATCGGAAAGCTGTTTCATATGTCTTCCCCCCCACTCCTGTTGCTCTCATCTTCTTGCCCGTGTACTGAGGACATATATATTTTGCATAAGATATGGGCAATACAGTGACTTCAGTGCCCGTATCTACTAAACAATCTACTGCAAAGTTGTTAACCATCATGTTCACATATATTCCATCCGATTTCATATGTACACCAGCTGAGATGGGATGTAAGAGGGGGTCTGTTAGTTTACCTCCACGACATCCAGCAAACTCCCCTGCTGACTGCTAAGCCGGAGAGAGCTTCATAAATTTGCGCATCAGCATTGTGTCGTTGGGGCTGTTGTCCTGTGTCCATTTTCCCTTAGACAGACCATGCTTCTCCTCACCATTTCTCATAAATATTTTATTTTCCAACATTCTCGATGCCAGAAATCCAGCAATAATGACATACAGCAGTATTTTCACGTCCGGATGAAATACACGCCCAAATTCAACTGCCTGCTACTCATCCCCAGAAGATAAGATATGCATATTAGTAGTATATTTGGATAGAAAACACTCTGAAGTTTCTAAAACTGTTTGAATCATGTCTGTGAGTATAACAAAACGTATGTAGCAGGCGAAACCCCGAGGACAAACCATTCAGATTTTTTTTGGAGGTCACTCTCTTTTCAATGAGTTTATATTGGGAATCCAGATTTCTAAGGGACCTTCTTGCAGTTCCTATTGCTTCCACTGGATGTCAACAGTTTTTAGAAATTGGTTGAGGTTTTTCCTTTGTGTAATGAAGAAGTACGGCCATCTTGGACGAGGATAACTTGAAGTGTACTGTTAGATAGAGGCGCGTGACCAGAAAGCTAGCTACAGTTTGTTTTCCTCCTGTATTGAACACAGATCATCCCGTCTTCAATTCTATCAATTATTTACGTTAAAAAATAACAAAAGTTGTATTACAAAAGTAGTTTCAAATGTTTTGGCAAAGTTTACAGGTAACTTTTGAGATATTTTGTAGTCGACGGACTTAATCGAACAAAAGGACCATTTGTGATGTTTATATTGGAGTGGCAACTAAAGAAGCTCGTCAAAGGTAAGGCATGAATTATATTTTTATTTCTGCGCTTTGTGTCGCGCCTGCAGGGTTGAAATATGCTTCTCTCTCTTTGTTTACTATGGTGCTATCCTCAGATAATAGCATCGTTTGCTTTCGCCGAAAATACTTTTTGAAATCTGACATGTTGGCTGGATTCACAACAAGTGTAGCTTGTGTCCCACATATCCCAGAGAGGTTAAGGAAATCATGTATGGCTCTCCATCCATCGGCCAGATCTTGCTCTCCACCACCCACAGCTCTATAAAACTTTACGCCATGTTCACGGTTGTTCAAAACAAAGGCTAATAACTGTAACCCATCATAAAGATGTAAATTGTAGAGTTTCTTATCACTTCAAATGGTCCCACGTCTTCATACCCACGTCTCGTGGATGCTTCAAAGTCTTTGACCATTCATCCAACTGTTTTGGAGATGCTGATTTATGTGTGATTACTGTCACTGGAGGTCTGTCTTCACTTCCTTTAACAGCCTGTGTTCTGGTTGGCCTAAGACATTGTTCCTCAACGCTGTCAGAATCTGTTGACTCAAAGCCAGGCAGTGCTGACCAGATGCCTGAAACCCAATCTGCCTTGCACAATTCAATGTGAGGGTAGATGGAGGGAACAGAGAACCCACAGGTGGGGGTCAAATCTAGCCTTCAATATCGCTTGTGTCATAGTCTGCTAAGCATCATGATCTACTTTTACATAATGATGTTCAGTGGCAAAGGTAATAATGCTCTCAAGAGAGCGGCCTTATGTGAGCTTAGGGAGGAGATAGTTGCTTTTCTCTGCGATTGCCGCCACAAGAAAGCCAGCACATACATAATCTAGCATCAGGAGGTTTTCTAAGGGATGTGAAAGATTCAGCAGACTGCTGACATTACACTTCTGGCTAAAAGATTACTGTAGCTCTGCTGGAGTCACTTTTATTAATATCTTTGATACCTTCTTGAAATAGAAGATCCTCTCAAGGAATGACGGAGTCCATCCAAATCATCTTGGCTCCTGGTCTCTGTCCACGCATTTCAAGGCTGTGTTGATACAATGACTGGTAAATGATCCAAGACCAGCTCAGTTAATCCCTACCATTGTGACAATGAGTCGTCATAATGCTGCATCAAATGTACATGATCTTAGGGGCATTGGCAAACACAATGTAAGTCGTTTAATTTATGTACCCCCCTTGTAAGCAGTAATCATGAGCCTATAAACCAGAGTTACATTGTTAGCACTGAGGCGGTGAGCAATAGTAAGAAGACCACTTATTGCAGGGTGAGCTGCATAATCACTCCAATGTAAATAACATGAGTAAGTCTACCTCTGATAAGATTCCCAGTAAAGCATTAAAAACAATCAAGCAACCCAGAAAAGTGCTAAAAAAATATCCCATATTAACATATGTAGCCTAAGAAACAAGGTCCATGAAGTCAATAACTTGCTTGTAACAGTCCGAATATGAATGTAATCTATCTCTTAAACTCACTTAGGTAATACATTTGATGATAGTGGTAGCAATACATGGTTATAACATCTACCGAAAAGACAGTAATGCCGACGGAGGCGGTGTTGCGGTCTATATTCAGAACCACATTCCTGTAAAGCTTAGAGATGATCTAATGTTAAATACAGTTGAAGTAATATGGCTTACATGTTCATTTGCCTTACCTAAAGCCCATTCTGGTGGGAAGCTACTATAGACCACGAAGTGCTAACAGTCAGTATCTGCATAATGTGTATAATAATGTAATGTAATAATGTAATAATGTGCTTGATAATGTATGTGATATCAACAGAAGTATATTTTCTGGGTGATTTAAATATTGACTGGCTAACATCAAGCTGCCCACTCAGGAAAAAACTTCAAACTGTAACCATTGCTTTAAAGCAGTATCCAAATCCATAGGATGTAGTGATCACAATATAATAGCCATATCTAGGAAAACCAAAGTTCCATAGGCTCGGCCTAATATAGAGAATAAGAGGTCATACAAGAGGTTTTGTAGTGATTCATACACTGCTCAAAAAAATAAAGGGAACACTAAAATAACACATCCTAGATCTGAATGAATGAAATATTCTTATTAAATACTTTTTTCTTTACATAGTTGAATGTGCTGACAACAAAATCACACAAAAATTATCAATGGAAATCAAATGTATCAACCCATGGAGGTCTGGATTTGGAGTCACACTCAAGTGGAAAACCACACTACAGGAACTGAGAAGTGGTCTGTGGTCACCACCTGCTGAACCACTCCTTTATTGGGGGTGTCTTGCTAATTGCCTATAATTTCAACCTGTTGTCTATTCCATTTGCACAACAGCATGTGAAATTTATTGTCAATCAGTGTTGCTTCCTAAGTGGACAGTTTGATTTCATAGAAGTGTGATTGACTTGGAGTTACATTGTGTTGTTTAAGTGTTCCCTTTATTTTTTTGAGCAGTGTATGTTGATGTAAAGAATATTTGCTGGTCTGTGGTGTGTAATGAAGAGCAACCAGACACTGCACTTGACACATTTATGAAACTACTTGTTCCAGTTACTAATAAGCACCCACCCATTAAGAAAATTACTGTAAAAACTGTTAAATCCTCCTGGATTAATAAGGACTTGAAAAATGGTATGGTTGAGAGGGATGAGGCAAAATGTATGGCAATTAAGTCTGGCAGCCCAACTGATTGGCAAACATACTGCAAATTAAGAAATCATGTGACTAAACTAAAAAAAAAAGAAAGTACACTATGAAACAAAGATAAATTATATAAAGAATGATAGTAAAAAGCTTTGGGGCACCTTGAATGAAATTTTGAGGGAAAAGGCCAACTCGGCTGCTTCATTCATTGAATCAGATGGCTCATTCATCACAAATCCCACTGATCTTGCAAACTACTTGAATGACTTTTTCATTGGCAAGATAAGCAAACTTAGGGATGACATGCCAGCAACAAACGCTGACACTACACATCCAAGTATATCTGACCAAATTATGAAAGACAAGAATTGTACTTTTGAATTCCGTAAAGTCAGTGTGGAAGAGGTGAAAAAATTATTGTTGTCTATCAACAATGACAAGCCACCAGGGTCTGACAATCTGGATGGAAAATTACTGAGGATGCTGGTAGACGATTTTGCCACTCCTATTTGCCACACCTTCACTTAACCAGTAGTGACACCCCATCCCGTGAACGGGACCGTTGTCATCATCTGACACTAATTAGCATAACGCAACGGACATAAATCTTCCTAGAAAATATTCCTATTCATGAAAATCACAAGTGAAATATATTGGAACACAGCTTAGCCTTTTGTTAATCACCCTGTCATCTCAGATTTTTTAAATATGCTTTACAGCCAACGCTAGACAAGCATTTGTGTAAGTTTATCATAGCCTAGCATAGCATTATGCCTTGCTAGCAGCAGGCAACCTTGAAATCAGAAAAGCAATCAAATACAATTGTTTACCTTTGATGAACTTCGGATGTTTTCACTCACGAGACTCCCAGGTAGACAGCCAAAGTTCATTTTTTCCCAAAATATTATTTTTGTAGGCGAAACAGCTCTGTTTGTTCTTCACGCTGAGAAATCGCCCGGAAATTGCGGTCACCACAACGGCGAAAAATATTCCAAATTAACTCCATAATATCGACAGAAACATGGCAAACGTAGATACATTCTTGGCCAGCTGAAAATACAATGATGCTGTCTTTGCTAAAGTTTGTGCTTGCCGAACTGACTCTGCTCAAATACTAGAGAATAGTGGGCCTGGAAACACACACGATTGGTAGGCATTGATGTCGATAGATCCCTTTCATTACTGAAAAATAAGCAATATTATAGTTCAAATATATTTTCTTTTTAGAGCTTTGTCGTCAAATAATGATCATGGCTATTCCTAGCCTTTTTACTTTGGGAGACCTGTACACATTCAGCCCAATGTAGTGTGAAGTAGCTAGCTAGCAAATCAGATGCATCAGAAATGGAACAGAAGGTCAATGATACATATAGTTAGGGCTGTTACCATGACTGTATTACAGCCACACCAGCGGTCACGAGTCAAGACTGCAGTCAAATTCCACGTGACCGTTTGCTTCCTGCAACACTAACTCAAAAAAGTTCTGGGACACTGTAAAGTCCATGAAGAATAAGAACACCTCCTCCCAGCTGCCCACTGCACTGAAGATAGGAAACACTGTCACCACTGATAAATCCACTATAATTGAGAATTGCAATAATCATTTTTCTACGGCTGGCCATGCTTTCCACCTGGCTACCCCTACCCCGGTCAACAGCACTGCACCCCCCAAAGCAACTCGCCCAAGCCTTCCCCATTTCTCCTTCTCCCAAATCCAGTCAGATGATGTTCTGAAAGAGCTGCAAAATCTGGACCCCTACAAATCAGCCGGGCTAGACAATCTGGACACTTTCTTTCTAAAATTATCTGCCGAAATTGTTGCCACCCCTATTACTAGCCTGTTCAACCTCTCTTTCGTGTCATTCCCAGCATTTCCATAGCAATTGACATTTCACATGATCATGAAAGAGACCTTGCATTACTCTAGAGACGGCTTCACTACAGTGTCAAATCAAATTTACTTATAAAGCCCTTCTTACATCAGCTGATATCTCAAAGTGCTGTACAGAAACCCAGCCTAAAACCCCAAACAGCAAGCAATGCAGAGGTAGAAGCACAGTGGCTAGGAAAACTCCCTGAAAGGCCAAAACCTAGGAAGATACCTAGAGAGGAACCAGGCTATGAAAGGTGGCCAGTCCTCTTCTGGCTGTGACGGGTGGAGTACAAATGTATTCCCTACAATATGTTATTATTCCCCAATGCCCCTATTCTGATATCTTCCCCTTGCTTGTTGTAAATATATATAAGCTTGTAGACAAATACATAAAAAAGATAGGCAAACAATAAACACATTAAATTATAAAGCAGTTCTTGACAATAGAGAGTGAGAGAAGAGAGCGAGATCAGGTGTGTGTATGTATAAGTCTGTATGTGTAAGCAAGCATGTAACTGAGTATGTGTGTGTTCATATCCACTTAATAATGTTCCCATACTTTCTTTTTTTCGTAACCTGAAGTCCCTGTAGAATTTAGTACAGCCATGGTGTTATGGAGCTGTCTCGGAATAGCTGTCCATCTATAAAGAGTTTGTCCACAATGAGAAAGGCATGCTTAGCCTTCTCCCTTTGTTGCCTTTGTACCGGATACAGTCTCTCATGATGTTCGATTATCTCCCTTGGAAATTGGTAATTGAGATAAAAATTTGGTCTTTTTAAGCTGCCTTCCCCTGCTTTTGATCAGCTCCTTTTGTTGGTAGTGTTCAAATTTTGCGATGATCGGTCGGGGACCCTTGGTCTTGTTGCTCCGAGCTCCAAGTCTGTGTACTCGGTGGAAAGCCACCTTGTTTCAAGTCTCTATAGGAAATTACAAGGCGGATTGCATGAATTCTCTGATCCAGCCCCTCTGGATTATTGGATGCGTCCTCAGGAATCCCAGAAAAAATATATTTTCAAGCATGCTACGACTTTGTATGTCTAGCGACTCCTTCATTAGCCTGTTTTCCTTGAGTAGACAATCCATGTTGGAATCGTGGATTTTTACCGTGGCTGTGAGTGCCTTGTTTTCTCCTTGGAGCGTGAGAATTTCACTCTGGCTTAACTCCAAACTCCCCCTCAGCCCTGCTACCTCCTCATACAACTTTTCCAGTGTTGCATGGATTCCAGCCAGAGCACTAGCCTCTACTTCAACGGGAAGTAAATCATCCTTGTCTGTAGATAAAAAAATAAAAACATTTTTTGCCGGGTTAAAGTTATTTTGTGAGGTAGTTGGATCTTTCCATGATGAGAGTATGTTGTTCCTCCATAGCGTAAAGCTGTTGGTTCTCGTCGATTTTCCTCAGGATCTCCTTAGTATCCAGATTGGCTCTTTACTGCAACCAGTTGTTTTACGAAAGATAACAATGCGTCTTTCCCACGACGATGACAGGTGCCTGTAGTACAGCCAGCTATCACTTGCGGTATTCACGCAAAAAAATGGAACACAAACTTGCAGTCCCAGCCGTAAAGGCTAACCGCGTCGTGAAAACCTTAGCAACAAAATGTTATTTCTGATTAAAATCGATTTAATGAAACAATTTTAGTATAAACAACAAACCGAGTCTAGACAGTACAATGCTCTGTTGCGCACTCTGATATCTGATGACGTATATCCGTCTCTCAAAATACCCAGATAATTTACAGGTGATGCTCAAAGACGATCTGGGCTTTATAATACTCTAATGTACTTGTCCTCTTGCTTAGTTGTGCACCCACTCCTCTTTCTATTCTGGTTAGAGCCCGTTTGCGCTGTTCTGTGAAGGGAGTAGTACACAGCATTGTACGAGATCTTCAGTTTCTTGGCAGTTTCTCGCATGGAATAGACTTCCTTTCTCAGAACAAGAATAGATTGACGAGTTTCAGAAGAAAGTTCTTTGTTTCTGGCCATTTTGAGCCTGTAATCGAACCAACAATTGCTGATGCTCCAGATACTCAACTAGTCTAAAGAAGGTCAGTTTTATTGCTTCTTTAATTAGCACAACAATTTTCAGCTGTGCTATCATAATTGCAAAAGGGTTTTCTAATGATCAATTAGCCTTTTATAATGATAAACGTGGATTAGCTAACACAACTTGCCATTGGAACACAGGAGTGATGGTTGCTGATAATGGGCCTCTACGCCTATGTAGATATTCAATACAAAAATCTGTCATTTCCAGCTACAATAGTTATTTACAACATTAACAAAGTCTACACTGTATTTCTGATCAATTTGATGTTATTTTAATGGGAAAAAATTTGCTTTTCTTTAAAAAACAAGGACATTTCTGAGTGACCCCAAACTTTTGAACAGTAGTGTATGTGGATACCAAAATATGTTTACATTTCAATCGTTTTCTGGAGAAAAAAATTGCATTATTTTTGCAAGGGTGCCAATATTTTTTCAACAGAAAATAAATCTGGTCTTGGTCAGATTTGAGTTGAGCTAGCTAGCCCAGTTTGAATGCAAATCCGAGGTTCAGTAATTTTGGGCTGGTTTCTAAGGTTATTTTGGTGTGGCAGGTATCCTAGTGGTTAGAGCTTTGGGCCAGTAACCGCACGGTTGCTGGATCGAATCCCAGAGCTGACGAGGTAAAAATGTGTCATTCTGCACCTGAACAAGGCAGTTAACCCACTGTTACCCCGGTAGGCACTCATTGTAAATAAGAATTTGTTCTTAACTGACTTGCCTAGTTCAATGAAGGTTAAAAAATATTAATAATGTTTTCCGTTTTTGCCTGTTGGCTCTCCAAAGTTCCCAATTTCTTTGGGTTTGATTGCGCAGCTGCCATAACTGTAAGCTATACACTAGCGAAAGCGAAGACTCTTTGGCCCAAATATATTAAATTTTGTCAGCTGAGCTCATAGTGGAACTCATCATTCATTACGTTATTCAGTATGTGCAGCACTAAATCTGGTGGGAATACTGACCCGACAGGGAAAATGAATGGAGCGGTTTCCAGGCAGGCTGGTGGGGCAAAATTATCACAGATGAATCACATTTGTGACTTATTATAACTTTTGAGTATTAAAAAATACTAAAAGCTACATAATTCAGCTTTAAGAACCGTATCATAAAGTGTGAACAAGGACGAATGTCAAGCCCTATGTCTTCTGTCTTTCAGGCACGGGACTGCAGATTCCCCCAGCAGCACAGCAAGCCCTGCAGATGGGTGGGGCCATTGCTATTGGTGCCATGGCCGCTGTATCAGGTAATAAAATGATGATTAATTGGACAAGCCTATCTGACTGCCATTATTGCTTTTCTCTGAGCTATTTGGAGAAGGCTAATATCATCCAGCATTGATCAAATCTGTTGGTTTGCAAGTAAGACACTGATTGGTTGATTTGATGTGAGGAGCTGGTCTGTTGTGAGACTAGTGTCAGAATTAGGCTGAACTGAACATAAATAATAAGGAACATTAATAAATGTAACATTTCTAGCACATAGTTTAGTTATTTTAATGTGATATGATGCATTTTTACACTTTAATTTTTTTAATTTATTTTTTACTTTTAGCTGCCATGAATCCTGCCATGAATGTGAACATGAATACAGCTATGAACTTACCCTCACAGCCACTTGCTACACACTGTTTCCAGCTGTCTAACATGTTCAACCCTCGGTCGTAAGTATTTAACATTTAATCAAGTTGTTCAATCTAGCATATTCGTATCCCAAGGAGGCCAGCTGATGAAAGTACACAAACTTAAGACTTCTTAGACCTTAAGATGTTATTTGTTCCCATAGACTGGTCCCCAATCACTAGTACTTTGTGGGTGATAATTTCCCTTCTGATTTTACAGTGAAGATAACCCAGGCTGGGATGTTGACATTCAGCATGATGTCATTGAGGAATGCAACAAACATGGAGGAGTTGTGCACATATACGTTGACAAGAATTCCACTGAAGTAAGACTTTTAAGTGTATTTGAATGGTTTTGAAATGGTTGCTGTCTTAAATAGCAACTCAATAAAGTTATTATAATTTTTTTAGGGCAACGTGTATGTGAAATGTCCATCCGTTCCTGCTGCCATGGCTGCAGTAAACGCATTACATGGTCGATATTTTGCAGGTAAGAGGGACTGACTAAAGAATGTGGTACTCAATTATGAATTGTCATTGACGCAGTCATTTAAAAATATATATGTTTTTTTCTAAACTGTCATAATATCCTTAACATTTTCTTCACAGGTAAAATGATCACAGCGGCATATGTCCCTCTCCCAACATATCACAACCTTTTCCCTGACTCTGTGAAGGCTACCCAGCTCCTGATCCCTCTTGCTCACTGATGATCTCTCATAGCAAGACACGAAAAACCCAGATTGGTGGGACACTGTATAATAGATTTTTTTCCCCTTCAATCTTCTCTCTTTAAAAGTTTGACATTTTACAGTCTGTGGTCGTTTTTTCATTCCTGCAAGTTATGGCAGTATGTTTTTATTTTATGTTAGTAGATGAAGTAAAATCTTCTGTTTTTTGGCTTTCCACATGCAAAAAATAATCCAAGCTTTACTTGCATAGCCACGTTCAAACATTTGTTGGGCATTGAGGGTGGAGTTTCAGCCAGTCTGGTTAATCTGGACAATTTACCATTTTATATTTTGTGAAGCTTATTCTGGTTCATACATTTTTGTGCTTGAAAGCTTTGATGGGCATGTTGTCCCTGATGAAGTGTACAACTTACAGTTGAAATCGGAAGTTTACATACACTTAGATTGGAGTCATTAAAACTTGTTTTTCAACCACTCCACAAATTTCTTGTTAACAAATTCAAAAAATTATAGACCTCCACAAGTCTGGTTCATATTTGGGAGCAATTTCCAAACGCCTGAAGGTAACACGTTCATCTGTACAAACAATAGTATAAACACTATGGGACCACGTAGCCATCATACCGCTCAGGAAGGAGACGCGTTCTGTCTCCTAGAGATGAACGTACTTTGGTGCGAAAAGTGCAAATCAATCCCAGAACAACACCAAAGGACCTTGTGAAGATGCTGGAGGAAACGGGTACAAAAATATTCCTCAGTAAAACGAGTCCTATATCGACATAACATGAAAGGCTGCTCAGCTAGGAAGAAGCCACTGCTCCAAAACCGCCATTGAAAAGCCAGACTACGGTTTGCAACTGCACATGGGGACAAAGATCATACATTTTGGAGAAATGTCCTCTGGTCTGATGGAGCAGAAATAGAACTGTTTGACCTTAACGAGTATCGTTAAGTTTGGAGGAAAAAGGGGGAGGCTTGCAAGCCGAAGAACACCATCCCAACTGTGAAGCACGGGGGTGGCAGCATCATGTTGTGGGGGTGCTTTGCTACAGGAGGGTCTTGTGCACTTCACAAAATAGATGGCACAATGAGGTAGGAAAAATATGTGGATATATTGAAGCAACATCTCAAGACATCAGTCAGGAAGGTAATGATTGGATGCAAATGGGTCTTCCAAATGTACAATGACCCCAAGCATACTTCCAAAGTTGTGGCAAAATGGCTTAAGGACAACAAAGTATTGGAGGGGCCATCACAAAGCCCTGAACTCAACCCTATAGAAAATTTGTGGGGAGAACTGAAAAAGCGTGTGTGAGCAAGGAGAACTGCAAACCTGACTCCGTTACACCAGCTCTGTCAGGAGTAAAGCTAAAATAAATCATTCTCTCTACTATTATTCTGACATTTCACATTCTTAAAATAAAGTGGTGATCATAACTGACCTAAAACAGGGAATTTTTACTAAGATTAAATGTCAGGAATTGTATAAACTGAGTTTAAATGTATTTGGCTAAGGTGTATGTAAACTTCCAACTTCAACTATAGATACCCAGACATAAGAAAAGAGGATGTTGAATCTTTTTGGAAAGCAAAAATAAAATTCAAACATTGCAGTTTCGTTTATACATCAGAATATTTTTGGCCATTGTGGAGAGGTTGGAGTCTGTTTGATTGAGCTCCATGAGCTCTGGAAACGTAATGACTGACTTAGAGACCATTTGGTTTTTCAGTATATGTTTTCTAATCAAGATTAGATTTTATAAAGACCTTGATTAAAATGTATTTTAGTTACACTCAAGTAGTTTCTTTCCTTGCTCAATACTGTCTGTAGCACATCATTCTATGATCCTCCCATTTGGTATAAGCATACATAATATACCCACAAAATATATACACTTCTAAGAAAATCAAAAACTTAATTGGAAAAAATGTCAATGCTGATGAGACAAAGAATCCCAAAACTCGGAGTTACGGATTTACTGGTCAGCCGAACAGGCAATATCGATATGTTATTAAAAATCTTCTGTAGGCAACAGACTAATGTAAAGGTTGCTTTAAAGGGGCAATCTGCAAATATAACTTAGCTTAGTTCAACTGTCATGCCCCATCCCTCATCTCTTTACCAAAACAGTGGTGGGGTGAAACATTTTGTGTGAGGAAAAAAAAACTTGTGAAAAAACAATATTCGGCTAAACAGTTAAAACATGTTTAGACATGGGGCGGCAGGGTAGCATGGTGGTTAGAGCGTTGGACTAGTAACTGGGAGGTTGCAAGTTCAAACCCCCGAGCTGACAAGGTACAAATCTGTCGTTCTGCCCCTGAACAGGCAGTTAACCCACTGTTCCTAGGCCGTCATTGAAAATAAGAATTTGTTCTTAACTGACTTGCCTAGTTAAATAAAGGTAAAATAAAAAATGTAAGATTTTCCCACAAAATGTACTCTGTTTATTTCAAAGTAACAAACATTTCAGTATTACGAACAATGTCCATTACCAACTTATCTGAGATCCTACTGTAATTAAGCTTTGGTATGAATTTGGATCAAAACTGGACTCTATGTAGGCCGTCATTGTAAATAAGAATTTGTTTTTAACTGAATTGCCTAGTTAAATAAAGGTTCAATAAATAATAAAAATATATATACAGTGGGGAGAACAAGTATTTGATACACTGCCGATTTTGCAGGTTTTTCTACTTACAAAGCACGTAGAGGTCTGCAATTTTTATCATAGGTGCACTTCAACTGTGAGAGACGGAATCTAAAACAAAAATCCAGAAAATCAGATTGTATAGTTTTTAAGTAATAATTAGCATTTTATTGCATGACATAAGTATTTGATCACCTACCAACCAGTAAGAATTCCGGCTCTCACAGACCTGTTAGTTTTTCTTTAAGAAGCCCTCCTGTTCTCCACTCATTACCTGTAATAACTGCACCTGTTTGAACTCGTTACCTGTATAAAAGACACCTGTCCACACACTCAATCAAACAGACTCCAACCTCTCCACAATGGCCAAGACCAGAGAGCTGTGTAAGGACATCAGGGCTAAAATTGTAGACCTGCACAAGGCTGGGATGGGCTACAGGACAATAGGCAAGCAGCTTGGTGAGAAGGCAACAACTGTTGGCGCAATTATTGGAAAATGGAAGAAGTTCAAGATGACGGTCAATCACCCTCGGTCTAGGGCTCCATGCAAGATCTCACCTCGTGGGGCATCAATGATCATGAGGAAGGTGAGGGATCAGCCCAGAACTACACGACAGGACCTGGTCAATGACCTGAAGAGAGCTGGGACCACAGTCTCAAAGAAAACCATTAGTAACACACTATTAAAATCCTGCAGCTCACGCAAGGTCCCCCTGCTCAAGCCAGCGCATGTCCAGGCCCGTCTGAAGTTTGCCAATGACCATCTGGATGATCCAGAGGAGAAATGGGAGAAGGTCATGTGGTCTGATGAGACAAAAATAGAGCTTTTTGGTCTAAACTCCACTCGCTGTGTTTTGAGGAAGAAGAAGGATGAGTACAACCCCAAGAACACCATCCCAACCATGAAGCATGGAGGTGGAAACATCATTCTTTGGGGATGCTTTTCTGCAAAGGGGACAGGACGACTGCACCGTATTGAGGGGAGGATGGATGGGGCCATGTATCGCGAGATCTTGGCCAACAACCTCCTTCCCTCTGTAAGAGCATTGAAGATGGGTCGTGGCTGGGTCTTCCAGCATGACAACGACCCGAAACACAGCCAGGGCAACTAAGGAGTGGCTCCGTAAGAAGCATCTCAAGGTCCTGGAGTGGCCTAGCCAGTCTCCAGACCTGAACCCAATAGAAAATCTTTGGAGGGAGCTGAAAGTCCATATTGCCCAGTGAAACCTGAAGGATCTGGAGAAGGTCTGTATGGAGGAGTGGGCCAAAATCCCTGCTGCAGTGTGTGCAAACCTGGTCAAGAACTACAGGAAACGTATGATCTCTGTAATTGCAAACAAAGGTTTCTGTACCAAATATTAAGTTCTGCTTTTCTGATGTATCAAATACTTATGTCATGCAATAAAATGCAAATTAATTACTTAAATCATACAATGTGATTTTCTGGATATTTGTTTTATATTCCGTCTCTCACAGTTGAAGTGTACCTATGATACAAATTAGAGACCTCTACGTGCTTTGTAAGTAGGAAAACCTGAAAAATCAGCAGTGTATCAAATACTTGTTCTCCCCAATGTATATATATTAACAAACCTAGCGCAATGGTCAATCTTACTGCAGCACTGTCGAGTTGTGGGTGTCAAATATATTTGCTATTTTCAAAGCGGGTTAATAATGGGCGCAATAGTTAGTTTGATGATTGCTTGACCACTTCCAGGCCAATGAACGCCCTCTATGGCTTACAGTTTTTTTTTATCACTTTGGTGCAATTTTCACAACTCTTAACAAAAAACTCAAAACAGATTATCGAAAAGGCAGTTGCATAAAACTCTAAGCACATTTTCAATTGACTAAGTACATCAAACCAAATCATAGTCACTTTTTCACATCTTAATCAGTGTTTCATCTATAAATACATGTTTCACATTGAAATACATGATCCTATAAAGTAATTGCCTCAAATGTACTACTATGATGATTTAACTTCACAGTAAATGTTTAAAAAAATGGGATATTGAAAAGATTAGAGATGTACTGGATGTAACAAATTAAATCAAAGTTTATTGGTTACATACAGAGATTAGCTGATGTTACGAAATGCTTGTGTTTCTAGCTCATTCAGTGCAGTAACACAATATCAATACGCAAATAATCCAAATTCCACACTGCTTTCCTAAAATTGAATTGGCCAATACAGTACTGTAATACTGTAATATATGCAATTTACTTAGCAGACACATTTATCCAAGTGACAAGAATCCACCATTGTGGTATGTGACCCCAGTTGGATTCAAACCCACAACTCTGGTGTTGCTCGTGCCATGCTCTTATCAAGTGAGTCAAAAACAGACCACAACAATACATGCAGTGTCTTCAGAAAGTATTCATACCCCTTGACTTATTCCACATTTTCTTGTGTTACAGCCTGAATTCAAAATGGATTAAATATATTTTCGTTTCTCCACCCATTTACAACCTACCCCATAATGACAAAGTGAAAACATGTTTTTATAAATGTTAGCAAATTTATTGAGAATGAAATAGAGAAATATCGAATTTACATAGAGTAACAGTCAAACATTTTTCTTTATTTTTACTATTTTCTACATTGTAGAATAATAGTGAAGACATCCAAACTATGAAATAACACATATGGAATCATGTAGCAACCACAAAAGTGTTAAACAAATCAAAATATATTCAAAGTAGCCACCCTTTGCCTTGATGACAACTTTGTACACTCTTGGCATTCTCTCAACCAGCTTCAAGAGGAAGCTGGAATGCATTTTGATTAACAGTTGTGCCTTCTTAAAATTGTATTTGTAAAATGTATTTAGTTCTTAATATGTTTGAGCCAATCAGATCTATTGTGACAAGGTAGGGGTGGTATACCGAAGATAGCCCTATTTGGTAAAATACCAAGTCCATATTATAGCAAGAACAGCTCAAATAAGCAAAGAGAAATGACAGTCTATCATTACTTTAAGACATGAAGGTTAGTCAATCTGGAAAATTTCAAGAACTGTAAAAGTTTCTTCAAGTGCAGTCGCAAAAACCTTCAAGCACTATGATGAAACTGGCTCCAATGAGAACTGCCACAGGAAAGGAAGACACAGAGTTACCTCTGCTGCAGAGGATAAGTTCATTAGAGTTACCAGCCTCAGAAATTTCAGCCAAATAAATGCCTCACAGAGTTCAAATAACAGACACATCTCAACATCAACTGTTCCAAGGAGACTGCGTGAATCAGGCCTTCATGGTCGAATTGCTGCAAAGAAACCACTACTAAAGGACACCAATAAGAAGAGACTTGCTTGGTCCAAGAAACACGAGTAATGGACATTATTCCCAAGGCAATCTGTCCTTGGGTCTGGAGTCCAAATTTGAGATATTTGGTTCCAACCGCCTTGTCTTTGTGAGAAGCAGAGTTGATGAATGGATGATCTCCACATGTGTGGTTCCCACCATGAAGCATGATGTGATGGTGCTTTGCTGGTGACCCTGTCAGTGATTTTATTTAGAATTCAAGGCACACTTCACCAGCATGGCTACCACAGCATTCTGCAGCGATACACCACCCCATCTGGTTTGCGCTTAGTGGGACTATCATTTGTTTTTCAACAGGAAAATAACCCAAAACACACCTCCAGGCTGTGTAAGGGCTATTTGACCAAGACGGAGAGTGATTTAGTGCTGCATCCGATGACCTGGCCTCCACAATCACCTGACCTCAACCAAATTGAGATGGTTTGGGATGAGTTGGACTGCAGAGTGAAGGAAAAGCAGCCAACAACTGCTCGGCATATGATACATACATGATACACGATAACATGTGTAATGTGATAGTTTTGATGTCTACTATTATCCAACAATGTGTAAAATAGTGAAAATAAAGAAAATCCCTTCAATGAGTAGTGGTATCAAAAATATTGACTAGTACTGTAAGTATTCACAACCCTAAGTCAATAATTTGTAGAACCACCTTTGGCAGCGATTACAGCTGCCAGTATTTATGCGTAAGTGTCTAAAAGCTTTCCAAACCTGGATTGTGCAAGATTTTCCCATTATTATTTTCAAAATTCTTTCATAAGCTCTGTTAAATGTGTTGTTGATCATAGCTAGACAACCATTTTCAGGTCTTGCCTTAGATTTGTAGGTAGATTTAAGTCAAAACTGTAACTCGGCCACTCAGGTACATTCACTGTCTTCTTAGTAAGCAACTCCAGTGTAGATTTGGCCTTGTGTTTTAGGTTGTTGTCCTGCTGAAAGATGAATTGATCTCCCAGTGTCTGGCAGACTGAACCAGGTTTTCCTCTAGGATTTTACATGTGCTTTGCTCCATTCTGTTTTTTTTTTATATCCTGAAACACTCCCCAGTCCTTAACGAGTACAAGCATACCCATAACATGATGCAGCCCCCAAACGGATGTGTTATGGCTTTACACCCCCTGCTATAATGTGGCTAAAGAGTTACTTTTCTAACAGAACACAGAGGGTGTTCTTTAATGGAAGCCTCTCAAATATAATCCAGTTACAATCAGGAATTCCCCAGGGTAGCTGTTTAGGCCCCTTGCTTTTTTACATTTTTACTAATGACATGCCACTGATTTTGAGCAAAGTCAGAGTTTCTATGTATGCGGATGACTTAGCACTATACACGTCAGCTACTACAGCAACTGAAATGTCTGCAACACTCAACAAAGAGCTGCAGTTAGTTTCAGAGTGGGTGGCAAGGAATAAGTTAGCCCTAAATATTTCCAAAACTAAAAGCATTGTATTTGGAACAAAATACTCACTACACCCTAAACCTCAATAAATCTTGTAATAAATAATGTGGAAATTGAGCAAATTGAGATGACTAAACTGCTTGGAGTAACACCAGATTGTAAACTGTCATGGTCAAAAAATATTGATGCAGTAGTAGCTAAGATGGGAGAAGTCTGTCTATAATAAAGTGATGCTTTGCCTTCTTAACAACACTATCAACAAGGCAGGTCCTACAGACCCTAGTTTTGTCGCACCTTGACTACTGTTCAGTCGTGTGGTCAGGTGCCACAAAAAAGGACGTAGGAAAATTGCAATTGGCTCAGAACAGGGCAGCACAGCAGGCCCTTGGGTGTACACAGAGAGCTAATATTAATAATATGCATGTCAATCTCTCCTGGCTGAAAGTGGAGGAGAGATTGACTTCATCACTACTTTTACTTATGAGAGGTATTGAAATGTTGAGTGCACCGAGCTGTCTGTCTAAACTACTAGCACATAGCTCGGACACCCATGCATACCCCACAAGACATGCCACAAGAGGTCTCTTCACAGAACAGACTATTGGAGGCACATAGTACTACATAGAGCCATGAATACATGGAACTCTATTCCACATCAAGTAACTGACACAAGCAGTAAAATTTGATTTAAAAAAACAGATAAAAAAAACACCTTTTGAAACAGCGGGGACTGTGAAGCAACACAATCACTGGCACAGACACATGCATATATACACACACACACACATAGTAACATATGCACTATACATACACATGGATTTAGTAATATGGTAGTGGTGGAGTAGGGGCCTGAGGGCACACAGTGTGTTGTGAAGTCTGTGAATGTATTGTAATGTTTTAAAATTGTATTAACTGCCTTAATTTTGCTGCACCCCAGGAAGAGTAGCTGCTGCTTTGGCAGCTAATGGGGATCCATAATAAATACAAATACAGATGAAGTAGTCATTCAAAAAGCATGTTTAACACTATTATTGCACACAGAGTGAGTCCATGGAATTAGTATGTGACTTGTTAATAAGCACATTTTTACTCCTGAACTTATTTAGGCTTGCCATAACAACTTACTTATTGACTCGGGACATTTCAGCTTTAAATTTTTATTAATTTGTAAAAAGGAAAAACATAATTCCACTTTGGCATTGTATGTAGGCCATTGACAAAAAATATCTCAATTTTATCCATTTTAAATGCAGGCTGTAACACAACAAATTGTGGGAAAAGTTTTAGGGGCTCCCGAGTGGCGCAGTGGTCTAAGGCACTGCATCTCAGTCCTAGAGGTGTCACTACAGACCCTGGTTTGATTCCAGGCTGTTTCACAACTGGCCGTGATTGGGAGTTCCATAGGACGGCTCACAATTGTCCCAGCATCATCCGGGTTACGGTTTGGCCGTGGCAGGGCGTCATTGTAAATAGGAATTTGTTCTTAACGTACTTGCCTAGTTAAAATAAAGGTTAAATAAACATAGTCTGAATACTTTCTGAAGGCACTGTAAGTACAATATTGTAAGATACAATACACGATTACAAGACGGAATGTAATTCAGATCCCTTGACTTTCTCCACATTTTGTTACGTTACAGCCTTATTATAAAATTGATTAAATAAAAAAAAGCCTTGTCAATCTACACACAATACCCCATAATGAAAAAGCAAAGGGTTAGGGTTAGGGTCTTTCATTCTTAAATGGAAGACGTTTGGAACCACTAAAAAAGACTCTTCCCAGAGCCAAACTGAGCAATCGAGGGAGAAGCGCCAATAACCTGATGGTCACTCTGACAGAACTCCAGAGTTCCTCTGTGGAGATGGGAGAATCTTCCGGAATGACAACCATCTCTGCAGGACTCCACCAATCAGGTCTTTATGGTAGTAGAGTGGCCAGACAGAAGCCGCTCCTCAGTAAAAGGCACATGACAGTCCACTTGGAGTTTGCCAAAAGGCACAAGATTCTCTGCTCTGATGAAACCAAGATTGAACTCTTTGGCCTGAATGCCAGGGACTGGGAGATTAGTCAGGATCAAGGGAAAGATGAACGGAGCAAAGTACAGAGAGATCCTTCATGAAAACCTGCTCCAGAGCGCTCAGGACTTCAGACTGGGGCGAAGTTTCACCTTCCAACAGGACAATGACCCAGGAGTTGCTTCAGGAAAAGTCTCAATGTCCTTGAGTGGCCCAACCAAAGCCCGGACTTGAACCCGATCTAACATCTCTGGAGAGACCTGAAAATAGCTGTGCAGCAATGCTCCCCATCCAACCTGACTGTGCTTGAGAGGATCTGCAGAGAAGAATGGGAGAAACTCCCCAAATACAGGTGTGCCATGGTTGTGGCGTCATACCCAAGAAGACTCGAGGCTGTAATCTCTTTCAAACGTGTGTCAACAAAGTGCTGAGTAAAGGGTCTGAAAACGTACGTAAATGTGATATTTGCATTTCTAAAAACCTGTTTTTGCTTTGTCATTATGGGGTATTGTGTGTAGATTGATGGGGGGGGCTGTTCAATCCATTGTATAATAAGGCTGTAACACAGCAGAATTTGGAAAAAGTCAAGAGGTCTGAATACTTTCCGAATGCACTGTATGATTGCCATCCCCATGAGTGTACCACCCTCCTTCAGGCCATGGATGAGGCATGCAATGACTTCAATCAAGATCTATCTCAGGCTTAGATTCACCAGGCCAAAATATTTTTTCCCAGGTGCATGAACAATGAGGATATTTACTGTGATTTCAATAAGAACCTATGGCCAAAGGCTCGAGACAGGCTTGATTCAAACTAGTGCCTGTTAAACATAGTTTAATTTATTTCATTTGATTACATCATGAAAGATGTCTTCAATGATCATTATGGAAATGTGATGCTCAGTAAATTTGTATGGGTAGTTCGTGTATTGCCTAATTTGAAAACGGTGTAATGTACTGTAATTTACAGTGCTGTCGCATACTACTTTCAAAGGCCAATATAGATAATGTTTTGCTGTTGGATTTACTGGTTATTACAGTAACTTAATTCAAAATATCTAATATGTATTATTATTTATTACAAATGCCAATGCAGCATCTATTTTTCCTGTGGTCCATCAAAATTAAGGCAGTTATATTCCATTTTAAAAACATTACAATACATTTCACAACAAATTTCACAACACATTAACTGTTTGCCCTCAGGCCACTACTCTGTCACATATTTGCAACACAGAATCCATGTCTACATGTGTGTATAGTGCGCATGTTGTCATATGCGTGTGTCTGTGACTGTGTGTCTCTTCATATTCCCTGTTGTTCCATGAGGTTTATTTTTATCCGTTTTTTTATCAGATTTTACTGCTTGCATGATTTACTTGTGGAATAGAGGAATAGTGATGTGGAATAGATGTGATATGAGTAGAGTTCCATATACTGTGCACCTCCCATCGTCTGTTCTGGACGTGGGGACTGTGAAAAGACCTCTGGCATTATATTCTGTTTTGGTGAATAAACCAATGTACTCATTATATTTCACAGTAAAAATATGTTTTGGATCAACAGATGTGTGACGAAAGATGTCTACAAAGAAAATGAATGCACAATGAAAGGTTTTGAATGTAAGAGTGGCTAGTACAAGTGTTACCCATTTGGAGTTTTGTACTAAGAGTTTTGAAAATTCACCATATACTTGAAAATAGTACCAAAACGATAAAAAAAACTGTAATACTGATTCGCGGTTGTCTCAAGTTGTGTATGCTGTTGGCGGTTTGCGTTATCATCAACTCCAATTTGGCTTGAGGGCACGGAATATTCACATATTAGTGGATTGATGCCTTTATTAAATAGCATACAGTAACGAATAATAGCAACAGTAGAATTGCATCCAGTTTTGCTAAATATGTTTGGTGTTTGCAGTCCACACTGTTCTAGATGGCTTCATCATGTACTGTTGGTATTTTACACATTACATTCACGCATCTCCAAAAGTAAAAATATTATGCTTCTATAAATGGTATTGTATATGTGAGGTACATACTTAATAGGCAAGATATCTGCTGTTGATATGGTATTATAGGACTGAACAATGTAAATAAGTTGGATGAGCCCCAGCTATCAATGAGGAATCGGCCCAGAAGCCTCTTCCGGGGGGCTGGAACTGATTGAATCGGCCCGGAATCAGGTGTCGGACTCGGCCCGGAATCAAGATAAATGACTGCACAGAATCAGCTAAGTACGTTGGGCCGTTTCCGTCTATCGGAATTCAGCTGACTTTGCCGGCATTTTACCAGAATCCCCTAGAAGCAGCCCGATGCAAATAAAAAAAATGTATACAAAAATTACCTGATTTTTGTCATTTTAAATATTACTATTATACCTTTTATACATATAAATTATACCCATCCACAAAAAAACATTTTGTCAGAGGAAACACCATACACTTGGTGACCATGTCAGCGTGCATGGTGACCATGTCAGCGTGCATGCGCCTGGCCCGCCACAGGAGTCACTACAATGCGATGGAACAAGGACATCACGGCCTGCCAAACCCTCCCCTAACTCGGACGACGCTGGGTTAATTGTCCGTAGCCTCATGGGTCTCCCGGTCAAGGCCGGCACGGGTCTTGAACCAGCATCTGTAGAAATGCAGTTTTCACTGCGATGCAGTGTCTTAGACCACTGCACCACTCGGGAGGCTCCATCTACGAAGTGTTTAATGCTTATCAATTTCCCTGCACAAAGTATCAAAATACTACACAGGACTCTAAAAGAATTTCATTTAAATGTTAAAGGTATTTTTTGATCACAAAAACTGAGGAAATATGGAAAAATAAATAATTAAATGTTAATTATATAAAGCAGCCCATGTAATTATCTGCCAGAGAGTAGCCCCAATCGCCCCGAGCCCCAAGTAATACATTTGGGCCAGATAACTCTCACCGGAATCGGCCTGAGCTCAATCCCCACATCCTAGCCATAAGTAATACTGCCGAAGGCGGCCCAGACCCGGGCCACATGACGTCAGCCGAGACTGACTCTCAGCCGAGTGCCCCGACTCTCAGCCGGAATCGTCCCAGATCCACTGTGCTAGCTGGGGTGTATACAGTGCCTTGCGAAAGTATTCGGCCCCCTTGAACTTTGCGACCTTTTGCCACATTTCAGGCTTCAAACATAAAGATATAAAACTGTATTTTTTTGTGAAGAATCAACAACAAGTGGGACACAATCATGAAGTGGAACGACATTTATTGGATATTTCAAACTTTTTTAACAAATCAAAAACTGAACAATTGGGCGTGCAAAATTATTCAGCCCCTTTACTTTCAGTGCAGCAAACTCTCTCCAGAAGTTCAGTGAGGATCTCTGAATGATCCAATGTTGACCTAAATGACTAATGATGATAAATACAATCCACCTGTGTGTAATCAAGTCTCCGTATAAATGCACCTGCACTGTGATAGTCTCAGAGGTCCGTTAAAAGCGCAGAGAGCATCATGAAGAACAAGGAACACACCAGGCAGGTCCGAGATACTGTTGTGAAGAAGTTTAAAGCCGGATTTGGATACAAAAAGATTTCCCAAGCTTTAAACATCCCAAGGAGCACTGTGCAAGCGATAATATTGAAATGGAAGGAGTATCAGACCACTGCAAATCTACCAAGACCTGGCCGTCCCTCTAAACTCTCAGCTCATACAAGGAGAAGACTGATCAGAGATGCAGCCAAGAGGCCCATGATCACTCTGGATGAACTGCAGAGATCTACAGCTGAGGTGGGAGACTCTGTCCATAGGACAACAATCAGTCGTATATTGCACAAATCTGGCCTTTATGGAAGAGTGGCTAGAAGAAAGCCATTTCTTAAAGATATCCATAAAAAGTGTTGTTTAAAGTTTGCCACAAGCCACCTGGGAGACACACCAAATGTGGAAGAAGGTGCCAGATGAAACCAAAATTGAACTTTTTGGCAACAATGCAAAACGTTATGTTTGGCGTAAAAGCAACACAGCTCATCACCCTGAACACACCATCCCCACTGTCAAACATGGTGGTGGCAGCATCATGGTTTGGGCCTGCTTTTCTTCAGCAGGGACAGGGAAGATGGTTAAAATTGATGGGAAGATGGATGGAGCCAAATACAGGACCATTCTGGAAGAAAACCTGATGGAGTCTGCAAAAGACCTGAGACTGGGACGGAGATTTGTCTTCCAACAAGACAATGATCCAAAACATAAAGCAAAATCTACAATGGAATGGTTCAAAAATAAACATATCCAGGTGTTAGAATGGCCAAGTCAAAGTCCAGACCTGAATCCAATCGAGAATCTGTGGAAAGAACTGAAAACTGCTGTTCACAAATGCTCTCCATCCAACCTCACTGAGCTCGAGCTGTTTTGCAAGGAGGAATGGGAAAAAATGTCAGTCTCTCGATGTGCAAAACTGATAGAGACATACCCCAAGCGACTTACAGCTGTAATCGCAGCAAAAGGTGGCGCTACAAAGTATTCACTTAAGGGGGCTGAATAATTTTGCACGCCCAATTTTTCAGTTTTTGATTTGTTAAAAAAGTTTGAAATATCCAATAAATGTCGTTCCACTTCATGATTGTGTCCCCCTGTTTGTTGATTCTTCACAAAAAAATACAGTTTTATATCTTTATGTTTGAAGCCTGAAATGTGGCAAAAGGTCGCAAAGTTCAAGGGGGCCGAATACTTTCGCAAGGCACTGTATATGGAAATGGGGATAGATACAGAAACACGTGAAATGAAGAAGGCTATGCAGGTGTGAAAATTGTCTAAACCTCCAAAACTGCACTCACGAGTAAAAAATAAAAAAATCTTGATAGGCTGCTTGGCATATGCATAGCCAGGATAAAAAAGACGCAATGAAGCATTGCTGTTGAACTCGGCTTTGTTATAGTTGGTAAGCCTACAGAGGACTTTCTAATCAAATAGAACAGAAAACAACTGAAATATTTCAAAATATGAGGGTCACCGGCATCATCACATCTCTCTTAGAAAATGTCAGAGCCCCAGTTTGACAAGAGCGCCATTCTTAGCGCCAGCCAAAAATAGAGCCCCTTATCCCCCTTAATGTCTGATCTTTAATTGGCTTACATGTTGGCACTATTTAAATGGATTACAACAATTGTTATGTCATCCCTGTACATCCTTGCCAGGTCCTGAGGCAAGCTGAGCATTTTTGACAAGCGCCTTGGGTCTACAGTACCAAAGCCATCACTCCCTAAAGCATGTCGGATCAGATGTGTTGCAGAGTTCTCATCATCTAAAGCAAAAATGGCTCTGCTTTTCCTCTCCTGGAGCAACCTGTGCATCTGTCCCAGTGTGAAAGACAGCCCAGATACAGGTTTCTGCCAGTGTAGACCAGTCAGATGTTCTCCTATGACCTGCACCACAGTTTGCCTGTGCATCAGCTCCCATAGTCCATCAGTTGCCATGATCAGAAACTTGTCCTTTGGCCTCAGTGTGTGGATTGTCACCTCTGGCTCAGCAATGAGATATGGTGGGGTGTGGTAGTTAGGTGGGAGCATCTTAAACTCATTGGCCGACAAGATGTCTGATCTTGTTTCATACACCCGGTTCAACATTTCACCACTCCATTTAAACTTCATGTCTCCGAACCCTCTGAAGGGCATGAGGAGGCCCAGTAGCCTGTCGTGTTTGACTACCGTCTTGTGTTCGAGCGCAGGGTGCTCCGATAGAACCCTCTGCAACTCGTCTGCGTTTTGGGCATTGTGGTCGTTACTGATGGTGTGTGCTGACCAGGTCCCGTTCTCCTCTTGGACTCCCAGCACGGCCCTGCTATCCCCCAGGTTGGCCACATGCAGGTCATCTCCATCCACATGGACGACACATGCTGTGCACCCTGACAGAGCCACCCGAAGAGGGGTGAAGTGGGAAAAGGGGTCCCCAAAGTCCACCTGGGCCTCAAGTGAAATGTCATTGTCCAACCTCTTGAATGCATTCATCAAAGCCGTTTGGACGTCCCTGTCCTCATCCTCCTCTAGATCGATCCTCTCTTGCCAGTACGTCCTAAGGCTGTTGAAGTAAAGCTTCCCAGAGTCTCTGCTGGTATGGTCATTTGGGTGCTTGTGCCACTGTAGCATGGGTAACACCGGCCTTTCATTCTCAACTGCATCCTCAATGTCCATTAAGGTCTTCACTGGGAGTAGAGCCACAGCAATGTAGTAGAAGAGCCTTTCACTGACTGCCTGGGCGCACGCATAACCTGCATGTCCATCGAAAACCCCCAAAAGCATTCCCCTACTCTGGAGACAAGTCGCTGCACTCCTGCGGTCCTCATTCAGAGCATTTGATGCCAAGATGTTACTATATAACCCTAAAATTGAGTTAACAGAGTTTCGTCCATCATATCCATTGACTTTATAACTGTACTCATTAGCTTTTAAGATGTGGTTTATTTTAGAAAGAGGCATCTGACTGGTCTGATGGTTGTCTCTGTATTTTCTCCCATTGATTGTTTCTGCTGGGTAGTTGATACCGATCAAATCTACTGGAGGTCTGGAAGAATGACACAGTCTAGTATCGAAGCCAAGTAATTTAACTTGGGTCAAGCAGCTTTTCCTTATCAGTCTTAACCTGTATATGGCCCAGTATTGTTTGAGGTGTTGAAAGCAAAGCGGAGGTACCATCTTTAGAACTTGGAGTTTTCAAACGCCACCTGTCAATAAAGCAAGCATGTCAATAGAATTGAATTGAATGTGATTTACAGTACTCTGAGGGTTTACCTAAATTCAAAAATGCCCCCCCCCCAGGATGCTTCTTCCCGAGAGCTAAAGAACCATATCACGTTCTGCACATCTGTTACGCACAAATGAGTCTACTGGCAGCCTATGTGGAATGTGTCGGTATCCTTTGTGGAATGTATTTTAAGACATGATTTGTGTACATTGTTGTTGATTTTATGCTTTCTTACTTCCCATTAGTTGATGTAACCTATGAACCTTGATGTAATCGTCATATATATGCTGCCATATCCTACCCTGAAAAGATAATGTTGTTTATAGTTACAACAGACATGAGACAATTATAAGCATCTGTGACAGCATGGGCAGTGCCATTGAGGCTACAACTCATTAGAATCCCGACCCAGTTGACTACTTTGTCTACTTTAAAATGCCTGAAGCATGGTGGACGCCCTCAATGACACTGCCCATGCTAAAATGGACACTCGAGCCCTCTATCATTCTCTGTGGTTACAGTAGACAAAGAAGTTTGAACAACATGCCTTTCAACGTAAAGTAGCACATGTGCAGAAGGTACAGTTGTTCAGCTATTGGGAAGAGGCTTCAACAAAATCAGGTCACACAGCCACTGCATTCATCTTTTAAGTACACTCTTTCCAAAAGTTGTTTTCTATCCAAACTATTTGTTCTCGATCTTATTTCATTGAAAGAATGTGTTAATTATTGACAATGACACTTGAGACATGATTAGACTATTACATACTAGACTACATGTAGACTGTAGTAGTAAACACCTTTAGACATTTGGCTCATACTTTGTCACCTTACCTGCTGTAGCCGATGAGTTACTCTGAGCAGTTCTTGAGAACAGAACAGTTAGGTTATATTTTAACTTGGGTAGACTACTTTGTTCCCATGCTTAATATATTGTAGGATGAATCTGTTTTGGATGATTATAATGTGCTGTCAGAAGCTGATATTTCCTCCCCAAAATGTGACTATAGACAGGCTCTCAATTGTAAGAATTGGTTTGAGTATACAGAACATCACATGTGCAATAAAGTGTGACCTTTGAAATGAGCATATTCATATCTGGTCTACAAATAGGTAATCTATAAACCAATGGAAGCTTGAAAGACATGCATTGTAAATATTGCATAAAATCCATGGAACAATGGATGAATGGCAGGTAAGAGAATATCATAATGAATTTTAAAAGCCTCATATCATCCCAAAGTTCTCTGACTTATTTACTTCTCTTTTCTACTTCTGTACACATTTATTCCTTCACTCACACACACAAAATAATCAATTTGGCCAATATTTAAGGACGACCAAACAAACAAAGGGGTTTGCAAACTCTAGACGAATCCATATGACCTCTATTTCAATTGGTGGATATAATAAACTTCCGTTAAATGCCACGTCCGTAAATGTACAAACATTGAGAATGGACCAATTAAGTGTCTACATATAAGCAGTCAGAACACCCATGTCTTGTCCTTTCCGTCTTGTGTTGGGAGAGGCGATTCATCTTATTTAAGGACCCGGAAACAAAACTGTTATGTTTGTTCTTTATATAATGACAAACCGGGCGTAGGTTTAACTACTTTTAATGAACATATACTTCAGCTAGAAAACACAATTTTTAGCCATGCAAGGCATTCTTCAACCACCTGCCCCCCGCATAGCCTGCCGGGTAACGTAGTCTAAATGTTATTAACACATAACAACACATCTTCTTTCCTTAAAAAGAAAACTACTTTTCCATGTAACTACACGTCACATCACATTTGTTTAATCAACCTGCATAACATGCCATTTTCAATAACACACATTTCTTTCCCCCAATGTTTTTCTTCTTTTTTTTCTTTTTTTAATATATATTTTTTAACTAAATATAGTCTGTCCAACAATACTCTATTGTGGCTCTATTTCTTTTCACATAAACAAAACATTCAGTCCAGGTGCCCCTTTTTTGTCCTTTTTGGTCGTTCTGCTGAAATGCTTCCTGAAACAGTTGGACAGCGTTCATTGTCAGTGTTCTGACTGAATTGTCCATTGCTAAAGGCATTTGACGCTTCAGCAGTATCCCCCTGATGATCCTCAGTTCCTTGAGTGAATGGCTGAAGCCTTAGATCCACTCTGTTTCGTCTCAGTTGTGATCCATGCTCCGTTTGGGTCTCATAGGATTGCGGTGCAACTTCTTTCTGCACACACCCTTGCTGCATCCAGGTTCCTGTAGTGATGTCTCGGAGTCGTACATGATCTCCAGGTTTCAGTTCAGGTAGGTGTCTTGCACTTTTGTCATGTCGCTGTTTTTGTTTGTCTTTCTGTTTTTCCTTAGAGTTTGACTTTGTGAGTACTTCTGGGTGTTAGCAAGTCCTCATTGATGGGTAGGCTGGTTCTGATGCGACGTCCCATCAACATTTGTGCAGGTGAAAGTCCGTTCTGCAGCGGTGCGCTGCGGTAGATCATCATATTTTTTAGGAAATCCTCCTTTCCATCGTGTGCCTTTTTCATCAGACCTTTGACAATTTTGACTGAACTATCTGCTAAGCCATTGGAACTTGGGTAGTTGGGGCTAGAGGTGTTGTGTCGGAATCCCAAGTCGTTAGCGAACGATCGGAATTCTGAACTTGAGAACTGCGGGCCATTGTCCGAGTACAGTTCAGACGCAACCCCATGTCTTGCAAAGACTGATTTCAGGTAGGTGATTACAGCTCTGCGGGAAGTAGTTGGCAGTGTGGCTATTTCAGGGTAGTTTGAGTAGTAGTCGGTAACAACAGTGTGACTTTTGCCATTGCAGTCAAAAATGTCAACTCCAACTTTGTAGTAGGGTCTGTTGGGTACTGGATGAGGCATTAGCGGCTCTGCTTGCTGCTTTGGCCTGTAAGTCAAACACATTTCACATGAAGCAGTGGTCTGGCTGATTTCCTGGTTCATTCTTGGCCAGCACATTACTTATCGTATTCGTCGTTTGCATTTTTCCTCACACAAGTGGCCCTTGTGTATTTTCTGTAGCATTTCTTTGCGTAGTGTTATGGGAATGACAATCTTGTTGCCTTTCAACACTATGTAATCCACAACGGTGAGCTCTGCTCTGCACATCCAGTAATCCTGTATTCTCCTTGGACAGTTGTTTTTCTGTGCGGGCCATCCTATCAGTGTTGTGTCTCTCTTTTGATCTTCTCCATTCTCTCAGAAGACACCGTAAGTGATGATACGATCATGTCAACATAGGCCTGAACCTCAGTGTTTTTCTGTGTGTCTAGGCTCTCCTTCTTGTCGACTGCTCGAGAAAGAGTGTCGCCGGCAAACATAAACTTTCCCGGGGTCAAGATCATCTTCACATAATACTTTTGCTGTCTGATCAACATTCTCTGGATTCTCATTGGACAATCATTCAGTGGCTTAGACATGATTGACACCAATGGTTTGTTGTCGGTTTCTACTTCGAAGTCTCGTCCGTAGATGTATTGGTGAAACCTTTCGCAAGCGTATGTGCTTGCCAGTAGTTCTTTCTCTATTTGTGCATACCTTGTCTCTGCGCCTGTCAAGGCTCTGGACGCATAAGCGACGAGGTTGCTATGTGTCGTCATGCAGTTGAGGAAGTACTGCTCCCAAGCCAAACTGTGACTCGTCTGCAGAATTCCTTGTGCTTTTCTCTGGATCATAGAACATGAGCACTGGCTCTTCTGTGATTGTCTTCTATAGGTTTTTGAAGCAGTTTTCCTGTTCATGGGACCATTCCCATTTGTTTTTCTGTTCCAGAAGACATCTGAGTGGAGCGGTGTGATACTGTTGCGTCTAGGTGGTAGGTGTAGGAGTCAGGCGCAGGAGAGCAGGGATGTCTGAGAAGTGTGTTTTAATAGGAAAGTCCACCAACACAGGAATGGCACAATCGAAAAGGTACAACTCCCTCGACAACAGAGAACCCGTACAAACGCACGGAGGAACAAACAAAGTTCCGACAATCATACACTTAAGAATCTGTGAAAACAAATAACGGCATAACCTAACCGAGCACATCACAATGAAATACTAATCCCACACAAACTTAGGCAGGCAACAGGGTACATAAATACACACAGAAATTAACGCAAATTTAAACCAGGTGTAAAAAAGAACCAAAGACAAAACAAACAGAAAAGGAAAAAGGGATCGGTGATGGCTAGTAGACCGGTGACGACGACCGCCGAGCGCCGCCCGAACAGGGATAGGAGCTACCTTCGGTAGAAGTCGTGAAAAGCAGACTGTGCTGACAGTTGAGGTATGAACTTTACAAGGTAGGTGATCATGCCCATGAAGCGTCACACATCGTGCTTGTTCTTCGGGCGCTCCATGTTGTTGATGGCTGATGTTTTCCTCAGGTCTGGTTTGACTCCGTCCTCTGAAAGTCCGTCTCCCACGAAGGTAAGTGTTTTCACACCAAACTCGCATTTGTCCTTGTTTGGTTTTAGGTTGACTTTCCGTGTCATCTCCAGCACGTCTCACTCTCGCATCGTGTTCTTCTTTTGTGGACCCCCAGACGATGATGTCATCTATCATAGTCTCCACTTCTCGAATGTGCTCGAAGATCATGTGGATTGTCTTGTGGTAGACCTCTGGCGCTGACAGAATCCCATATGGTAGACAAAGAAATCTGTACCTACCCTCAGGTGTGTTGAATGTGTATAGCCTTGAGCTTGCATCATCTAGCTTCATTTGCCAGAATCCTGATGAGGCATCAAGCTTACTGAACCACTTTGCTCCAGCAAACTGCGACATTATCTCTTCTCTGGTTAGCAACTTGAAATGCTGTTTCTTGATTGCTTTGTTGAGATCTCTCAGGTCTAGACATATCCTGAGATCGGCGTTCTTTTTCACCACAATAACCAGTGAGCTTATCCAGTCTGTAGGTTCATCCATTTTTGTGATGACGTCCATCTTTTCCATGCGTCCGAGTTCCTCTTTGAGCTTTTTCCTCAGTGCAAATGGAACTTTTCTGCATACAGGCACAACTGGAGTAATTTTGTCATCAGTACATATTTTGTGTTCTTCTGGTAAACGTGACATTCTGACTTGTTACAAGGTACTCCTCATATTTAGCCATTAGCACAGTCAATGTCAAGTTTGCCTCGTCTTGCTGAAAGCTATTGTAAATGTCCAATGCATCCTCTCCAATAACATGAAGAAAAATGGAAGCTTTCCATTTGTTATCATCCCCCCCTGCACCACTGGCTGCTAGATAGATATTGAGTCTCTAATTGAAACGTTTCCAATTGTCAGCTAGATTGCCTGCTAACTGCATAGGAGTAGGAGGACTAAGCCTATCCATGACGGAGAACAGGAACAGTGTCAATTTCTCTTACTTCAGTATGTTGCTCATCAACTTGCTCGTCAACAGATTCCAATGCAGCCTAGCTCTCACTGCTGTCACTCTCCCGAGCCGGGAGAGTGACAGCAGTGAGAGCGAGCAAGTTGACGAGCAAGTTGCTCTCACTCTCTCACTCTTGCAAGCTAGCATCTTCGACTACTCATGTCACTTGATTTGTGGTAGAATGTTCAATTTTCTTCTCTGAAATTTGCAGTTACTCCTTTCTTTTCTCTGTCTCGTCTTAGCTACTACCAATCTGACACCATGATATGTTTGTTCCTTGTATAATGACAAATGGGGCTTACGTTTAACTACTTTGAATGAACATATACTTCAGCTAGAAAACTCCATGTTTAGCCATGCAAGGCATTCTTCAACCACCTGTCCCCCGCATAGCCTGCTGGTGTAACAGTATAGCTTCCGTCCCTCTCCTCGCCCCTACCTGGACTCGAACCAGAGACCCTCTGCACACATCAACAACAGCCACCCTCGAAGCATCGTTACTCATCGCGTCACAAAAGCCACAGCCCTTGCGTAGCAAGGGGAACAACTACTTCCCCTCATAGCCTGTTTCCTCTCTAGGTTTCTTTCTAGGTTTTGGCCTTTCTAGGGAGTTTTTCCTAGCCACCATGTTTCTACACCTGCATTGCTAGCTGTTTGGGGTTTTAGGCTGGGTTTCTGTACAGCACTTTGATATATCAGCTGATGTAAGAAGGGCTATATAAATACATTTGATTTGATTCAAGGTCTCAGAGCGAGTGATGTCACCGATTGAAATGCTATTAATGCGCACCCCGCTAACTAGCTAGCCATTTCACATCGGTTATACTGGGTAACGTAGTCTAAATGTTATTAACACATAAAAACAATGTCCGAATGTTCTGTTTTGTGGAGGACTTCCGTTGTGGCATTCTTGTCGTTTTGCGAACGTTAGCTAGCTAGCTGCAATCTGCAAATCCTGACAACTTTGTGCGGGAGCATCTCTTCCCAAGGTTCCATGGGAACTCAGCAACCACATATGGCAATGAGAACAAGCAGGTGGCCTACACATGGATAGAGAGCTGTGGGTTTAGTCTGGAGAGTAGAGGCACAGTAGTGAGTGTCAAGAGCCATGGCTTTCTGCAAGCCCCGATGGAGTGTTAAACTCTCAAGAACTTCTAGAAATCAAATGACCTGTTCTGAGTAAGAAGTGGGAGTCTGACTGAACTGTGTGAGCCTGGCTGAACAGATGATGTTATCCCTAAACTGAAGGCATTCTATTTCACAGATATGCTGCCAAGAATTGAATAGGAGTTCCAGTCAGGCAGACTAACTCTGTGCTTCAAACATGTTAATTTGTGGTATCTGGGCTTGGGTCATAATACTTTGTTTTTGAATAGTTCTTATTTTGTGCCTAGTAAAGCTCACTCTGTCAGCTCCACCTTATTATCGAAGCATAACTCTTGGTGTTTTTTTTGTCTTGCACAGTTCTCTTCATGTGCACATTTACCTGATAATATTAGCATAATTCTTCTTTTTTTTCTTTTGTCTTGCCTTGTACAGCTTGCTTCATACATGTTTATCTAATGCCTAAGGATAACTCCTTATGATTTATACATATATTTATTGTACCTTGTATAGCTCTTTCTTCTCATATGGCAGTCCATGAACTTACCTAAGCATACCGTAACTCATCTCCAAGAGTTTAAAATGTGTTTTCAGTTTGATTCTGAGTTTGGTTTTCAAGGTCACAAATGAACAAAACAGTGTGGCACTTGATAAACAGGATTTTTAATGAATTTATTTGCAAATTATGGTGGAAAATAAGTATTTGGTCAATAACAAAAGTTTATCTCAATACTTTGTTATATACCCTTTGTTGGCAATGACAGAGGTCAAACGTTTTCTGTAAGTCTTCACAAGGTTTTCACACACTGTCGCTGGTATTTTGGCCCATTCCTCCATGCAGATCTCCTCTAGAGCAGTGATGTTTTGGGGCTGTTGCTGGGCAACACGGACTTTCAACTCCCTCCAAAGATTTTCTATGGGGTTGAGATCTGGAGACTGGCTAGGCCACTCTAGGACCTTGAAATGCTTCTTACGAAGCCACTCCTTTGTTGCCCAGGCGGTGTGTTTGGGATCATTGTCATGCTGAAAGACCCAGCCACGTTTCATCTTCAATGCCCTTGCTGATGGAAGGAGTTTTTCCCTCAAAATCTCACGATACATGGCCCCATTCATTCTTTCCTTTACACGGATCAGTCGTCCTGGTCCCTTTGCAGAAAAACAGCCCAAAAGCATGATGTTTCCACCCCCATGCTTCGCAGTAGGTATGGTGTTCTTTGGATGCAACTCAGCATTCTTTGTCCTCCAAACACCACGAGTTGAGTTTTTACCAAAAGTTCTATTTTAGTTTCATCTGACCATATGACATTCTCCCAATCTTCTTCTGGATCATCCAAATGCTCTCTAGCAAATTTCAGACGGGCCTGGACATGTACTGGCTTAAGCAGGGGGATACGTCTGGCATTGCAGGATTTGAGTCCCTGGCGGCGTAGTGTGTTACAGATGGTAGGCTTTGTTACTTTGGTCCCAGCTCTCTGCAGGTCATTCACTAGGTCCCCCCGTGTGGTTCTGGGATTTTTGCTCACCGTTCTTGTGATCATTTTGACCCCACGGGGTGAGATCTTGCGTGGAGCCCCAGATCGAGGGAGATTATCAGTGGTCTTGTATGTCTTCCATTTCCAAATAATTGCTCCCACAGTTGATTTCTTCAAACCAAGCTGCTTACCTATTGCAGATTCAGTCTTCCCAGCCTGGTGCAGGTCTACAATTTTGTTTCTGGTGTCCTTTGACAGCTCTTTGGTCTTGGCCATAGTGGAGTTTGGAGTGTGACTGTTTGAGGTTTTGGACAGGTGTCTTTTATACTGATAACAAGTTCAAACAGGTGCCATTAATACAGGTAACGAGTGGAGGACAGAGGAGCCTCTTAAAGAAGAAGTTACAGGTCTGTGAGAGCCAGAAATCTTGCTTGTTTGTAGGTGACTAAATACTTATTTTCCACCATAATTTGCAAATAAATTCATTAAAAATCCTACACTGTGATTTTCTGGATCTTTTTTTCTCATTTTGTCTGTCATAGTTGAAGTGTACATATGATGAAAATTACAAGCCTCTCTCATCTTTTTAAGTGGGAGAACTTGCACTATTGGTGGCTGACTAAATACTTTTTTGCCCCACTGTATATATACACACACACACACAGTATCTTATGTGGATAAAATTATAGTGTATAAAGTTACATTTCAGTTCTATGAACAATCCCACTGTTCAGTCGGCATCCTCATGGATGATCTCACCCTGCATGTTAACAAATGCTGAACAGATTCTAATGACTTTGTAAATTTTGTGTGTCAGGTTGATGGGAACAGTCTGGGAGAGGATTTTGAACACGTGTCGTCTGATAACTCTCAACATGTGTACGCACATTAGCTATCCTTCTCGTGCTTGTGATATCCTCGTCAAACAGCTGGTCTGCATTGTGTTCTGGATTGTCTCCCTAGGAAGTCATGGAATGTAGATTCTCATGTGCTCCTCCACTTGTGTCAATCTAATAGGAAAGGATTCTGCTCACTACTCCCTGGGACACAGCAAAGTGTTCAGCAAAATCACCCTGGAGTAGATTCGGCTTCATCAAGGTTATCAGTATTTGATCAGTGATATGCATCTTGAAGTTAGCCGTTAAGGATTTTTGCAGAAATGCTACATGGTCAAAGAAAACACCAAGAGGAAGGCCAGTATACAACACTGAGCTAGTGTCATTCTTCAGGATGGTGTGGGTCAATGGCTCTGCACCACCACATTGGATTTGTTGGGGCGGCAGGGTAGCCTAGTGGTTAGAGCGTTGGTCTAGTAACCGGAAGGTTGCAAGTTCAAACCCCCGAGCTGACAAGGTACAAATCTGTCGTTCTGCCCCTGAACAGGCAGTTAACCCACTGTTCCTAGGCCGTCATTGAAAATAAGAATTTGTTCTTAACTGACTTGCCTAGTTAAATAAAGGTAAAATAAAAATAAATAAATAAATTGGATTTGTTTGTGGCAGGTGGGCTTGTTGACTGGTTCTCTTGACACGTAACTGTGATCAGTCAGTGCTGGAACCTCCCATTAAGTATCAGCATCTTTATGCTGCTGTGGCATTGGTACACTCAGATCAGAATCTGCATCACCACAGTAGTCTTCATCTGTCAAAGAAACATGAGAGAGACCACAAGTTTAACAAAATAAAATACACAGACAGCCTGGTCATGGTTGAACTTAATAATTTAGATAGATTCATGAGCATCCACAGTGGCATGCCAGCAATGATGGAGATAATCATGGCATTGGGGAGACATTGTCAAACAGAAGTTGTTGGATAGCTAACACTGTGAGGACTAACTAGCTAGGCTAGTCAGCAAGCAACTCTGTATCAACTCTGTATAGCTAGCTATGTGAGTACATTAGGCAACAGTTAGCTATTTACAGTATGTTAGGACTTACACCATGCCCAAAACAGATGTGCGTGTGCGCCATCATGCGCAAATTGATTTTGTCCCCCCACACCAAACACGATCACGACACGCAAGTTTAAATATCAAAACAAACTCTCAACCTAATATATTAATTTGGGGACAGGTTGAAAAGCATTAAACAATTATGGAAATTTAGATAGATAGCTTGCTGTTGCTAGCTAATTTGTCCTGCGATATAAACATTGAGTTGTTATTTTACCTGAAATGCACAAGGTCCTCTACTCCGAAAATGAATCCACATCCTCCTTCCAGGCTTCTTTTTCTTCTTTGGACTTTATATGGCGATTGGCAACTAATTTTCATAATAAGGTGCATTACCACAACCGACCTCAGTTCATCTTCCAATCACCCACATGGATATATGTTTCTAAAAACCAATGAGAAGATGGCACGTGGGTATATGCTTCTAAAAACCAATGAGGAGATGGGAGAGGCAGGACTTGCAGCGCGTTCTGCATCACAAATAGAATCAACTTCTATTTTAGAGCCTGGCAAATCAGACACTCGTTTGCACGTGCGAGCAGTGTGGGTGCAATGATTGAATAACACGTATGTGTAAATTTACTTTGCAGCGCTCGTGAAAGCGACCAGTGTGGTCAGCAAGTTTGGAGTGGCTACCTACTACTAACATAGTTAGCTAAGCTAGCTAACTTCTGCCTGATTCAGGACACCCCATCTGTGACGATAGCTTGCGTGAGTAGCAGCTAGCTAACAGCTGTACAGTACCTGTGTTTGTTAATGTCCTGATGATATGTCGCCTTCTGGTCTGTACTGAAGCATCATACCCCAGCCACTTCTCAGGGAAAGGATAGAATGGACACATTACATTTTTAAAGCTTTAAAAAAATAAAAAATAGTTCATTGCATCCGCCATGCAGCCCAGTTTCATAATATGACCATATTTCCCAGCTGCTTGTCATCTTTTTGAAGTAGTCACGAAACAGCAGGCCTTATTTTAGGACATTTTTCCCCCTGCCAGCTCCTATTATTTATATTGAGCACCTTGGCACCAACTCGCCTTTCGAACGCTCAATTCCCTGCTTATTGTTCTACGTCACAATGCCTGCTTCGTTATTGTTGGCAAGGAGACCTGCTCATGTTATTTATAGTTAAAATGTAAACAACAACAAAAAATACTCATTGAACTCTGAGGTCGTCCCATTGTTTCCTATAGGAGAAATATAGGCATGTCTGTCTATTTCGCTAAATATCTCGCAATGTGCATATTTTGATTTTTTTCAAGTCGGACGACATTTTAGTCATGAGAATCTCCTCTTTCTAATTATGTAAGTCTGGGCAGCAAGCTCGGATGTCATCAAATGCTAGCCCCAAAATACATTTAGCCCTTGGAACGCTGAGCTCCCCCCATTGTTTTCCTAGGTAGAGGCATGCCGGTCTATTTCTCAAATATCTCGTGTATATTTTGATTTTTCAAGTTGAGCACCATTTTAATCAAGATAATCTCTTCTTTGTAATTATGTAAGTCTGGGCAGCGAGCTCGTTTGTTGTCGATCACTAGACCAGAAATAGTCCGAAGTTTTCATTTTTCCCCTACTTTCTCATTACGCAAGCATAAGCACAGTTGACACCATCGAGGTGCAGATGTTACGAACAGATTGTTGTGGTAAAATAAAAAGTGATACATTTTTTGTGCCATTTAGGCGAAATAGAATTCTAAGCTTAACTCCAGTCAAAACAGGCTCAGCGAACGTTTGATTCCATTCATTTTCTATGGGCTCGTGCTAGTGTTCCAGTTTAGCCAACGTTCTGAAGCCGTTTTTCAGCCTTGGGTGAATTTTGACTCATTCTATTGTCCAGCCTAGAAAGGATGCTCTTCAGTTGGCCTCTTGTCCACGAAGTGATAGGAACAGATAGGGTCGGTTTGGTGGTTTCTTCAAGTTCAATGCTCAAAGCCAAGAGACTCCTCATCCTTAGGAGGTGGGTGCAAATCAAAAGGCGCTTCACAACTGCACTCCAATCTCAAAAAAGTTTGGTGGTCAAAACCCTCCTGCTCCATAAACAGCTTCCGTTTCTGCCAGTTATTGTGGCATCCCCTTACCGAACATAAAATGCAATTTTTTTGTGAATTCATGTTTGGGAAGTTGTGAGAAGTTATAGCGACCCTGCCCATATTTCCATCGAAAATTAGGTGAATACGGTCCACCCCAAACAATTGCAATCAGTTGGTCAGAAAGTTCAAATCAATGTTTCATATCGTGGTGTAGATGAACTGCATTGAAAATGACACAATAACGCAAGATCACATTTCCAGCACGGCCGAAAACCAGATCTCCCTTGCCCGCCATAGGAAGCATATGGTAATTAATAAAGAATAAGTGAGCATTGCATTTGCAGCTCCTTAATCTGAACGAGCTACTGCAACTCGTGGCTCAGCTGGCTACCTTGACTGGCTAAGGCTAGCCTGTAATCGCGCTGCTAGCCCGTGAGCCTGTTCCAGGTGGACTTCATTGCTTCTTCATTTATGGGTGTATTACAATGGAGAGTTAACAGAACATATTCGCATAATTTGTTCAGATTATTTGATGATTTATTGGCCTCTACTCTTATTTATCAGTATTACAGGGCTTACCAACTCTGTTCCTGGAGAGCTACCATCCTGTAGGTTTTCGCACCAAACCCAATAGTAACTAACGTGATTCAGCTTATCAACCAGCTAGTTAGGTGCGCTAGATAAGGGTTTGAACAAACACTCCCATTCAAACCCAGAATCCTATACCCCAGCTAGCACAGTAGATCTGGGCTGATTCCAGCTGAGATTCGGGGCACTCGGCTGAGAGTCAGACTCAGCCGATGTCATGTGGCCCGAGTCTGGGCCTCCTTCGGCAGTATTACTTATGGCTAGGATGCGGGGATTGAGTTCGGGCCGATTCCGGTGTGAGTTATCTAGCCCCAATGTATTACTTGTGGCTCAGGCCGATTCCGGTGTGAGTTATCTGGCCCAAATGTGGCTACTCTCTGGTAGATGATTACACGGGCTGCTTTATATAATTAACATTTCATTATTTATGTATTTTTCCATATTTTCTCATTGTTTCTGTGATTTAATAAAATTAACATAAAAATTATTCTTTAAGGCCTGTGGCGCTGGTGGCGCTGGTGGCGCTGTGGTCTAAGGCACTGAGATTCTGGGTTCGAGCCCAGGCTCTGTTGCAGCCTACTGCGACCGGGAGGCCCATGGTGCGGCGCACAATTGGCCCAGCGTCGTCCGGGTTAGGGAGGGTTTGGCCGTGCAGGGATATCCTTGTCTCATCGCGTACTAGCGACTCCTGTGGCGGGCCGGACGCAGTGCACGCTGACCAGACCACCAGGTGTACGGTGTTGTCTCTGACACATTGGAGTGGCTGGCTTCCCGTTGGATGTGCATTGTGTCAAGAAGCAGTGCGGCTTGGCGGGGACGCATGGCTCTCGACCTTCGCATCTCCCTAGTCCTACAGCGATGGGACGAGACAATTGGATATGGCGAAAAAAATTAAAATAATACAATTATATGATTCTGAGCAGTCGTTCATTCGATTCCGGGCCGAGTCCGACACCCCGTTTCCGGGCCGATTCAATCACTTCCAGCCCACAGGAAGAGGGACTTTTCTGGGCCAATTCCTCATCGCTAGCTGGGACTGGATTTCTCCAGACCTCCAACACGATTCAACGAGACAAGATTTGGAAGGATGGCCACGCGAGGCTAGTGTTGAACATAGCAGCTAACCACATACAGGTGGTGTCCTGCCTGATTACGTTGAAGACATTGCACAACCAATGGTTGTGAGCCAAGTCATCGACTGTCGGGAATTACATTGCTATATCATATGATGTGGTTAGCTGATAGGTTAAACACCTGTCCAAGCTTTGCAAGATCTGGCAGGCGTCTGCAATGTAGTCAGGCAGGAGTGCCACCCATGTGATATAGCGATATAGCAATCTAATGCCCGACTGCGCAGTCGATGACATGACATGCAAATGACGTGCTATGCAACTATTGGTTAATGCAATGCATTATCTGCAATTTGGTCAGGGCCTGGAACATGACCCTCAACTAGCTGAATCAGATATGTTAGGTTAGGGTTGGACTGAATACCCACAGGATGGTAGATCTCCAGGAAGAGGGTTAGGTAGCTCTGTTGTAACCTATGTAAGTATTAAGTTGTATTTATTGGTGCGGACCTTAACAAAATGTCCTTTTGCAATGGAAAACTAAAAACAAGCGTTTCTTTTAGGACAAGTTCAGGTAGTGCTTTGCCATTTCAGTCCGCTTTCATTCTGTTTGGTGCCTTATGAATACTAACTACCCTGTACTGCCTCCAACCAAGTCCCAGGCTTTTGTGTACACTGCCCCACAACAGCTCATTTGCACTTCTATAGTTTCTGTTTTGTTTTTGTGTAGAGAGCATGTCTGACCCAGATTCTACACTATGAATTCAGAAAGACTACTCACAGGAAAGATCAAAAGGAATAATGTGACGGAATGGTGTGGCCTCCCATCTCGTCTGTGTGTAGTGTCTTTAGATTGGTCTGTTACACTGGTCACAGCAAGACTCTTTATTGCCACACAATTAGAATTGATGGTAATTGCTTTTGGTACAGCATGACAGACAAAAACTCTCACAAGGTTTAAGTTTGAATTTATTAGTAGACAAGTAGAACATTTTAAGGCACAGTGTGAATTGCATTGACTCTTGAATTGCAATTAACAAAATATTATAGAACAGCAAAGATACGTGAAAAAACAGACATTATACAGCTTTGCCAGGAAAATAACCTCAACGTCAACAAAACAAAAGAGCTGATTGTGGACTTCAGGAGACAGCAGATGGAGCACGCCCCCATCCACATCAACGGGACAGCAGTGGAGAAGATGAAAAGCTTCAAGCTCCTCGGCGGACACATCACTGACAATCTGAAATGGTCCACCCACACAGGCAATGGGGTGAATAAGGTGCAAACAGCGCCTCTTCAATCTCTGGAGGCTGAAGAAATTTGGCGTGGCCCCTAGACCCTCACAAACTTGGAGGGTCAAACGCATCACCAGGGGCACACTGCCTGCCCTCCAGAACACAAATGTCACAGGAAGGCCAAAAAGATCAACAAGGACATAAACCACCTGAGTCACTGCCTGTTCACCTCGCTATCATCCAGAAGGCGATGTCAGTACAAGTGCATCAAAGCACGGACCGAGAGACTGAAAAACAGCTTCTATGTCAAGGCCATCAGACTGTTACATAGCCATCACTAGCCGGCCTCCAACAAGTACCCTTCCCTGAACTTTCACTAGCAGGTTACCACCCGGTTATTCAACCCTGCACCTTAGAGGCTGCTGCTACATCAACATGGATTCACTGGTCACTTTAATAATGGAACACTGGTCACTTTAATAATGTTTACATACTGTTTTACTCATTTCATATGTATATACTGTACTCTATTGTATTCTAGTCAATGCCACTCCGACATTGCTCATCCTAATATATATTTTATAATTCAGTTATTTTACTTTTAGATTTGGGTGTATTGTTGAATTGTTAGGTACTACTGCACTGTTGGAGCTAGAAACAAGCATTTCGCTACACTCGCAATGACATTGCTAAAAATGTGAATGCAACCAATAAAATTTGATTTGATTTGAATTTACCATAGAATCATGTAAATGGTAAATTCAGATCAAATCTAATGTATCTACCAGTATAGAGTCTGATAGCAGAATGTAGGAAATAGTTGGAATGGCTTTGTCCTAGCAGGTGGAACTGAGAAGCTGTGAACTGTCAGTGATCTCTAAGTGGAGGGAGGTCGTGAAGGAGGTGCGATTGTCTTTGAGGTGTTCCGTTAAAGTCACCATTCATGGCCAAAAACTTGAGGGTAGAGCTGGGGAGCAGGGTGGCAACATATAGCCATCTGCATTGTACTTGCTCAAGCTCCTTCTCCAAGTCTTTGGTGCAGCTGACAAGCTGAACATCACCATACTCCAGCACAGCATACTAGAATACATGAACACTTGTAATATTCTTATAATATTCTTATAATCCATATACTGTATATCAGCACCATGTCACCAGGTCAAATTCCTGGTACATGTAAATGTTATTGGTGAAGTTTGTTCTGATTTTACAGCCCATTGTTACAAAGTTATTTACAAACAGAAGTAAAATCACCATGTCAATAGCAACACAACACAGTAACATAACAATAGTGTACTGCATCAGCCAACATATCATGGAAACAACCTCACTAGTAAGTCCTAGCAATAATTAGTGGAGTAGGTTTTTAGTGTGTTAATGTCTAAGGGCACAGAGTTTATACTGAAACATGCCTTACTGCATCATACGGTCAATATCATCTGCCATTGGACTTGTGTAATCTTGTATTATGCCTTAGGGATATCTTTGCTGATTATGGCCCACTTCTCATATGAAGTCTGTCATATGTATACTGATCCATATATAACACTGAATTAGGATATATCTTAATTAACAAGTGTCATTCTATTCTTAGGACAAAGAAGATCGTACATTTTTCATGATCAAAGAGAGGTCTTGAAAGCCTTATTTGACCAGGGAATGACAAAGAGAGTGTGGTGGAGGTGGGGGTCAATAATATTCTGTTTTGTATTCTGTGAAAATAAGTGTAGTAACCTGGTATATTTATGTTTACCAGTAGATGGCAGTATTGACTCAAGACAAGGGTTTGCTTTCCGTTATCCGTAGCCATTTCCTATGTCTGCCTATTTAACCGTGATTAAGAAAGCTTCAGGTAGTTTAAGCCAGGTGCATTAGAGAATGTTATTCTAAATTACAATTAAATACTAACCGTACTTACGTGTTGAGTCATCAACCTAAGAAGCCTTTAAGGATAACACATATTTGGCGACGAGGGTAACTATGGAATCTGGTAGACGGGTAGGACAAATTATTGACTGTGTGAGGGGAGAGAATTGGAACAGATGTCTTTGGCAACAATAGGCCCATCATTTGATCCTAAAAATCAGGAATGGGAGGACTACGGTGAAATAATGGAACATTGATTTGCTGTTCATGAAATAACTGATGCCGCTATACAGAATGCAGCTTAATGAGAAACCTGTTGAGCCCAGATAAACCAGGAGAATAGTCATTCACAGATTTAGTCGAGCTATTCAAAAATCTCTTCAACCCCAAATCCAGTGAGATAGTACAAAGATTCAAGTTCGATTCACACATGAGAAAACCTACCGAATCAGTGGGGGAATATGTGGTTGAGTTGAGAACTAGCATTGGACTGTAACTGTGGGATTACATTATCGCAAATGCTACGCGATCGGCTGGTGTGTGGGATTAATGATGACAGGATACAAATACACTTGTTAACAGAGCCTAATCTCACGTTTGAGAATGCACTCAAACTGGCCCAGGACATGGAGTCCACGAATAGAAATGCACTGGATTTGCAGGCAAGGGGCGCAACTGCGTGCCATAAAAGAGAGCAGCTCTGAGCGTGCTGTACTTCAAATAACGGAAAGCCGGGGGCAGCAACAAAAAGAGACTGTTATCGTTGCAAAGGCAAACACGCAGCGTTTGACTGTAAATTCAAACATGAAAAGTGTTATGCGTGTGGGATAATAGGCCACATGGCGAGGGCGTGCCGTAATAAAAAAAAAGCCACGGGCAGAAAACCGAATACCTCCGCTCTAGCTACCTCTAATGAAGTCATAGAAAGGGAAAAATGTGTGGACACAGAGCAAGCATTCTCAATGTGCAGTGTACAGGAGGCAAATATGAAAAAGGTGAAGCCTTTCATTGTGGAAATGGGAATAAATGGATTTAAGGTACCGTTTGAAATAGACACAGGATGTAGTGTCACACTGATGAACAGGTCCCAATTCTATAGGAAGTGGAAAACCGTACCTAAACTGAGAGACACCCCCATTAAACTCAAAATGTACACAGGGGAGAATATCACTGCGATTGGAGTTGCTGATGTTCAAGTGGAATATCAAGGACAAAAGAAAAGTCTGCCTCTCTTAGTAGTGGAAGGTACTGGTCCCAGCTTACTAGGGAGAGGGTGGTTGGAGGAAATAAAATTGAACTGGGATGAAATCAAACATGTCACCACAGAGACATTGACACTACAGCAGGTGCTTTCAAAGCATGAGTGTATTTTCAAAGAAGAGCTAGGGACATTAAAAGGGGTCCAAGCTACCATTCATGTTACTGCTGATGTTACTCCAAGATTCTATAGGCCAAGATCAGTTCCATATGCCATGAAGCCTAACGTGGATGTGGAAATTGACATCCTCAGCCTTTGCCACCCTCTATGGGAATTTAACGACTGCATAGGGCTATGTTTTGGATGACTGGCTGCGAATGTTTATTGAATTGTTTTATTTCTGCCTTTTCTATTCCAGACATGCTGAAATTCACTAAAGCATCCCATGTATGTAACTTTAGTCTTTCACTTTTCAATTAGAGATGTCTCTGAAGGAAAGAAGGATATCATGTTGTGGCCTTTAAAGAGTTTTAAAGGGGAAAGGGCTACTGTTATTGACAGATATGAACATTCACCATTGAGCCATTGATCCTTTTACAAACTGGAATTTGCTTTTTCTGTTCTTGTCTTGGTTTTTATATGTATAGCGATATAAATATGTATGTGTTCCACAGAGTTTGGACCAGGTAGATAATTGAAGAAATTGGGATATTAGTGCGGTTATAAGAGGTTACCAAGAGTGTGTGTGTGGTCTGAAGAACAATGTTTTTGTGTCTAAACACATATGGGACACAATTTGAGGGATTTTAAATGATATTATTAGTAACCAATCAGATCAGTAACCAATCAGATCAATAGGACTGTAGATGTTTTCAAAGTGAGGAGAAAAAGACAGGAAATGTTGATATTTTGAGAGGAAACAAAACAAACCTTTAGTAGCAAGACTGTACCCCATACACAAAGTGGAGGATTTGCTTTCAACGTTAACCGGGGGGCAACAGTTCACAAAACTGGACATGAGTCATGCATATCAGCAAGTGCTAATGGATAAAGCTTCACAGAAGTACTTGACCATAAACACCCACAGAGAGGGATGTTTACCTATAAACGCTTACCTTTCGGGGTGTCTTCTGCACCAGCTACCTTCCAAAGAACCATGAAGGGAGTTCTGCAGGGGATACCCAAGGTAGCGGTTTACCTCGATGACAGTCTTGTCACGGGAGTCCCGAATGAGGAACATTTCAGAAACTTGGGTGAAGTTTTGAGGAGGATGGAGGACGCCGGTCTCCGGCTGAAGAGGAGCAAGTGTACACTGTTAGCTGATGAAGTACAGCAACTGGGTCACAAGGTGGATGCCAAGGGGTTGCACACTGTCAAAGCTAAAGTGAGGGCTGTTGTGGAATCTCCAGCTCTGACAAACATTACAGAGCTGAAAGCCTATCTAGGCTTACTGAATTATTATAATCGCTTCCTCCTGAACCTCTCTACCGTCTTAGCTCCTCTACATCAACTGTTAAGGAAGGATGTGGCCTGGAAATGGTCAGAAAGACAGGAAGAAGCTTTTACAAAGTCAAAGGTGTTACTGCAATCAGCTGAAGTGCTAGTGCACTACTCAGCAGACAGAGATCTCATCTTATCGTGTGATGCCTCATCGTATGGTGTGGGGGCGGTGCTATCCCACCGGATGGAGAATGGTGCAGAGAAACCTATTGGGTTCATGTCAAGAACGTTGACGCCAGCGGAGAAAAAGTACTCTCAGCTGGACAAGGAAGGACTGGCTGTCATATTCGGAAAACAGAGATTCCGCAAGTACTTATACGGGAGAACATTCACTATTGTGACCGACCATAAGCCTCTGATCTCTCTGTTCCATGAATAAAAGCCAGTACCACAAATGGTCTCTCCAAGAGTTCAACGATGGGCTGTGTGGCTCAGGGCCTACGAGTACAGAATAATTTACAAACCAGGTAGATACCATGGGAATGCTGATGCTCTGAGTAGGCTGCACGTTCCATAAATCATCATTCAGGAAAAAGAAAATGACCAGGTTTTGATGATTGATGTGTTGTATGATGCACCGGTGAACACAGCAGAAATCAGGCAATGGACTTCAAAGGATGTGACACTATCACAAGTGCATGACTTTATCCTGAGAGGATGGCCTACAGTGACAGAGCCTCAGATCATGCCTTACTACGCTCGCCGCTTGGCCTTGAGTGTTCAAGATGGATGTGTTCTGTGGGGTTCAAGAGTAGTCATCCCACCACAAAGGCAACTACTGCAGTTGTCGCATCCAGGTATGTCGAGAATGAAAGGCCTAGCGAGGTCATACGTCTGGTGGCCAAAGATGGACCACGATGTGGAAAATAAGGTCAGCCGTTGTGCAGATTGTCAGAGTAACAGGAAGTCACCCCCCACCACCCCGCCATTACATCCATGGGAATGGCTGGAAAAAACATGGACATGACTACATGTGGACTACGCTGGACCCTTCCTAGGGAAAATGTTCCTTGTGCTGATTGATTCTCATTCTAAATGGATGGATGTTTACCCCATGAACACGTCCACATCATACACTACGATTGAGAAGTTGAGACAAAGCTTCAGTGTTATGGGATTGCCTCAAATGTTGGTTAGCGACAATGCTACTTGTTTTACAAGCACTGAATTCACAAGTTTTAGTTGAAACAAAATGGAATTCAGCATGTAACGTCAGCCTCTTTTTCACCCATCTTCAAATGGATTAGCAGAACGTGCAGTTCAGACCTTGAAGGAGGGGATGAGAAAGATGCAAGGGCCCAGCATTGAAACAAAGGTGTCAAGATTCTTGTTTAGCTACAGGATTACTCCTCAAGCTACAACTGGGTTGTCAACTGCAGAAATGTTGATGTCAAGGAGGTTAAGGTCAACCTTGGAACTCATCAGACCAGACCTGAAAATGAAAATACAACAAAAGCAATTGAATCAAAAATGTAATCATGACAACCGAGCCAACCTCAGAGGTTTCTCACCTGGAGATGATGTCTATACAAGAAACTATGGGTTTGGTCCTAAATGGATTCCAGCTACCATTGAGGATTGCTCAGAACCAGTATCCTATACTGTGATCATCGGAAGTGGACAAAGACTAAGGAAAGACGTGGATCAGACCCGAGCTAGAATTCCAGTTCCATCCAGGGATCTGGATCAATTCTTAAACGAGGACAGGACATTGGAACGTTCCCCAGAGTTGCAGTTGGACAAACCACCTGAGACCAACAATGCTCAAGTTCCTGAGACCACCAGTCTGTGAAGTCTCCACAAAAGGTTTCACCATCAAGGGGTGAAGAGCTGGTGGCACCAGCTACACCACCTCTGAGGCACTCTATTAGAGAGAGACGTCCGCCAGACTTTCAGATCCTAAAGGAGATCATGTTTGAAAAAAAAAATAAATATGAAAATGGCATAGCTCAGAAAGGAATTAAGTTGGGTTATTAACGTTAAAGGGGGGGAATGTAGTAACCTGGTATATTTATGTTTACCAATAGATGGGGCGGCAGGGTAGCCTAGTGGTTAGAGCATTGACTAGTAATAACCGAAAGGTTGCAAGTTCATATCCCCGAGCTGACAAGGTAAAAAAAGCTGTCTTTCTGCCCCTGAACAGGCAGTTAACTTACTGTTCCTAGGCCGTTCCTAGGCCGTCATAAGAATTTGTTCTTAACTGACTTGCCTAGTTAAATAAAGATTAAATTGTGATTTTTTTTACTCTTGTTGCCAAATACTTTATACACAAACAAATATTCCACAATTCTATACCAAAATTACAAATTTTTGATTGAATTTAATTATCTTAAGACATTATCCCAAGTGAATAACAACAAGAAAAACATAATGAGATTTTTTCAGAGTGAATACAATGGCACTAGAATTGTTAATTTAAAAAACTAACATATTATGTATATTTTAGTATTTTGTTGTTAATGCCTGTTTTGTTAGACATGTTTGATGTAGCAATGTAAATATGTAGTAAATGTAAATATGAGTAAAAATGTATTTAATAATAAAAAATATAAAAAAGGTATGGAACGCCGTTTGGGTCTTTGCGTGCAAAAGAAACACCATTTGACCCGTTAAATAAGCTTTTCATTTGACAAGTAAAATAACACAATTCTATTATAGAATGTCGTGTGTGCTGAATTTGCACGTGCAAGCCAAGCGCCACCACTATGATCAGTAGCACTGTCAAAGATGTAGAAAGAAAAGTGCACACACACACAGATATGTTTACAATATCGTGTTGGTAATAAGGCATTATTTGTTCGATCGAATGGGAAAACGTATGTGTGCGCATTTGAAATAAGAGCAGGATTTAAAAATGTTTACAAATATAGTTTATACAGATGTTATTAGAAACGTCTGGGGTAGCTAGTTTATGCGTGGTACCATCCAAGAAACTGCAGTCATTTTCAATGTTCATAGCAATGATTTAGGAATCCACGTAAGTATTAGCTAGGTAGCCACTTCCATCTCCTATGGAAATTGAACTTCAGTTTATAAAAATAACTACCTAGCCAGCTACTAAACCCTTTAACCCAAGCTAACGTTATAAGCAGCCAGCTTCAGTGAGGCTTGACCCTACCGGGTTATGTGTTGTACAGGTAGCAACAATAAGGATTAACCGCAATAGTGGAATTGGCGGCTTGCCTTCAAAGTAAAAGTACCCCTTTGAATGTGACGCAAATGTTTACCATTTATGGAATCAAATCAAATCAAATGTTACGGGTGCAAACCTTACCGTGATATGCTTACTTACAAGCCCAATACAGTTCAAGAATCAGAGTTAAGAAAATATTTACTAAATAAACTAAAGTAAATACATTAAAAAAAAGTAACAATAAAATAACAATAACAAGGCTATATACAGGGTATATATACCAGTACCGAGTCAATATGCGGGGGTACAGGTTAGTCGATGTAATTTGTACATCTAGGTAGGGGTAAAGTGAATATGCATAGATAATAAAAAGCGAGAAGCAGCAGTGTAAAAAAAAGGGGGGTGGGGGTCTTTAACAATTTTTAGGGCCTTCCTCTGACACCACCTGGTATAGAGGTCCTGGATGGCAGGAAGCTTGTCCTCAGTGATGTACTGGGCCGTACGCACTACCCTCTGTAGTGCCTTATGGTCAGATGCCAAGCAGTTGCCATACCAGGCGGTGTTGCAACCTATCAGGATGCTCTCAATGTTGCAGCTGTATAACCTTTTGAGGATTTGGGGACACGTGCCAAATCTTTTCAGTCTCCTGAGGGGGAAAAGGTGTTGTCGTGCCCTCTTCACAACTGTCTTGGTGTGTTTGGACCATGATAGTTTGTTGGTGATGTGGACACCAAGGAACTTAACTCTCGACCCGCTCCACTACAGCCCCGCCGATGTGAATGGGTGCGTGTTCGGCCCTGCTTTTCATGTAGTCCACGATCATTTCCTTTGTCTTGCTGTCTCATCATTGTCGGTGATCATGACTGTTGCGTCATCTGCAAACTTAATGATGGTGTTGGAGTCGTGCTTGGCCATGCAGTCGTGGGTGAACTTGTAGTCAATGAACAGCATTCTCACATAGGTGTTCCTTTTGTCCAGGTGGGAAAGGGCAGTTTGGAGTGTGATTGAGATTGCGTCATCTGTGGATCTGTTGGGGTGTTATGCCAATTGGAGTGGGTCTTGTCCACCTGGACAAAAGGAACACCCATGTGAGAATGCTATTAATTTACTACAGCTCAGCGTTCAACAACATAGTGCCCTCAAAGCTCATTACTAAGGTAAGGACCCTGGGACTAAACACCTCCCTCTGCAACTGGATGCTAGACTTCCTGACAGGGCCGCCACCAGGTGGTGAGGCTAGGTAACAACACATCCGCCACGCTGATCCTCAACACGGGGGCTCCTCAGGGATGTATGCTCAGTCCCCTCCTGTACTCCCTGTTCACTGATGACTGCACAGCCAGGCACAACTCCAACACCATCATTAAGTTTGCTGATGACACAACAGTGGCTGATCACCGACAACGATGAGACAGCCTATATGGAGGAGGTCAGAGACATGACCGTGTGGTGCAAGGACAACAACCTCTCCCTCAACATGATCAAGACAAAGGAGATGATTGTGGACTACAGGAAAAGGAGGACTGAGCACGCCCCCATTCTCATCGACAGGGCTGTAGTGGAGCAGGTTGAGAGCTAATAAAATGGCTACCCAGACTTTTTGCACCCCCCCCCCCCCCCCCCCCCCTCCACCACGCTGCTGCTGCTCTCTGTTATCATCTATGCATAGCCACTTTAATAACCCTAATTACACCGGTGCCCCTGTACCCAGTACCCCCTGTATAGCCCCACTATTGTTATTTACTGCTGCTCTTTAATTATTTGTTTTTCTTATCTATTTATTATTTTTTGTTGTATTTTCTGAAAACTGCATTGTCGGTTAAGGGCTCGTAAGTAAGCACTTCACTGTAAGGTCTACTACACCTGTTGTATTCGGCGCATGTGACAAATAACATTGGATTTGTCTAGGGTTTCTGGCATATTGGTGTTGATGTGAGCCATGACGAGCCTTTCAAAGCACTTCATGGCTACCGACCTCAGTGCTACTGGGCGGTAATAATTTAGGCAGGTTACCTTTCGCTTTCTTGGGCACAGGGACTATGGTGGTCTGTTTGAAACATGTTAGGGGCATTTTAGATTATGACACTTACCTAGATAGTTAGCTAGTTAACTATAACTACTGAAACAGATTATGTCGTTTTGTTTTTGGGGAAGAACATTATTTGCATACATCAGCTACCTTTTAAAAAAAATTCCCAGCACTCTCCCAGAGTTTGGGGAAGTGTGTCTGTGCTCAAGCGCAGCAAGTGAGTTAGACAAAACTTTACCAGCATCATAACAATCGTTATGAAATACGAGGGATTGTGTAATATCTACGTAAAAATGTTATGAACGTGTTAAATTATGTCACGTGCAGTCATATTCCGGTCCTGATTGGTCAACAAGTTTATTTGAAACGTCAAACAGGATTATTTGATGTGTATCTTTTTTTGACACCCAAAACCCCAAATGGCGTTCCATAGTATGGTAATGAGCATGAATCTGTGTTTACTCCTGCAAAAGTGATTGCTTTTCATATAAAGGCTTTATCTACCTTCCCAATTAAAATACGAACATATAGTTTATGGAAAAGAGATGTTGTGTTTCTGGACGATGCACTTTACTGCCTTCATTACAACATGACCAAACGTTGCAGATTACTGTTCTATTTGAGAATGGCGCTCCTCCCTCGCCGCTTTTGCCCATTCCTGTCGCTGGCCATAGACTCGGGTTAATAGAACTCCCTCGCTGCCATTTTGACGGTTCCTCACATGATGACCGTGTCGACAAGGATTTGATGCGTCTTAATAATTAAACCAGCCTGTTAATCGAATACATTGTTATACCTGGGTCTCACAAAACAGGCAAACATAGAGATCTGCAAGTTTATTTTCCTCGCTGCGAATCCTGTTTGTCACTGGTGAAGGTTAGCTACAACTGTATAGCAAGGTTAGCAAAACATTACTGTGAAGATGATGAGGAAGACTGTTACGACGAAGCTTCTGGGATCCCTGCGAGGGTTCCCAAGCCACCGAGTAAACTATGCGGTGAATGCTGTTGCGAGAGGTATTTTAGTTTATGCGGCTTTTTTATACAATGTTTTATTAGCTACTTATAATCTAGCTAGCTCACGAGCTAATGATACTCATTCGATGACGCAGCAAGTTCGTTAGATAATGCCGTGTTTAAAATAACTGGGAACTTTGGAAATAAACGAGCTGCGACTGGGAAAAAATCGATTTCAACGGTCATCCAACTCGGGAACTCTGGCCTCTTTTTAGAGCTCAGGTTGTCCGACTTGAAGATCGTATTTGTCCGTTTTCTCAGTTGTTTTGAACGTGGCATCCCAGCCGTAACCAGTTCTCCAACTTTTATGCCGTTACATCACATCCGTGTGACAGTGTCTTTCTGCCCTGAATGCATATAAGACGTTTTCCAATTCCCAGATAAATGTGTATGCTTTCTGGACCCAAATGACACAATATTATGGTGTTGTTACAGAATTGATCAAAAGTAGGGAACTGGAGAACGATGAGTTGCGACCTCTGTACATGGATTTTCAAGCAACAACACCAATGGTATGTGGCTCTTTAAGGTTAGCTGCCAGCCTATAGCCTCTCCCACGATAATTATACCAAACTGGGGGCATGTCAAGTCTGTAAAACATTGCATTGAAGCGAATTAATAAGATCCAATGCCATCTTTGAGAAACTGCCACCTGCACAGAATCTTCAACTCACTATATTTTTATCTCATGACTCTAGGATCCAAGAGTTCTGGATGCAATGCTTCCCTATCAAGTTAATTATTATGGTAACCCTCACTCCAGAACACATGCATATGGCTGGGAAAGTGAAAGTGCAATGGAAAAAGCTAGAAAGGTAATTAATTTACAATTAATTGAGTAGCTATTGCATCATGTCATTATATGATAAGGCTAACATATCTTCATTTGATTTCTCCTTACAGCAAGTGGCAGACCTGATTGCTGCAGATCCTCGTGAGATCGTGTTCACAAGTGGTGCCACTGAATCCAATAATATGTCAATCAAAGTAAGTCTCCCTTTTACTGCTTTAGTAGTCAGGTTAACGGCAAGGATTTGGGAGGGTGAACAATACATGCCAAGAACTGCCAGCTGATGGAAAGATTAAGACATAAGAATGAGCTAAGGTCAATCAACTGTTCTGCTGTGTAATTTATTTGTAAATGAGGATACATGCTAACAATTAAGAGGAAAAGGAAGTGAGTGGTTGTTTTTGTTTCTTTGTACAATGTATTCCTCATAGGGTGTGGCCCGATTTTACAAATCCAAGAAGAAGCATGTGATCACCACTCAGACGGAGCATAAGTGTGTGCTGGACTCCTGTCGAGTCTTGGAAGCAGAGGGCTTTGACATAACCTATCTTCCCGTGAAGACTAATGGCTTGGTTGACCTACAGGCAAGCTCAATTGTTTGGTTGTTTTATCTAAATGTGGCAGATGTGCTGCTATGTTTTATACAGCCCCATTGTATTGAATCCACTCCACAATCTGCTCTTGTACCAAGAATAAGATCAATTGTTAACGTATTTCTTCAATACGTTTGTATATCTTGAATACCTCACATGCTGATATAATTTTTTTTTTTATTTTATTATTTTTTTTACAGCTACTGGAGGGAACAATTCGTCAAGACACAAGTTTGGTGTCTGTGATGACCGTGAACAATGAGATTGGTGTGAGGCAGCCTGTCGAAGACATAGGTAACCTTTTTAGCCTAAATAGATTCAGAAGTATATCCACTATGAAATTGAGACATTTCGTTTTATCTTTATTAATCCGCTATTATTTTCACACACACTTCTGCAGGTCGAATCTGCCGGTCAAGGAACGTGTTCTTCCACACTGATGCAGCTCAAGCTGTGGGAAAAATCCCCATCAATGTATCTGACTGGAAGGTAGACCTGATGTCCATCAGCGGGCACAAAATATATGGTCCTAAAGGTACATTGTTGAATATCAGATACTATCACAGTGTTGGAGTTCAATTCCATTTTAAATTAGGAACAAAACTGAAATTCCTGTTTTCATCACTGAAAAGCAAGCAGAGAAAATGTAATTGATATGTTGGTTTACTTCCTGAATTGATATGGAATTGACCACAAGCCTGACTACTACATTGAGTGAACTCTTTTGTGTAGCCACATATTAAACTCCTTTAATTGTTGGTGTTTATGTAAGAACTGTGCGAGCAATTGAGTGACTACAAATAATTACAAGTGAAGTATGTTTATGATTTGACAGGGGTCGGGGCACTGTATGTGCGGCGCCGGCCCCGGGTTCGAATGGAGCCACTGCAGAATGGTGGAGGCCAGGAGAGGGGGCTTCGCTCAGGGACAGTGCCCACTCCTCTGGCTGTGGGACTGGGAGCAGCCTGTGATATAGCCCAGCAGGAGCTAGAGGTAGACAACTCATTACTGCCGGAAACAAACTTACACAGGATGTTGTTCATCAATGCTTGCTTCTGTTTGTTTTTACTGTTTTCATTTTTTTTTTATAGCTTGAGTTCAGAAGACATCGGAAAAAACAGTCAGAATGTTGAGGCTTGCACAGCAAACTGATAATGTTCTTTTATCTGACCAATCCCCACTGCTTTATATGAAAGGGTCCATCATATATTTTTTGCTGCATGTTGTGTTGATGGGTAAATGAGTGTTTACTGTAGTTGTGAATTCTTTATAGTGAAAGAATAAGTTCACATATTATTATTATTATTATTATTATTATTTTTGTTGCTTATTGATCTTCTCTCCTTTCCAGTATGATCACAGCCGGGTGTCCATGTTGGCAAACCGCCTTGTGCGCAAAATCATGTCCGAGATCCCTGATGTTGTGATGAATGGTGATCCGGAGCAAAGATACCCAGGTGAAGCGCAGAGCAAGGGATTTGTGGACAGAATAATAGACACAAGCATATAAGTGGGTGGAAGTGGAATTCATATTTTTCATAATAATCATTAGATGTAATTGGCTGGTAATCTGTTAAATAAATCACTTTATTCCTTATGAGTTGTGTATGAGTTAAATCAAGTACTGTGCTGTACATTATCATAATCACATTAGAGCAATAGCATTTTGCATATGCCTACAGATGAAGTGAAACACAATAGTTTGTGGATTGTACTTTAGTCAGTTGATGAATCGGTGAAGAATTCCTTAAATGTTGATGCTCTATTATTAACTTGAATCTTTGCCTGACACAGGATGCATTAATTTGTCCTTTGCCTACGTGGAGGGAGAGAGTCTGTTGATGGCCCTGAAGGATGTCGCTTTATCATCCGGCAGGTCAGTAGCAAATAAAGAGCTATTAGATGTTTTTATTTATATACAGTACCAATCAAAAGTTTGGACACCTACTCATTCCAGTGTTTTTCTTTATTTTAAAAATTTTCTACATTGTAGCATAATAGTGAAGACATCAAAACTATTAAATAACCCACATGGGTCACCAAAAAAGTGTTAAATATATTTGAGATTCTTCAAAGTAGCCACCCTTTGCCTTGATGACAGCTTTGCACACTCTTGGCATTTTCTCAACCAGCTTCATGAGGAAGCCGGAATGCATTTCGATTAACAGGTGGGCCTTGTTAATTTGTGGAATTCCTTTCCTTAATGCGTTTGAGCCAATCAGTTGTGTCGTGACAAGGTAGGGATGGTATAGGGATAGTCCTATTTGGTAAAATACCAAGTCCATATTATGGCAAGAACAGCTCAAATAAGCAAAGAGAAACAACAGTCCATCATTATTTCAACACATGAAGGTCAGTCAATCTGGAAAATGTATCCTGCAGAGGATAGGTTCATTAGAGTTACCAGCCTCTGAAATTGCAGCCCAAATAAATGCTTCAGAGTTCAAGTAACAGACACATCTCAACATCAACTGTTCACGCAGGTGACACACTGAAATAATTTCAACAAGTTATATTGAAAGCCAATAAACAACAAATAAAATTAGCAGCACTATGCACTTTGTGCATGAACATTAAAGATGGCACCATGTGGTCATGAGAGTTAAGTTTCCCTAGTGCAGTCAAATTTGCATATAAAAGAAACACAAGTAAAGCAATGTGCAAGTAAGAACAATACAACTATGTAAACAAATCCAATGTGCAGGTGTTGACATTAAAATAACACTATGTAAACAAATCAAATGAACAGCACTGATTGTATGTCATCTCCTTCATAAAGAAATAAGGTGCTGCTGGTCTAACATCCTGTATGTCCGTTCTCTCCTTCATAAAGAAATAAGGTGCTGCTGGTCTAACATCCTGTATGTATGTTCTCTCCTTCATAAAGAAATCAGGTGCTGCTGGCCTAACATCCTGTATGTCCGTTCTCTCCTTCATAAAGAAATCATGAAGTAACCAAAAAAGTGTTGAACAAATCCAAATATTTTGAGATGCTTCAAAGTAGCCACCCTTTGCCTCAATGACAGTTTTGCACACTCTTGGTCTTCTCTCAACCAGCTTCACCTGGAATGCTTTTCCAACAGTCTTGGAGGTCCCACATATGCTGAGCACTTGCTGACTGCTTTTTCTTCACTCTGTGGTCGAACTCATCCCAAACCATCTCAATTGGGTTGAGGTTGGCTGATTGTGGATGCCAGGTCATCTGATGCAGCACTCCATCACTCTCCTCCTTGGTAAAAATAGCCCTTACCCAGCCTGGAGGTGTGTTGGGTAATTCTTCCTGTTGGAAAAACAAATGATAGACCCACTAAGCACAAACCAGATGGGATGGCGTATCGCTGCATAATGCGGTGGTAGCCCTGCAGGTTGTGTTCCTTGAATTAAAAATAAATCACTGACCGTGTTACCAGCAAAGTGCACAACCTACATGCTTCACGGTGGGAACCACACTTCCGGAGATAATCCGTTCACCTACTCTGCATCAAACATGGCGTTTGGAACAGAAAATCTCAAGTTTGGACTTAGGCCAAAGGACAGATTTCCACCAGTCTAATTGTATTTTTTATTTTTCCTTTATTTAACTAGGCAAGTCAGTTAAGAACAAATTCTTATTTTCAATGACGGCCTAGGAACAGTGGGTTCAGGGGCAGAACGGGGCAGAACGACCTTGTCAGCTCGGGGATTTGAACTTGCAACCTTCCGGTCACTAGTCCAACGCTCTAACCAGGCTACCTGCCGCCCCATTGCTCATGTTTCTTGGCCCCATCAAGTCTCTTCTTCTTATTGGTGTCCTTTTAGTGGTTTCTTTGCAGCAATTCGACCATGAAGGCCTGATTCATGCAGTCTTCTCTGAACAGTTGATGTTGTGATGTCTGTTACTTGAACTCTGAAGCATTTATTTTGGCTGCAATTTGGCTGGTAACTCTAATGAACTTATCCTCTGCAGCAGAGGTAAATCTGGGTCTTCCTTTACTGCGGCGGTCCTCATGAGCCAGTTTCATAACACTTGATGGTTTTTGCAACTGCACTTGAATAACTTTCAAAGTTCTTGAAATGAAATGTATTGACTAACCTTCATGTCTTAAAGTAGTGATTGTTGACTGTTGTGTCTCTTTGCTTATTTGAGCTGTTCTTGCCATAATATGGACTTGGTCTTTTACCAGCTAGCCCTATCCCTATCCTGTATATCACAACTGATTGGCTCAAATGCATGAAAGAAATTCCACAAATTAACTTTTTGCAGGGCAAACCTGTTAATTGAAATGCATTACAGGTGACTGGCTCATGAAGCTGGTTGAGAGAATGTCAGGAGTATGCAAAGGGTGGCTACTTTAAAGAATCTCAAATATATTTTGATTTATTTAACACTTTCTTGGTTGTTACATGTGTTATTTCATTGTTTTGATGTCTTCACTATTATTTTACAATGTAGAAAATAGTAAAAATGTGATAATGAGTAGGTGTCCAAACTTTTGACCGGTACTGTGTATGTACACACTACCGTTCAAAAGTTTGAGGTCACATGTCCTTGTTTTTGAAAGAAAAGCACTTTGTCCAGTTAACAACAAAACAATTGATCAGAAATACAGTGTAGACATTGTTAATGTTGTAAATGACTTGTAGCTGGAAATGGCTGATTTAATTTTATTTTAATGGAATATCTACATGGGCGTACCATTATCAGCAACCATCACTCCTGTGTTCCAATGTCATGTTGTGTTAGCTAATCCAAGTTTATCATTTAAAAAGCTATTTGATCATTAGAAAACCCTTTTGCAATAACGTTAGCACAGCTGAAAACTGTTGTCTGATTAAAGAAGCAATAAAACTGGCCTTCTTTAGACTACTTCAGTATCTGGAGCATCAGCATTAGGGCATTCGATTACAGCTCAAAATGGCCAGTAACAAAGACTTTCTTCTGAAAAACTTGCCTGTCTATTCTTGTTCTGAGAAATGTAGGCCATTCCATGTGAGAAATTGCCAAGAAACTGAAGATCTCATACAACTCTTAAATAGTACCCGCAAAACACCAGTCTCAACGTCAACAGTGAGGAGGCAAATCCAGAAAGCTGGCATTCTAGGCAGAGTTGCAAAGAGAGCCATATCTCAGACTGGCCAATAAAAATAAAATATTAAGATGGGCAAAAAAAACAGACAATGGACAGAGGAACTCTGCCTACAAGGCCAGGATCCCGGAGTCGCCTCTTCACTGATGTTGAGACTGGTGTTTTGCGGGTACTAATTAATGAAGCTGCAAGTTGAGGGCTTGTGAGGCGTCTGTTTCTCAAACTAGGCACTCTAATGTGCTTGTCCTCTTGCTCATTTGTGCACTGGGGCCTCCCACTCTTCCTGTTTTGGTTAGAGCCCGTTTGTGCTGTTCTATGAAGGAGTAGTCAAATTAAATTTTATTAGTCACATGCGCGGAATACAACAGACCTTAGTGAAATGCTTATGAGCACTTAACCAACAATGCAGTTTAAAAAAAATACAGTTAAGAATAAAAGTAACTAAAGAGCAGCGGTAAAATAACAATAGCGAGACTATATACAGGGGGTACCGGTACAATGTGCCGGTTAGTTGAGGTAATATGTACATGTAGGTAGAGTTATTAAAGTGACTATAAGAGTAGCAGCGGCGTAAGGGGGGGACATTGCATATGGTCTGGGTAGCCATTTGATTAGCTGTTCAGGAGTTATATGGCTTGGGGGTAGAAGAGGTTTAGAAGTTTCATGGACCGAGACTTGGTGCTCCGGTACCGCTTTTATTTATTTTTTATTTATCCGTTATTTTACCAGGTAAGTTGACTGAGAACACGTTCTCATTTGCAGCAACGACCTGGGGAATAGTTACAGAGGAGAGGAGGGGGATGAATGAGCCAATTGTAAACTGGGGATTATTAGGTGACCGTGATGGTTTGAGGGCCAGATTGGGAATTTAGCCAGGACACCGGGGTTAACACCCCTACTCTTACGATAAGTGCCATGGGATCTTTAATGACCTCAGAGAGTCAGGACACCCGTTTAACGTCCCATCCGAGAGACGGCACCCTACACAGGGCAGTGTCCCCAATCACTGCCCTGGGGCATTGGGATATTTTTTTAGACCAGTGGAAAGAGTGCCTCCTACTGGCCCTCCAACACCACTTCCAGCAACATCTTGTCTCCCATCCAAGGACTGACCAGGACCATCCCTGCTTAGCTTCAGAAGCAAGCCAGCAGTGGTATGCTGCTGCTTGCCGCGCGGTAGCAGAGAGAACAGTATGTAACTAGGGTGGCTGGAGTCTTTGACAATTTTTAGGGCCTAACTCTGACGCCGCCTGGTATGGAGATCCTGGATGGCAGCATGCTTGGCCCCAGTAATGTACTGGACCTTTCGCACTACGCTCTGTAGTGCCTTGCAGTCAGAGGCATAGTAGTTGCCATACCAGGCAGTGACGCAACAAGTCAGGATGCTCTCGATGGTGCAGCTGTAGAGCCTTTTGAGGATCTGGGGACCCATGCTAAAGTCTCCTGAGGGGAAATAGGTTTTGTCATGCCATCTTCACAGCTGTCTTTGTGTGCTTGGACATTTGTTAGTTTGTTGGTGATGTGGAAACCAAGGAACTTGAAGCTCTCAACCTGCTCCACTGCAGTCTGGTTGATAAGAATGGGGGCGTGCTTGGTCCTCTTTACTGTAGTCCACAATCATCTCCTTTGTCTTGATAACATTGCAGGAGAGGTTGTTGTCCTGGCACCACGCGGCTAGGTCTCTAACCCCCTCCCTATAGGTTGTTTCGTCGTTGTCTGAACAGTGTTGTCATCGGCAAACTTAATGATGGTGTTGAAGTCGGGCCTGGCCGTGCAGCCATGAGTGAACAGGGAGTACAGGAGGGGACTGAACACGCACCCCTGAGGTGCCCGTGTTGAGGATCAGCGTTGCGGATGTGTTGTTACCTACCCTTACCACCTGGGGGGCGGCCCGTCAGGAAGTCCAGGATCCAGTTGCAGAGGGAGGTGTTTAGTCCCAGGGTCCTTAACTTATGAGCTTTGAGGGCACTATGGTGTTGAACGCTGAGCTGTAGTCAATGAATAGCATTCTCACGTAGGCGTTTCTTTTGTCCAGGTGGGAAAGGGCAGTGTGGAGTGCAATGGAGATTGCATCATCTGTGGGTCTATTGGGGCGGTATACAAATTGGAGTGGGTCTAGGGTTTCTGGGATAATGGTGTTGTGAGCCATTACCAGCCTTTCGAAGCACTTCATGGCTGCAGACGTAAGTGGTACGGGTCAGTTGTTGTCATTTAGGCAGGTTACTTTAGTGTTCTTGGGCACAGTTACTATGGTGGTCTGCTTAAAACTCCTTTGTATTACAGACTTAGACAGGGAGAGTTTGAAAATGTCAGTGAAGACACTTGCCAGTTGTTTAGCGCATCCTCGCAGTACACGTCCTGGTAAACCGTCTGGCCCTGCGGCCTTGTGAATGTTGACCTGTTTAAAGGTCTTACTCATATCGGCTGAGGAGAGCGTGATCAGTCTCCAGAACAGCTGGTACTCATGCATGTGTCAGTGTTATTTGCCTCGAAGCTAGCGTAGATGTAGTTTAGCTCGTCTGGTAGGCTCGTGTCACTGGCCAGCTCTCGGCTGTGCTTCCCTTTTGTAGTCTAATGGTTTACAAGCCTTGCCACATCCGACGAGCGTCAAAGCCGATGGAGTACGATTCGATCTTAGTCCTGTATTGACACTTTGCCTGTTTGATGGTTCGTCGGACTAAAGACTAATGTGGTGGTCTCCTCAATGCCATTTGAGGAATCCCAGAACATATTCTAGTCTGTGCCAGCAAAGTAGTTTGGCATCTGCTTCATCTGACCACTTTTATTGACCAAGTCACTGGTGCTTCCTGCTTTAATTTTTGCTTGTAAGCAGGAATCAGGAGGATAGAATTATAGTTAGATTTGCCAAATGGAGGGTGAGGGAGAGCTTTGTATGCGTCTCTGTGTGTGGAGTAAAGGTGTTAGAGGTTGTTATTTTTTTCTCTCTTGGTTGCACATTTAACATGCTGATCGAAATTTGGTAAAACAGATTTAAGTTTCCCTGCATTAAAGTCCCCAGCTACTAGGAGCACCTCTTCTGGGTGAGCGTTTTCCTGTTTGCTTATGGTGGAATACAGCTCATTCAATGCTGTCTTTGTGCCAGACTCTGACTGTGGTGGTATGTTAACAGCAACAAAAAATACAAAAACTTTCTGAGTATGTGTGGTGTACAGTTTATCATGATACTCTATCTCTGGCGAGCAATAGCTCAAGAATTCCTTATAGTTCGCTGGCCTTTGTTTTACCAGACGCCGCTGTTCTGTCCTGCTGGTGCAGAGTATAACCTGCCAGCGGTATGTTGATAGTCTCATCATTCGGCCATGACTCCGTGAAGCATAAGATATTACAGTTTAATGTCCCGTTGGTAGTTTAATCTTCCTCGTAAGTCATCTAGTTTATTGTCTGAAGATTACACGTTTGCTAGCAGAATGGAAGGAAGTGGGGGTTTATTAGATCGCCTACGGGTTCTCAGAAGGCAGCCCTCCATCCGGACCCTTTTTCTCTGCCTCCTCTTCATGCAAATCACTGGGATCTGAGCCTGTTCCTGAGAAAGCAGTACATCATTCGCGTCGGCCTTCTCAAAGGAAAAAAAGGATTCTGCCAATCCGTGGTGAGTAATCACAGTCCTGATGTCCAGAAGTTATTTTTGGTCATAAGACACGGTAGCAGCAACATTATGTACAAAATAATTTAAAAAATAAGTCAAACAATGCAAATAAACAAACAAAAAAACACAATCGGTTGTGGGCCCGTAAAACGTCTGCTTCTTCTCCGGCGCTATCTTGCCTCAGCGTTGCGTTGTACGAGCTCTTCAATTTCTTGGTAATTTCTCAACAAGAACAGCGCTTGTAATCGAACCCACAAATGCTGATGCTCCAGATACTCAACTAGTCTTAAGAAGGCCAGTTTTATTGCTTCTTTAATAAGCACAACAGTTTTCAGCTGTGCTAACATAATTGCAAGAGGGTTTTCTATAATGATCAATTAGCCTTTTAAAATTATTAACTTGGATTAGCTAACACAACGTGCCATTGGAACAATGGAGTGATGGTTGCTGATCATGGGCCTCTGTATGCCTATGTAGATATTCCATAAATCTGCAGTTTCCAGCTACAATATCAATTTACAACATTAATCATGTCTACACTGTATTTCTGATCAATTTTATGTTATAAAATTGCCTTGCTTTCAAAAACAAGAACATTTCTAAATGACCCCAAATTTTTGAACAGTAGTGTATATCAAATGGATTAACAGCTATTAAGTTGGATCCAAATAAATACTGTACGTTGATGATGCCATCTTCCTGCAGTGCCTGCACTTCTGCTTCATTGGAGCCTTCATATGTCTTGAGAGCTATTGGAACAGATGAGGACCTGGCCCACTCCTCAATCAGGTGAGTAACGGTTAGGAACACAACTCAAGAAGCTCAAATGGATGGTCATGGGATTTGAAAGATTTATATGTTTATTTTTATCATTCCTAATTACAAAAGAGCAGGGTCAAGAAAAACATGTTGCAGCTGAATGGTATTATTTTGGTGTTTTACCTAGTCTGTTTTTGTTGTTACTCCAAATACCTGAAGATTTGGAATCGGACGATTTAGCACGGAGGCAGAAGTGGACTATACAGCGGACAAGTGCATTCAGCAGGTCAAACGCCTGAGAGAGATGAGGTGAGTGAAAAAGAGTGGAATAGCATGCATACAGTGGTTTACCAGACACAGATTAAGACTAGTCCTGGACTACAAATCATGATTTATGAAGAATCTCCATTGAACGTGCTTTTTTTGTCCAGGCTTAATCTGTGTCTAATCTGCGTCTAGGAAACCACCGTAAAATGTACATGCTGAATGTCACTTAACTAGGAATTTACTGGTGGAAAGAGATTGTAATATTTTTTGTACACAATAGTGTTAATGATCTAATGAAATACTTTATAATAAATAGCCTTTTAATTTGCAATATTATCAATGCACTCATAGGTTAATGTATTCATTGTTGTCCAACTTTTTCTCTTCAGCCCCTTGTGGGAGATGGTGCAAGAAGGAATCGATCTGAAGAGCATCAAATGGACGCAGCACTAAAGAAAGCCTTCAGGAAACATACCTAAGAGCATTGTGAATACTAAGCTTGTTTAGTTTGCTGCATACTATGCCACTCCTGTGATGAGTGGTAATTATTTCTACTGTCAAGAAACACGCACAACTTCCTGACTTACTTTAGTGTAGGCTTATGACTAGATTTTGTATTGGTAGACCTGAATAATTGGTTCCTTTTGTATTTGACAAAGTATTATTATTGATGCATATATTGTGCAGTAGTTAAAGTTTGTTCATACGCACATCCTTAAAAATGTAGGTGCTGGGCTAATAAAGAAACCTTGTAAAGAACAAAGTCCCTTAAAGCATTTAATTGGGAGCATAAATTTGTGTGCATACCTTCCTGTTCTTTACAAGTGCTCTTAACATAATTTATCAGCTGCTTTGACCATGGGATTCCATGACTGAGAGCAAGTTACAGAATGGTTAATTCATGTAGCATGTGCAACATTCTATTTAGTTCATGGATAAGTCATTATACGTTGACAGCATGCTAACAAGGTTAAAGTACAGGCTTCATGTCACTAAAGGAGGAAATTGATTAAATATTTCCTTCATCTCAATGTGTGAAATGTAATGCCAATCTTGTAGGTTAACAGTCTTCCAATCATGGAAATTCTCCCCAGTTGGTTTGTATACAGTCTCTGGCAAAATGTGTATTGTTTGTATGAATCTTGCATGTTATCATTTAAACTGATTTGAAAATGTATTGTGAGGGAAGTATGCAAACCCATTTACATGGCCAGCTGTTTTATGACATCAGTATAATCTACCACCACCGTGACTGAACATTTACAGTGCTTGTTGTTTCTGTTTGTACATGCAGCAGATGGCACAGCAGACTCATTACTCTTCCCAAAATGTATTTCCATAATGTGCAACAGCAATCTAATCTCACATAATACATCCATGCATATGTTTGTAGCTAGCACTCCAATAAAAATTTGATTCGGCCTGACTCTGAATTATTATGTTAGTATTTTATGTAGTTGGTCGATTGGTTCTTAAATTATTCTCCACGTGCTCTGATTGAATTATAGTATATTGAGTTAGTACAGCATTTTGACGCATATCAAATGTTATAAAACATGTTTGAGTCCAGTAGATGGCATCATTATATCATGGGAGCTGAGGAGTTCTACGTCACCGCTCGAGTTCGTCGCGACCGACATTTTACTACCAGCTACAAGAAGAGAGAAGAGCACGGAATGGAGAGAACGCTACACAAAATAAAATAAAGATCTTTTAACAGATATTTCGGTAAGGACAAAAGAGAAACAGCAAACAAATGCCACTAATGTTGAAATGGTTATCCATCAGTGAAATATAATCCTGCAAACATGCGGGGACTATAGCGAGAATGAATGGTTAGCTAGCTAACAGTGTCGTTTTTTATCGGCATTTTAGATGGTTGGCCTGCCCAAATGGGGTAGCTAGCTATGTTTTTAGCAAACAGGCTATATATAATGTTAACTACCACTGATCCTAGCCATGGTTTAAGTTTAGAACGGTTGTGGAGAAACATTTAGGTTCGCTGTTCTGTCTTGTTTTGGTTGTTTAGCTAGCTAGCTACTGTTATGTTACTAATCTGAAGTACGTTGAAGTGCAATTGTTCTGTTTTTAGCAAATGTTGCTGCTAGTAACTACCAATCTTGTTTGGCCCAGCTTCCCATAAGGATCTTATGGCTCAGTTAATCGTTAGAACAATTGAATGGTTCTAACTATGATCTTAGCCGTAATATACCTTTGGGAAACCAGGCCCTGGTTAATTAACTAGCTAGCTTCTATAAAGCATTTTCGCCACCAGCGCCATCTTGACTGTGCTCTTTTACATGAATCACACTAGCTATCTAGCATGACGCTTTTCCTCAAGTACATATCAGTGGTGCACATCCAACTGGACAATAATGGCTACAATGATTAAACAATACTGGATGTAATTTGTATGCGGTCTTCCTGTAGTTTTGCAGAATTTGCTGTCTACCTGCAGCCCTTCAGATTGGCAACTGCTTTTGTACTCTGACGGACTGAGCTTTTAGCTAACGGTACGTTACTGGCGAATGTGTTTTACAATGAAGTCTTGCAGCGTTGTTCATGTTGACAGCGTTTTTGTGCACATACAATTTCATTGCTGCTATTTCATCAACTTACCTGTGTGTGCTATTTGTCCTGTGTAGAGATTGGGGAACAACAAGCATGAAAATAGGGCAGCCCAGGTCCCTCTTCAATGTAAGAGGTTTTAACGTCAACTCTAATGCGTCCTTTGGAGACCTCAAGTCTGGGTTGTTGTCTACCACTTATTTGTATGGGCAATAACCTTGATGTGTAATTGTTACGTACACAGACTATTCTAGGCCAAGTTAACATCAAGATGGAATACAGATAGACACATACTGGTATGTGGATCATCTGAATCAATATGTATCCCTCCAGTTACCTGAAGAATAGGCCAACATTTTGAAATTATTTCATTTGAATGGCAAGACTAGAAGAAAAGCCCATATGCAGGTCATTCAGATACATTTGCCAATGGCACACTGGGCCAGTACCAAGTGAAAACGACTGGCCCGAATGAGAAATTAACTTGCCAAGTTCACAGGAAAGCAAGTTATGAACCAGAATTTCAATCATGGGTTTTTTCATGTTTAATTTACAGTCCATTTTTTTCTAAAAATGAATCCAAACAACTGTTTGGAAAATAAAAATACACCCTCCTGAGCCCAATAACATATTGATCAACAGTAATATATTTAGGTACCTGTACATGGTCCATATTGCAGGCTGGTGTGCCATTTTAGCAATGAGCATTATCACATGTAGGGGAATATTACATTTTAAAACCGTGTTCAGCATAGTGGCCACATGGCTGAAGCATGGGGATGCTCATCTGCATTTACCCCGATCATTAGCTAGATATCAGACTCTAAATATGATCTAGTTTAATATCCTAAAATACCACTAGCCCAATACAATCATGTGATTTTGACAGTGTTTAAATAGTGTAATTGTGTGAATTTTACATTCTAGGCCTACTGTTTACACACTAATGACCATGACGTGCTTCCTGCAGTTACTTTTTTTGTCATGCCAGACACTCGGATTGTAAAACGCTGCAATTGTGCAAAAATTGGAGTTGCGAAATAAAACTGTATGGGAAAGCTGGAATCCCGCTCTTTTCAATAATTGCCATCTAAATGATATTTTCTCTAGATTGCATTTAGGAATGTTACACAGTGACTGGGTTTATTCGAACACGTTTCTTTCCATTCAGCAATCGGTTGTATGAGGAGCTGCACGCTCTTGCCACCCGACAGTGGATATTCCGCAGATGTACGACAGCTCATTAACAGCTTCTGTAAATTTGATCTGGTTTTTAAACAATTCTATAGACCACAGAGAGCAGCATTAGAAAATATATTTGTATTTATTTCCTGTTTTTTATTTTTACCAACAAGTGATTTTGTGTAAATCATTTTCATGTTTTGACAATCAGGCAGCTTACATAGTATATGACTAGGCCTATGAAAACCTTTCTTTGTTAATAAAGACATTGCTCTGTAGGATGTATGATATGAAAAATGGCTGGTGGAGGACTTTTATTCTGTGATTATGGAATGTGTGTGCCGTTGTTCAACTCTGCGGGTCTGGAGCGAGTATCCAGGCCGTACTAAGGCGGGGCTCACTCAAGACGGAGAGGGAAGGCTTTGACATTCTTGCCTCCGCTTAGAAACCGTATGCTGATTGATAACAAGTGTGAAGTGTCACGTAGGGAAGATTAAATAGACCCCATTATTTTCTGTTTTGGAGTGTGTAAATGTACTGGCCCAAGCGGGCCATATGAAAGCTTGATTAACTGGCCCTGTTAGCTCGGCAGATGTTTCTGGGCCAGCCGACAGCCCTGAATGTCGAACCCTGCCATATGGCATTAGCAGTCTTTTTAAAGTCGTAACAGTGATATGCACCATGTGTGCATGTGTGCTGACTGAAGTCATACTTGAATAGACTGTTATAGCTTTTCTTTTGATCTCCATGGTCATAACATTTTCCAAAAAACAATACTTCCTTTTTCTCGATTTGGAAGGCACTGTTGTCTTGACTTGTGTTTCCAGCAGCGGTGGAACTCCCATAATGAGAGAATATTGACTCCCCCCAAAATGGTAGCATATGCATAGATGGATTATTTTATGGTGCAACAAACCTTTACTTGGCAATACTTCCTTAAATATTAACCGCAGCTAATATTAATCTGTTGCTAATATGGCATGTGTGTTGAAGTGATCTTTCTCTCTTCTAGCTTATTTCTAGCTTTATTATTGTTGCAAATGATTTAACATTTTGTCATCCGAAGGGTTATATTCTGCTTTGTCATGTTGAAGTGCACACGTCCATTGTTGCTGATGTGTACGAAGTGGCTAGGTACTCTCAGGAGTGACCTTTGTCTCCTGTATCTTTTGTAGAAAGATTCCCACACAATTGAGAGATTGTAGTGTGCTGGAGCTTTGACGTTACATTGATGAGTGTTAATGTGCGGGTGGTTGTTTTTTCTCTAACATTTTGTATACGATATAAGGAATATGGAAGGCTGCATTTCATTGTAGGCCCAGGCTTATATTTTTCATGGGGCAGGCTCTGAATACAATCCTCAGTGCGAGACTGACACGAGGCCTGATTTAGGGTTTGTCCATAGACTGGCTGGTTGTTTAGCAACAGAACCGACTCATGTGCGATAGTGATGCGCGGGTTAACTCAACCCGAAGTCCCTGTGGTTATATCCGTGGGGAGGGTTGGTCATTAAATTTTGTGTGGCTGAAGGGCAGGTGGCTGGCAGGCGAGTTGAATGTAGAGAAACAATGCCTTAAATAATCCATAAATGTATCATCATTGTGCAATTTATTTTGCCTACATTAATGTTTTTCTTTATTTTAGGCTATCTAGTATTAGTGCATAAACTTTAGGGCTTAACTGGCAGAAAAAGTTAACTTCAATCCACGGTGGCAAAAGGACATGGTTAAAGTTTAATTCAATAAGACAAGCTGTGAATGGAGAGTATAAAATAAAGAGAAGGGGGGGGGGGCAGAAAAGTCATGTTTGGAAAAGATTTGGTGAAGTGGTAAAAGAGGATCATGGTATGTGTGATGGTTGTGAGGCTCTCTACAAATTAGACAGTCACAAGACAGGACTTCAAATAGGCCTGTGGCGTTTCAACGAAACATTGGCCTACTGTTTAGATGGGTTAAATGGAAACTAACATCTGGACATTGACTAACCAGAATGACTTACTGTTTATTGGCAAACTCCAAAGTCCTCTAATACTAGCCCAGTGTGAATCGACATCCTTGTGGTTTGAGAGGGGTTGCTCGCGGTTTGAGCAAGAAAACAATAACTGATTCAATAAATTGAACGAAGTGCTGCCTATATATATATATATATATATATATATATATATATATATATACAGTGCCTTGCGAAAGTATTCGGCCCCCTTGAACTTTGCGACCTTTTGCCACATTTCAGGCTTCAAACATAAAGATATAAAACTGTATTTTTTTGTGAAGAATCAACAACAAGTGGGACACAATCATGAAGTGGAACGACATTTATTGGATATTTCAAACCTTTTTAACAAATCAAAAACTGAAAAATTGGGCGTGCAAAATTATTCAGCCCCTTTACTTTCAGTGCAGCAAACTCTCTCCAGAAGTTCAGTGAGGATCTCTGAATGATCCAATGTTGACCTAAATGACTAATGATGATAAATACAATCCACCTGTGTGTAATCAAGTCTCCGTATAAATGCACCTGCACTGTGATAGTCTCAGAGGTCCGTTAAAAGCGCAGAGAGCATCATGAAGAACAAGGAACACACCAGGCAGGTCCGAGATACTGTTGTGAAGAAGTTTAAAGCCGGATTTGGATACAAAAAGATTTCCCAAGCTTTAAACATCCCAAGGAGCACTGTGCAAGCGATAATATTGAAATGGAAGGAGTATCAGACCACTGCAAATCTACCAAGACCTGGCTGTCCCTCTAAACTTTCAGCTCATACAAGAAGACTGATCAGAGATGCAGCAAAGAGGCCCATGATCACTCTGGATGAACTGCAGAGATCTACAGCTGAGGTGGGAGACTCTGTCCATAGGACAACAATCAGTCGTATATTGCACAAATCTGGCCTTTATGGAAGAGTGGCAAGAAGAAAGCCAATTCTTAAAGATATCCATACAAAGTGTTGTTTAAAGTTTGCCACAAGCCACCTGGGAGACACACCAAACATGTGGAAGAAGGTGCTCTGGTCAGATGAAACCAAAATTGAACTTTTTGGCAGCAATGCAAAACGTTATGTTTGGGGTAAAAGCAACACAGCTGAACACACCATCCCCACTGTCAAACATGGTGGTGGCAGCATCATGGTTTGGGCCTGCTTTTCTTCAGCAGGGACAGGGAAGATGGTTAAACTTGATGGGGAGATGGATGGAGCCAAATACAGGACCATTCTGGAAGAGAACCTGATGGAGTCTGCAAAAGACCTGAGACTGGGACGGAGATTTGTCTTCCAAGACAATGATCCAAAACATAAAGCAAAATCTACAATGGAATGGTTCAAAAATAAACATATCCAGGTGTTAGAATGGCCAAGTCAAAGTCCAGACCTGAATCCAATTGAGAATCTGTGGAAAGAACTGAAAACTGCTGTTCACAAATGCTCTCCATCCAACCTCACTGAGCTCGAGCTGTTTTGCAAGGAGGAATAGGAAAAAATGTCAGTCTCTCGATGTGCAAAACTGATAGAGACATACCCCAAGCGACTTACAGCTGTAATCGCAGCAAAAGGTGGCCCTACAAAGTATTAACTTAAGGGGGCTGAATAATTTTGCACGCCCAATTTTTCAGTTTTTGATTTGTTAAAAAAGTTTGAAATATCCAATATGTCGTTCCACTTCATGATTGTGTCCCACTTGTTGTTGATTCTTCACAAAAAAATACAGTTTTATATCTTTATGTTTGAAGCCTGAAATGTGGCAAAAGGTCGCAAAGTTCAAGGGGGCCGAATACTTTCGCAAGGCACTGTATATGAAGGGCCTACATGTATTAGCTTTTACAGTGAATGCTTTTGTTTATAAGTTTTGTGCAAATTAATTGAACATCACCAAATGCATCATAAAAAAAACATTGCGCCTATTTAATGCAAACCTTGCTGTTAATGGATCGCAAAACGGCATAGAACTGAGCTAAACGTGTGGAACAAGTTCACTTTCTCAATCATAGCCCACCCAAAAAAAGCATTAAGTGCAAGTTAGCTGTTTAGCTCATATCTGAAGGCTGGGGGGCATTTAGGAAGTCTTCTACTGCGGATCGCTAAAATATCATAATGATTATGATCACACTTCCTCAATTCAAATTTTATGGTGACACTATACCAAAGATGGTTTAGGAACTTGAGCTTGGTTCCCAAGTTATCAGTGTAGCCTGTTGTGGCTTGGACTTGTTGAAATAACTAAACACTTAGAAAAAAAATCTCCAGGCTTCCATCAATTTATAAAAAAAATAATAATTAAAGGGGGCAGTTTGGGAAAGAAACGTGTCGTCCTAATCGTTCGCTGGAATGGCAGACATTCTGGGGTAATAAACACACAACCAACGTTGTCTAATAGTACTACTCACGTGCGAATAGGGCTATAGCCTTAACTCCTGCAGAATTAAGCATTTCTTGCAGAAAAAATTATACACCAAATGTAGGCAAAATTTGGACTTGGGAACAGGAGTGGAAAAATATAATTTTATTTCTGTATCTTGAGAGAATGCAGTGCTCAGTTAGCACCTCTGCAGAGCGTATCTGTCTTCATAAAAGATGATACTATTTCAACCACATAAAATATGCATCGAAGCTGAACTGAAATCTTATCAGAAACGTGTCGTTTTCACAACTTTCTTTTTCCAAACTGCCAAACTGTCATTTGGACATTTTGCACAGAGAATCTTTCCTGTTTGTTTTTGCTTTATTGTAATTTCTCCCCGTCCCCAAACGTCTTTGCTCCACAAAAGATGACAGATGTCAGATTACCAATGTCAACTTGATTAAAGCATTTATTATTTTGATCTATTACATTATTCTGTTGAGCAAGGGTTTATTTAGTAAATTCAATTAATCTTAAATTATACTCTTTTTTTTTGACTGAATGAGGCAATTTAGCTATTAGGATTAGTTATCAGTAATGGTTATGATAAATTAGGCATTGTTGCTCACTGTTGGCATATACTGTATATTGCTAGAGGCTGGTGGGAGGCGCTATAGGAGGATGGGCTCATTCTAATGGCTGGAATGGAATTGATGGAACGGAGTCAAACGTGTGGTTTCCATATGTTGGATGTGTTTGATACCGTGCCATTACAATGAGACCGTCCTCATATAACTCCCACAAGCCTCAACTGCTGTGGATAAATGCGCAAACAATTTTCCAGTGAGAGATTCTACCCTCGTTCTAAAAACAGCTTCTTTACTATATTTTTTGTAATTTAGTAAACAACAAAAATCATGCAAGTACTCAAACAGCCACAAAAGGTAAAATGCACATCCCTACCAGCGAACAATGAACTGAAAACTCGAAAAAGTCATGGTTCTACAAACCTGTTGTTCGTAGGGGGCTTTTTCAGAGGTGTCACTTGTGACTTAGACTTGCAAAACTGCTTTAAACAATGTACATTTGATTGCTAGGCAATCTGCACATTGCTAGGTGAACTGCACATCCCTCATTTACATTTAGAGATGTTATCATTTTATATAGAATACTTTAGAAATGTACCTAAATAAGCTATTCTGTTAGAATGGGGGAAATTCTGTATTTCACTGCTGAAGTTTTTCAATGGCATGCATGTTTATTTTGCTGTTATGGATTGCTGTGATGAATGAAATGTCTCTATGCTTGATGTCAACATGAGAAATTATGAGATGCATGATTTTTATTATTATTGTGTGGCTTTTGGCATTTCAGACTTTGCTCTTATTGTTGATGCCAATTTACTACATTTCTCTGACCATCTACTGACACAAAAGAGCTGATATGGTGCTGGGGCTGAATCAAGAGTGTTTTGTACATGTTGTTCACTAAGGATGCCTAAATTTGCCTGCTCATGTTTTTGCTTCCATTTCCTATTCTTTTGTTACAGTCTAGAATTGATTTAAATTGCTTGCCCGTCAGGATTGGCTTGGATATCCTGTGCCACAGTTTTAACGAAGCACCACTTATTATTACAGGTAAGCTTGTAAATATGTCCTGAACATAGGTTCATTCAATTGACTGCCAGTCCGACTTTCACAACCTCCTGTGGGCTCTTGGTGGTTTTTACCAGTAATTATTCGCTTTGTTAGGCTATGTTCATGGACCTTATTGATTCCCTTTGGGCTCAATGTTCACTCCATTGTGGAAACCTCTGAAGGTGTGGAGAGCTGAGAATGACCTACCATGGTATGATTGGTATAGAGGGAGTGCATGGTATGTTAGTGGCTTTCTTTGGCAAAATACCGCATCCACAAAGCCCTAAGTAAATGTCTCCACTTCATGACCTGACTGCCTTCTGTGGACCACATTCTCTCTACTTGCTTTTTGATAGGCTGTTTTTGTCCAACACTTGCTCTAAACAATGCTTGAGACTCAGGCCTAAGCATAGGCTAATTGTTTTGCTCTTTTAATGTTTTAATATGGTTGGTGTCGTGATAAAACAACATTTCACACTGGTATTTAAATGATTCATAAATGCATTTTTATGTTTACCAGTTGCTACTGAGATGGCACAGTGTCGTCCAATTGCTTAGGGATACTGCATTGCGGTAATATCAAATTGACACATTTTTATATTTTAAAGGTTGAGTAAGTTGGGTTTTTGTCCACAAATGTACCCAAATTCCTGTAGTATGTAAATAATTTAGAGTTAGTGACTGCCATAGTGTAGTTATTTTGTTGAGGTCTATTAGCTGATGTCTTACTTTTTCAAAGCCATTTTAGCTGTCTCGCTAATTGTTCGGTACAAATCTAGCATAGAATCATGTAAAATGTTCACTCTGCCAGCATTGTCTCCCTTTCGAGGAACTGTGAATTTCCTGTACAGGCCTTTACTACATTCAAGATAGTGTAGTTAGACAAAGGAAAGTCAACTTCAGAACGTGATGTAGTTTTTATTAGGATTTGTCAGCTGCAAGCTTCGAAAATGACTTACTCAGCCTTTAAATTCAGGCACCTTCTTCCACCTGACCTTTACTGGTCATAGACCTCATGATGCATCAGATTGATAAATTGGAAGTTTCTACGGGTTCATCCAATTTACAGTGTTGAAATGTGTGGTACTCTGGGTCTAATTATGAGCAAGATTTAGGCCTACGAGCTAAATTTCGGCCAAGATTTGCATATTAGACCTTGAGCTGACATAATCTCCTTGAGCCAAGGCTGATGTATGTGGTAAATGAAGCAATGTGTGGATGGCTGTGTAAGAGTGGTGATGAGTAGACAGACGGCCTAATACTTGCACATGTATTTTGAATTCCTCTATTGATGCATTGGGCTCTCATCGAATACCTCCAAACGTAAGCTGTTTTCTAAATCATGGTTTGTCTCCTGCTCTTTTTGTTTTGTCTGTTCTTTACTCTTTCCTCTAGTCTTACGGTGGTTGCCTTTTTTCACCTGCAGGTGTGTGTTGTTTCGCCTCAGCAGCATGGCTGTGGTCATCCGCTTGCAGGGTCTCCCGATAGTGGCGGGCACCATGGACATACGCCATTTCTTCTCTGGATTGACTATCCCGGATGGTGGGGTGCATATTGTAGGGGGTGAACATGGTGAGGCTTTTATTGTTTTCGCCACAGATGAAGATGCCAGGCTTGGCATGATGCGTACAGGGGGAGCAATCAAAGGTTCTAAAGTGTCACTTTTGCTGAGCAGCAAGACAGAGATGCAGAATATGATCGAACTTAGCCGCAGGCGTTTTGAAACAGGCAATGTGGAGGGAGCCGCAGGAAACGGTAGCAGACCAGGCCCCACGGTTCGCACAGGTGGGAGGGGCAGTTTACCCACCACTTTACAAGGCTTCAGCAACACCACACCAACCACAGTCACCACAGCTGCATCTGCACATGAAACTATAAGCAACAAAAATGTGTCCACGTTTGCCACAACTAGCATGGGAAACATGCCCCCCAGTTTCAGCAACAACTTCAGCAGCCCAAATCTTACCATGGGATCCACTATGACAACAGCCATGTCCTCCCTCAACTCTGTACCACCACCTATCCCCCCTTTGCCAACCATGCCATCCCTTCCACCCATGCCTTCCATACCCCCCATGCCACTTCCACCACCTGTGTCCTCTATGCCTCCTGTTCCCACTGTGTCACCTTTAACCCAAGGCCCCCCTGTCCTTCCCATGAGTCATCTGTCCCACATGGGCTCAATGCCACCATTTAACCCAGGCATCCCACCCCCTGGTGGACTGGCCTCAGGGCTGCCCCTAGGAACACCAAACCACATGTTTCTGGGCCATATGAACCCTCTGTTAAATATCCAGGCACACATGAAGGCAGCAATAGGTAATTCAGACGAGTTATATGTCCACCTTCAAGGCCTGCCCTTCTCAGGTACAGAAATGGATATTAGGGAGTTTTTCCGTGGGTTAGCGGTGGACTCCATCCGACTGGTCAGGGACAACATGGGCCGGAGTAGCGGCAGGGCGCTGGCCAAATTCTTTTCCCCTCAGGACACTTTTGAGGCACTCAAAAGAAGCACCGGAATGTTAGGGCAAAGGTATGTTGACATCTCTCCGGCCACAGAGAGGCAGTGGATGAGTGTCAGCAGTGGTGGCATCGGGGTTGGAGGGCAAGCCCACTCAAAATTCAATAATGAGCCGCAAGACCAGCACCGCCGCAGCAACATGAGTTCAGCGTCCCCGTCAACCAGAGACCGTGCGAGGTCCCGCTCCCCTCACAACAAGGAGTTCTGTGTTTACCTGAAAGGCCTGCCCTACGAAGCAGTAAACAAACAGATCTGTGAGTTTTTCAAAAACTTGGATATTGTGGAAGACAGCATTTACATTGCTTATGGACCCACTGGCCGAGCTACAGGCGAGGGCTTTGTTGAGTTCAAAAATGAAATGGACTACAAAGTTGCACTTGGCTGTCACATGCAGTATATGGGTAGCCGATTCATACAAGTTCACCCCATCAGTAAAAATGCTATGTTTGAAAAGATTGGTTCCATTCGTCAAAGGATGCAGGGTGGTGATAAGAAAAACAACTCAGAATCAGTCAAGAGCCCTAGAAACTGTGCTCACATCTCAAATATTCCATATAATGTGTCAAAGAAAGATGTCCGTCTGTTTCTAGATGGAATTTCAGTATTTGACGAAAGTCTTAAAGTTCTGGTTGACAGCTGTGGTAACGGTCTAGGTCAGGCTGTTATGCAGTTCAGGGCAGAGGAGGATGCACTAAATGCTGAGAGACTACACAGGCAGAAGTTAAATGGCAGAGATGCCTTTGTACATTTGATCACCTTTGAGCAGATGAAGGAAATTGAGAGAAACCCACCACCACAGGTTAAAAGAGGCCAGAAACCCCAAGGGAACACTCAAGGCCAGGCACACAGCCATGTTCAGGCACAGAATCCAGTTCAAGGTCACCCCTTTGCCGGTATGACAGGAGATGAGTTCAACTTCCTCAGAAATACTGTAGGCAATTTAGGCAATGGTCCTTTTACGCCGTTTACTGTCCCAGGTAATGGACTAGCGGGGCCCCCTCCACCCCCACTTGCAGCAAGTCTTGGGGATGTAGCCCTTAGCATACCCCCACCCATGGTTGCCGGTCACTTGCCTGGAGCAGTTCTGGAACCCCCGGGCTTCCGACCAGGCAGCAACAATGGCCCACCTGGCTTTGGGCCAGAGGGATTGAGGGGCATGCCACCTTTTGACAATGGCCCTAGAAAGAGCAGAGGCCTCAACCACAACAACCGAGGTGGTGGCCATGGGCAATCAGGAGGGTGTCCTCAGTCTGCCTTTGGCCCTGGCTCTGACCCTCTGAGAGGACAATCAACCGGAGGCCCTGGTAACCCTCGTGGACCTACCATTGTAAAGATTCAAAACATGCCTTTCACTGTAACAGTTGATGAGATTCTCGATTTCTTTTATGGGTATCAGGTGCTGCCTGGTTCAGTCTGTCTGCAGTTCAGTGAAAAGGGCCTGCCCACCGGTGAGGCAATGGTTGCCTTTGAGTCACACAAGGAGGCAACATCTGCTGTCATGGATTTAAATGATAGGCCTATTGGGGCTAGGAAAGTGAAGATAACGCTAGGATAAGACTCCCAATTTTCCCCTCTACCAATAATGATTAAGTGAAACATGCGGTTTCATTAATGCAAAGGTAAGAACTTGCATTTAGGATGCATTTAATCTCCCAACTATCTTTAGTTCCTTTACCAAAGTTTGTAGCGTAGGAATGAAATGGAAAACTGCTATATCTATTTGATGTATGATATGATTACAGAAGTAGGGTGTGGATTTTCAAATGGCAAAAAGCCAACTGTTGCCATGTTGATGCAGCTTGAGTCCAATCCCGTTTCGAGCAAGAGCGCTGAAATTCATTTCAAAAGTCAAAATAATATGGTTAGGAGGAGGATAGTCTCTTATTGCTGTGCTGAGACATCACTTTCACTTGGAAGCATGTATCATTTTCAAATGCCCTGACACATTTTGTGTTCTTGTATTTCTTCCATAGATTTAACATTCTCTTTACTTTTACCTGTGCTTTGTGACGATATTCTAAAGGGGGTACTCACCAAATGCTGCCATGCATGGTGTTAGTACAGAGAACACTTATTGTGCCATGGTTAAAGCATTTTCTTATTTGCTCTATGCTGTTTTTCACTGTTAATAAATGCAAATGTTAATGTTAGCTATGATGTGAGATTGTACTGTTTGTTTCTGAGAAAAATATTTAGAACTTTGCATTTGGTTTAATGGTCTGCAGAGCTCTTTAGAACGTTTTGTATCTGCCAACCCTCCCACTGCGATATGTTCTTTTTGAAATTATGAGCTGTTTGGAATGTCTTTAGTTTTGTAGTGTTGCCTGACAAGATACATTTTTATGTTTCATTTTTGGGGACGTTCCAGTTTATTATTTCACAAGTGTGTGTATATAGCCTACTGTTTAGCTTACACTTTTGTCAATAAAATGACATTCCTGACATAGCTCTATCTACAAGGCATTCTATTTTTCTCCAATGCTTTTTCACTGCTTGCTGATTTTCCATATGAACAATTAAAATGGTTTTGGAAGGGAAGGCACCAAGTTTTTCCCAAACATGTTCCAGGTATGAAAAACTTTAGATAGGCCTAAGTATTGCTGTTAGGGATGGTTAGGTTAACCTTAAAGGGTCATATAGGCCTGGCTACATCTAGGTTTTTGCAAGTGAACATATAGGATATATAGGGGTTGAATGGGAAATTCAATCAGATCTTACCAAGAAACCTATATACCCGGTTTCCCAGACCCAGATTAAGCCTATTCCTGGACTAAAATGCCTTTTCATGGCAATTCTGTTTAGAATCATTTTTAGAACAGGACCAAGCTTAATCTGTTTTAGAAACCATCCTTTAAAGTAACTCGCCAATGAAAATCTCACTTTTAAAAGTTAATTCTGTTAACTTGTACCCAAATAATGTTGTTGACCCGTCTTATTTGTGGCCAAAGCAAATATTAGAGAAAAAAAAACGTCAAATCTCCAACTCAAAGTTGTATCTCAAACAGACTGTTTAAAAAATGCTTGCTATTTCCTCATAGAACATGTCATGTTGGCTCATTGGCTGAGCTGGCCAATCAGCGGACTACTTCCATGAATATTTGAGAAGGGGGGGTATTTAAGATACTCTTTGAAGAGGTAGTGTTTCAGATTTTTTCGGAAGATGGGAAGGGACTCTGCTGTCCTAGCTTCAGGGGGAAGCTGGTTCTACCATTGGGGTGCCAGGACAGAGAAGAGCTTGGACTGGGCTGAGCGCAAGAGACCAGAGGTGGCAGAACGGAGTGCTCTGGTTGGGGTGTAGAGTTTGAGCGTTGCCTGACGGTAGGGAGGGGCAGTTGCTTTTGCTGCTCCGTATGCAAGTACAATGGCCTTGTGGTGGACCATCCAAACCCATAAAAGCTGCATTTTAGCAAGGCCCAATGTAGCTGTTTTTAGCTCACTATCAAATCATTTCTGAGTAACAATTACTGTGACTGTTTTCAATTAAAATGGTCAAAAAGAGCTTCTTAGCAAGCGCAATTTCTCAAGCAAGAATTTTGCTAGGAGTGTGGAGGGGAAAACTGAAAACTAGCTTTTATTGGCAGAGTTTTCGAACTCCCTTATTGGTCTGTTAACTAATTTACCACCTGGAAATGTCACCAGGCAGGCTAAAACTTCATCCCACCAAAAAAAGCATGATATTTCAAGAGGTTTTTTCAAACCGCTCTTACGCTAAAAGGGCATTCTCTTTTCCACAGTATTATTCCAACCTCGTAGTGTGGAAATATATAACACAGGAAAATCTACATTTTGACTGCACTGGGCCTACAAGTACTTTTTTTTTGGACAGAACTATTTGGCTCATATTGTATTTTAATCAGTCAAATTTCATAGAAATCTGGAAACACTGGACAGTTACTTTAAAACATGTCAAAATCCAGTCCTTGAGGGCCAAGTTCTGCTTGTCTTCACTCCTTCCTTGTACTTGATTGATCAATTAAGGTCATTGATTAGTTAAGAACTAGTTAAGTACTCCCCTCACCTGGTTGTGTAGGTCTTAATTGTACAAGAATAAAAAAAAACATCAGAAACATGGCTCTCCAGGAATTTAGTTCGACACCCTTGCCTTTACAGGGATACTTCGGGATCTTGGCCATTAAGCCCTGTCTAGTTCCACAGAGTCAGATGAAGCCGTGGATACTATTTTTGTCTCAGCGTGCAGTTTGAAGTTAGTTGCTAACTAGCGTTAGCACAATTGCTAACTAATGTTGCCGCAATGACGAAGTCAATGGTAACTGCTAGCATGCCAGTAGTTACCATAGACTTCCAGTCATTGTGCTAATGCTAGTTAGCATTTGCTCGACAAACTACCTGTAACCGCCTTCATACTGGATGTAGAGAGACACAAGTGATATCCATCCATGAGTTTGTTAATCTGGGGAGGTAGATAAAGGGCTTCATTGTCAAAATCTCAAAGTATCTCTTGGAATCACTTCACTCAAATGTTTTTTTATTTTAAAGTATTTTGTTCAGTAGGCCACTTGATATGGTCCCAAACATGTTACATTACTGCAGTAAAATTGTCAAGGTGGAGCACTGAATATAATTCTGTTCATAAATTGTCTCTGTGTTTGTGTTGAGAGTGGAATAAATCGTGTACTGTCACAAGGCTTACTTTCAATTCCACTATAGATGCTAGTGGCAAACATGCCTACTGTAAGGCTAAGAGAGTCTTTGTTTCTTGTGTTACAAGCTAGCCTACCGCTCAACCTACATTTGTCTTGTTTTTATAATGCGGTTTAATGGAAAGTTGACTGAGTTCATATAAGTTCTCTGAACATGAATTATATATGTTTAAATGTCATTATCTATACAGCCTTGTTTTATTTTCAGTCTCTATAAATCAGGCAGAGTAATCCTATAGGGTGGTCATCAAATAAGTTGTTTACTTCGTCACGTTTGAAAGAAGAGTGAAATGCTGGGGGTTCTAACGAGTCCACGGCTTGAGAAGGGCCTAGTTTTCAGCACTGGGGTGAAGTGGTGGGTTGTTGGGGTCAGACATGACAACCTAGGGCATGGTGTGAACTAAATTGGCCTGAAAGATGCCTTTGTGTCTGTTAGAGAGAGCCGATGGACAGAGCAGATGAATTGCGATGCAAAACAAGTTGGGACTTACCTGTCATTCAGTATTCATACATACCTATTTTGGTTTGCTTCCTTTCAAAGTCACAACAGAAGTCACTGAGTGTGCTTCTGGATTTAACTTTTTGAATATTATGCATTACACCTACTTTTTGGGTACCAAGCTGTTGGGTGTAAGGCAATGAGAGCCACTTGGTTCACTATTGGATTTACATGCAAAGGTAAGTACTAGTTATTTTTATGAATTGTGCGAGGTGACACATGGTGTGTAATAAATGAAGTATTTGAGCCATTATGCTAATATCTAGGTTTGCTGGACTTGCTTTATTGTGGTTTGACTTAAGACGGGAAAAGCAGGAATATAGTTCTCACACTCTTGAAATTAAGCAGTCAACCGGATTGTTACCTAAAGCAATAAGCTACACTATATATACAAAAATATGTGCACACCCCTTCAAATTAGTGGAGTCAGCTACTTCACCCACACCCGTTGCTGACAGTTGAATAAAATCGAGCACACAACCATGCAATCTCCATAGACAATTATTGGCAGTAGAATGGCCTTAGTGAAGAGCTCAGTGACTTTCAACATTGCACCGTCATAGGATTCCACCTTTCCAACAAGTCAGTTTGTAAAATTTCTGCCCTGCTAGAGCTTCACCAGTCAACTGTAAGAGCTGTTATTGTGAAGTGGAAACGTCTAGGAGCAGCAACGGCTCGGCCGCAAAGTGGTAAGCCACACAAGCTCACAGAACGGGACCACCGAGTGCTGAAGCACGTAGCGTGTAAATATCCTCAGCTGCAACACTCACTACCGAGTTCCAAACTGCCTCAGGAAGCAACGTTAGGACAAAAGATTATCATGTGCAATGCTAAGTGTTATCTGTGCTTCCAAATTTGTGGCAACAGTTTGGGGAAGGCCCTTTCCTGTTTCAGCACGACAATGCCCCCATGCACAAAGCGATGTCCATGCAGAAATGGTTTGTTGATTGGTGTCAAAGAACTTGACTGACCTGGACATACATATCCCTGACCTCAACCCCATTTAACACTTTTGGGAGGAATTGGAACACTGACTGCGAGCCAGGCCTAATCGCCCAACATCAGTGGCTGACCTCAGTAATGCTCTTGTGGATGGATGAATGGAAGCAATTCCCCACAGCATTATTTTAACAATCAATCAAATGTATTTATAAAGCCCTTCTTACAACAGCTAATGTCACACAGTGCTGTACAGAAACCTAACCTAAAACCCCAAACCGCAAGCAATGTGGGTGTAGAAGCACGGTTGCTAGGAAAAACTCCCTAGAAAGGCCGGAACCGAGGAAGAAACCTAGAGAGGAACCAGGCTATGAAGGGTGACCAGTCCTCTGGCTGTGCCGGGTGGAGATTATAACAGAACATGGCCAAGATGTTCAAATGTTCATAGGTGACCAGCAGGGTCAAATAATAATATTCACAGTGGTTGTCGGGGGTGCAACAGGTCAGCACCTCAGGAGTAAATGTCAGCTGGCTTTTCATAGCCGATCATTCAGAGGATCTCTACCGCACCTGCTGTCTCAAGAGAGTTGAAAACGGCAGGTCTGGGACAAGGTAGCACATCCGGTGAACAGGTCAGGGTTTCATACCCGCAGGCAGAACAGTTGAAACTGGAGCAGCAGCACGACCAGGTGGACTGGGGACAGCAAGGAGTCATTGTGCCAGGTAGTCCTGAGGCATGGTCCTCCGAGAGAGCATATTTAAATTCACACAGGACACCGGATAAGACAGGAGAAATACTCCAGATATAACAGACTGATCCGAGCGCCCTGACAAACTTTTGCAGCATAAATACTGGAGGCTGAGACAGGAGGGGTCAGGAGACACTGGCCCCGTCCGTTGGATACCCCCAGACAGGGCCAAACAGGCAGGATATAACCCCACCCACTTTGCCAAAGCACAGCCCCCACACCACTAGAGGGATATCTTCAACCACCAATTCACTATCCTGAGACAAGGCCGAGTATGGAAAGTGTGGACACAGAGTGGAAAGCCTTCTCAGAAGAGTGGAGGCTGATATAGCAACAAAGGGGGGACCATCTCCATGTTAAAATTTCACATTTACACTTTAGTCATTTAGAAGACACTCTTATGCAGAGCGACTTTTAGTAGTGAGTGCATACATTTTTGTTAATGCCCATGATTTTGGAGTTCGGTGAGCAGGTGTCCACATACTTTTGGTAATGTAGTGTATATCAAATTTGCCATATAGCTGGTATTTGTTGATATAATAGAGGGCCACACAATCCTTAATCCTGATTGAATCTGACATGGGACACTAAAACAGCCTTCTGCAGAATAAGCCACAGTTCCATCACTTCCAACTGACACTGGATTTCAAATGGGGTTTTTCTTTTACTAATATTTTTGTTCAGTAAATTATTTTCCTAATTTGTGTCATTCCCTATTAGAAGTCTTAATCAAATCTACAATGAAATAAATGTAACAGTGTTGGTCCCATGTTTCATGAACTGAAAAAAAAAAAATCCCAGCATGATCATTACAGAGGTGCACCTTGTGCTGGGGACAAGAAAAGGTCACTTTAAAGTATGCAGTATTGTCACACAACACAATGCCACAGATGTCTCAAGTTTTGAGGGAGCGTGCAATTGGCATGCTGACTGCAGGATTGTCAACCAGAGCTGTTGCCAGAGAATTTAACGTCATGTCCAACCGGCCTCACAACCATAGACCACATTCATGGCGTCATGTGGGGGAGTGGTTTTCCGATGTGAACAGAGTGCACCATGGTGGCGGTGGGGTTATGGTATTGGCAGGAATAAGCTACAGACAACAAACTCAATTAGCATTTTATCAAAGACAATTTTAATGCACAAAAATATGTGATGAGATCCTGAGGCCTGTTGTGAAGCCCATTTTAAAAAAAAGATATGTGACCAACGGATGCATGTCTGTATTCCCAGTCATGTGAAATCAAAAAATTAGGGCCATGTGAATTTATTTAAATTGATATATACAGTTGAAGTCGGAAGTTTACATACACTTATGTTGGAGTCATTAAAACTCATTTTTAAGCCACTCCACAATTTTCTTTTAAACAAACTATAGTTTTGGCAAATCTACTTTGTGCATGACACAAGTAATTTTTCCAACAATTGTTTACAGATTATTTCACTTATCATTCACTGTATCGCAATTTCAGTGGGTCAGAAGTTTACATACACTAAGTTGACTGTACCTTTTAAACAGCTTGGAAAATTCCAGAAAATGATGTCATGGCTTTAGAAGCTGCTGATAGGCTAATTGACATCATTTGAGTCAATTGGAGGAGTACCTATGGATGTATTTCAAGGCCTACCTTCAAACCCAGGGCCTCTTTGCTTGACGTCATGGGAAAATCAAAAGAAATCAGCCAAGACCTCAGGAAAAAAAGTGTAGACCTCCAGATGTCTGGTTCATCCTTGAGAGCAATTTTCAAACACCTGAAGGTACCACGTTCACCTGTACAAACAATAGTACGCAAGTATAAACACCATGGGACCATGCAGCCGTTATACCGCTCAGGAAGGAGACACGTTCTGTCTCCTAGAGATGAACATGCTTTGATGCGAAAAGTGCAAATCAATCCCAGGACAACAGCAAAGGATCTTGTGAAGATGATGGTGTAAACAGGTACAAAAGTATCTCTATCCACAGTATAACAAGTCCTATATCGACATAACCTGAAAGGCCGCTCAGCAAGGAAGAAGCCACTGCTCCAAAACCGCCATAAAAAGCCAGACAACGGTTTGCAACTGCACATGGGGACGAAAATCGTACTTTTTGGAGAAATGTCCTCTGGTCTGATGAAACAAAAATACAACTGTTTGGCCGTAATGACCATCGTTATGTTTGGAAGAAGAAGGGGGACGCTTGCAAGCTGAAGAACACCATCCCAACTGTGAAGCATGGGGTTTGCAGCATCAGGTTGTGGGTGTGCTTTGCTGTAGGAGTGACTGGTGCATTTCACAAAATAGATGGCATCATGAGGTAGGAAAAGTATGTGGATATATTGAAGCAACATCTCAGGAACTTAAAGCTTGGTCGCAAATGGGTCTTCCAAATGGACAATGACCCCAATCATACTTCTAAAGTTGTGGCAAAATGGCTTAAGGACAACAAAGTCAAGGTATTGGGAGTGGCCATTACAAATCCCTGACCTCAACCCTATAGAAAATTTGTGGGCAGAACTTAAAAAGCGTGTGTGAGCAAGGAGGCCTACAAACCTGATTCAGTTACACCAGCTCTGTCAGGAGGAATGGGCCAAAATTCACCCAACTTCTTGTGGGAATCTTGTGGAAGGCTACTCAACACGTTTGACCCAAGTTAAACAATTTAAAGGCAATGCTTCCATATACTAATTGAGTATGTAAAACTTCTGACCCACTGGGAATGTGATGAAAGAAATAAAAGCTGAAATGAATCACTCTACTATTCTGACATTTCACATTCTTATAATAAAGTAATGATCCCATCTGACCATAGACAGGGTATTTTTACTAGGATTAAATTTCAGGAATTGTGAACAATGAGTTTACATACACCTTAGCCCAATACATTTAATCTTCCAACTTTTACTGTAAACTGTAACTTTGGAATTGTTGCATGTTGCGTTTTTATATGTTTGTTCAAGTATACATTGTGCAATGTTTCCAACAATGTTTGTCTGTTTATTGAGCGAAGTTGATAGGCCTACTACACTAGAAGGTTGGATGTGTTGGGTTGTAAATGGCTAGGTAATTATTATTGAGAAAAATCATTCACCTCAGTAATGCAGTGAAAGGCTAACACTACACCATTGCTTGTGTGTCATTAACTTAATTCCTATGCTTATTTGTAAAATAATGTATGTGCTAAACTTGCTGCACTGTCTGTTGCCCTGTATCATGAGAGCTGAATAGACCACCTATCCAAGGATATGTGCAGAAATGTATGTATAGCTATCAAATGTATACTGTAGGTGTGGAGAAATGGATAGGCAGAATTTGAGAGAAAAAATGTGTGGAATGTTAGTAGGCCTACATAGGAAATGCAGCCCTGCTATATACAGGAATTGAATTGTTTGCCCATTGTGTGTGGTATAACATAACACTGTTATTTGTAAGTGTGAATATTTTCCTTTATTGAAATGTGCTAAGATTGTTTTTAACATCAAGACGAGTAGTAGTGCAGAAATGTGTAGTTTCACGTTCACTGTTATTTGTATTAATGATTTTGATAAGGACCGAATTCATTTGCAAATTCGCAAAGCATGAATGATCTAAATATATTGTGCAGTTACGCATACATTTGTATCTGGTTTTAGTTAGCTACGTTTCCAACGGTGGTTATGGCTGTTTATGGAGCGGAGTTTATACGTTAACATTGTATACCGGAACATCAGCTGTATCGGCTAATTGTAAAAAGGCTACATTTGTATTATCTCTAGGTGTGGAAAAAAATATTTGAGTGCAGCCTGAACAAAGTGTGTGTGTGTGTATAGTCACTTCCTGCACTGGGGGCACAGTGTGAGTCACGTTGCCTCTTGTCCAATAGGAACGTTTTTATGCTGGCTGCTTATCCAATTGTTGAGCTATCATGCTCACTTGACCATCTGCCACACCTTTTTGTCAGATAGCAAATTTAGTACATCTTAGCTCGACATTTATATCGCGTTACTGCAGAGTGCACTTGAGTTGCATGGCAAGTACAACTGTTTCATAGTGACACCCGTCCGATATATTGCCGTTTCGTGCGACAAGGTAATATTTGTAACATTTGCCTACTTATTTTTCTAAAGTAAACCAATGCTTGATTTGAGTTTGAAGAGGCAAATCCGGGGATTGTTATTTTATGGGCGTTCATGTGCCCATGGAATTCTTGTCAGTGTCTTCAAAATGGGCTTTTGATGAAAAATGGTTGTTGCCTTCATAGAAAGCTCTCTCTCCTCCAAGTCGAGTCTTTACTGTAAAATACGCACTTGGTAGGTTGCATGCAAGGTGTCTGGTTCAATGACAAGTTGACAGATGTGAACTAGTAGGCTTCCTGTCCAGTTTTAATTGTCCCTGTGCTTATCAGGGTGAGAAGCGTTTATTCGCAAAATTGCGATTTTACTGAGTAGTGTACGTTAAAGCTATTTTAATGGTAATTTCAATTCATCAACAAATTCTTATTTACAATGACGGCCCACACCGGCCAAACCCAGACGAAGTTGGGCCAATTGTGCGCTGTTCAATGACAGTGGAAACACGTTCTCTGGAGTGATGAAACACGCTTCACCATCTGGCAGTCCGATGGGTGAATCTGGGTTTGGTGGATGCCAGGAGAACGATACCTGCAAGACTACATAGTGCCAACTGTAAAGTTTGGAGGATGAATACTCGTCTGGGGCTATTTTTCATGGTTCGGGCTAGGCCCCTTATTTCCAGTGAAGATACATCTTAATGCTACAGCATACAATGACATTCTAGACGATTCTGTGCTTCCAACTTTGTGGCAACAGTTTAGGGAAGGCCCTTAACTGTTTCAGCATGACAATGCATCTGTGCACATAGGGAGGTCCTTCCAGAAATTGTTTGTCTGCAAAGAGCCCTGACCTCAACGAACACCTTTGGGATGAATTGGAATGCCGACTGCGAGCTAGGCCTAATCGCCCAACATCAGTTCCCTACCTCACTAACGTTCTTGTGGCTGAATGGAAACAAGTCCCTGCAGCTATGTTCCCACCTAGTGGAAAGCCATCCCAGAAGAATGGAGGCTGTTATAGCAGCAATGGGGGGACCAACTCCGTATTAATGCCAATGATTTTTGAATGAGATGTTTGACGAGCAGGTGTCCACATACTATCTATGAATTTGAGAGGATTTTCCTTTCCCTGGCCCTATCCCTCAGCTTTATACCAAAACAAGTGGCAGGGGCCCCATTGTTATTGTTTTTAATTGCAGAGCAGACTGTGGCTTTAATATACAGTCATACATTTTTTTTCCCCCTGTGTTTTTCAGGTGGATACTCAATGTGTGTCAAAAGTAGAGCTTTCCATTTCATGCAGCAATCTCCTCAACAAAGACGTTGGATCCAAGTCCGACCCACTCTGCGTGATGATGCAGAGCATCGGGAATGACAAGTGGACCGAGGTAGGGAGAAAGCACTAACTATTTGAAACATCTAATTGTTAATGTGCATAATGAATTGGCCTATGGTTTGTTCATGCAGATGCTTTCTGTCTCACTATACAGTTGGACCGCACGGAGAGGGTGAAGAACTGCCAGGACCCTGAGTTCTCCAAGAAGCTGCTCCTGGACTACCACTTTGAGAGAGTGCAGAAGTTGAAGCTGGGTGTCTGACATAGACAACAAGTCTGTTGATCTGAATGATGATGACTTCCTGGGGGGGGTGAGTGCACACTAGGACAGGTTAGGATATAAGAAAGTGTGGACCAATTATTCTCACATCATTGTGTCCTTGTGTTGATACTTTTATTTTCTCAGGTATTAACTTAACCAGTAGATGCTGCTGAGAGGAGGACCGCTCATAAAATTGGCCGGAACGGAGCAAATGGAATGGTATCAAACACATGGAAACCATGTTTTTGATGTATTTCATACCATTCCGCTCCAGCCAATACCACGAGCCCGTCCTCCCACATTAAGGTGCCACCAAACTCCTGTGAACTTAACCCAATGTTTTTGAATTTCTCTATGAATGGTGGTGTGCCTCCAACAAACAACCATTTGCCTTTCAGATTGTGTCCAGCAAGAAGCTTACCAGACCTCTACAAATGAAGAAGGGTAAGCCTGCAGGCAAAGGCATCATTACTGTAAGTATTTAAGTGGCTGTGTAAATGTAAAATGGTCCCACTTATGTAAATGTTGTGATAACAACCATAAGGCAAATGCAAACAGTGTCTTGAGATGATCATATGAATTCCCTAAATTGTGCTATATTTTGTGTGTTAAAGATTACTGCTGAGGAGATAAAGGATAACAGGGACATAGTGCTGGAGTTGGAGTCTAAAGGCCTGGATAAGAAGGTACAATAAATATTCTACATTAATTATGGAGTAATAAACCGTTTTCTAAATTATCTCCCGCCCATTATTCATTTGCCAGTGCTCCTATTTGTCTCTCTCTCTTGCAGGACTTGTTTGGGAAATCTTATCCATTCCTAGAGTTCTTTAAGCAAGAAGATGATGGCAAGTGGCAGCTGGTTCACAGAACAGAGGTACTTATCACAATATTTGTTTGTCTTAAGTACCCAATGGCTACCGTTGACTGGGTGTGTCGAAAGAAATGGGGGTGTAGAATACAAGTGTATGGAATGCGCAAATGTAATTGGTCTGACTTTGTCAGTTCTTGCCAGCGAGTGCAGAAATTTGTGGAGAGAAAGGCGCATCAAAATAAAGTTGGGGGAAACTCAGAATGAACTTGTCATAAAATCACTCACTGTGGAAAAACAAGCATGTAAATTAGCACTGACCCCAATTAGTTGACTGGTTTATATACAGTACCAGTCAAACGTTAGGGCACAGCTACTCCTTCGAGGGCTTTTCTTTATTTTGTGACAATTTTCTACATTGTGGAATAATAGTGAAGACATCAGAACTATGAAATAACACACAGAATCATGTAGTAACCAAAAAAGTGTTAAACAAATCCAAAAATATTTTAAATAAGAGATTCTTCAAAGTAGCAACCCTTTGCATACTCTTGTCATTCTCTCAACCAACCTCATGAGTTAGTCACCTGGAATGCATTTAAATTAACGGGTGTGCCTTGTTGATTTGTGGAATTTCTTTCCTTAATGCGTTTGAGCCAATCAGTTGTTGTAACAAGGTTGGGGTGGTATACAGAAGATTGCCCTATTTGGTAAAAGACCAAGTCCATATTATGGCAAGAACAGATCAAATAAGCAAAGATAAATGACAGGGCATCATTACTTTAAAACACGAAGGTCAGTCAATCAAAAAAATTTCAAGAACTTTGAAAGTTTCTTCCAGTGCAGTCACAAAAACCATCAAGCGCTATGATGAAACTGGCTCATGAGGACCGCCACTGGAAAGGAAGACCCAGAGTTACCTGTGCTGCAGAGGATACGTTCATTAGCATTACCAGCCTCAGAAATTGCAGCCCAAATGAATGCTTCAGAGTTCAAGTAACAGACATCTCAACATCAACTGTTCAGAGGTGATGTGCGTGAATCAGGCATTCATGGTCGAATTGCTACAAAGAAACCACAACGAAAGGACACCAATAAGAAGAAAGGACTTGCTAGGGCCAAGAAACACGAGCAATGGACATTAAACCGGTGGAAATCTGTCCTTTGGTCTGATGAGTCGAAATTGTGAGATTTTTGGTTCCAAACGCCGTGTCTTTGTAAGACGAAGAGTACATGAACGGATGATCTCCGCATGTGTGGTTACCACCGTAAAGCATGGAGGAGTGATTGTGTGGGGGTGCTTTTCTGGTGATACTGTCTGTGATGTATTTAGAATTCAAGGCACACTTAACCAGCATGGCCACCACAGCATTTTGCAGCGATACACCATCCCATCTTGTTTGTGCTTAGTGGGGGTATCATTTGTTTTTTCAACAGGACAATGACCCAACACACCTCCATGTTGTGTAAGGGGTATTTGACCAAGGAGAGTAATAGAGTGCTGCATCAGATGACGTGGCCTCCACAATCACCCGACCTCAACTCAGTTGAGATGATTTTGGATGAGTAGGACCGCAGAATGAAGGAAAAGCAGCCAACAAGTGCTCAGTGTATGTGGGAACTCCTTCAAGACTGGAAAAGCATTCCAGGTGAAGCTGGTTGAGAGAATGCCAAGATTGTGCAAGGGTGGCTACTTTGAAGAATCTCAAATATAAAATATATTTTGATTTGTTTAACACTTGTGTGATTCCATATGTGATATTTCATAGTTTTGATGTCTTCACTATTGTTCTACAATGTAGGAAACTGTAAAAATGAAGAAAAACCCTTGAATGAGTAGGTGTGTACAAACTTTTGACTTGTACTGTGTGTGTATATAGGTGTGTGTGTGTATATAGGTGTATGTATGTATGTATGTGCTATCTCTCTCTCTCTCTGAACTAATGCATTGCGGAAGCCTAGACTAAAAGCCAATTTATGTACGGTTCAAAAATGTGGACGGAGACTCCATATGAAGGGTGTGATGCAATTGCGGAGCCTCTAGACGCATGCAGAGGCCAAATCGAGCTCTTTACCGCATTGCCACGTGCCTCCTAAATTTTGTAATAATGCGGAGGGCTCTGTATAGCTCCGCATTGACATGATTGGTTGGGGGTGGTACATCCTGTATAAACACAAACTCACTTCCTTGACAACGGCCCTGCACTGCTCCGCGAAGCACAAGAAGTATGAATGCCCTGACTTCTGCTTAGGCCATACCACTGTAAATGCTGCATGGCCAATGCAGACGTCGGATTGACCACACGTCCAGAATGCACTTCCCTCTCCAGAATGCGCTCTCTCCCACCAATTTGTGCACATTCATTGTTTAATAACTCCGTGGTGTGAATTGTTTGCATTTCATTGTTAGTGTATATCAATTCCACATTACATATATCACCAGTCGTACATACATTTACTGTTAATTCCTGTAATTTGTAATCTACAATGTTTGCTACTTTGGTTATGGTAATTTATTTTAATGCATTCAATATTATTATTATTGTTATTATTAGTCTTCCTGTTCTCATTGTCTGAGTGGACACATTGTTTGCAGAGTGCAAAAACTATGCAACACTTGTGAGAAACAAATTTTGTTTTTATTTAATTTAATTTACAAGTTCTGTCAATTTAGTCATTGTCTTTTTTTTTGGAGTGCTCCTGTCAATGTTGATGCATAGAAGTAGGCCTATAGGCTACCTGGCCTGCACAAAAATGTCGGCATATAAATGTGCCCATTTGAGGATCTGATAGTGTTTCTGATTGGCTTACCTGTGGAGCTTCTCAAAGTAATGTTTTCTTCACCTCAAACAGCAAACAAACAAAGTCTGTTTTTCCATCCATTGAGAATTACAGTAGTTCCTCAATGTTTTTGAAAACTTCCTCTTCGATAACCACTCAGCGAGAAAGTGAAAAATGTCATGCCCTGATCCAGTGGAAACGTCATAAAGTAGGCGTCTTATCAGTGCATGATTTGGACTGAAATAGGTTCCGGTACTCATTTTGGGTACTGGTACTGTTTTTATATTTAGGTGCAGGAGCTCCACAGTACTTTTTAGCTAATATTCTATAAGAGGCTCCGATGAGCTCCTGCCAAATTCAAGCATTGATTCTTATCTCTTGAGCAAACAGCCTACAGCTGTGTCTGTCCAGAGCTCACTGGCATGCTAAACTCTGAGGGCACAGAATATTTTATGTGATGTTGCAAGCTTCAGGCTGGACCCAAGTTTCAAGTTCTTTGCAGACAGGCCATGTATGTTATTTATAGGATATTTATTTTCTTCAGGATATTTTCTACTTGCAGGCTGCAATGTATTTGTTTGGCTATCTTTACATAGTTGGCAATAATTTTGAATAACCACATGACAATAATGTTTAAATTAAACTGTTTCACGAAAATGTGCTTATGAAAACTATAACTGGCACGCAGATCGGTAGAAATGGTAAGATAAATTGGCGTTCACGTGAGGAAGGTTGCCAACTCCTCATGTAGCCTATTACTGGCAACTTCAGGAGAGTAATAGCAGAGTCTGTGAAAGCCAACAGGAACGGTAGGAGGATAGATGGTTAAGCTTTTTTCTTCTGGTTATCTAGATCTCTGGCGCCCTCTTGAGGCATCAAACGGTAAGCTTAAATTGTCAGACAAGCTCAATGCATGTAGTTGATTTTATTTTATATGGAAAACTACACGTTAAAAAATGTACAGAAATTGATGGGTCGAAAGAACAGACGACTTTCGGTCTAACATTATTTTCTTTTGTCAGGGCAGCCCAATTTGTAAATGCTCGTACCATAACATGCTTTTTGTGTTGTGAACATTTTACATTATCACGTTTCATTGCGGTTGTGTTGGTTACTGTGTCTAATGTCGATGGTTAAACTTGTCAATGTCCCATTTCTAAACACCAATAGCAAGCTTGCGCAAGGGCAGACCTATTGGTTTGAAGTTTGCTAGAAGTTTGCTGGCAGAAATAGCCTACCATCTGATATCAAGACGTTATTATATCAGGAAATTAAAATTAGATTACACATCCTCATGTTTCGTCATGATTGAGTTTTTTTTGTTGTTTTTTTTGCATGTGAACTCAACTTCTTTAGCAGTCATGCATTTCCTCAAGGAAATTGATTAGGAGGCTGAATAAAATACTCTTTGGATGTTCATGATGAATAGTGTACTGGTAATAATTTGTCATGTTTGCTTTCATAAAAGATTGAGTTGTGTAGGTAATTAGAACTGCCTTGGCAGTTAACCTCCATGCATTTCCTAAAGGAGAGGGAACAAAACGCCCATTTCGCCACGCCCATTTCTTTTGATACACCCACTTCTTTCCACCCGCCCATTACTCCGAGACCAATCAGGGACACAGCTACCTATACTGTATTTTTTATTATCTTTCTGATGAAGTTAATTTGACCTGAACGGTGTGCTTGAAGCATTCTCTAATGAAGTGGAAGTTGTTTTATGGAAAGCGTATCGTGCCTGACCTTCTAATTCGTCTGTATTGTTATTTTGGCATAGTACAATTTGTAATTTCTATTTGTTGTGACGTGTTGCTCTCATGTCTTTTTTTTTAGGTTATCAAGAATACTTTGAGTCCATCATGGAAGAAATTCAGTGTGGCTTTGCAAACATTCTGCTATTGTGACATGAGCAAACCAATCAAGGTATGAATAGTTTAAAAGACTTCCTCAAAGTTGTGTGCCTTTTTGACTTGACATAACCTACAGCCCTATTGTTATGGGATCTCTGTAGCCCCAGGGCTTACCTACGTGTCTGTTACTGGTAGGTCACGTGTTACGATAAGGACAAAGACACAAGTTCAGATATTATAGGCGAGTTCACTTGCACAACCGCCCAGCTTTTGCATGCTAAAGACCGTCCGGCGAGCCTAAGGGAACTCCTCTCCGTACTTTTTCTCTCTCTTAAACTCCCTTTCCTGTCCCTCTTTCTTCGCCAGGTCCACTGCTCTGATTATGATAGTGATGGCTCGCATGAACATATCGGTGTTTTCCAAACTAATGTGTCGGAGATACAGAAAGCTGGTTTGCCGGTGAGACCATATCTTCCTTTTTCTTCTAGCAATCTTAAACTTTTTGGTTACCTTACTGTTAAGCTTCTGTCTCTTTATGGGTCCCACTTGACATTAAGTTGTAAAGATACCATGTTTAAGTGCATTTTTAAAGTTGTCTGTATAATTACACAAACGTCACTATTTACAAATTGGGCCAGTTTCTGTTTGCAATTGAATTATTGTTCTATGTGCCTTTTACAGTATAAATATCATATGCTTTGCATTGCGTTTGGATAGTATTCAGACCCCTTGACTTTTTCCACATTTTGTTACATTACAGACTTATTCTGAAATAGATGAAATAGTTTTTAATGACAAAGAAAAAAACGTTTTTTTAGATAGATTTTTAAGAAATGTGCTAACCTAACTGAAATATCACATTTGCATAAGTATTCAGACACTTTACTCGTTACTTTGTTGAAGCACCTTTGGCATCGATTACAGCCTCGAGTCTTCTTCGGTATGACGTTACAAGCTTGGCACAACTGTATTGGGAGTTTTTGCCATTCTTCTCTAGAGGTCGACCGAATATGATTTTTCAACGCCGATACCAATTATTGGAGGACCCAAAAAAGCCGATACCGATTAAATCAGCCGAGATATATTTGTAATATTGACAATTACAACAATACTGAATGACACTTATTTTAATATAATACATCAATAAAATCAATTCAGTCTCAAATAAATAATGAAACATGTTCAATTTGGTTTAAATATTGCAAAAACAAAGTGTTGGAGAAAGTAAAAGTGCAATATGTGCCATGTAAGAAAGCTAATGTTTAAGTTCCTTGCTCAGAACATGAGAACATATGAAAGTTTGTGGTTCCTTTTAACATGAGTCTTCAATATTCCCAGGTAAGAAGTTTTAAGTTGTAGTTATTATAGGAATTTGTATTTCTTATACCTTTGATCATTGGATGTTCTTATAGGCACTATAGTATTGCCAGCCTAACCTCAGGAGTTGATAGGCTTGAAGTCATAAACAGCGCAATGCTTGAAGCACAGCGAAGAGCTGCAGGCAAATGCAGGAATGTGCTGTTTGAATGAATGCTTACTAGCCTGCTGCTGCCTACCACCGCTCAGTCAGACTGCTCTATCACATATCAAATCATATTCTTAATTATAATTATAATAACACACAGAACTACAAGCCTTAGTTCATTAATATGGTCGAATCTGGAAACTATTGTTTCAAAAACAAAACATTTATTCTTTCAGGGAAATACGGAACCGTTCTGTATTTTATCTTAACGGGTGGCATCCCGAAGTCTAAATATTGCTGTTACATTGCACATCCTTCAATGTTATGTCATAATTATGTACAATTCTGGCAAATTAATTACGCTCTTTGTTAGGAAGAAATGTTCTTCACACAGTTCGCAACGAGCCAGGCGACCCAAACTGCTGCATATACCCTGACTCTGCTTGCACAGAACGCAAGAGAAGTGACACAATTTCCCTAGTTAAAATAATTTCATGTTAGCAGGCAATATTAACTAAATATACAGGTTTAAAAATATATACTTGTGCATTGATTTTAAAATAAGGCATTGATGTTCATAGTTAGGTACACATTGGTGCAATGACAGTGCTTTTTTCGCGAATGCGCTTGTTAAATCATCACCCGTTTGGCGAAGTAGGCTGTGATTCGATGATAAATTAACAGGCACCGCATCGATTATATGCAACGCTGGACAAGCTAGATAAACTAGTAATATCACCAACCATGTGTAGTTAACTAGTGATTATGTTAAGATTTGTTTTTATAAGATAAGTTTAATGCTAGCTAGCAACTTACCTTGGCTCCTTGTAGCACTCGCGTAACAGGTAGTCATCCTGCCACGCAGTCTCCTCGTGGAGTGCAATGTAATCGGCCATAATCGGTGTCCAAAAATATAGATTACCGATTGTTATGGAAACTTGAAATCGGCCCTAATTAATCGGCCATTCCGATTAATCGGTCGACCTCTATTCTTCTCTGCAGGTCCTCTCAAGTTCTGTCAGGTTGGTTGGGGAGTGTCGCTGCACAGCTATTTTCAGGTCTCTCCAGAGATGTTAGATCGGTTTCAATTCCGGGCTCTGGCTGGGCCCCTCGAACATTCCTACATTGTCTTGGCTGTGTGCTAGGGTTGTTGTCCTGTTGGAAGGTGAACCTTCGCCCCAGTCTAAGGTCCTGAGCGCTCTGGAGGTTTTCATCAAGGATCTCTTTGTACTTTGCTCTGTTCATCTTTCCCTCAATCCCGACTAGTCACCCAGTCCCTGCTGCTAAAAAACATCCCCACAGCATGATGCTGCCACCACCATGCTTCACCGTAGGGATTGTGCAAGGTTTCCTCCAGACGTGATGCTTGGCATTCAAGCCAAATAGTTCAATCTTTTTTTTCATCAGACCATAGAATCTTGTCCTTAACGTGCCTTTTGGCAAACTCCAAGCGTGTTGTCATGAGCCTTTTATTGAGGAGTGGCTTCCGTCTGGCCACTCTACCATAAGGCCTGATTTGGTGGTACTGCAGAGATGGTTGTCCTTCTGGAAGGTTCTCCCATCTCCACAGAGGAACTCTAGAGCTCTGTCAGAGTGACCATTGGGTTCTTGGTCACCCCCCTGACCAAGGCCCTTCTCCGATTGCTCAGTTTGTCTGGGCAGCTAGCTCTTCTTCCATTTATGAATGATGGAGGCCACTGTGTTCTTGGGGATCTTCAATGCTGCAGAATTGTTTTGTTGTCCTTCCCCAGATCTTTGCCTCGACACGATCCTGTCTCGGAGCTCTACGGATAATTCCTTCATCCTCAAGGCTCAATTTCGAGTCTCATAGCAAAGGGTCAGAATACGTATGTAAATACAGTGGGGCAAAAAAGTATTTAGTCAGCCACCAATTGTGCAAGTTCTCCCACTTAAAAAGATGAGAGGCCTGTAATTTTCATCACAGGTACACTTCAACTATGACAGACAAAATGAGAAAAAAAATCCAGAAAATCACATTGTAGGATTTTTAATGATTTTTTTTGCAAATTATGGTGGATAATAAGTATTTGGTCAATAACAAAAGTTCCTCAATAATTTGTTATATACCCTTTGTTGGCAATGACAGAGGTGAAGACTTACAGAAAACGTTTGACAAGGTTTTCACACACTGTTTCTGGTATTTTGACCCATTCCTCCATGCAGATCTCCTCTAGGGCAGTGATGTTCTGGGGCTGTTGCTGGGCAACACGGACTTTCAACTCCCTCCAAAGATTTTCTATGGGGTTGAGATCTGGAGTCTGGCTAGGCCACTCCAGGACCTTGAAATGCTTCTTACGAAGCCACTCCTTCGTTGCCCGGGCGGTGTGTTTGGGATCATTGTCATGCTAAAAGACCCAGCCACGTTTCATCTTCAATGCCCTTGCTGATGATAGGCTTTGTTACTTTGGTCCCAGCTCTGCAGGTCATTCACTAGGTCCCCCCCGTGTGGTTCTGGGATTTTTGCTCATCGTTCTTGTGATCATTTTGACCCCACGGGGTGAGATCTTGCGTGGAGCCCCAGATCGAGGGAGATTATCAGTGGTCTTGTATGTCTTCCATTTCCTAATAATTGCTCCCACAGTTGATTTCTTTAAACCAAGCTGCTTACCTATTGCAGATTCAGTCTTCCCAGCCTGGTGCAGGTCTACAATTTTGTTTCTGGTGTCCTTTGACAGCTCTTTGGTCTTGGCCATAGTGGAGTTTGGAGTGTGACTGTTTGAGGTTGTGGACAGGTGTCTTTTATACTGATAACAAGTTCAAACAGGTGCCATTAATACAGGTAACGAGTGGAGGACAGAGGAGCCTCTTAAAGAAGTTGTTACAGGTCTGTGAGAGCCAGAAATCTTGCTTGTTTGTAGATGACCAAATACTTATTTTCCACCATAATTTGCAAATAAATTAATTAAAAATCCTACAATGTGATTTTCTGGATTTTTTTTTCTTCTCATTTTGTCTGTCATAGTTGAAGTGAAAATTACAGGCCTCATCTTTTTAAGTGGGAAAACTTGCACAATTGGTGGCTGACTAAATACTTGTTTGACCCACTGTACATGTTAATGTATTCATACATATATTAATTTGCGAAAAGGAATAACCTGTTTTCACTTTGTCATTATGGGGTATTGTGTGTAGATTGATGAGGAACATAAGAAAAGGCTGTAATGTAACAAAATGTGGAAAGGGGAAGGGGTCTGAATACTTTCCGAATGCACTGTATTAACTACATGCATAAGATCTGAGCAACTTAATGTAAAGGGTTTCCACCTCATTTTTCTAATCATGGTGAAGGTAGTTTATTATTTGAATTAATGTTTATATTAAACATTTTTATTGACATTTAATCAGGTGGAGTTTGACTGTCCATCCAGAGAAGAAGAAGAAGAGTTACAAAAACTCTGGAGTAATCCGTGTCAAGTGCTGCCAGGTAGGTTATATTTAATTGTACAGTAGCTTATCGTTAGCCCTTAGATTTCTTCTAAATTTTGTTACTTCTGAAGCTAATTGTAATTTCCCCCTAGATACAGGCAAAGTACACATTCCTGGACTATGTCATGGGAGGTTGCCAAATAAATTTTACAGTAAGTGCAAGCTCTTCGGACACAATCAGAAATAATAGGTTGAAGTTGTGTTTATTAGTTAATGTTCAAAACTCAAGCATTATCTTTGATGGATTGAAAATTCACTAATGAAGATAAGTTAAAGGGGCAATCCGAGATACAAAAAAACACCCCACCATTTGTCTTGGTAAGCAGCTGAGACATGTAGAAATGTAACCACTCTCAAATTCATAGACTGAGGACAGTTTTTGTTGACAATTTCATTGATTATAAACAATGGAGTAATACAGGCTTATATTTTGGGTTCTGATGGGGTTTGACAAATGGACTAAGATCGTGAGGTATTTACACGTTATATTCTTTAAAGAGCAATTTCAACATTTTTCACAATACAATACGAGTGTTTACTTATGTGAAAATGGTGCATTTCTACATTGTGCCGAAAAAATGAAGTTCTACCCAAAGACACCATCAAAAGTTAAAACGTTTTAGAAGCACTGTAACATGGGGAGCAAGAAAATACCCTAGCTCTGGCTAGAAACCCGTTGCAGGTTTTGAAAGTCACTGTAAGTGGGACGACTGTCTTACTTTTAATCCTACCCTGTGAGCTGGTCGAAGGAAGGAATGGAGGGAAAGGGGGATAACTAGCCAGTTGTACAACTGAATGCATTCAACTGAAATGTGTCTTTCCGCATTAACCCAGTGAGGAAGTCTGCTGATTATCTTGTGGAGGGCAGCCACTTGACTTCTAACCACAGATCATAGAACCGTGTTGTTTTCACAAATGTAGACACTGGTTTGGTGCTGGAGATAAATGAGTATGAAATGTGGTGGAATTGCCCTTAAAAAATCAATGGCTACATCTTTTAAACATTGCTTATTTTAAATTAGTCTTTATTTGAGCTTTTTTGTGGCAATTGGACTTCATCACTCAGGGTTCCTATATTTCTCTTAAGGTGGGCATTGACTTCACTGGGTCGAACGGCGACCCTCGATCCCCACAGTCCCTGCATTACCTGAGTCCTGACGTTCTGAATCCCTACCTGGCGGCCACCTGGTCAGTGGGCCTGGTGGTCCAGGACTATGACATGTAAGAATAACTCTCTTTCTGCTCTGTAGAACACCCAAGAGGAAAGAGGCCATGAGTAAATGAATATATGGATTCCACCCGCCACCTAATTTATTTTAAATGTGTTATCTTGTTTAAGAAATCTGGTGGATACACTCTCGAGCCAATGCTAACACCAATCAAATGCTGTTAAATTTATGAGAGGAAGAGGGAAAGTGCACACTTTGGGGGGATGCGAAGAGAATCAGAATACAGCAACAGAGCACTTGGCTTGCCTTCCTGGTTGGGTAGATATCGGTCGTGGAAATGTTTAGCCCTAAGGATCATTACCAAGTTATTTGTATCGAGGTTATTTGTATGGACCTACAGTGCCTTCAGAAAGTATTCATACCCCTGACTTATTCAACATTTTGTTAAAGCCTGAATTCAAAATTAATACAGTATTTTTCTCACCCAGCTACACACAGTACCCCAAAATGAGAAAGTGAAAACATACAGTGCCTTGCGAAAGTATTCGGCCCCCTTGAACTTTGCGACCTTTTGCCACATTTCAGGCTTCAAACATAAAGATATAAAACTGTATTTTTTTGTGAAGAATCAACAACAAGTGGGACACAATCATGAAGTGGAATGACATTTATTGGATATTTCAAACCTTTTTAACAAATCAAAAACTGAAAAATTGGGCGTGCAAAATTATTCAGCCCCTTTACTTTCAGTGCAGCAAACTCTCTCCAGAAGTTCAGTGAGGATCTCTGAATGATCCAATGTTGACCTAAATGACTAATGATGATAAATACAATCCACCTGTGTGTAATCAAGTCTCCGTATAAATGCACCTGCACTGTGATAGTCTCAGAGGTCCGTTAAAAGCGCAGAGAGCATCATGAAGAACAAGGAACACACCAGGCAGGTCCGAGATACTGTTGTGAAGAAGTTTAAAGCCGGATTTGGATACAAAAAGATTTCCCAAGCTTTAAACATCCCAAGGAGCACTGTGCAAGCGATAATATTGAAATGGAAGGAGTATCAGACCACTGAAAATCTACCAAGACCTGGCCGTCCCTCTAAACTTTCAGCTCATACAAGGAGAAGACTGATCAGAGATGCAGCCAAGAGGCCCATGATCACTCTGGATGAACTGCAGAGATCTACAGCTGAGGTGGGAGACTCTGTCCATAGGACAACAATCAGTCGTATATTGCACAAATCTGGCCTTTATGGAAGAGTGGCAAGAAGAAAGCCATTTCTTAAAGATATCCATAAAAAGTGTCGTTTAAAGTTTGCCACAAGCCACCTGGGAGACACACCAAACATGTGGAAGAAGGTGCTCTGGTCAGATGAAACCAAAATTGAACTTTTTGGCAGCAATGCAAAACGTTATGTTTGGCGTAAAAGCAACACAGCTGAACACACCATCCCCACTGTCAAACATGGTGGTGGCAGCATCATGGTTTGGGCCTGCTTTTCTTCAGCAGGGACAGTGAAGATGGTTAAAATTGATGGGAAGATGGATGGAGCCAAATACAGGACCATTCTGGAAGAAAACCTGATGGAGTCTGCAAAAGACCTGAGACTGGGACGGAGATTTGTCTTCCAACAAGACAATTATCCAAAACATAAAGCAAAAGCTACAATGGAATGGTTCAAAAATAAACATATCCAGGTGTTAAAATGGCCAAGTCAAAGTCCAGACCTGAATCCAATCGAGAATCTGTGGAAAGAACTGAAAACTGCTGTTCACAAATGCTCTCCATCCAACCTCACTGAGCTTGAGCTGTTTTGCAAGGAGGAATGGAAAAATTTCAGTCTCTCGATGTGCAAAACTGATAGAGACATACCCCAAGCGACTTACAGCTGTAATCGCAGCAAAAGGTGGCGCTACAAAGTATTAACTTAAGGGGGCTGAATAATTTTGCACGCCCAATTTTTCAGTTTTTGATTTGTTAAAAAAGTTTGAAATATCCAATAAATGTCGTTCCACTTCATGATTGTGTCCCACTTGTTGTTGATTCTTCACAAAAAAATACAGTTTTATATCTTTATGTTTGAAGCCTGAAATGTGGCAAAAGGTCGCAAAGTTCAAGGGGGCCGAATACTTTCGCAAGGCACTGTATTTTTAGACATTGCAAATTTATTGAAAATGAAATACAGAAAAATATTTACATAACTTTTCACACCCCTGAGACAATAAATATTAGAATTACCTTTGACAGCGATTACAGCTGTGAGTCTTTATGGGTAATTCTCTAAAAGCTTTGCACACCTGGATTATACACTATTTGCACATTATTCTTCAAACTCTGTCAAATTGATTGTTGATCATTCAAGTCTTGCCACAGATTTCCAAGACGATTTTTAAGTCAACTTTAACTAGGCCACTCATTCAAGGTCATCTTTACAAGCAATTCTAGTGTATATTTGGACTTGTTTTAGGTTATTGTCCTACTGAAGGTGAATTTGTCTCCCAGGTTTTTCTCTAGAGTTTAGCCTTAATTTGTTTTTTTATTAAGAATCCCCATTAGCTGCTGCCAAGGCAGCAACATTAAGGCACTTGTATACAATAAAAAATATTACATTTCATAACACTTTTCACAACACATTGTGCGCCCTCAGGCCAATACTCTACCACATATCTAGAATACAAAATCGGTGTCTCTTCAGTCCTCATTGGTGTTTTTTATTTTATTATTATTTTACAAATCTGATTCTATTGCTTGCATTAGTTAACTAATGTGGAATACCTGACATTGCTCTATGTAAACTCAGCAAAAAAAGAAATGTCCCTTTTTCACGACCCTGTCTTTCAAAGATAATTCGTAAAAATCCAAATACCTTCACAGATCTTCATTGTAAAGGGTTTAAACACGTTCCCATGCTTGTTCAATGAATCATAAACAATGAATGAACATGCACATGTGGAACGGTCGTTAAGACACTAACAGCTTACAGACGATAGGCAATTGAGGTCACAGTTATGAAAACTAAAGAGGCCTTTCTACTGAAAAACACAAAAAGATGACCAGGGTCCCTGCTCATCTGCGTGAATGTGCCTTAGGCATGCTGCAAGGAGGCATGAGGACTGCAGATGTGGCCAGGGAAATGTCCGTACTGTGAGGCACCTAAGACGGCGCTACAGGGAGACAGGACGGACAGCTGATCGTCCTCGCAGTGGCAGACCACGTGTAACCACCCCTGCACAGGATCGGTACATCCGAACATCACACCTGCGGGACAGGTAAAGGATGACAACAACAACTGCTCGAGTTACACCAGGAACGCACAATCCCCCCATCAGTGCTCAGACTGTCTGCAATACGCTGAGAGATGCTGGACTGAGGGCTTGTAGGCCTGTTGTAAGACAGGTCCTCACCAGACATCACCGGCAACAACGTCGCCTATGGGCACAAACCCACCGTCGCTGGACAGGCCTGACAAAAAGTGCTCTTCACTGACGAGTCACGGTTTTGTCTCACCAGGGGTGATGGTCGGATTCGCGTTTATCGTCGAAGGAAATGAGCGTTACACCGGCGCCTGTACTCTGGAGCGGGATCGATTTGGAGGTGGAGGGTCTGTCATGGTCTGGGGCGGTGTGTCACAGCATCATCGAACTGAGCTTGTTGTCATCGCAGACAATCTCAACGCTGTGCGTTACAGGGAAGACATCCTCCTCCCTCATGTGGTACCCTTCCTGCAGGTTCAAATACAAATATTTACACGTTAAGTTTGCTGAAAATAAATACAGTTGACAGTGAGAGGATTTTTATTTTCTTTGCTGAGGTTTATACTCCCATAGTAGCCTCCCATAGTCTGTTCTGGGCTTGGGGATTGTGAAGAGACCTCTGGTGGCATGTCTTGTAGTTAAACGGAGAGCACAGTGCATTCAACATGTCATAACACTGCATAGAGAGATCTAAGACAACAACATAGCATGGCAGCAACACATGAAAACACATGGTAGTAGCACAGCATGGTAGTAGCACAAAACATGGTACAATCATTATTGGGCACATACAACAGCACAAAGGGAAAGAAGGTTGAGACAACAAACCATCTTGGCTACGATTGCATTAACATGTTTTGACCATGAAAGTTTACAGTCCAGGGTTACTCCAAGCAGTTTAGACACCAAATTACTCAATTTCCACGTTATTTATTTCAAGGTTTAGGGTTTAGTGAATGATTTGTCCCATATACAATGCTTTTAGATGTAGCACTAACTGTTTTTTTGCCACCCATTCTGAAACTGACTGCAGCTCTTTAAGTGTTAACTGTTGAGTCCTCTGGACATACACAGGCACACTGGCTTTACTCAAAGTTCCATTATAGAACACCCTTTGTGTTCTGTTAGACGGGTAGTTCATTATCAACAATATAGCAGGGGGTGTAAAGCCAACACATGTTTTTCCCAGCAGCAGACTATGATCAATAATGTCAAAAGCCGCACTGAAGTCTAACAAAAGAAACCTCCCTCAATCTTTTTAATCAATTTCTCTCAATCAATCATTAGTTCATTTCTGTAAGTGCTGTGCTTGTTGAGTGGACTTTCCTATAAGCATGCTTAAATTCTGTCAATTTGTTTACTGTAAAATAGCATTGTATTTGGTCAAACACAATTTTTCCATAGGTTTTCAGAGGGTTGGTAAGAGGCTGATTGGTCAGCAATTTGAGCCAGTAAAGGTGGCTTTGCTTTTCTTGGGTAGGGGAATGACTTTTGCTTCCCTCCAGGCCTGAGGACACACACTTTCTAGTAGGCTTAGATTGAAGAGATGGCGAATAGGAGTGGCAATATAGTCAGCTATCATCCTCAGTCATTTTCTATGCAACTTGTCAGACCCAGGTGGCTTGTTATTGTTGATAGACAACAACAAAAAATGATCCTCTTCCACACTCACTTTACGGAATTCAAAATTTCAACGCTTGTCTCTGATAATTTGGTCAATTATACTTGGATGTGTAGTGTCGGTGTTTGTAGCTGGCATGTCATGTCTAAGCTTGCTAATGTTGCCAAAGAAAAAATCATTAAAGTAGTTGGCAATATCCAGTAGGTTTTGATGAATGATCCATCTGATTCAATGAAGGATGGAGCTGAATTTGCTTTTTAGCCCAAAATGTAATTTATGGTGCTCCAAAGCTTTTTACAGTTTTTACGTCATTTATCTTTGTTTTGTTGTATAGTTGATTTTTTTTGTTTGTTTCAGTTTATTTGCATGATTCCTGAATTTGCAGTATGTTTGCCAATCGGTTGTGCAGCCAGACTTATTTGCCATTCCTTTTGCCTCATCCCTCTAAACCATACACCTTTTCAATTCCTCATCAATCCACAGGGATATCAGTGTTTACTCATTTTCTTAATGGCTGCATGCTTATTAGTAACTGGAATAAACAATTTCATATGTGTCAAGTGGGGTTTCTGGTTGCCCCTCATACACCACAGACCAGCAAATATTATTTGCATCAACATAGTAATCATTACAAAATGTATTGTGTGACCTCTTTATATTAGGCCCTCTACCATCGATGGATTTGGATACTGCTTTAATACAGATTTCTGCAGCATTAGTAAAGATCAATACATGTGGATGATTTCATAAATACCCTGGTTGCAGGCACTTGTTACAGTTTGAAGCTTTTTCTTGAGTGGGCAGCTTGATAAAAGTCTGTTAATATTTAGGTCACCCAGAACATATACATCTCTGTTGATATCGCATACATTTATCAAGCATTTCACACACATTATCCAGATACTGACTGTTAGCACTTGGTGTATAGCAACAATGGGCTTTAGGTGAGGCAGGTGGACCTGTAGCCATATTACTTCAACGGTATTTAATGAGATCCTCTAAGTTTAACAGGAATGTGGCTCTGAATATAGACTGCAACGGATTGGCTTTTCTGTAGCTGTTATAACCATGTATTGCGATCACTGTATTATCTATAGTGAGTTTCCCGGAGTCTCCTCTTCACTGTTGATGTTGAGACTGGTGTTTTTCGGGTACTATTTAATGAAGCTGCCAGTTGAGGACTTGAGACTTGCGTCTGTTACTCAAACTAGACGTTAATGTACTTATCCTCTTGCTCAGTTGTGCAGCGGGGCATCCCACTCCTCTGGGTCACGTCCTCCACATCCATTTTGCTGTCATTTGTTAATGTGTTTGAAGTTTGTGATAACCAATTTATTGATGTGATTATGATAGGCTATATATAGGTCAGGACCTGTTGGTCACATGCATGCGACGCTTACATGTTTCACGTAAAGAGCCGAGGATTGCGGGAATAGGAATTACTGCCATTTGGAATTTTTTGCAGCTTCAGCATGGACAGCGCAATAAACACTTGCAGTGGTGCCTTTTTTGCTGCAGTAGGGAGGAGAGCAAGACAATTATTTAAACAAACAGTGTGCTTCAAGCATCAGACAAGCTCAGTGCATATGTAGTTGACCTAAGATTTTTGTTGTTGTTGGGGACAGCCCTAATGTACGAACATTATACAAATCAGACATTTGCAGTAGACGGGCTACTCAACCATTTTGAAAATAGTCTCTCAGAATGAACACTGGATAGAGGAAGAATTTGCCTTGTCTACCTCATTGTGTTCATTGCAAACTGAATGAAATTTAACAAACTGTTCTGTCCTCTGCTTTTAATTTCCCTCAGCAATACTTTGTCCTACTCATCATCACCGATGGGGAGATCACAGACCCCGGACCAGACCCGGGACGCTATCGTCAAGGCCTCACGCCTGCCCATGTCCATCATCATCATCGGGGTGGGCGAAGCCAACTTCAAGGCAATGGAGCTGCTAGATGGAGACGAAGGCATTCTCAAGTCCCTGAGTGGCGAATGTCCCGTGGCCAGGGACATTGTACAGTTTGTGCCCTTCAGACAGTTTGCCAATGTATGTTTATTTTAGTCTGTGGTTGTTATTGTGCAGTGTGTTGTCAATACCACTGAGAAGATTCACGATGGAACATCACTTTACATCAGTCTAGTCTGTAATAGTATCCGTGGGTAGTGAAACACCATTCCATACCACTTTGGTAAAATATTGACAGATTTGACATACTTTTCTATCTTGATTTTTTTGTTTTGTTGCCCCGCTGTTGGCACTCATCCCATCACACTGTTATTCCGTCCTCTGCAGGATCCTAAGGAAGCCCTCGCCCAGAGCGTCTTGGCTGAAGTGCCAAATCAACTTATGTCCTACTTCAAGATGCTGAAACTAGATCCAGTCAATGTTGCTGCCATCAAGACTTAGTGGAGCAAGCAGAACTGCAGTGCTTCGCCCTTCTAGCCACACGAGGGAGCCAACACACCACACAGGGAAATGAGTAGGCCCATTATCAGAAGTGTAAATCACATCCTGGAATTACTGTGTCAATGCTCATTGTACCTTTTGATACCAATTATGTACCACATGTAACTGTATTTTCTATTTTATTTTCAACAATCATAGATATTTCTTATTTTCTGCTTCAGATATTCTTCTTTCATTCCTCCGAGTCAGGAATTAACAAGGAGTTCAACAATGGTGATGATCCAAAATTGGGGAAAAGGAGGGCTTTAATGCATTTCATGAAATGCTCCTTCAAAACATTTGATGGAATAAAGTAGGCTACTCACGTAACAACAACGGTTTAACTGGTGGTGTGTGTGTGTGTGTGTGATATATACACTACTGTTCAAAAGTTTGGGGTCACTTAGAAATGTCCTTGTTTTTGAAAGTAACATCAAACTGATCAGAAATACAGTGTAGACATTGTTAATGTTGTAAATGACTATTGTAGCTGGAAACGGCAGATAAAAAAATAAATAATAATTGAATATCTACATAGGCGTGCAGAGGCCCATTATCAGCAACCATCACTCCTGTGTTCCAATTGTTGCGTTAGCTAATCCAAGTTGATCGTTTTAAAGGCTAATTGATCATTAGGAAACCCTTTTGCAATTATGTTAGCACAGCTGAAAACTCTGCTACCAGACGCCTCACAAGTCCTCAACTGGCAGCTTCATTAAATAGTACCCGCAAAACACCAGTCTCAACATCAACACTGAAGAGGCGACTCCGGGATGCTGGCCTTCTAGGCAGAGTCACTCTGTCCAGTGTCTTGTGTTCTTTTGTCCATCTTAATCTTTTATTTTTATTGGCCAGTCTGAGATGTGGCTTTTTCTTGGCACCTCTGCCTAGAATGCCAGCATCCCGGAGTTGCCTCTTCACTGTTGATGTTGAGACTGGTGTTTTGCGGGTACTATTTTTACTATTTAATCTGCCAGTTAAGGACTTGTGAGGTGTCTGTTTCTCAAACTAGACACTCTAATGTACTCATCCTCTTGCTTAGTTGTGCACCGGGGCCTCCCACTCTGTCTATTCTGTTAGATCCAGTTTGCGTTGTACGAGATCTTCAGTTTCTTAACAATTTCTCAAATGGAATAGCCTTAATTTCTCAGAACAAGAATAGACTGATGAGTTTCAGAAGAAAGTACTTTGTTTCTGGCCATTTTGAGCCTGTGATTGAACCCACGAATCTTGATGCTCCAGATACTCAACTAGTCTAAATAAGACCAGTGTCTGTTCTTTTGGCCATCTTTTATTTTTATTGGCCAGTCTGAAATATAGCCTTTTCTTTGCAACTCTGCCTAGAAGGCCAGCATCCCGGAGTCGCCTCTTCACTGTTGACGATGAGCCTGGTGTTTTGCGGGTACTATTTAATGAAGCTGCCAGTTGAGGACTTGAGGCGTCTGTTTCAAGTCCGTTAAGAACACATTCTTACAATGACTGCCAAACCCGGACGACGCAGAGCCAATTGTGCGCCGCCCTTTGGGACTCCCAATCACAGACGGTTGTGGTACAGCCTGGAATCGAACCAGACTCTGTAGTGATGCCGCAGGCACTGAGAAGCAGTGCCTTAGACCGCTGCGCCTCTTGGTAAGCTATCTTATGTGCCTTTTACTGAGGACTGGCTTCCATCTGGCAACTCTCAATATTGTTGGCTGTGGGAAGAAGTGGTTGCCATTTCATTTTTTCACCTAGTCCCACCGATTGACACTTTGGGGTGATGTTGGTGCAAATGAGTAACTCGTATCGACAAACAGAGCCTACATTTTGTATAGGTTTTATCTACCACTTGTTGGCAATCTCCATTTTAGTTTACAGGGAAACGGACATGTTCCCAGACGGCAGACCTGAATGATACAGGGGAGTCTTCTAGTTCTGGTTCACCAATGCTTGCCATGTTGCTCCTTAGCATTTAGCTAACTGCTAATTCCTTCATAAGATAATTGCTGCTACGACGGTCCCGGATCTGTTCTCGCTAGAGTGAAATAACTCATGAGCGGAGCTACATACCGCTAGCTACGAGACTAAACAACTTTTTAAAAAAATACAACTTTATTACTATGTGGATATTTTTCCCACGTTAATTTATACGCCATTGGTTTATGCAATATTGTTTTTACAATGAAATATACATTTTCCTAGCTATAATACACTGCTCAAAAAAATAAAGGGAACACTAAAATAACACATCCTAGATCTGAATGAATGAAATATTCTTATTAAATACTTTTTTCTTTACATAGTTGAATGTGCTGACAACAAAATCACACATTATCAACGGAAATCAAATTTATCAACCCATGGAGGTCTGGATTTGGAGTCACACTCGAAATTAAAGTGGAAAACCACACTACAGGCTGATCCAACTTTGATGTAATGTCCTTAAAACAAGTCAAAATGAGGCTCAGTAGTGTGTGTGTGGCCTCCACGTGCCTGTATGACCTCCCTACAACGCCTGGGCATGCTCCTGATGAGGTGGCGGATGGTCTCCTGAGGGATCTCCTCCCAGACCTGGACTAAAGCATCCGCCAACTCCTGGGCAGTCTGTGGTGCTACGTGGCGTTGGTGGATGGAGCGAGAGACATGATGTCCCAGATGTGCTCAATTGGATTCAGGTCTGGGGAACGGGCGGGCCAGTCCATAGCATCAATGCCTTCCTCTTGCAGGAACTGCTGACACTCCAGCCACATGAGGTCTAGCATTGTCTTGCATTAGGAGGAACCCAGGGCCAACCGCACCAGCATATGGTCTCACAAGGGGTCTGAGGATCTCATCTCGGTACCTAATGGCAGTCAGGCTACCTCTGTCGAGCACATGGAGGGCTGTGCGGCCCCCCAAAGAAATGTCACCCCACACCATGACTGACCCACCGCCAAACCGGTCATGCTGGAGGATGTTGCAGGAAGCAGAACGTTCTCCACGGTGTCTCCAGACTCTGTCACGTCTGTCACATGTGCTCAGTGTGAACCTGCTTTCATCTGTGAAGAGCACAGGGCGCCAGTGGCGAATTTGCCAATCTTGGTGTTCTCTGGCAAATGCCAAACGTCCTGCACGGTGTTGGGCTGTAAGCACAACCCCCACCTGTGGACGTCGGGCCCTCATACCACCCTCATGGAGTCTGTTTCTGACCGTTTGAGCAGACACATGTACATTTGTGGCCTGCTGGAGGTCATTTTGCAGGGCTCTGGCAGTGCTCCTCCTGCTCCTCCTTGCACAAAGGCGGAGGTGGGTTGTTGCCCTCCTACGGCCTCCTCCACGTCTCCTGATGTACTGGCCTGTCTCCTGGTAGCGCCTCCATGCTCTGGACACTACGCTGACACACACAGCAAACCTTCTTGCCACAGCCCACTTGTGTGGGTTGTAGACTCCGTCTCATGCTACCACTAGAGTGAAAGCACCGCCAGCATTCAAAAGTGACCAAAACATCAGCCAGGAAGCATAGGAACTGAGAAGTGGTCTGTGGTCACCACCTGCAGAACCACTCCTTTATTGGGGGTGTCTTGCTAATTGCCTATAATTTCCACCTGTTGTCTATTCCATTTGCACAACACCATGTGAAATGTATTATCAATCAGTGTTGCTTCCTAAGTGGACAGTTTGATTTCACAGAAGTGTGATTGACTTGGAGTTAAATTGTGTTGTTTAAGTGTTCCCTTTATTTTTTTGAGCAGTGTATATATTTTCCTATATATAATATATGATTATTGTACTGCACCGTGGACTCTGTACCGAACGGTTCAATACGAATACACGTACCGTTTCACCTCTAATATTTACCCATGATAGAAATTGTCTGAATATTAATATTTGACATGAATGACAACCGTTCAGGAGATATCGGTCCTCTAAGTTGGACCCTTTAGCCTATTCTTGGACCCTCCCCCCCACACTACCATGAGACATCAATATCTTGGTCATTGATTAAGACAAAACGTTGATTTTGAGGTCATTTTGAGGTTTTAAATAATAATCTCAATCTTCTATAGGAAACATACTTATATGATAGAATTGACATTCCCATTCAAGTTGACATTCAACAGTGGGAGGACCGGGTGTTGGTCTGAAAATCTCCCCCCTGCCAGAATTCCCCCATCTAATTTCCTTAATTTTGTGGCTAGAGTCAAATACTTTCTATAGAACAAACTCCACGTCAGGATAGGCAACCGAAATTAATAGTTAATGTATGTGTGTTGGGGGGTAACCTGTAACCGAAAGGTTGCTAGATCGAATCCCAGAGCTGACAAGGTAAAAATCTGTCATTCTGCCGCTGAACAAGGCAGTCAGTTAACCCACTGTTCCTAGGCCATCATTGAAAATAAGATTTTGTTCTTAATAACTGACTTGCCTAGTTAGATAAAGGTTAAAAAAAATGTAAGCTAAACTGACAACTGAGTAATGAGCAGAAAGCAAGTTGCAGCATTGAAGAACGCAAAGGGAAGTGTATTCTGGCAAGGGGGAGATTTTCAGCACAACACCAGCAGCCATCTTTGTGGTAGTAGTTGGAAGTTAAAATGTCAATGCTATTTCAATTTCAATGGCGTACCAGCTAGGGTCTGAAAGGGTAGGTCCAATCTGTGAATTATATTTGTTGGATTGAAATTACACCCACCCTGTATTCAAGAGTATTTCCGTGTTACAACAAAGTAATGTGCTTTTGAAGCCAAAGAAGTGGATTTGACGTTCGTGATACACACAGTGCATTCGGAAAGTATTTAGACCCCTTCCCCTTTTCCACATTTTGTTACGTTACAACCTTATTCTAAAATGGATTCAATTCAATTAATTTTACATAATTTGGAAAGGCACACACCTGTCTATATAAGGTCCCACAGTTGACAGTACATGTCAGAGCAAAAACCAAGCCATGAGGTCAAAGGAATTGTCTGTAGAGCTTCGAGACAGGATTGTCTTTAGGCACAGAGCTGTTTGAAGGGTACCAAAAAATGTCTGCAGTATTGAAGGGGTCCAAGATCACAGTGGCCTCCATCATTCTTAAATGGAGGAAGTTTTTCTAAGAGCTGAGCCGCCGGCCAAAATGAGCAATCAGTGTTGAAGGGCTTTGGTCAGGGAGGTGACCAAGAACTCGATGTTCACTCTTACAGAGCTCCAGAGTTCCTCTATGGAGATGGCTGTCCTTCTGGAAGGTTCTCCCACCTCTGCAGCACTCCATCATTCAGGCCTTTATGGTATAGTGGCTGGACGGAAGCCACTCCTTAGTAAAGGGCCCATGACAGCCCGTTTGGAGTTTGCCAAAAGGCACGTTAAGGACAAGATTCTATACCAAGATTGAACTCTTTGGCCTGAATGCCAAGCATCACGTCTGGAGGAAACCTGGCACCATCCCTAAGGTGAAGCATGGTGGTGGCAGCATCATGCTTTGGGGATGTTTTTTAGTGGAAGGGACTGGGAGACTAGTCAGGATCGAGGGAAAGATGAACAGAGCAAAGTACAGAGAGATCCTTGATGAAAACCTGCTCCAGAACGCTCAGAACCTCAGACTCGGGAAAAGGTTCACCTTCCAACAGAACTACAACCCTAGCACACAACCAAGACAGCGCAGGAGTGGCTTCGGGACAAGTCTCTGAATGTCCTTGAGTGGTCCAGCCGGAGCCTGGACTTGAACCCGATCTAACATCTCTGGAGAGACCTGAAAATAGCTGTGCATTGACGCTCCCCATCCAACCTGACAGAGCTTGAGAGGATCTGCACAGAAGAATGGGAGAAACTCCCCAAATACAGGTGTGCCAAGCTTGTAGTGTCATACCCAAGAAGTCTCGAATGTAATTGCAGCCGAAGATGCTTCTAGAAAGTGATGAAGGGTCTGAATACTTATGTAAATCTATTATTTCAGTTTATTTTTAATACATTTGCAAAATGTTCTAAAAGCCTGTTTTTGCTTTGTCGTTATGGGGTATTGTGTGGAGTTTGAGGGGGAGAGAAAACAATTTTAATCAATTTTATATTAAGGCTTAAGACAGTGGTGTACCCATTATATTAGAAAAAAGCACTTACTGACTTGTAATTCCACAGTAGCTCAATCACCCAAATCAGTGCTGCTATGAATATGCTAAACTTGTTGGGACCACATGTATACAGTACATATATATATATATATATATATATATATATATATACAGTAAATACAAAGTGTTTTTTGTTTAATTTAAAGGGAATCCATTTTGCTTCTACTGAACAAAAATATAAACACAACATGTAAAGTGTTGGTCCCATGTTTCATGAGCTAAAATAAGAGGCCAGACATTTTCCATATCCACCAAAAGCTTATTACTCTCATTTTGTCCATTTTTTTTTACATCCCCGTTAGTGAGCATTTGACCTTTACAAAAATAATCCATCCACCTTACAAGTGTGGCATATTAAGAAGCCAATTAAACAGCATAATCATTACACGTGCACTTTGAGCTTGGGACAATAAAAGGCCGCTCAAGTGTGCAGTTGTCGTCACACAACACAATGCTACAGATGTCTGAAGTTTTGATGGAGCTTGCAATTGGCATGCTGACTGCAGGAATGTCCACCAGAGTTATTGCCAGACAATTATGGGATCGTCTGAGGAGGGGAAGGGGGGTGCCCAGGAGTATTTCTGTCTGTCATAAGCCCTTTTGTGGGGAGAAACCTATTCTGATTGGCTGGGTGGACCTGGCTCCCAAGTGGGCGGGCCTTCCCCTGCACAGTCATGTGTAATTCATAGCTTAGGACCTAATGCATTTTTAAAAATTGACAGATTTCCTTTAATGAACTGTAACGCAGTAAAATATTTGAAATTGTTGCATGTTGCGTTTATATTTTTGTTGAGTATATTTATGAACGCAAGCCTTGAGGTGAAGGAAACTGTATCTCCAGTCATAACTTTTTATGAAAAATAGTTTTTAAAGACACCCATGTGAATACACCAGTCGTTGTAATATGAGCAACTTAATTTATTCTAAAAACATTATTTGGAATCCAGTTGACATGGACAGACCCTCAAGGTTTACACAGGCAGGCAGCCCAATTCTGTACCTTTTTTTGTATTACTATTTGGTCTTTTGACTGATCATATCTGCTTTTGTGTCAATAATTGAGCAAAAGATCAGAATTGTGCTGCCTGTGTAAACGTAGCCTATGCGTTCTGTCTGATTGTGACTAACCAGGCTGGGCAACTCCTACCTCACATTCCTCAAACATTAGGAACTTCCCCTTTAGAAAACAAAACACTGTTTTTGTCCCTCATTGAATCAACACCTATGTGGATAGGAGATTTTGTTAGAGGTTCAGTTGACAGCATGTGAGCTACTGGTCTCCACACTCAAACAGATCAGAGCTGTACGATGATATCTATTGGATACAGTTACATACTCAAACAGAAACATGTCCATCACTGTCAACCTGAAGAGGATCACCAATTTACCTGGGACGTACGATCGAAAAGTGGAGTTATCCTTTAGAGGTACATAAGTGCAGTTATGTTGAGCTTTCAGACATTCAGCTTTCATGAATATGTTTGATGTGATTGTCTGCCATGGATGCAACTTATCCTCTGAACATTTATTGTATTTGATTGACATGAAAGTAAATGTTTGCTTTACCTGGATATGAAACCTGAGGTTCAACTAGATGAAAGAGGATAGTTTCATATTGCGTGGTGGTGTACATTTAGTAATCTTGTAGATCCACAAGTATATTACAGTTGTTCTTGAATTCTGGTGACATTTGAAGCCATAAAGTGTTTATAAATGTTTATAAATGTTTATGTTTATGTTTATAAATACATTGTTAACAAACAATGGAGTGAATGCAATTTATCCACAAGCTTTTGGGTTCTGATCAAGTTAGACAGTTGAACTTGAAGTTGTTTTTCGCAAGTTATATTCTTTAAGAATCAATGGCTATATACAGTTGAAGTCGGAAGTTTACATACACTTAGGTTGGAGTCATTAAAATTAGTTTTTAAACCACTCCACACATTTCTTGTTAACAAACTATAGTTTTGGCAAGTCAGTTAAGACATCTACTTTGTGCATGACACAAGTAATTGTTCCAACAATTGTTTATAGACCGATTATTTCACTTATAACTCACTGTATCACATTTCCAGTTGGTCATAAGTTTACATACAATAAGTTGGCTGTGCCTTTAAACAGCTTGGAAAATTACAGAACATGATGTCATGGCTTTAGAAGGTTCTGACAGGCTAATTGACATCATTTGAGTCAATTGGAGGAGTACCTGTGGATGTATTTCAAGGCCTACCTTCAAACTCAGTGCCTCTTTGCTTGACATCATGGGAATATCAAAAGAAATCAGCCAAGACCTCAGAAAAAATGTTGTAGAGCTCCACAAGTCTGGTTCATACTTGGGAGCAATTTACAAATGCCTGAAGGTACCACGTTCATCTGTACAAACAATAGTACGCAAGTATAAACATCATGGGACCACGCAGCCGTCATACCGCTCAGGAAGGAGACGTGTTCTGTCTCCTAGAGATGAACGTGTTTTGGTGCGAAAAGTGCAAATCAATCCCAGGACAACAGCAAAGGACCTTGTGAAGATGCTGGAGGAAACGGGTACGAAAGTATCTATATCCACAGTAAAACGAGTCCTGTATCGACACAACCTGAAAGACCGCTCAGCAAGGAAGAAGCCAATGCTGCAAAATCGCCATAAAACGCCAGACTACGGTTTGCAACTGCACAAAGATCGTACTTTTTGGATAAATGTCCTCTAGTCTGATGAAACAAAAACACATTGTTTTTGGAGGAAAAAGGGTTAGGCTTGCAAGCCGTAGAACACCTACCCAACCGTGAAGCACGGGGGTGGCAGCATCATGTTGTAGGGATGCTTTGCTGCTGGAGGGACTGGTGCACTCGGGTGACCCGGGGGGCGAGGTGCCGGGCGATCCGGGTGGAGGCGGTGGAAGTCCCTCAGGAGTGAAGGTTCCAAAATGTCCCCCACCGGTACCCAGCACCTCTCCTCCAGTACCCTTCCCAGTCCACGAGGTACTGTAGGCCCCTCGCCCGGCGTCTCGAGTCCAGAATGGCACGTACTGTGTGCGCCGGGGACCCCTCGATGTCCAGAGGGGGCGGAGGGACCTCTGGCACCTCACCTTCTTGTAGGGGACCAGCCTCCACCGGCTTGAGGAGAGACGCATGAAACGAGCTGTTAATACGATAAAAAGTAGGAAGTTGTAACTTATAACACACCTCGTTTATCCTCCTCAGGACTTTAAATGGCCCCACACACTGTGGCCTCTGCTTCCGGCAGGGCAGGCGGAGGGGCAGGTTTCGGGTCGAGAGCCAGACCCGGTTCCCCGGTGCGAACACGGGGGCCTCACTGCGGTGCTGGTCAGCGCTCTTCTTCTGTCGTCCCCCAGCCAGTCTCAACGATTCCTGGACGGCTCTCCAGGTGTCCTTTGAGCGCTGCACCCATTCCTCCACCGCAGGCGCTTCGGTCTGGCTCTGATGCCATGGCGCCAGGACCGGCTGGTAGCCCAACACACACTGGAAGGGAGACATGTTAGTTGAGGAGTGTCGAAGGGAGTTCTGAGCGAGCTCTTCCCATGGAACATACCTCGCCCACTCACCTGGCCGATCCCAGCAATAGGACCGCAGAAACCTGCTCACATCCTGCTTTAATTGCTCCACCTGCCCATTACTCTCGGGTGGAAACCCGAGGTCAGGCTGACCGAGACCCCAGCCTCTCCATAAACACCCTCTAAACTCTGGACGTGAACTGGGGACCCCGATCAGAGACGATTTCCTCAGGCACCCCGTAGTGCCGGAAGACATGGGTAAACAGAGCCTCTGCAGGGCCGTAGGGAGACCGGGCAACGGGATGAGACGAAAACCGATCCACAACGACCAGGATCGTAGTACTTCCCTGGGACGGGGGTAGGTCGGTGAGGAAGTCCACCTACAAGTGTGACCACGGCCTTTGTGGAACGGGGAGGGGCTCTAACTTCCTTCTAGGCAGGTGTCGGGGAGCCTTGCTCCGAGCGCACACCGAGCAGGAGGAGACATAAAACCTCACGTCCTTCGCCAACGTGGGCCACCAGTACCTCCCCCTAAGACTCTGCACCGTCTTCTCGATACCAGGATGACCCGAGGAGGGTAGAGTATGGGCCCAACGAATTAACCTGTCACGGACACCCCGCGGCTGAGACCCTGCTGGACACTGGGGGGGTGCAGGCTCCAACCGTGATGCCCTCTATCTCCACGTCCACCTCCCGTACCACCGGTGCCATGAGACATGAAGGTGGAAGGATGGGGGTCGGCTCGATGGACCGCTCCTCGGTATCATATAGGCGGGACAGCGCGTCGGCCTTCGCGTTTTGGGAGCCTGGCCGGTACGAGATGGTGAAACGGAACCGGGTAAAGAACATGGCCCATTTAGCCTGACACGGATTCAGTCTCCTCCCTGCCCGGATATACTCGAGATTACGATGGTCAGTCCAAATGAGAAAAGGGTGTTTAGCCCCCTCAAGCCAATGTCTCCACACCTTCAGAGCCTTGACTACAGCTAACAACTCCCGGTCCCCCAGGTCATAGTTTCGCTCTGCCGGACCGAGGTTCTTCGAAAAGAAGGCGCAAGGGCGGAGCTTCGGTGGCGTGCCCGAGTGCTGGGACAGCACGGCCCCTACCCCAGCCTCGGACGCGTCCACCTCCACTATGAACGCTAAAAAGGGGTCCGGATGCGCCAACACGGGCGCATTGGTGAACAGCTCCTTCAGACGACTGAAAGCTCTGCCCCGACTCTGTTGACCAGCGCAAGAGCGCCAGTCCTCCCTTCAGCAGTGAGGTAATGGGAGCAGCCACCTGACCAAAACCCGGATAAACCTCCGGTAGTAATTGGCAAACCCTAAAAACCTCTGCAGCTCTTTTACCTTGGTCGGAGTCGGCCAATTACGCACGGCTGTAACGCGGTCACACGCCATCACCACCCCGGAGGTGGAAATGCGATAACCCAGGAAGGAAACGGCTTGTTTGGAGAACACTCATTTCTCAGCCTTGACATACAGGTCATGCTCCAGCAGTCACCCAAGTACCTTATACGCACCAGAGACATGTGCGCGGCGTGTGTGTCATAATAGATCAGGATGTCATCGATGTACACTACCCCTCCCTGCCCGTGCAGGTCTCGGAGAATCTTGTCTACCAAAGATTGGAAAACGGCTGGAGCATTCTTCCACCCATATGGCATGACGTGGTACTCATAATGGCCAGATGTAGTACTAAATGCGGTCTTCCACTCATCTCCTCCCCCGGATACGCACCAGGTTATATGCACTCCTCGGGTCCAGTTTTGTGAAGAAACGCGCCCAGTGAAATGATTCCACCGCTGTAGCGATGAGAGGTAGTGGGTAGCTACCTCTATAATCAATGCACGGACGCAGACCTCCCTCCTTCTTCTTCACAAAAAAATAAGCTTGAGGAGACGGGTGACGTGGAGGGCCGAATGTACCCCTGTCCCAGAGATTCGGTGACGTACAGTGCCTTGCGAAAGTATTCGGCCCCCTTGAACTTTGCGACCTTTTGCCACATTTCAGGCTTCAAACATAAAGATATAAAACTGTATTTTTTTTGTGAAGAATCAACAACAAGTGGGACACAATCATGAAGTGGAACGACATTTATTGGATATTTCAAACTTTTTTAACAAATCAAAAACTGAAAAATTGTGCGTGCAAAATTATTCAGCCCCTTTAATTTCAGTGCAGCAAACTCTCTCCAGAAGTTCAGTGAGGATCTCTGAATGATCCAATGTTGACCTAAATGACTAATGATGATAAATACAATCCACCTGTGTGTAATCAAGTCTCCGTATAAATGCACCTGCACTGTGATAGTCTCAGAGGTCCGTTAAAAGCGCAGAGAGCATCATTAAGAACAAGGAACACACCAGGCAGGTCCGAGATACTGTTGTGAAGAAGTTTAAAGCCGGATTTGGATACAAAAAGATTTCCCAAGCTTTAAACATCCCAAGGAGCACTGTGCAAGCGATGATATTGAAATGGAAGGAGTATCAGACCACTGCAAATCTACCAAGACCTGGCCGTCCCTCTAAACTTTCAGCTCATACAAGGAGAAAACTGATCAGAGATGCAGCCAAGAGGCCCATGATCACTCTGGATGAACTGCAGAGATCTACAGCTGAGGTGGGAGACTCTGTCCATAGGACAACAATCAGTCATATATTGCACAAATCTGGCCTTTATGGAAGAGTGGCAAGAAGAAAGCCATTTCTTAAAGATATCCATAAAAAGTGTTGTTTAAAGTTTGCCACAAGCCACCTGGGAGACACACCAAACATGTGGAAGAAGGTGCTCTGGTCAGATGAAACCAAAATTGAACTTTTTGGCAACAATGCAAAATGTTATGTTTGGCGTAAAAGCAACACAGCTGAACACACCATCCCCACTGTCAAACATGGTGGTGGCAGCATCATGGTTTGGGCCTGCTTTTCTTCAGCAGGGACAGGGAAGATGGTTAAAATTGATGGGAAGATGGATGGAGCCAAATACAGGACCATTCTGGAAGAAAACCTGATGGAGTCTGCAAAAGACCTGAGACTGGGACGGAGATTTGTCTTCCAACAAGACAATGATCCAAAACATAAAGCAAAATCTACAATGGAATGGTTCAAAAATAAACATATCCAGGTGTTAGAATGGCCAAGTCAAAGTCCAGACCTGAATCCAATCGAGAATCTGTGGAAAGAACTGAAAACTGCTGTTCACAAATGCTCTCCATCCAACCTCACTGAGCTCGAGCTGTTTTGCAAGGAGGAATGGGAAAAAATGTCAGTCTCTCGATGTGCAAAACTGATAGAGACATACCCCAAGCGACTTACAGCTGTAATCGCAGCAAAAGGTGGCCCTACAAAGTATTAACAAGGGGGCTGAATAATTTTGTACGCCCAATTTTTCAGTTTTTGATTTGTTAAAAAAGTTTGAAATATCCAATAAATGTCGTTCCACTTCATGATTGTGTCCCACTTGTTGATTCTTCACAAAAAAATACAGTTTTATATCTTTATGTTTGAAGCCTGAAATGTGGCAAAAGGTCGCAAAGTTCAAGGGGGCTGAATACTTTCGCAAGGCACTGTATGTCTTCATAGCCACTGTCTCCTCCTGGGACAATGGGTAGACGTGACTCCTAGGAAGTGCAGCGTTTTCCAGAAGGTTTATCGCGCAGTCCCCTCGACGATGGGGTGGTAATTAGGTCGCCTTCTTTTTACAGAAGGCGATAGCCAAATCGGCATATTCAGAGGGAATGCGCACAGTGGAAACTTGGTCTGGACTCTCCACCGTAGTCGCACCTACAGACACTCCTACACACCTGCCTGAACACTCCTCTGACCACCCTCGAAGAGCCCCCTGTCTCCATGAAATCACTGGGTTGTGATGAGCTAGCCAGGGAATTCCCAGCATCACTGGAAACGCAGGTGAATCGATAAGGAATAGACTAATCCGCTCCTTATGATCCCCCTGCGTTACCATGTCCAGTGGCACCGTGGCCTCCCTGACCAGCCCTGACCCTAATGATGGCTATCTAAGGAGTGCACGGGGAAAGGTTGGTCTAACGACACCAGGGGAATCCCTAGCCTTAGCGCGAGCCCACGATCCATGAAGTTCCCAGCTGCGCCTGAATCGACTAGCGCCTTATGCTGTAGAGAGGGAGAACCCAGGGAAAGACGTTAGCACAAACATATGGCCGACAGGAAGCTCTGGGTGAGTCTGGTGCTGACTCACCTGGGGTGAACGAGTAGTGCTCCGCCTGCCTTCCTGACTCCAAGACGAGCTCCTCCAGCACCGGTCGGCAGTGTGTCCTCGCCGACCACAACTGGTGCAGTAGGAAACTCCTCCTCCGGTCCCCCTCGATGCAGCCCCCCTAACTCAATGGGGATGGGAGCAGGAGGGCCTGGAGGTGGAATCGACAGGGCCCGTTCTGACGCCCCCGGGCAGCCAGCAGGTTGTCCAGACGAATGGACATGTCTATCAGTTCATCCAGGGAGATGGTGGTGTCCCGACACGCTAGCTCCCTGCGGACGTCTTCCCTGAGGCTACAACGATAGTGGTCCATCAGAACCCTGTCGTTCCACCCCGCCCCTTCGGCCAAGGTCCGGAACTCCAGAACAAGGTCCTGCACGCTCCTCGTCTCCTGTCGCAGGTGGACCAGCCCTCCCGTGGGTGGTCGTACACAGCCCGGAATCGGCGGGTGAACTCGGGGTAGTGATCCCTCGCCGAGTCTGGGCCATTCCACACTGCGTTGTCCCACTCCAGGGCTCGCCCAGTCAGACAGGAGACGAGGACGCTCACGCTCTCCTCCCCTGAGGGAGTCGGACGGACGGTAGCTAGGTACAACTCCAGTTGTAGGAGAAACCCCTGACACCCAGCCTCCGACCCATCGTACTCCCTGGGGACCACCAGACGCAGGGCACCGGAGTCGGACGCTGAAGCAGGGGTAGGTGGTGCTGGTGGAGGGGGCGCTGGAGGAGAGGTGGGAAGGCCACTCCTCTCCCATCGGTCCATCCTCTCCATCAGCTGATCCATTGCTGACCCAATCCGGTGAAGAATGGTGGTGTAATGGAGACCCTCTCCTCCATCGATGGGAGAGGTGTGGCTGCTCCTGCTTATTCCATGACAAGGTGCGGGATTCTGTCACGGATGACTAGGAGGGGAAAGTAGGAATCAGGTGCAGAGAGCAGAGGGTTCACGGAGAAATGCACTTTATTCCAGCACAAAATGGTCATGCCCAAAACACAGGGCGGAAAACACTGACCAATCCAAAGCACAGGGTAACAACGGTCCGGATGGAGCACAATAACACCTCCGATACAAAACGTGAACAAAATATAATCCCGCACAAACAAGGGTGGGCTTCACAAGCTTAAAGAAGTAAGCAAATCAAGAAAACACAAATAGTAACAGGTGCAACTCATAAGACTAAACTAACTTAAAAGGGTAAAGGAATTGGTGGCGGCTAGTAGGCCGGTGACGACGACCGCCGAGCACCGCCCGAAACAGGCAGGGGAGCCAACTTCGGCGGGAGTCATGAGATGGCTAGTAATCCTCTTTAATATAGACACCTCCCCCGATAACAGTTTGCCCTCAAGGATCTTTGAATATCTTTGTAATAAGTGATTTTCAAGGCGATAACACCAACAACAAAATGTAGGAATGATTTATATATATTTTTAATAGGATTTAGTTTTTATTGATCTGTACAATACTTACTTTCTTGCATTCAAAATTATAGATATACTATAAATTCCCTAATGTCAATACAACTGTACTGGATGACTACTGGGATGAGCCAAGTACTTTCAACAAATCATAATGTTTTGTAGAATAAAGGACTTGCATTATGTTGTATCAATGGTAAACAGTTCAATATAAACAATAACATGTATGATGTGTAACTATTTGCCATTTTAAAGTGTGTTTCATGCTTGCAAAGAAGGGGGGCGCAAATGCCACTGCAATTCAAGAATTACCCATTCAATTTCAAGAAAACAGTGTCTTATTAAAACTACGGTGGTTAATTTACTTATTTTCAAGTTTTTGCAAGTGTAATTATGTCTACTGTTTTCTGTCCTACAGTATATTCATACAATGTGTGTAATATGTCTCCAGTCTTCTCAGCATATTTATCCATTTTTTAGGTTTTACCCACAAAACCAAGATTCTTCAGTGTGAAAATTTTGCCATTTTCAATGAGGTAAGATCCTTCTTGAATTAAATATTTGGCCCAGTATCAGGGTTGTAGTCAATTTGAGTTGGAATCATTCAATTCAGGAAATTATTTTTTTTAAATTATTATTATTTTTTTTAAATCTCCTTTTCAGTTTATTGAAAAGAGATGCCCTTTTTCAATTATTGTAACGGAGTTTCAGTTTACTTCCTAAATGGAATTTCAGTTTACTTCCTAATTTTTTTCTCCACAGAACATGTTGGTATCTGGTTGCGCTAAGCAACCATTTGCTTGTCCAGACGAAACCAGTTTGTCAAAAGTTGCTAGCTCACGTTTTAATTCTCAAACAAAATAAATACTGCAATTTCAACCAAGCCACATTTTTATGGATACATTTTTATGGATATATACAAAGAAATGTCAATTGAAAAAGGGTCAAATGAAACAAAGTGCAACTAGTTTGCAGTCTCCAGCTTCAGTTTGAAGTGATTGTGTTTGTTGTGTTGTTGGCTAGCTCCTCTGAACAACAGTGTCCTGACGAGAGAGCACATTTTCTATGCCAAGCGAAATTGTGCCTCATTAGCTCATTGTAATGAATGTCACTAGAAAACAGTTTAAACAAATGCAAATGCAGCTACTTTGCTGTTATTCTGGCTGCCCTTTTTGACGTGACTAAGTTAGCCGTGGTTGGCTAGCTAGCAAGCAAGGGATAAGAACTTTGCCAGCAAGTATGGCAATGGAATTTTTAGCCAAGATGTAGAACAAATGATTGGGTCGCGTCCATGGATACAGAACAAAAAGACTGAAAGACTGGGTCACGTCTCTGGCAACCAGCCGGCTTGGGTAGCAACCCTAGATTTGTGTCGGGACTATATATTGTGGACGGATGAAATAGTATGAATACGTTTTAATGAAAATATGTCTATCATTATTTGAATATATTGGTAACCCGTTGTATAAAAGTGATAATGCCCGGTGTTTGGAGGATATATTGACACGGTTTGCCGGCCATCGACTTCGTCTCCGGCCTAACAACACCCATGCCAATATATCCTACCAAACACCTGCTTTTCGGGCATTATCACTTAATTATATCATGGTATTGTTGAATACTCATTTCTGATTGGCTTGAAGGGAATTCTCGAGCATGCATTATTTCCCAATAACGCACAGTATATCAGCACGGTAGAATTCAATGGCTATAGTTCAATCTTACATGTTCTATGTTTAAGCTGCTTTTGAAAGCAAAAGTTGAATTGAAAACATTATTGGCATTGTTGAATTCAATTTTCATAATAGCAAGCTAGGACTGATGGTTTGGTTACCAAGACAAATACTGTAGCTAGCTATCTAGTGAACCTGCAGTGGATGTTGAACACATTTTTTACCTGCAAAATAACATTTTTTTGCAGCAAATGTGTTAAATGATAGCCATGGTATAATGAGGATAATCAACTCGGGGCTCTATGCATTCTCTGGAAAATAATTAAACTTCTGTGGAAAGTTAGTTCCACTCTATAATGGTGTTGTGGAACACCTCCCGAATTGTTCATTATTTTCCATAGAACACATAGCCAGCCCCTCGTATATTATCCCTAATGCCTCATGTCCACTAGATGCATCAAACTCTTTGCCTTCAGGTGGAAGTCATTCATTGTCAATGGAGCAGTCCGAAACGCTACGTAGCACGGTGGTACAAACGGAAATACAATCACAGACTCCAACTAGCTAGCATTTTAGCTAGTTAAAAAGCAAAGCACGTGCATCGTACGGAAACTGTGGGTTAGACATCTGGCAGAACAAAACGCATATGCAGCTGGTGAACATCGAGCATATTACACAACGCAACTTGCACACAAATGTAGTTGCTTGCAACTGAGTTGCTTTTTGATTGCTATGTGAAACACTAATACACAACTAATAAGCAACTTATCTGCAACTTGGTTGCATTCAGTTGAAACTTTTCAACTTTGTGCAACTAGTTCCACTACTTTAACCTGATCCTACCCCAGGCCAATGGCCTGAGAGGACAGGACACTACCACTCAACACACTCTGTAACTCTTCTTAATTAAAATCTTGTGCTCCCAAGTACTTCTCTACAGCTGCCACAACAACACCTAGTTTCTGTGATTTAAATTCCATTTCTGCTGTACAGTTGATAACCATTGCTATAAACGCTAAGAAGACACACAAACAAACATCACAAGTCCACTTTGGATTTGTGCAACTAATTGCAAGCAACAGCCAATCAAAATGAATGCTTTTGTCACATGATCCATTCGAAGGTTCGGATCTCCGGCCCAGTTGTCATGTCAACAACACAGCTGTCAGTGCTGCAGAACCGTGATCAAGGTGGACATATGAGACATTACCCAAACGAAAGCTGTATAAATAAATACTGGAATCGGGGCTAGTGAAGGTTTATGTACATGGTTTGGAAGTCAGTAGCTTTCCATCCAATTGGCGACGGATTTTCATGAGAATATTCTAGAATCCGCATAAAGAAAATATGAGCACTTTCCACCAAATGGACTTGTTGCAGATTACATCCGTGCGTTATGTTCGATATGCTTCCATTGTATTTTAAAGTCTACCAATAGTTTTGTCACAAAAACGGTTGCATTAAATAGCAAATGTGCCTACTCTGGTATAGGCACCTGCGCTCTAGACAGTAGCTCGCAGATACAGTGCGGGTGTGCTGTGCGGGTTGTCTAGTCTACATGGTGATATTAATACATATCTAACTGCACTGTCCAATTTACAGTAGCTATTACAGTGACATAATACCATGCTATTGTTTGAGGAGAGTGTGCAATTATGAACTTGAACATGTATTAATAAACCAATTAGGCACATTTGGGCCGTCTTTATACAACATTTTGAACATATATGCATGCAATCATTCATTGGATCAGTCTAAAACTTTGCACATACACTGCTGCCATGTAGTGGCCAAAATCTAAATTGTGCCTGGGCTGGAATAATACATTATGGCCTTTCTCTTGCATTTCAAAGATGATGGTACAAAATATTATTGTATTGTATTATATTAACTTTTACCAGATCTAATGTGTTATATTATCCTACATTAATTTCACATTTCCACAAACTTCAATGTGTTTCCTTTCAAAATGTATCAAGAATATTCATAGTTGTTACTTTTATCTCTTATTCTTATCCATATTTTTTGAAACTTCACTATCGGTTAGGGGCACGTAAGTCAGCATTTCACTGTAAGGTCTACACCTGTTGTATTTGGTGCATGTGACTAATACAATTTTATTTGATTTGAAGAATATGCACATCCTTGCTTCAGGTCCTGAGCTGCAGGCAGTTAGATTTGGGTATGTCATTTTGGGGGGAAAATTTAAAAAGGGATCCAATCCTTAAGAGTTTTTAAGCATTGGTCATCATGACACCAAAATAAGACCCTCAAAAATTATTGGAAAGCAGCATCAAGCTGTATTTACAATGGTGTTTGTTCTTCACAGGCTGCCCATTTCTAGTGGGAACATGTCACAAATCTTGCTGCTGTGATGGCACACTGGTATTTCACCCAGTAGATATGGGAGTTTATCAAAATTGAGTTTGTGTTTTAATTCTTTGTGGCTCTGTGTAATATGAGGGAAATATGTGTCTCTAATATGGTCATACATTTGGCAGGAGGTTAGGAAGTGCAGCTCAGTTTCCACCACATTTTGTGGGAAGTGTGCACATGGCCTGTCTTCTCTTGAGAGCCAGGTCTGCCTACGGTGGCCTTTCTCAGTAGCAAGGCTATGCTCACTGTGTAATGGATATCTTCGTCTGAGGAGGAGTAAGGATCGGACCAAAGCGCAGCGTGGTGAGTGTTCATGATGATGTTTAATGAAACGAACTGAACACTGAAATACAAAACAATAAAGTGAACGAACGAAAACCGAAACAGTACCGTGTGGCCCAAACACTCACACGGAAACAAACTCCCACAAACCAAAAGTGAAACCCAGGCTACCTAAGTATGATTCTCAATCAGGGACAACAATTGACAGCTGCCTCTGATTGAGAACCATACTAGGCCGAACTCAAAAACTAACATAGAAAAACAAACACAGACTGCCCACCCCAACTCACGCCCTGACCATACTAAAACAAAGACAAAAACAAAGGAACTAAGGTCAGAACGTGACACACTGAGTCTGTACATAGTCAAAGCTTTCCTTAAGTTTTGGTCAGTCACAGTGGTCAGGTATTCTCTCTGTTTAGGGCCAAATAGCATTCTAGTTTACTCAGTTTTTTTGTTAATTCTTTCCAATGTGTCAAGTAATTATCTTTTTGTTTGCTCATGATTTGGTTCGGTCTAATTGTGTTGCTGTCCTGGAGGTCTGTGGGGTCTTTTTGTGTTTGTGAACAGAGCCCCAGGAACAGCTTGCTCTCTCTCTTCTTACTGCTCCAGGTTCTTTGTATGATATTTTATTAGCAATGCTATCACTACTTGTAGGTTGGATAGAGCTCAAGGCTCTATTCTTCTCTCTGTGAGTCATCAAGTTGTCATTTACCTTACCGGTAATGGGTGGACATTCTCCACACATAGCAAACACGGGTGCTAAGCTCACAGTGGCACTGGGTGACAAGCATGCACACACAAAATACAGACTGGGGTTAACCTTTCACAAACACAAATTGAAGGTGGTACTGAATCAACATGAGGAGTCTCCATGTCACTCGTAAAGAAGCGTATTCAGTTTCTTGTTTGCATTCGCAGTTGTTGAGGGTTAGTTAGTTTGGGGCGGCAGGGTAGCCTAGTGGTTAGAGCGTTGGACTAGTAACCGGAAGGTTGCGAGTTCAAACCCCCGAGCTGACAAGGTACAAATCTGTCGTTCTGCCCCTGAACAGGCAGTTAACCCACTGTTCCCAGGCCGTCATTGAAAATAAGAATTTGTTCTTAACTGACTTGCCTGGTTAAATAAAGGTAAAATAAATAAAATAAAAATAGTGGCAGTTATCGACTGCTAATGATCTATTTGCTAATTACAGATATGTTTGATTGATGCTATTATACAATTTGAACAGACACATGCATGATCCCATTTTATGGTGTTACTGTTTTCCTGATGTTTTTTTTACAAATGTATCTACAGCGCAACAACAATGAACTAATGCCTGAAAAGTTTTGCAGAAATTCCAATCATGTTGGTCCCTCTTTAGCAAAACTTTAAATATAGATGTCATCGGTGACTTTTAAGTGTTTTGTTTACAAAATACAAAGTTCACTTCTGTCCTGGGATCCTGGAAATGGCAAGCAAATGTGTGATTGATGAGAGAATATCGCCCCCTCAAATTATTAACAGCTATTCCATACTCTTGAATGTCTCCATTTCTGCAGCACTTCAGGTGGCCAACCTATGGGAAGGTCATCAAGCACGAGGTACTCTCTGTCAGCGTGTACAACTGCAGCAAGGTTTTCAGCAACAGGTTAGTCTACAGATCATATGACGTAACTGTGAAATGCAAGGCCACACATATCAATAGTAGTTCTCTTTTAAATAATTGTTCGATATCTCACGATATCTCTCTTTGGGGTATCGCCACTTCTGTCGAAGACAGACAAGCTGCGCTGCGACCGGGAGGGACCCTCCCGACCCTCCCCCTTTATAAGTCGTTGCGTGAAACAAAGAGGCTCTCGAAACTAGGCTAGCTAACACTGCAAAGCTAAATAACTAGGCTAGCTAAAACTGCAAAGCGAGCTAACCAAGCTAGCTAACTCGTCAAGGCAAACTAGCTAACGTAAACTCCGCCCATTCCGTACAAATGTGTGCAACCGCGACATTCAAACGAGGTTGCAAAGAACTAATGGGACTGTAGTGACTGTGTTGACTTCAAAATCTGGGGTGTGAACTACGTTTCTATTCAAGCGTTGATCGACATGGTAATGGCTCTATAGTATTGGAGAAAAGTTGAAAAAAACTGACCCTCCGTTACATTGTGACGTGTCATGCTGTAACGAACAGCACACATAAAGGAACTCTTTCTGTCTTACAATCTCTCTCCACCAGGTGTAGCACTTCTCTCATCGTTTAAAAACAAGAGATGGACAGTGACAGGGGTCAGGGGGGATACCTAAGTCATGTTTTGCGTCATCACTGCAAGCGATCAGGACTCTCAAAGCCACTGTTCACTTCTGAAGATCACTTTAGCACCGCCCTAAAAACCCGATTCAAATTCGACACAAACCTTCAAATAGGTATGTAATGACACATTATATAAACTCTTTATAGTGATTTATTTACATTGTAGAGGCGATAAGGTGATAAGTTGGACAGATCGAGTGAAAAAAAAGCTGTTTCCCCACAAGACATCTCTCCTTCTCACTATCACGCAGTAGTCTTGCTTCCCCACACACCATTTTTTCAAAGACCCCACGGAGCTCATTGCCTTCCTGAATCATGCAGAAACAGGCAGCGTGGAGGTCTCGACATGGATTTTATTGGAAAGGGGATAAATTGTGCTTTACAATGGTATTGTACAGTTGATCTGCAAGTATTGGGAGCTAAAATAAGGTCAATTGTACGATGTACAAAAGTGAGTGAATTTACGATACCGCTTCTAGCTAGTCCTACCCACCAATGGTGGAATTGCTATCCAGCTCCCTTATTTAGCGCACCTAGCATTCACTCATTTTGTGCTCACTGCCCTGTCCAACTGGTGCTACAGCCAAAGGGACATGCAAGACCAGAGAAAGACGCCACCCACGCGACTTTCTACGGCTAGCTCAAGCTAGGCTACTAGCCCACGAGGCAAATGCCAGCTAGCTAACTACCAGTTTAACTAACTAACAGCTTAGCTAAAACTAAAACCTCACAGCTAACCTTGTGCTTACTAAACTGACCAACCTCATGGTGATAAGGTCAGAGAAACTCCAAAAGTGAAGGAAGACGCCATCCACGTTGCTTCTAACCCACACAGCTAACATCAGCTAGCTAACTGCCATCTAGCAACTGCTAGCTTAGCTCTCATATTTATTTCACCTATCAATCAGTTGCTTTGTGCTTACTAATGGAACCAGTCCCATCACACAGTGATCCGCTAACTAACCAAGGCGAGCTGTGCCACTGCTAGCTTATGCTAGGCCAAATGCGTGCACGGTTTACCTCTGCTAGCACACTGCTAGCTTATCTCTCTTGTATGGGCTAAAGCCCACACGGCTAATGTCAGCTAGCTTACAAAGCTACCAAACTTTCTCCCTGCGATATGGATACTCTCACCACATTCACAAGTCAACTCTAACAAGGCTAAGGACCCCGCACCTTGTCCGTGCGCATGCAGGTCTTTGATTTCAGACAAGGATTCATATCCCCTTTGTATTTCATGTCTGGGGGTTGAGCAGGGCCACGTCTTGTTCGATAACCCTGAATCTTGCTCGCATTGTAGTGTGCTGCTAGAGGAAAAAGTCTACAACTTTTTTTTTACAAAGAGAGTCCCTATCAACGGCTGATCTAGTTCGGATATGTATTGAATAAAAGAGCCCAGACTGCTGACAGCTAGCTAAATACTGCTAGCTCAGCTAAATTAAACGCTGTGTGTTACCACGCTCAAGCCCATGGGTAGGGGCATGTTAAAACAGCCCCAGGCTAACACTAGCTGGGCTAACATCACAGTTGTCACCAAGCACTGTTCGTTCTCCAAAGGCACAGGGCCTAGTTATTTAAATGTAGAGGGTGAATCTCTAGAACACCACCAGAGTGTCGGAGCACACCATCTCTGTCATCAAGCTTGTGGACAGCTCACTGCCAAAAGGGAGAATTGATGCGCATGTGCAGTTCATCCCTGTGCACTATCCACGATTGCAAGGAGATGCAGAGTTCAGTTCGCCATTAAACCACCCATTTTCTACTGAATAAATCTTCCATCCTCATCCAGATCAGCTGGCCCTCTGGGCCTGGCCCGTGAATGGATGAATCTAAATGCGACAGGACTGCCACTTAAGGTTGTTGCGGGTGCCAGGGCCCCTTCCACATGTTCACTGTATGACAATAAGTGCTGTGTATCCGAAGTGATATGCTTTTTACAAAACAAATCAGGAAGAAAACATCCACTTGTATGTCGTTTCATGAAGGGTGTGCATCGTTTATGCCCAGTTTAAAGCCTTTAGTCCCGCCATGGGACCCCCAGCCGAATACAACAGGTGTAGTAGACCTTACCGTGAAATGCTTACTTACAAGCCCTTTAGCCTAGTGGTTAGAGCGTTGGACTAGTAACCGGAAGGTTGCAAGTTCAAATCCCCGAGCTGACAAGGTACAAATCTGTCGTTCTGCCCCTGAACAGGCAGTTAACCCACTGTTCCTAGGCTGTCATTGAAAATAAGAATTTGTTCTTAACTGACTTGCCTAGTTAAATAAAGGTAAAATAAATTTGGAAAGGCACACACCTGTCTATATAAGGTCCCACAGTTGACAGTGCATGTTAGCACAAAAAACCAAGCCACGAAGGCAAAGGTATTGTCCGTAGAGCTCAGAGACAGGATTGGGTCGAGGCACAGATCTGTGGAAGGGTACCAAAACATTTTTGCAGCATTGAAGGTCCCCAAGAACACAGTGGCCTCCATCATTCTTAAATTGAAGAAGTTTGGAACCACCAAGACTCTTCCTAGAGCTGGCCAAACAAAGCAATCGGGGGAGAAGGGCCTTGGTCAGGGAGGTGATCAATAACCTGATGGTCACTCTGACAGAGCTCTAGAGATCCTCTATGGAGGTGGGAGAAACTTCCAGAAGGACAACCATACCTGCAGCACTCCACCAAGGTAGTTTGGCCAGACGGAGGCCACTCGACAGTAAAAGGCACATGACAGCCCGCTTGGAATTTGCCAAAAAACAAGACTCTCAAACCATGAGAAACAAGATTCTCTGGTCACGTCTGTCAAGCGTCACGTCTGGAGGAAACCTGGCACCATCCCTACTGTGAAGCATGGTGGTGGCAGCATCATGCAGTGGGGATGTTTTTCAGTGGCAGGGACTGGGAGACTAGTCAGGATCAAGGCAAAGATGAATGGAGCAAAGTACAGAGATTCCTTGATGAAAACCTGCTCCAGAGCGCTCAGGACTTCAGACTAGGGCAAAAGTTCACCTTCCAACAGGACAATGCCCCTAAGCACACAGCCAAGACAACGCAGGTGTGACTTCGGGACAAGTCTCAATGTCCTTGAGTGGCCCAGCAAGAACCCGATCGCACATCTCTGGAGATCCCTAAAAATAGCTGTGCAGTAATGCTTCACCTCCAACCTGACAGAGCTTGAGAGGATCTGCACAGAAGAATGGGAGAAACTTCCCAAATACAGGTGTTCCAAGCCTGTAGCATCATACCCAAGAAGGTTCAAAGCTGTAATCGCTGCCAAAGGTGCTTCAACAAAGTACTGAGTAAAGGGTCTGAATACTAAACGTGATCTTTTATTTATTTATTTATAATAAATGTGCTAAAATGTATAAAAACCTGTTTTTCTTTTGTCATTATGGGGTATTGTGTGTAGACTGATGAGGACAATATACAATTTAATTAATTTTAGAATAAGGCGTTAACATAACAAACTGTGGAAAAAGTGAAGTGGTCAAGTCAATTTGCGGGGTTATGTGTTAGTCGAGGTATTTGAGGTAATATGTACATGTAGGTAGGGGTAAAGTGACTATGTATACCGTTGAAGTCAGAAGTTTACATATACTTAGGTTGGAGTCATTAAAACTCGTTTATCAACAACTCCACAAATTTCTTGTTAACAAACTATAGTTTTGGCAAGTTGGTTATGACATCTACTTTGTGCATGACACAAGTAATTTTTCTAACAATTGTTTACAGACAAATTATTTCACTTATAATTCCCAGAATCACAATTCCAGTGGGTCAGAAGTTTACATACACTAAGTTGACTGTGCCTTTAAACAGCATGGAAAATTCCAGAAAATGATGTCATGGCTTTAGAAGCTTCTGATAGGTTAATGTTTAAATGTATTTGGCTAAGGTGTATGTAAACTTCCGACTTCAACTGCAGATAATAAACAGCGAGTAGCAGCAGTGTAAAAAAAAGGGGGGGGGGGGGGAGTCAATGCAAATAGTCCGGATAGCCATTTGATTAGCTGTTCAGTAGTCTATGGCTTCGGGGTAGAAGCTGTTAAGGTGCCTTTTGGACCGAGACTTCATGCTCTTGTACCGCTTGCCATGCGGTAGCGGAGAAAACAGTCTATGACTTGGGTGACCGGAGTTTGAAAAATGTTTGGGCCTTCCTCTGACACCACCTGGTATAGAGGTCCTAAATTGCAGGAAGCTTGGCCCCAGTGATGTACTGGGCCCTACGCAGTACCCTCTGTAGCACTTTGAGGCGGTGATGCTCTCGATGGTGCAGCTGTATAACATTTTTGACGATCTGATGACCCATGCCAAATATTTTAAGTCTCCTGAGGGGGAATAGGTGTTGTCGTGCCCTCTTTGCGACTGTCTTGGTGGGTTTGGACCATGATAGTTTGTTGGTGATGTGGACACCAAGGAATTTGAAACTCTCAACCTGCTCCGCTACAGCCCCATCGATGAGAATGGGGGCATGCTCGGCCCTCCTTTTCCTGTAGTCCGTGATCATTTCCTTTGTCTTGATCACATTGAGGGAGAGGTTGTTGTCCTGGCACCACACGGACAGGTCTCTGACCTCCTCCCTATAGGCTGTCTCAACGGTGTCGGTTATCAGGCCTACTAACGTTGTGTTGTCAGAAAACTTAATGAAGATATTGGAGTCGTGCTTGGCCACGCAGTCATGTGTAAACAAGGAGTACAGCAGTATAGGAAGGGACTAAGCACACACCCCTGTCTATTGTGCTCTAAGCTACAGTATTTCATACCAGCCTTGAGAGCCGATGGAAAGCGTGAGTGCCTCTCTTTCAAAACTGCTTTGCTACTTGCCCTTACTTCTGCAAATCAAGAAGTGTGTGAGCTGCATGCAGTTCATCACTTGTGCCTGCAATTTGCCCTGGGGTTATCTAAGGTTACCCTACAGCCGGTCCTACAATTGCTTCAGATTAGAATGCTTTTCAACCCCCGCCTTTCTCCTCTCTGGAGGAAGAACAGAACAGTTTTTGTCCAGTGCACACTTTACTCATCTATATGGACACGAGGAGAGTTTTAAGGAGGAGTAACCAGCTTTTTGTCTCCTCGGCACCTCACACAAGTAAACCTCTCCGCAGTCCAACCTGTCAACCTTACAGTATGTAGAGTTTGTGACCAACCTTTCTTCACTGAGAGGAAAAATAAATCCCAACAAAAGACAAATGCTGAATTGAATCTATTGTTTAATTCAATTGATATATATAATATGCATATATGGAGGGGTGATCGAACACTGTTTGACTGTGATGTCTCCCTCAGGCTCCTGGGTAAATTAATCATCAGTCTTCAGCATGTGGTGACCTCTGGGAGACTGATACTCCGAGAGCCACTGACAGACAGCAACCACAGCCAGACAAATGTAAGTCAAGCACATACCCCAGTGGAGGCTTCTGCAGGGAGGATACCGAGAATGACCCTCCACTTTACTGTGGAATGCATTTTTTTTTTTAAATGTATGATCCTGGCACACACACACACACACACACACACACACACACACACACACACACACACACACACACACACACACACACACACACATACGTTTATTTATCTATAAAGGCACTTTTTATATACTTCATATGTTCAGATATACATTGAGCTGGACGTACGATACCACCCTGTGCAAGGTGCTGCCGGTGGATGGGAGGGTGAGGAATTCCTCAATGTGGAAGACAATGATGAGTGAGTGAAAGAATAGTATGTCGAATACTGCCCCATTTCGTCCACTATATTTGATAACAGATTGCATGCTCACCGACGTTGTTATATTCTTCCTAATGTTGATTAATTAATATTTCATTATATTAAAATAATAATCTTCAAGTCACATATCAAACTCTCTTCTCATTTTCTCTCCTTTCCCCCTTTCTCAGTTCAGGTCTTTTTATCAGAAACTCAGGTTTTGCTGAACCTAGGTAAGTCCTAGACACTATAATTGAGAGATGATTGAAGAGTGCTCAAATTTGATTGATTGATGCCATTCTGAGATAAGATCACATTCAGTGAACTCTAGTCATATGGAATGTTTCTGTGGACGATTTCTCAAGTGTTAGACATTTTGTTCATTTGTCCAGACACCTGTATTTGTATTTCTTATTGTATTTCATATGACAATGATCCAAATGATGATACTCTGACTCTCAGGTTAAAACAGGGTCTGCGACCCGAGAAACTCGACCGAGAGACCAGGAAATTAGGGCGCGGTCTGGTCAAAACCGGGGACGAGGATGATGAAGACGATGACGAGGATGATGACGATTATGATATATCAGACATGGAGTCTGCCAACATAATGTTCACTCCCCTTTTAAGGTGTTTTTTTTCTCTTGTTTCTGTAGAGGAATTTTTAGACACGATTATATTTTTATGCTGAGTTGTCTGTGTTTTAGTCGTTGCAGACCTCTTTCAAAGCATGTGCTTGCCGCCACACCTCGAGTACAGAGCTTCCAGGTGAGTGATGAAAGTTATGGAGGAGAAGGCAAAGGAAAAGTTTCCCCCAACACCATTATTAAGAGATGCTTATGTCACCCTTTAAAAAGCACTGGTTTATGTAATATTTGACATAGTGGGTTATGTCACTTTTGACATTGGTGGTTATGTCACAGTTATGGTACATTTATGAATCCTTGATAGAGCATGACATACAGTTCTAGATGATTTGTGACACAATAATATAGTGATTTTGAAGCCTTTATTAATGCTTGATAAGGCCTTCATGAATTGCACTTAATTTAAAGCGGGACAAAGTTGGGTCCATCTAATCTTTATGATCACACCATTATTTGTCCCATGAAAAACTTAATTTCAAGACCAGCACCTCAAAGTCGCTCTTTCTCTCAGGTTAATGTGAATGTATTGGAGGCCCAGAAACTGGTGGGCGTGAACATAAACCCAGCCGTGTACATCAGAGTGGGAGAAGTGAAGAAGAAAACCGCTACACAGAAGTCCACCAACTGTCCATTCTACAATGAGGTGGGCTATTTAACCCTGAGTCTCAGGGGTGTAGAATATACACTCAACACCATTTTTGTATTTGGACAGTGAAGCTAAAATGTTACATTTGTCTTTACAGTCCAGCATTTTGAATTTCAAATTAAATATTTCATATGAGGCGACATTTCAGAATGTCACCTTTTATTTGAGGGTATTTTCATGCATATCTTTTTCACCAGATAATGTTTTGCTCAATAGGAACTGAACGGTGAATAATGTATTGTGTCATTTTGGAGTCACTTTTATTGTAAGTAAGAATAGAAGATTTTTCTGAACACTTCTAAATTAATTTGGATACTAGTGCTACCATGATTATGGATAAACTGAACTGTGAATAGGGATGAGTGAGAAAGTTACATTGGCACAAATTCACATACCCCCCCCAAAATGCTAAACTCCCCTGTCATTATTATTCATGATTTTTCTTAATCATGACATTATCAGGATTCATTTGTGTTCAGAAACATCTTTATCTTCCAAACTTAGAAAAAAAATGACTCCAGTCATTATTCACAGATCAGCTCCTATTGGGAAAAACATGACCTAAAACACAACTAAAACAAATTGCAAATACTTATGACTTCTTCAAATGGGGGGACTAGATAATGCTTTCATTTCTAAACAGTAAAACTGATATGTGTGAAAATACCCTAAAATAATACCCTCGTATGCACCATTTGATCCAAAATCCAAAATGCTGGAGTATAGAGACAAATAAAAAATGTTTACTTCACTGTCCAAATACATATGATGTTGAGTGTAATCAAATAAGATAATTTACTTTATATGTGGAGGTATCCAAGAGACTCTTTACTTAAGGTTTCAATTCCCCACACGTTACTTCAATGTTTCTTTCCTCTCTCAGAACTTCATGTTTGAGTTCCAGGAGACACAAGATGTTCTGTTTGATAAAGTTATTGAGATAACGGTAAGTTGTAAAATTAGTTAGTTGTATGTCTCGACTTGACATTTTTGATAATCAGAATTTGATTCAATATATATCAGTGTAAAGTGAAATGAGGTATCTTTGTCCTGAAGCAGCATTTGCACACTGGAACCACAGGATCATGTGGTGTGATACATAATGTCCTGGGCTCACCGGATCAGTTAAGATAATGTAATGTTATCCTTGGATATACTGAGCCTTTGTTTTATCACATAGGTTGTTCACAAAAAGATGCTGGGATTAATGATGACACTTATCGGCACATTCAAAATTGACATCAGCACTGTGTACAGTCAGCAAGGTAAACAGGATATGACACAAAAACTTGGAAGCATGTATAAAAGGGAAGATAAACTCTGTGGTGCCCTGATAAGACTATGATTTAAAGGTTAAAGGGAATAGTCCTTATTCTTTCAATATTGGAATTTTAGGGAGTTGGGATAGTCATTCATTTTGACATCACTATTCAATAGAAATATCAGCCATTGTATTTTTTTACTCATAAAGAAGTCTCTCTTTCTGTCGCAACAGAGCACAGGTTCTACCAGAAATGGGCTCCCCTTACTGATCCCGGTGACACCCGGACAGGGATAAAAGGTTTTGTGAAGTGCACCTTGAGTGTTGTGATGAAAGGAGACGCAATGGGAATGCCCAGTTTGCCTCCTTTAGGCAGTCAGAACAATGACATTGAGACGTAAGTCATATGCCTCCTAAGACAAATGCTTAACATTTTATTAGCCATGTAGACTACTCCTTGGTGGGTGGTGTTTATAACTCACTTTAAGCTAAACTCAGCAAAAAAAGAAACGTCCTCTCACTGTCAACTGCGTTTATTTTCAGCAAACTTAACATGTGTAAATATTTGTATGAACATAACAAGATTCAACAACTGCGACATAAACTGCACAAGTTCCACAGACATGACTAACAGAAATGGAATAATGTGTCCCTGAACAAAATCAAAAGTAACAGTCAGTATCTGGTGTGGCCACCAGCTGCATTAAGTACTGCAGTGCATCTCCTCCTCATGGACTGCACCAGATTTGCCGGTTTTTGCTGTGAGATGTTACCCCACTCAACCACCAAGGCACCTGCAAGTTCCTGGACATTTCTGGGGGGAATGGCCCTAGCCCTCACCCTCTGATCCAACAGGTCCCAGATGTACTCAATGGGATTGAGATCCGGGCTCTTTGCTGGCAATGGCAGAACACTAACATTTCTGTCCTGCAGGAAATCACGCACAGAACGAGCAGTATGGCTGGTGGCATTGTCAAGCTGGAGGGTTATGTCAGGATGAGCCTGCAGGAAGGGTACCACATGAGAGAGGAAGATGTCTTCCCTGTAATGCACAGCGTTGAGATTGTCTGCAATGACAACAAGCTCAGTCCGATGATGCTGTGACACACCACCCCAGACCATGACGGACCCTCCACCTCCAAATCGATCCCTCTCCAGTGTACAGGCCTCGGTGTAACGCTCATTCCTTTGACAATAAACGCAAATCCGTCCATCACCCCTGGTGAGACAAAACCACGACTCATCAGTGAAGAGCACTTATTGCCAGTCCTGTCTGGTCCAGTGACATTGGGTTTGTGCCCATAGGCGGCGTTGTTGCCGGTGATGTCTGGTGAGGACCTGCCTTACAACAGGCCTACAAGCCCTCAGCCCAGCCTCTCTCAACCTATTGCAGACAGTCTGAGCACTGATGGAGGGATTGTGCGTTCCTGGTGTAACTCGGGCAGTTGTTGTTGCCATCCTGTACCTGTCCCGCAGGTGTGATGTTCGGATGTACCGATCCTGTGCAGGTGTTGTTACATGTGGTCTGCCACTGCCAGGACGATAAGCTGTCCATCCTGTCTCCCTGTAAGCATCTTAGGCATCTCACAGTTCGGACATTGCAATTTATTGCCCTGGCCACATCTGCAGTCCTCCTGCCTCCTTGCAGCATGCCTAAGGCACATTCACGCAGATGAGCAGGGACCGTGGCCATCTTTCTTTTGCTGTTTTTCAGAGTCAGTAGAAAGGACTCTTTAGTGTCCTAAGTTTTCATAACTGTGACCTTAATTGCCTACCGTCTGTAAGCTGTTAGTGTCTTACCGACTGTTCCACAGGTGCAAGTTCATTAATTATTTGTGGTTCATTGAACAAGCATGGGAAACAGTGTTTAAACTCTTTACAATGAAGATCTGTGAAGTTATTCAGATTATCTTTGAAAGACAGGGTCCTGAAAAAGGGATATTTCTTTTTTTGCTGTGTTTATTACTTGAAATCATTGGCTGATTTCCCGTTTTATTTTTCTGCTTCCCGTATTGTTCATTCATTCAACAACAACAAAATATTGATGCAGGAAAGCTTTAACTGCTCACTATTCCTGAATTTGCCTTTCTTAATTGCCTCTGAGGGGATAAGTTAAGTTGTACTGATTTGAATTGAAGTTGGGCTCTTGTTGCTTTCCTCTCTGTGTAGGAACCTGCTCTTGCCCAAGAGAATGCCAATGGAGAGGCCCTGGGCTAAGTTCCTGGTGAAGATCTACAAGGCAGAAGGTTTACCCAGTATGAGCGCTGGCTTCCTGGGTAGCTTCTCTAAGATGATGGGGGACAAGAAGGTCTTCATTGACCCTTACGTACAGGTCACATTCGCAGGCCAACAGGTACAGGTGCAGGTTATTTTAACGTTGAATAACAAGGCTTTGATCAATTCCATTTAAATTAAGTTAATTCAGGAAGTAAACTGAAATTCTAATTCCATTTTTGTCATGAGGAAAATTTACTTCCTTAATTGACTGAATTTAAATGGAATTGACCCGAATCTATTGGATATATGCTAGAAATAAGGTATATCAAACCGATTTCGGTCGCATTCATATAACAATTAGTCTATTAAATGGTTTAGTTGGTTTTGTATAGTCAGTCGTTAATGCAGGGTTTTCTTTGTTGTGCCAGTTCACATTACAAAATACTGTAGTATACAATTATTATTGTTTAACCTTTATTTAACCAGGGTTGGTAGTGTTTTTACTAACTTTACTGTAGTATTAATAAATAAAAGAAAACTGCAATGTATACTATAGTAATTAATGTAGTGTTTTTGTAGTATACTGTAGTATTTACAGATAACAGTTAACTATAGTATAAATAATAAATAAAATATATAAATAAAATAACTGTAGTATATGGTATAGTGTAATGTAGTTTTTTGTAGTATACTGTACTATTTACAGTTAACTATAGTATAAATAATAAAATAAATAAACAAAAGAATTGTAGTATATACTATAGTGTAATGTAGTGTTTTTGTGGACTGTAGTATACAGTAGTAATTACTGTAGTGTTTTTATTTTATTATATGTGACATGGAAGTGGAGGCTTTCTCCTTCAGGAAACCTACTGGAGAAATACTAAAATAGCAAATTTTCCATAACCTGTAAGTAGGTTATGGACCTTACTGTAGTCATCTTTCTACAGTGATTTTTTTGTGTGGATATTCTACAATATACTGCAACATTCTATAGTTTTTATTTTTGTATTTAACCTTTATTTTGACAGGGTGTCAATTTTTTATTACATTTTTTTATTGAACTAGGCAAGTCAGTTAAGAACAAATTCTTATTTACAATGACAGCCTAGGAACAGTGGGTTAACTGCCTTGTTCAGGGGCAGAACGGCAGATTTTTACCTTGTCAGCTCGGGGATTCGATCTAGCAGCCTTTCGGTTACTGGCCCAACACTCTAACCACTAGGCTATAACTGTCTCCTGTGATAAAACGGCATCCAAGTGTTTACGATTAAAAGCAGCTGCACTTTGATAAATAGTATCACCATAATCAAGAACAGGTAGAAAGATTGACTGAATAATCTGCTTCCTACTGCTTAGAAAGAGACCAGATCTGTTTCTGAGAAAAAAAAGCCACTTTAAATCTTAGTTTCTAAACAAGGTCAGTCGTAAGTTTTTTTTAAAACAATAAATCATTGTCATTCTACATACCAAGGCATTTGTATGCAGGGACTCGTTCGATTAAAGAACCATCCGATGAGTAAAGATGTAATCCAGCTGAGAAAATCTTACATGAACTTGAAAACAACGTATTTGTTTTGCACGTATTAAGTACGAGTTTTAAATCAGTAAGGACTTCCTGCACAACTGAAAAATCAGACTGTAGTCTTGTCACAGCCAGGTCAGCAGTTAGGGAAATTGCGTACATAATAGTGTCATCTGCATATAGATTAAATTACATTTTGATTGACCAATAGCATTTATATAAAAAATGAAAAGAAGAAGTCCTAGTTTCAACCCCACGAAACACCTTTACGTACTTCAAGAAATTCGGACTTAAAGGAAAATTCCACCCAAAAATTCCACCCAAAACTATCTTTTGGTATATGTTTCATTTTGTCCATTGTTGACATAGTCCCAAAATGTTTTGCTTGTCAGCAATCAAGTTTTCAAAAGAAATCGAAAAAGATTGTTTTTGGGTGGAGTTTTCCTTTAACCCCATCAATCACGATGGCGTGAGTTCTGTCACTAAGATAATCATGAAAACATGAACAGGCGTCAGAGCTCAGGCCTATCGAGGACAACTTATTTAATAAAATGTTCAATAGTATCAAAAGATTTGGACAGGTCCACAAACAAAGCAGCACATTTAATTTTAGTGTCTAAAGCATTGACAAGATCATTAGCAACTAAAGTGATTGCTGTAATAGTGCTATGCCTAATACCTAAACCATGATTGGTTTACATACAAAATACATTCCTCAGATAGAAAAGAGAAAAGTTGTTAATTTACCAAGGATTCAAGAATCTTAGTTAGACAACAAAGCCTTGAAATGGGGCTTTAATTAGGGCCCCGAGTGGCGCAGCAGTCTAAGGCACTGCATCTCCGTGGTAGAGGCGTCACTATAGACCCTGGTTCAATTCCAGGTTGTATCACAACCGGACATGATTGGGAGTCCCATAGGGCTGCGCACAATTGGCCCAGCGTCGTCCGGATTAGGGTTTGGCTGTGGTAGGCTTTCATTGTAAATAAGAATTTGTTCTTAACTGGGCTGCCTAATTAAACATAATGGAGTCTCAGCACAAGAGCTGATTTTCCATACTTTTGGAATATTTCCTGATAACAATGTTAAATAAAAAATGTTGGTTATTGGTTAATAACCAACATTGATGGGCGTTGCACACTTAACCAGACCAGGATCCAATTTGTCAATAGTAAGTGCTACACATGAACGAGGGACACTACAGTGTGTAGTATAGTATTCTACAGTATACTACATACTTCTCTAGTAAGTACAGCAGTGTTATATAGTAAATTGTAATATTTTTTTAATATGGGATGTCTCTTCCTTATTTGAGTTCATCTCACCTCTACCTGCCTGGTCTCATACAAGCCATCTATGTCCTCCCTGTGATATGCTTGTGTTTCTATGCCTCAACTCCCAACAACACTCACTCTTACAATACACCCACTATTTGTTTACTGGGTTGTGGTCCCTTTATTTGTACAGTACACTCTGTCTTTCCTGGTAAGGTAATGGCAAACACACCACTGTTTCCAAACAAATGTAGTGTGTCACTGTGGCTGCCACCTCATTCACATCACGGCACAACCCTATATTTCCTTTACTGCATTCCTTCTCTTGATGTACTGTAAGACTAGGGATAGGATTACAATAGCACTTAACCGCTCTCTGGCTTTTGGGAGTTTGTTAAATTAAATAATTAACCTTTATCTAAAATGAAATTAGCCTGATTTTTATAATTTAATTGTAAGACCTACAGTATGTGAATTTATCAATGGACTGCTTCAATTGAGAAATACTGCTTTTTATTAAAGGGTGAGACGTCAGTGGAGTCCAACACCAACACTCCTGAGTGGAATGAGCAGATCTCTTTCATCGAGCAGTTTCCTCCCCTTGCCCGCCGAATCAAAGTGCAGATCCTGGATGATGCCAACATTGGCGATGTGGCAGTGGGGACACACTTTCTTGACATGCAGCAAATCTCCAACCCCAACAGAAATGGTAGCATCTGCAGCAGAAGACCTAAACTCTCCCTTTAGCAGACTACTATCGACATAGCTTCTGACCACAAGTTGGATCCTGACCACAACTAGGATCTTGATGGGACTTTGGGCTTAGATGAATCCTAGTTGCGTGAGGTTCCAGTGCCTGCCGTCCTAAATCAATACAGGCCTAAAGTGTGAACGGTTTCATCCCCCAAAAAATCCCTTCAACAAAGGCATATCCATAATCTCTAGGAACAATACTTACCACCAGGCAGTTTTAAATTGTCAAGGCTTGAAAATCAGTTCAGTTCGCTACCCAAACCAGATCAAACCAGACACATCTGGTTTCAAGTGACCAAGTCACGTCATGTGATCTGCTACTGCGGTTAGTGGACGCACTGGGAATTAGACATGATATCTGATTACATCAGTGAAAAGGTTACGACTTTAGCTTTTCTTCTATGTACTGTAATTCCTGTAATACGATAAATTAAGGCATGGCTAGTTGTACAACCCCTACACCTATGGGAACCGTGCATGTTTAGAGCGCCACCATTAGTTAAAAGATGTAACTTTTTTCCCTCTTAAAAAATCTACAATCCTTTTAGAATGATGATTTTCCCTTTACCGGGTTGGGTCATTGTCCTGTTGAAAAAACAACAACAAATGAAAGTCCGACTAAGAGCAAACCAGATGGGATGGCGTATCGCTACAGAATGATGTTGTAGCCATGCTGGTTAAGTGTGCCTTGAGGACAGTTAGGACAGCTAACTTCCTAACTTCTTACAAAAAGTGTACTTCTGACTAAGAGCTCCCAAAGTAAGTACATTTTAGACTGAAAGACAAGTTAATTTTGTCAAACTTGTGAGGCTCTCCATGCTCTCCAGGCTCTCCATGCTCATTAGTTGCTCATTCAACATATTTGCTGCTACTTTACTCAATTTTGAACGTCTCCATTCCTAACTGTTACATTCCCTGAGACCAACCAGAAATATTTCCTTGGCTAAATATTCCCCGATTTTCATAAAACAGCCACACGTGGTCTCTCGTTTCTGTATCACCCCATTTTGCGCAAGGCAAAATAGTAGTACTTGGTGATCATCAATTAGCTTGTTTGGTGCCGTAGGAGCAGGGGTGTAATGCTGCTGGAGCGCACTGCATCCTCACAATGGTGCTCATTTAGTAAAGTTAGATCAAAGCTGAATCAATGTCTTGGAAGATCACATAATCATTATTAGTATTCTACATAACAGAAACGGATATAATAGCATAGCCTTACTGTTACATCAAAAACACCACCTCATTTCTAATAATATTTTAGGATGGTTAGCCGAAAATTATTGGCGTGCGTCAAACTCAGCAGCGTGCGTAGCTTGGCAGAATGTGCTTCAATTTAAACAACATACATAAAGGCTATATAGTTTGTTAACACCATCTGCTCTAATTGGCTTACAAAACAGTAAATCAAGAAGATCTAAATGCATATTCCCATAAAAATGATTGGCATGCAGATGTAGTTTGGATGTTTCACAGCAATCATTTGAAATTTGGTATGCCTTATTTGGGGTTTGAGGGTGTCTATTATTTAAAAAAATGATTTACTATGTTTGGGCATAGGCAGACGTTGCAATATATGTCTGCATTTTATGCATCTTCCAAAGGGGGGAGTGCTGCGTCTGAAAATAATTCATGTTGGATACACTGGACAATGAATGTCCCACAATATCATCCTGATGTCCCCCATTTGGGTATTTTAAATGTGGTCACCCTAAATTAGTGAGATATTTTATTTAACACCTAGACTTTCAAATATTTTATTCCCCAACATGGGGACAAAATAACAAAACATTTTTATTTTTTAAATAATTCTGCTTTTCTTTGCCATGCTGTTGCTCTGGCTCTGTAATAGTCAAGTTGTGGGTGACACCTGTATCAGAATCCCACAGTTCTTACCTTTCTAACAGTACTAAGCATGTTTTGATACAACTTATATAATCTAAATGTATCTAATGAGTCAGAGTTTAACATGTTGCCTGGTGGTAAGTATTGTTCTTGGAGATTATGAATATGCCTTTGTAGACAGGAAAGGTTTTTGGGGTGAAACGGTATACTTTAGGTCTGTTTTGATTTCAGACGCCAGGCACTGGAGCCTCGCACAACTATGATACATCTAAGCCCAATGTCTTGTCAAGATCCATGTTGCGGTCCAAAGCTACTATCGACAGAATGATACAGGTTTTTCTTGGGGGAAGGGATTCACTATAAAAATATAGGAATTGTCTTAAGTAATACCTTATAATAACTTCTTTATAATGCACATTTATATTGTATTATGCACAATGCTATGCATGCACAACACGGGTGTTTATAACTGGTGATAAAGATGTATCATCAGGGGTGGAAATGGAGAAAAAAATACTCTGGGAACCAATTCTTACGAATCAAAATGATTTCACTAATTGAATTCAATGTAAAATGGCCATTTATTTTTGCATGACAAAACGATTTCCCAGGGTTCTCCCTGGGATTTCACTCCAGGAACCCGGTTCCTCCCCATTTCCACCCATGTACAGTGGGGCAAAAAAGTATTTAGTCAGCCACCAATTGTGCAAGTTCTCCCACTTAAAAAGATGAGAGAGGCCTGTCATTTTCATCGTAGGTACACTTCAACTATGAGAAAAAAAATCCAGAAAATCACATTGTAGGATTTTTTATGAATTTATTTGCAAATTATGGTGGAAAATAAGTATTTGGTCACCTACAAACAAGCAAGATTTCTGACTCTCACAGACCTGTAACTTCTTCTTTAAGAGGCTCCTCTGTCCTCCACTCGTTACCTGTATTAATGGAACCTGTTTGAACTTGTTATCAGTATAAAAGACACCTGTCCAAAACCTCAAATAGTCACACTCCAAACTCCACTATGGCCAAGACCAAAGAGCTGTCAAAGGACACCAGAAACAAAATTGTAGACCTGCACCAGGCTGGGAAGACTGAATCTGCAATAGTTAAGCAGCTTGGTTTGAAGAAATCAACTGTGGGAGCAATTATTAGGAAATGGAAGACATACAAGACCACTGATAATCTCCCTCGATCTGGGGCTCCATGCAAGATCTCACCCCGTGGGGTCAAAATGATCACAAGAACGTTGAGCAAAAATCCCAGAACCACACGGGGGGGACCTAGTGAATGGCCTGCAGAGACAAAGCCTACCATTAGTAACACACTACGCCGCCAGGGACTCAAATCCTGCAGTGCCAGACGTGTCCCCCTGCTTAAGCCAGTACATGTCCAGGCCCGTCTGAAGTTTGCTAGAGAGCATTTGGATGATCCAGAAGAAGATTGGGAGAATGTCATATGGTCAGATGAAACCAAAATATAACTTTTTGGTAAAAACTCAACTCGTTGTGTTTGGAGGACAAAGAATGCTGAGTTGCATCCAAAGAACACCATACCTACTGTGAAGCATGGGGGTAGAAACATCATGCTTTGGGGCTGTTTTTCTGCAAAGGGACCAGGACGACTGATCCGTGTAAAGGAAAGACTGAATGGGGCCATGTATTGTGAGATTTTGAGAGAAAACCTCCTTCCATCAGCAAAGGCATTGAAGATGAAATGTGGCTGGGTCCTTCAGCATGACAATGATCCCAAACGCACCACCCAGGCAACGAAGAAGTGCCTTCGTAAGAAGCATTTCAAGGTCCTGGAGTGGCCTAGCCAGTCTCCAGATCTCAATCCCATAGAACATCTTTGGAGGGAGTTGAAAGTCTGTGTTGCCCAGCAACAGCCCCAAAACATCACTGCTCTAGAGGAGATCTGCATGGAGGTATGGGCCAAAATAACAGCAACAGTGTGTGAAAACCTTGTGAAGACTTACAGAAAACGTTTGATCTCTGTCATTGCCAACAAAGGGTATATAACAAAGTATTGAGATAAACTTTTGTTATTGACCAAATACTTATGTTCCACCATAATTTGCAAATAAATTCATAAAAATCCTACAATGTGTTTTTCTGGATTTTTTTCCCCTAATTTTGTCTGTCATAGTTGAAGTGTATCTATGATGAAAATTGCAGGTCTCTCTCATCTTTTTAAGTGGGAGAACTTGCACAATTGGTGGCTGACTAAATACTTTTTTGCCCCACTGTATAATACAATGCCTTATAAAAATTATAATCAAGGGATATATTCACATTCCACCCTCTTCGTCAACTAATATGTATCACAATGTTAATTAGGCAACATTTTACCCGTTCATAATGCTGCATGATATAATTACATTACGGTATTATTATGCTGTGTATTATATTGCATTATGCATAGCTCATAACATTAATGCACTTATAATTCATTATGGAGATGGTATTTGTAGGAGGTGTTACCGTCTTTGGTCCTGTCTATTACAAATTTTATGTAAACATCCATCTGTCAATTATAGTGTATCTCTCAGTAACAGGACATTATCCTTCCCCTCTCTCTGGTGTGGTCTCCCTGGGTTCATCCTTTCCATCCTCTCCAGGGTTCAACCCCACCTTTGGCCCGTCCTGGATCAACCTGTACGGCTCCCCCCAGAACTCTGCCCTGGGCGACATCCACCAGTTTTTGAACGAAGGTCTGAGCGAGGGCATCTTCTACCGGGGCCGCATGCTACTGTCCCTCAGTGTGGAGGTTTACTCCTCCCCCAACAATGCTGCCGTGGAGAACAGCAAGGCCACAGCCGGTGCCAGGAGCGCCCTTGGCAAGCTCTCCCTCAAGAAGAAGAGCCGGAAGTCCAAGGAAAATAAGCAAGAAGGTAGCAAACAGTTATTGTACAAGTTACAATGGTTGTTGTATTTTGGATTGCAGTGTATGTTGTTAGTTGATCTGTGCAATGTTGTTTTATGGTATAGTGCAGTGCCATCAGTTAAAGGCTAAGTATAGGAAGGGATAGGTTGTTCTGCGAGCTTTGGTGATTTGTTGTTGTTGGTGTGATGTGTAGCAGCACCAGGCCCTAGTGGGCCTACAGAGGAGTCTGAGGAAGCAGGTACAGAGGTACCCGGGGCTGTGACTGTGGAGGTGGAGGAGATTCATCCCTTGCCTGAGGTCAGCACCGCCTACATCCCCCAGAAACCTAACACGATAATAAACCCACGCTGACATACCATTTGCTGCATTATTACTGCCTGATTGTTTAAGTTTGAGTATTTAAGACCCCTCTTCTTGTGTTCTTGTTACAACTTGTCTTATTTTGTCTTACAGAATTTCTTTGGAGAAAAGGATGAATTTTTGCTATTCGCATCCCTCTTTGAAGTGACCATGATTGATCCCATCATTGGAAGCAAGCCAGTGACCTTTGAGTTGTCCATTGGTAATACTGTGACATTTTGCCCACTTTTTCAAGATAAGAAACTAGACATTAGTGGGATTAGTGCCAAGTTAATTAGGAATCATCTAACTATAACCTATGTAATGAAATACATTACTGAAATCTGCCCCTGGTGGTGCAGTTACATCCACCTTGAAGTGTTGCAATACAGGTTAACTTTTCAGTGCCCATAATTGTTTTTCTATCAAACATGGATTTTGCAAGGTCTTTTCACTGAGATATATTCTGTGTGTTGTGTATTTTTGGATGTGAACAGGGAACTACGGTAAGGCAGCAGAGGTGGTAGTGAATCCAAAGAAGAGTCAGAGCAGAGAGGATCTAAGCAGTGAGAGACAGTCTCTGTTGGAATCATCAGAAGATGAACTGGAGAGGGAGGATATTCCAATCCCTGGGTCACAGGACAGTTCTATCACTGCTCCAAGAAGACCACAGTTTACTGAGTATGACCGGTAACTCAAAGTCTTATTCATCTGATAAATTATCAACAGACAAACTAACAATGGATGCACCCCAGCCAATCTTCCAGATAGATACCAGGGCAGTGTAAATCTTTTATTTTTATTTTTTACATTTACAGATCATTTAGCTGTGTCCCAATGACATATGAGAAGCCTTGTATGTTTCTGTGGACCCATTTTGAGGACCACTGCTTCCGTTACCACAATGTCAACTGGCTGCACAAGATGGCTGATAGGCTGGTAAGTGCTCAGATCTAAATACTGTAACCTGTGCTTAACTTGTGACCTGATCTCCATTGGTTCCCTGGAAGCCGCAAAGATACTGATGTTGAGGGCTGTTCCCTCTTCATTAGGAATATGGCATTGATGAGGTGGAGAAACTCCTAAAGAGACCAAGGAGCAATGCCAAGGAGCGCTTAGGGGAGGTGCTTTTGGAGTTTGTCACGAGTTGCAAGTGAGTTGCTACAATACCATCTCAGCATTTGGAAACATCAAGTGGACAACCTGTAGCCTTTTAGTCAATTGCTTACAGTAGGTTACCATGATGCTTTTAAATGTTTATTGTCGTGTCTTTACTATCATTAAACTGAAGACATAGTTTTCATCGAAGATTCTCTGTAATTAGTATTACGCGATCAACTGATTAATCATGTAAATGTAATTAACTAAATTGGGGCACCAAGGAAAAATATTCAGATTACAAAGTTATCATTTCCTAAAATAACTTTTCAGATATTTTATCTGATCAATTAGTCTTCTAATTAATTAATTATTTACTTTACCTCACGTTAGTCTCATTCCAAACGTCGTAAATTGTTGGTTATCTGCACGAACCCAGTCTTCACTATGAGTCATCCATACATCAATTGTCTTAAATCATTTATGTATTACTAACTAAGTAATTCACAGAAATGCATAAGCAAACAGTAAACATGGTTACATGAAATGATAGGAGAATGTGCCCTAGTGGGCTAAACTGGCATGGCGGCATGTTAGACAAAAGGAGAAGTGGGGGTCGACTAAGAAGTCACTACAGAGTGATAATTATAACAATTGAAATGCTAATCCTTTGCACATGAACGCTCACTAATTCGGGAACAATTGCAATCAATATATATATTTACGCTCAGTGTGTCGTCTTGATCGCTGGTGAAAAGTTTGTTGATCGCTGGTGAAAAGTTTGTTGATCGCTGGTGAAAAGTTTGTTTCTTTTGTAGAATTGTCCGTCTCTCTCCCCCTCTCTCTCGGTTGTGGTTAGAGGGGATAGTTCAGAGTGACATTCATTTGTTTCGTTATAGGATGGATGTTTCGGTGGTTATCGTTCTTCGCGTTCAATGATACCGAATTCCTAGCTGCAGACTAGTAATTAATATCAAAGACTTGTTCTTATTCTGTCGGCATCGATAGTTTAAGAGTTTAACCACGTGGTATGGTTAAAAGATTCAGCAATGGTCTACAACCTTTGTCTCCTCCTAATGGAGAAAAGCATGGTCTGCAACCTTTAGCCATCTCGTAATTGAGGTAAGCTCGGTCTGCTGATCGAAAACCCGAGTGGGGGTTTTATTCGGAAGGCAGAAAAGGGCTGTCCCAGGACGCCTGACCCGCTCAGGGGCGGTCCTCTGATTTAGTTAACTCCAATCCCCTTTTTCCTTCATTAAACAGTCCAAAATCACATTACACAATTTTACAAACAGTATCATACTCACTCATTCATCTTATACAACAATTAGATCTAAACCTCATATCTGAGGCTATTATATAAACAGCGTTATGGTAATGTGGCCACACCGTCTCCAATGAGCTTCCCCAAGTTGTGACAAATGGACCAGTTCATAGCTGGATTCTTAACCGATCTTTTATACTTTTTTTTAAATACTTTTTTGAAATTTGTTCGTACCTCAAGTTCTGTGAGGTGGAAGGAATTCCTTTGTTCTCCATGAAAATCTACTCTCTCTATACTGTGTCCATGAGGAGATCCTCAGGAATTTACGACATCTCTCTGACCACAACAACCTAGTTGACATTATCAATCATACCCAGCTGACAATTGGCACATTCATCCCCCTCCTCTCCCCTGTAACTATTCCCCAGGTCGTTGCTTTATATGAGAATGTGTTCTCAGTCAGCTTACCTGGTAAAATAAGGGTTAAATAAATAAAACAATTTAATAATAAAAAATGACCGTGTTTCTCCCTGCCCTGAAGGCAGTACAACTCCAACTCAGATAGGAAGACACCAGCGAAGCGCAACAACCTGGACAAATTCCGCAAGGAGTTTATCAAGAAGAACATTGTGAGTGAGGCTTAAACATGAGCCACTAATCTCATCCGTTATTATCTCAATCCACATTACAAACACAATTCTCACTGATTATATTGATACTATGTTTCTATCCTGTGATATGGTATCTATGAAGAGACACACACAGGTACAGACACATGCATACACACTCTACACACACATACATTGTAATTTTGTTATATGGTGGTATTATACATTTTGTATTGTAGATATGTAGTGGTGTAATAATGTTATATGATGTACTGTTTTATATTTTCTTTTATGTAAATATATACATATCTCTTTCCCCAGATTGTCCTAGCCAAGCAGTCTCTGCGAGTGAAGCGGAAGGTGACCAGACGTACAGTGAAAGAAAGACTGACAGACGCCAAGAGGATCCTAAAGAGGCTACAACTCCTGACGAAAGAAGTGAGTCGAAGCGAGTACTTTGCAGGGGTGGGATTGGGTCTTTCAATCTAATTCAAACAAATGCATTTATAAAGCCCTTTTTACATCAGCAGATGCCACAAAGGGGACAGCCAGGAGTAATTAGGCCAGATAGTCCTGAGACATGATCCTAATGCTCAGGTCCTCTGGGAGGGGAGAGACAGAGAGAGAAATTGGAGAATTAGGAGCATACTTAAGTTCACACAGGACACCAGATAAGGCAGAGGACAATTTCACCAAATAGGACAGACTGACAATAGCCCACCAGCACATAGACTATTGCATCATATATACTGGAAGCTGAGACACAGGGGGGGTCTGTGGACACTGAGTTTGATGATACCTCCCGGATAGGGCCATCCAGACAGGATATAACCCCACCCACTTTGACAAAGCACAGCCTCCACACCACTAAAAGGACCACCAACTTACTTCCCTGAGACAACCCTGAGTATAGCCCACGAAGATCTCCTCCACCGCACTAGCCCGAGGGGGCACAAAACCGGACAGGAAGATCACATCAGTGACTCAACCCACTCAAGTAGAGTATAGTGAAGAAAACCTGGCGTGATGTATCCCTCCTAGGGACGGCATGGAAGAGCACTAGTAAGCCAGTGACTCAGCCCCCTTAATAGGTTCAGAGGCAGAAAATCCCAGTGGAGAGGGGAGACGGCCAGGCTGAGACAGCAAGGGTGGTTCATCATTTGCCATTCCCCTTCGCACCCCTGGACCAGACTACACTCAGTCATAGGACCTACTGAAGAGATAAGTCTTCGGTAAAGACTTAAAGGTCGAGACCGAGTCTGCGTATCTCACCTGGATAGGTAGACCATTCCATAAAAATGTAGTTCTACAGGAGAAAGCCCTGCCTCCAGCTGTTTGCTTAGAAATTCGAGGGACAATAAGGAGGCATGTGTCTTGTGATCATAGTTTACGTGTCGGTATGTACGGCAGGACCAAATCGAAGAGAGACACTACATGACCAAAGGTATGTGGACATCTGCTCGTCGAACATCTCATTCCAAAATCATGGGTATTAATAAAGAGTTGGTGCCCCCTTTGCTGCTATAATTGTCTCCACTCTTCTGGGATGGCTTTCCACTAGATGTTGGAACATTGCTGCGGGGACTTGCTGCCATTCAGCCACAAGAATGTTAGTGAGGTCGGGCACTGATGTTCGGCGATTAGACCTAGCTCGCAGTCGGTGTACCAATTCATCCCAAAGGTGTTCGATGGAGTTGAGGTCAGGCCTCTGTGCAGGCCAGTCAAGTTCTTCCACACAGATTTCAACAAACAATTTCGGTATGGACCTTGCTTTGTGCACAAGGGCATTGTCATGTTGAAACAGAGTAGGGCCTTCCCCAAACTATTCCCACAAAGTTGGAAGCACAGACTCATCTAGAATGTCATTGTATGCTGTAGTGATTTCCCTTCACTGGAACTAAGGGGCCTAGCCCAAACCATGAAAAACAGACCCAGACCATTATTCCTCTTCCACCAAACTTTATAGTTGGCTCTATGAATTTGGGCAGGTAGCATTCTCCTGGCATCCGCCAAACCCAGATTTGTCAGTCGGACTGCCAGATGGTGAAGCGTGATTCATCACTTCAGAGAACGTGTTTCCCATTTTCCAGAGTCCAATAGCGGCAAGCTTTACATCACTCCACATAATTTTGTATTTACACTACCGGTCATTTAGATCCACAATATTTATTCCATGGGACAGCACTAGATCCAGGGTTTGAATGTGGCAATGCGTAGGTTTGGAGACAGTGGGTTTTGTCCAATGATGATGGCTCCAATAGCTTTTTGGAGTGGGTCTATGGACTTTTTCATGTGAATATTGAAGTCCTCAAAATGATCTGCCAGTCCAAAAGGAATTCAGGGAACTCAGTGAGGAATGCTGTATATGGCCTAGTAGGCTGCATAGATTCCATGACTGGAAACTAAAAAGACAAAAATGCAGTCATTGTTTTTCTCATAAAGGCAGCAGCTACTCTTCCTGAGGTCCAGCAAAATGAAGGCACTTTATACAATTTAAAAAACATTACAATACATTCACGGATTTCACAACACAATGTGTGCCCTCAGGCCCCTACTCCACTACTACCATCACATATCTACAGTACTAAGTGTGCGTGCGTGTGTGCGTGCGTGCATGTGCCAGGGTTTGTGATGCTTCACAGTCCCCACTGTTCCAAAAGGTGTTTTTTAAAATGTTTTCTAAATCGAATTTTACTGCTTGTGTCAGTTACTTGATGTGGAATAGAGTTCCATATAGTCATGGCTCTATGTAGTACTGTGTGCCTCCCATAGTCTGTTCTGGACTTGGGGACTGAAGAGACCTCTTGTGGCATGTCTTGTGGGGTATGCATGGGTGTCCAAGCTGTGTGACAGTAGTTTATACAGACAGCTGGGTGCATTCAACATGTCAATACTTCTTTAAAAATAAGTAGTGATGAAGTCAATCTCTCCTCCACTTTCAGCCAGGAGAGATGGACATGCATATTATTAATATTAGCTCTCTGTGTACATCCAAGGGCCAGCCGTGCCAATTGCAATTTTCCTAAGTCCTTTTTTTGTGGCACCTCACCACACGACTGCACAGTAGTCAAGGTGCAACAAAACTAGGGCCTGTAGGACCTGCCTTGTTGATAGTGTTGTTAAGAAGGCAGAGCATCGCTTTATTATAGACAGACTTTCCCCATCTTAGCTACTACTGCATCAATATGTTTTGACCATGACAGTTTACAATCTAGGGTTACACCAAGCAGTTTAGTCATGTCAACTTGCTCGATTTCCACATTATTTATTGCAAGATTTAGGGTTTAGTGAGTGTTTTGTTCCAAATACAATGCTTTTAGTTATAGAAATATTTAGGGCTAACTTATTCCTTGCCACCCACTTTGAAACTAAAAGCTGCTCTTTGTTGAGTGTTGCAGTCATTTCAGTCGCTGTAGTAGCTGACGTGTATAGTGTGGAGTCATCCGCATACATAGACACTCTGGCTTTATTCAAAGTCAGTGGCATGTCGTTAGTAAAAATTTAAAAAAGCAAGGGGCCTAAACAGCTACCCTGGGGAATTCCTGATTCTAACTGGATTATATTTGATAGGCTTACATTAAAGAACACCCTCAGTGTTCTGTTAGACAAGTAACTCTTTATCCACAATATAGCAGGGGGTGTAAAGCCATAACACAAGTTTTGCCAGCAGCAGACTCTGATCGATAATGTCAAAGGCCGCACTGAAGTCTAACAAGACCACACAATCTTTTTATAATCAATTTCTCTCAGCCTATCATCACCCATTTTTGTAAGTGCTGTGCTTGTTGAGTGTACTTCCCTATAAGCATGCTAAAATTCAGTTGTCAACTTGTTTACTGTGAAATTGCATTGTATCTGATTAAACACATTTTTTTTCCAGAACTTTACTAAGGGTTGGTAACAGGCTGATTGGTCAGCTATTTGAGCCAGTAGAGGGGGCTTTACTATTCTTGGGTAGCGGAATGACTTTAGCTTCTCTCCAGGCCTGCGTGCACATGCTCTCTAGTTGGCTTAAATTGAAGATGTGGCAAATAGGAGTGGCAATATCGTCTGCTATTATCCTCGTCAATTTTCTATCTAGATTGTCAGACCCCGGTGGCTTGTCAATTTGGATAGACAACAATATTTTTTTCACCTCTTCCAGACTGACTTTACAGAAATCAAAAGTACAATTCTTGTCTTTCATAATTTGGTTCGATATACTTGGATGTGTAGTGTCAGCGTTTGTTGCTGGCATGTCATCCATACGTTTGCTTATCTTGCCAATGAAAAAGTAATTAGTTTGTAATAGCATGTAGGCTTTGTGATGAATGAGCCATCTGATTCAATGAATGAAGCAGCCGAGTTGGCCTTTTTTCCTAAAGTTTCATTTAAAGCTTTTTTACTTTTTTACCATCATTCTTTATATAATTTTTCTTTGTTTCATACTGTAGTTTATTTTTATTTAGTTTAGTCACATGATTTATTAATTTGTAGTATGTTTGCCAATCAGTTGGGCTGCCAGACCTAATTGTCATACCTTTTGCCTCATCCCTCTCAACCATACCATTTTTCAAGTCCTCATCAATCCAAGGGGATTTAACCGTTTTACAGTAATTTTCTTAATGGGTGTGTGCTTATTAGTAACTGGAATAAGTAGTTTCATAAATGTGTCAAGTGCAGTGTCTGGTTGCTCCTCATTACACACAACAACATTCGAATCACTGCAAAACTTATTGTATCCTCTTATACACTAGGCCCAGCCTTCGTCTCTTTGGTTTTCCTAGATATGGCTACTATATTGTGATCACTGCATTCTATGGGTCTGGATACTGCTTTTAAGCAAATATCTGCAGCATTAGTAAAATGTGATCAATACATGTTGATTTCATTCATGTGCTGTTTGTAAATACCCTGGTAGGGTGACTGACAGCCTGATCCAGGTTGCAGGCACTTGTTACAGCTGGAAGTATTTTCCTGAGTGGGCAGCTTGATGATAGCCAGTCTATTTAAAGCACCCATAAAATATACTTCTCTGTTGATATCACATACACTATCAAGCATTTCACACATATTATCCAGATACTGACTGTTAGCACTTGGTGGTCTATAGCAGCTTCCCACAAGACTGGGCTTTAGGTGAGGCAGATTAACCTGTAGCCATATTACTTCAACAGTATTTAACATTAGATCGTCTCTAAGCTTTACAGGAATGTGGTTCTGAATATAGACCGCAACACCGCCTCCGTTGGCATTTCTGTCTTTTCGGGTAGATGTTTTAACCATGTATTGCTACCACTGTATCGTCAAAGGTATTATCTACTGTAAGTAAGTTTCAGAGATAGTCAGAATATGAATGTCATCTGTTACAAGCAAGTTATTGACTTCATGGACCTTGTTTCTTAGACTACATATGTTAAAAACCTCTTTGGGCTAGACGTGGTGCTAGCGACCCACCTTGACAACACCTGGTGAAATTGCAGAGCGCGAAATTCAAATGACAGAAATAGTAATATTTAACATTCATGAAAATACATCAGAAAAAAAGTGTAACTTATTGTTAATCCAGCCACTGTGTCAGATTTCAAAAAGGCTTTACGACAAAAGCACACTATGTGATTATCTGAGGACAGCATCCAGCACACAAAAGCATTAAAAACATTTTCCAATCAGCCAGGCACGAAAGTCAGTAATAGCGATAAAATAAATGCCTTACCTTTGAAGATCTTCTTCTGTTGTCACTCCAAAAGGTCCCAGCTACATCACAAATGGTCCTTTTGTTTGATAAAGTATTTCTTTATATCCCCAAAAATATCCCCAAAGTTTAGCTGGTGCGCTTCATTCAATAATCCACCGGTTTACCTCCTTCAAAATGCATACAAAATGAATCCCAAACGTTACCAATAATCTTCTCCAAACAAGTCAAACAACATTTATAATCAAACCTCAGGTACCCTAATACGTAAATAAATGATCAAATTTAAGACGCAAAATCATTATTGTCTTTACCGGAGATAAACAACAAAGTACTCGCTCTAATCCTCGCGCGTGAAAACACTACAGCCAAAATGGGAGCCACCTAGAAAAGCGACAAATTCTAGCTCATTTTTCCAAAAACAAGCCTGAAACTCTTTCTAAAGACTGTTGACATCTAGTGGAAGCCATAGGAATGGCAATCTGGGAGGTTTTCCCTTCATATTAAAAATGACAGGCATTGGAATCAGTGGTTGGCTGAATTTCTGGATGGTTTGTCCTCTGGTTTTTGTCTGCCATATCAGTTCTGTTATACTCACAGACATTATTTCAACAGTTTTAGAAACTTTAGAGTGTTTTCTATCCTATTATATGCATATCCTAGCTCCTGGGCCTGAGTAACAGGCAGTTTACTTTGGGCACGCTTGTCATCCAGACATCAAAATATTGCCCCCTAGCCCAAAGGGCTATTTTTAGCACTTTACTGGGTTGCTTGATTGTTTTTATTGCTTTACTGAGAAGCTTATCAGAGGTAGACTTACTCATGTTATTTATGTTGGAGCTGATAGTGCAGGGTGAGCTGCAAAAAGTGGTCTTCCTACTATTGCACACTGCCTCAGTGCTATCAATGTAACTCTGGTTTATATGCTCATGATTACTGCTTACAATAGCTGTAGGATGAACAGATGTATTCGGTGCAATTAGGGGTACATAAATTAAATTACTTACATTGTTTTCCAATGCCCCTAAGATCATGTACATTTGATGCAGCATTATGATGACTCATTGTCACAATGGTAGGGATTAACTGAGCTGGTCTTGGATCATTTACCAGTCGTTGTTTTAACGCAGCCTTGAAATGCGTGGACACGATTCCAGGAGCCAAGATGATTTGAATGGACTCCATCATTCCTGGAGAGAATCATCTGTTTCCAAGTTATCAATTAAAGTGACTCCAGCAGAGCTACAGTAGTCTTTTGGCCAGATGTGTAATGTCAGCAGTCTGCTGAATCTTTCACGGCCACGGCCCAACGATGGTACTGGACCATTTGCATTAAAATACATTAAAAAATAATAATAATTTGGAGACTATTAATGCTAAAATCAGTTCTTTAAATCAAATCAAATCAACGTTTATTTGTCATGTACACCGAATACAACAGTGAATTACAGTGAAATGCTTACTTACAGGCTCTAACCAATAGTGAAAAAAAGGTATTAGGTGAACAATAGGTAAGTAAAGAAATAAAACAACAGTAAAAAGAAAGGCTATATACAGTAGCGAGGCTATACAAGTAGCGAGGCTTCATACAGACACTGGTTGTCAGGCTGATTGAGGTAGTATGTAGTTAAAGTGAAATGGTTAAAGTGACTATACATATATGATGAACAGAGAGTAGCAGTAGCTTAAAAGAGGGGTTGGCGGGTGGTGGGACACAATGCAGATAGCCCGGTTAGCCAATGTGCGGAAGCAGTGGTTGGTCGGCCCAATTGAGGTAGTATGTACATGAATGTATAGTTAATGTGACTATGCATATATGATAAACAGAGAGTAGTTGTTTTTTTTTTTTATCCAATTGTTAGTAGTTACTATCTTGTCTCATCGCTACAACTCCCGTACGGGCTCGGGAGAGACGAAGGTCGAAAGCCATGTGTCCTCCGAAACACAACCCAACCAAGCCGCACTGCTCCTTAACACAGCATGCATCCAACCCAGAAGCCAGCCGCACCAATGTGTTGGAGGAAACACTGTGCACCTGGCGACCTGGTTAGCGTGCACTGCACCCGGCCCGCCACAGGAGTTGCTAGTGAGCGATGAGACAAGGATATCCCTACCGGCCAAACCCTCCCTAACCCGGACGACGCTAGGCCAATTGTGCATCGCCCCACGGACCTCCCGGTCGCACCCAGCTGCGACAGAGCCTGGGCGCGAACCCAGAGTCTCTGGTGGCACTGCTAGCACTGCGATGCAGTGCCCTAGACCACTGCGTCACCCGGGTGGCAATTTCCTGTTTAGGAGTCTTATGGCTTCGGGCAAAAACTGTTGAGAAGCCTTTTTGTCCTAGACTTGGCACTCCGGTACCACTTGCCATGTGGCATTAGAGAGAACAGTCTATGAAGTGGTGGCTGGGATCTTTGATAATTTTTAGGGCCTTCCTCTGACACCGTCTGGTGTAATGCTACAACTCCCGTACGGGCTCGGTGCCTTGCGGTCAGAGTCCGAGCAATTGCTGTACCAGGCAGTGATGCAACCAGTGCTCTCGATGTTGCAGCTGTAGAACCTTTTGAGGATCTCAGGACCCATTCCAAATCTTTTTAGTATCCTGAGGTGGAATAGGCTTTGTAGTGCCCTCTTCACGACTGTCTTGGTGTGTTTGGACGATGATAGTTTGTTGGTGATGTGGACACCAAGGAACTTGAAGCCCTCAACCTGCTCCACTACAGCCCCGTCGATGAGAATGGGGGTGTTCTTGTTCCTCCTTTTCCTGTAGTCCACAATCATCTCCTTTGTCTTGGTTACGTTGAGGGATAGGTTGTTATTCTGGCACCACCCGGCCAGGTTTCTGACCTCCTCCCTATAGGCTGTCTCAACGTTGCCGGTGATCAGGCCTACCACTTTGTGTCGTCTGCAAACTTAATGATGGTGTTGGAATCGTGCCTGGCCATGCAGTCATGGGTGAACAGGGATCACGCAACCCTGGGGAGCTCCAGTGTTGAGGATCAGCATGGCAGATGTGTTGCTACCTACCCTCACCACCTGGGGGCGACCCGTCAGGAAGTCCAGGATCCAGTTGCAGAGGGAGGTGTTTCGTCCCAGGATCCTTAGCTTAGTGATAAGCTTTGAGGGTACTATGGTGTTGAACGCTGAGCTGTAGTCCATGAATAGCATTCTCACATGAGTGTTCCTTTTGTCCAGGTGGTTAAGGGCAGTGTGGAGTGCAATAGCGATTGCATCATCTGTAAATCTGTTTGTGCGGTATGCAAATTGAAGTGGGTCTAGGGTTTCTGGGATAATGGTGTTGATGTGAGCCATTCCCAACCTTTCAAAGCACTTCATGGCTATTAACATAAGTGCTACAGGTCTGTAGTCATTTAGGCAGGTTGCCTTTGTGTTCTTGGGCACTGGGACTGTGGTCTGCTTGAAACATGATGGTATTACAGACTCAATCAAGTGACAAAATCCATTGTCAAATGTTTTGAAATAGCCCTCCTGATGTCGTTTGACCCCACATGGACTACAACAGTGTCAGCTCCCGGGCATCTGTGGTAGAACAGTTGGAAGCAGCCTTGTTATGTCCTGTACTTATGCTCCTGGGTAGCACAGGGTTTTTGCCTTGGGGACCGAGATATTTCTCACCATAGTGCTGCCTACGATGACAGCTGGTGATGTTGAATGGGCCTGTCTCACCAGACCGTGAGGCTGGGAGCTCCGAGAATCTGAACCCGAGGTAGAAGCCACCGGAGAGGGAGACAGAACCCAGGATGAAGACGCAGGTACCTCCAGATCCGATCTTGATTGGGAAGCCACCAAGGAACCTCTGGATCCAGCGCGGCAAAGCTGTTTCTGGTCTGTGTCAACATCTCCATGGAGAGCCCAGTTGCCAGAGCACGCCTTCTTCGACTTCCACGGCGTGTGACGTACCTCCATGGCTGGTTGGTTGGTTCGAGATCGGCTCTGTTCTCCAGGGAAGGGGGAGACCCCTTCAGGATGGAACTCTGCTTAGTACTGACCAGTCGGCTGTGGAGAGCTGACACGGCGGCGAAACTTCCTCCAGATTAGAGCAGCGTCCAGCTACTGGGGTGGAAGGAAAAAAAAGTAGGTGGGGGTGGGTTCCCCAGTAGCTTATGTAGGTTTTCTACTTGCTTGCTAAGAGTAGCTACTTTGGTCCTGTAGTCCTCCGCAAGCAAGCAGTTGCTACATTGAAAGTCAATGTGGTCCACATTGTCCCGAAACAAAGCAAAGTTAACACCTCCTGCAACGCTGGAAACGTTCAATAGCAGCCTCCATTTGAGTCCACCGAGCCAGCTAGGATAGCTGGGCTTTCACGTCTCTCCCCCTATACCGAATCTGACAGGATCCCGGGACAGATAGCAGCACTCACAGCAATTTTATAAATAAATAAAAGTATATAAAAACACTGTCAGCTTTTAAACCAAGGTCTTTAGGACAGGTTTCAGTTTTGGCGTTTGACAACGTTCAACAACAACAAACATACGTCACGCTCTGATGACGTGCTCATGTTATTTATAATGAGGAGAGACCTCAGTAAATGAATTAGGCTTGATCCATGTTTCAGTCAGGCCAATCACATCAAGGTTATGATCAGTGATTAGTTCATTGACTGTGACTGCCTTGGAAGTGAGGGACCTAACACTATTTTGAGATGTGAGATATAGTTAGAGCCTTGTCTATGTTGATAGATAAAATAAGAGTAACCCTCCAGCTTGGATGGAGTCCGTCACTCTTTCAGCAGGCCAGGCTTGGTCCTGTTTGTGTGGGTGTCCCAGAAAAGAGGGCCTGTTATCTACTAATTCTGTCTTTTGGGAGGGGCAGAAAACAGTTTTCAACCAGCGATTGAGTTGTGCAACTCTCATCACTTCCCCAACTGGGAGGGGGCCAGAGACAATTACTCAATGTCAACACATCTTTCTAGCTAAGTTACACACTAATGTTATGTTTGGCTTGGTGACCTCTGACTGTTTCATCCTAACATTGTTGGTGCCGACGCGGATAACAATATCCCTATACAATCTACACCTGACAGTTTAGGCTTAGCCAGCACCATCTTCAGATTAGCCTTTATGTTGGTAGTCCTGTCCCCTGGTAAACAATGTTTGATTGCTGGATGATTTTTTAAAAGCCTAATATTGCGGGTAATAGAGATGCCAATGACTAGGGTTTTCAGTGTCAGAACTAATGGTGGGTGGCTTCGGTGGCTCAGACCCCGTAATGGGTGGAGAAGGCTCGGGCTCTGAAACCGACTCTTTGCTTAGTGGGGAAAATTGGTTGAAAGTTTCTGTCGGCTGAATGAGCGACACCAGTTGAGCATGCCGACAGCATATCCGGCTGCGTGGACTGTGCAGGGGGATTATCACTACTACCTGTATTTACTGGTGGCACAGACGCTGTATCATCCTTTCCTACACTTCAATTGCCTTTGCCTGACGACTGCATCTGAAGCCGAGCTTGCAACTCGGCTATCCTCACCGTATTTCGATAGTTCTCCTATATATTAAGAGTACAGCAACTGCAGTGAGACGGCATCATGTTATACTTAGCTTATTTTTTTCGGCCTGAGGAGGTCCTGCAGATCTATGTTCAGATAAAGCACCCGGGGTGAAAAAGTTGAATTTAAAAAGTTGTGTGAGGACAAAACTAGGACGTTGCTAAACTTGTTAAATAAAGAGTTTGATTAAATAGTTATTAAGCGTAAAAAGACACTGCCCAACACAAATGTTGGGCAGGGCAGGTAGCCAAGGAGCAGCAAACAGTACAGCAGTAAGGAGACAGTGAGGAAGTGCTCAAGTGATCAACAGCTCTTACTGACATTTAGATGTTAACTATTTCTATGTGGGACTTTTTTTTTCACTCTATTTTTATTTTTGTCTTTCTGCCTGTCTGCCTCTATTCACTCTCTATCTGCAGCCTCAGAGCACCCTGCCAGATGTGTTTGTGTGGATGATGAGTGTAGGGAAACGGGTGGCCTTTGCCAGGATCCCCTCCCACTCCATCCTCTTCTCTTTGGTGGAGGAGGAAAGGGGGAAAGACTGTGGGAAACTCACCACCATGTACTTGAAGGTATCTCCCAAATCTCTATATGGTGTTCTATACTAACTGTATTAATGTACAATATGTATCACTGTTTAATTTAATTCATACAAGTATCATATTACATTTGAATGTTATTCTATGGAATTTCGAGAACTTTGTATTCCTGTGTGGAACAAACACCAAATCAGGAGTTATCTTGTGTCTTTAGGCTCCAGGTTGCCCAGTGGGGGAGATCTTTGCTAAGCTGGAGGTGTATCTATGGCTTGGTATCACCAAATACTCCAAGAACTGTGTTACCAGCCTGCCAGCTGAGTTCAAGCCTGTGTACGAGGAGGCTATGGGCATCATCCCTGTCCCTATGAACATGGCCCCCATCAAACTCTCCTGCGAGGGTAAGAGTTCCACCTTTACCTCTGTCTCCCTCGGATGCAATACACACACTCAAACTCACTCACACACATATGCAGCCTGACACATGTAGTGGACATGAGTTGGTCTCGTGATGAGGTAGCCCCGCCTTGCGACTTCAAAATCAGTGTCACCCTCGGCCTAAGGGGGAATTCCCTTATGGAGTAATGGTCAAGATATTGTTATTTACCCACACACTCTTACATTGGCATGCACGGATGGGCACACATACAGATGTCGGCTCTTAATTTGACCAGTTTTGTTGCACAAGTTAAATAATCCTGCAGTAGGATTTGATTATTTTTAAAAACAACTGGAAATTACTTTTTATAGGCTATAGTAGGCTATAGTTTAAGTGTGAGATCTATTGAGACAAAGAGAACTGTGGTGCAGGAAAATTCTCAGCAAAGTAAAACAAATTAAATACCATATCTATATACACAAACCTGTTGCAATTTGTCACTCACAAAGTGGATAAACTACACACCCATTATTTGAATCTGACATCTTAATGAGTTTCTCCGGCTTTTCTGTATTTCCAGACAGCCGCTATTTCCAGTTGCGTGCCCATATCTACCAGGCGCGTGGCATCGTGGCAGCAGATGACAATGGACTGTCTGACCCCTTCACCAAGGTGGTGTTCTCCACACAATGCCAGGTCTCACGGGTGAGTGAGTCACAAACTGGAGGCACTTGTTAACCCACCACTGGAGTACCACCTGGGTTTCAATGGGAGGAATGGAGTTGATATACTTATGGGATAGAAGATAATATACTGTGGAAAATTAAACACCTATAGGAGGGCTAGACAGAATAGAGGAAGAATTTAACAGTTTACTATCATATAAATGATCTGTCATGATCTACTGTAAAGGGGATATTCAGGTGAACAAAATATATTGTAAATCATAAATCAACCAGTTTTAATACAAGTTGCAACAGGGAGACACCTCTAGCACTGAAGCAGAGGAAATGTCTAACTCGCCTTCTTTCAGCAGGCCCTTATATTTTAATCTCACAGTACCAATGTTCTGTAAACATCAGCCCGGGAGGTTTGAACACAATCAAAACAAAAGACACTGACAACTTTGCCAGCTGCTACAGAATCAGAGTGTTCAGAATCACACAAGGTCATCAATACAATAACAAATCGGTGTCCTCGGTCCTTGTACAGCCAGTCTGGCGTCAATCGCTATCAACAGATATTAGTTTCATACATAACATACTGCATCGAGTCTAGTGAACATCAACCCTGAGAATCACAAATAGAACTCTGGAAATCCGTCTCAGATTATTGCATGGTTTGCTTTTTCCGTAAAGTTTAAAAAAAATCTGACACAGCAGTTGCATTAACTTCATATGGCTGCAGGGGCAGTATTGAGTAGCTTGGTTGAAAAGGTGCCCATTGTAAACGGCCAGCTCCTCAGTCTCAGTTGCTAATATATGCATATTATTATTAGTATTGGATAGAAAACACAAAAGTTTCCAAAACTGTCAAAATATTGTCTGTGAGTATAACAGAACTGATATTGCAGTGAGGAAAATCAAAACAGGAAGTGGCCTCTATTTTGAAAACTCCATGTTCCATAGCCTCCCTTTGCTGGATTTAAAGGGATATGAACCAGATTCCTTTTCCTATCGCTTCCTCAAGGTGTCAACAGTCTTCAGACATAGTTTCAGGCTTTTATTTTGAAAAAGGAGCCAGAACGATAACATCGCTTCAAGTGGTCACATGAGTTTTGCTTGCGCAACAGAATTTGGACAGCCATTGTTTCCCCCTCTCCTACTGTGAAAGACATTTGCGGTTGAAATGTTATTGATTATATATTTTAAAAACAACCTGAGGATTGATTATAAAAAACGTTTGACATGTTTCTGTGGACATTATGGAAACTATTTGGAATTTTCGTCTGCGTTGTCGTGACTGCTCTTTCCTGTGGATTTCTGAACATAACGCGACATACAAACAGAGGTATTTTGGATATAAAAATCATCTTTATGGAACAAACGGAACATTTGTTGTGTAACTGGGAGTCTCGTGAGTGAAAACCTCCGAAGATCATTAAAGGTAAACGATTAATTTGATTTCTTTTCTGATGTTCGTGACCGAGCTACCTGATGCTAAGTGTACTTAATGTTTTATCGTGCGATCGATAAACTTACACAAACGCTTGGATTGCTTTCGCTGTAAAGCATAATTTCACAATCTAACACGACAGGTGGATTAACAAAAGGCTAAACTGTGTTTTCCTATATTGCAATTGTGATTTCATGAATATAAATATTTATAGTAATATTTATTGTATGTATTGCTATGCTATTCAGCGGTTGTTGATGACACTTATCCCGATAGGGGCATTGCAGCCATAACAAGTTAAGGAGACGTATATCTATATTTCCATGTCTAACAATTGGCTGTGTTTTTCCGTGAGTTGGTGGTGACCTAACACAATCGTTTGTGGTGCTTTCGCTGTAAAGCCTATTTGAAATCGGACAGTGTGGTGGGATTAACAACAATATTACCTTTAAAACGGTATAAGATACATGTATGTTTGAGGAATTTTAATTATGAGATTTCTGTTGTTTTGAATTTGGCGCCCTGCACTTTCACTGGCTGTTGTCATATTGATCCCGTCAACGGGATTGCAGCCATAATAAGTTTTAATCATTCTTAACTGAATATTAACTTCTTTTTTTTAATATTCCCCATTACATCTACTATCATGGATTATCATAGAAAAGCAACAGTTTGTGCACTAACAAAATCCCAAATCAACCTTCAAAATCACCTGTCACACATGCAATGAAACAATCTGGAACAATGCAGTTTTGGACGATGTGTTTGAAGTCTGTCAGTACCCATAATAATACAGTAATGATCTCTTTATTAATGAAATGCAAACATGCCCTGCACAAATAAGTACCCATGTATGTACAGTAGGTCTACATGACTTCCTTCATTGTTTTTTGTGGTTGTATTTTAGGTGATGGAGGAGACTCTCTCCCCGACCTGGTGTGAGCTGCTCCTGTTTGACCAGATCCTCATGGAGGGTAGTAAGGACCAATTAAGAGACGACCCCCCAATAATCATCATTAATGTCTATGATTACGACACAATGGTAAACTCTGTTATGCTATGAATCAAGTATGGCTATTTTTGTAAACTAGTGTTGTTGTGAATTATTTGTTCTACTGCCTGGGTTGAGTGCTAAATGTCTGACCTCTTTTGTATATGCGAGGTAGTAGAGAAATAAGTGTAGCCGATCCTATGCCACCCCATATTTAAACCAGAGAATGGGGAGCTTTGCCTAACCATACAATACAGGTTCTTAGATCTGTTGGGAGGGAAGAGGCTGAGACTGGAATGACGTTCTGATATTTATTATACAGAATGTCTCTTCATGAAATGTATAGAAAGTATTTCAATGATTGGCAAAGGAAAAATAATTATATGAAACAATGAAAATACAATAATATTAAATCCTTGTTGACGCTGCCACTGTAATCTAGGCTGTAGTCAAGATTAGCAGTAGTGCACTCAAGGAATGGGCCGTGGCAAGAGTTAAGAGTTCTATGGGAGACGAGTCTATACCACCCGCAACATCTGCATAAAGAACTGCAACACAGACGACAGTATGATGCCTGAATAACTCCTATCAGTCTATGTTCAATTGTCAGGAACAAAAGCAATACATTATGCCCAAGGACTAAGCCAAACCAAAATAGTAAAGGTGCCTGCATACTAGATTGGATTGTTCCTAGCAGAACTCGGTGAGTCGAAGTGAAAACCTATGCCTCTCATATAACCCTTAAATGACCTTTGCCTAAAAAACTATTTAAAAATGCAATAGTACTGTTGGTCCCTCTTGAGACACTGTAGCCAGCATACTGTACACTTCCTCAAAAGTCCGAATTAATCTAATATAGCTCAAGAAATCTGTAATACATTTGGACATTTTTGCCAAGGAGGTCTTAGTCGCGCAAAAGTACACCAAATCAAATGTATTTATATAGCCCTTCTTGCATCAGCTGATGCCACAAAGTGCTGTACAGAAACCCAGCCTAAAACCCCAAACAGCAAGCAATGCAGGTGTAGAAGCACGGTGGCTAGGAAAAACTCCCTAGAAAGGCCAAAACCTAGCAAGAAACCTAGAGCGGAACTAGGCTATGAGGGGTGGCCAGTCCTCTTCTGGCTGTGCTGGGTGGAGATTATAACAGAACATGGCCGAGAAGTTCAAATGTTCATAAATGACCAGCATGGCCAAATAATAATAATCACAATAGTTGTCGAGGGTGCAACAGGTCAGCACCTCAGGAGTAAATGTCAGTTGGCTTTTCATAGCCGATCATTGAGAGTATCTCTACCACTCCTGCTGTCTCTAGAGAGTTGAAAACAGCAGGTCTGGGACAGGTAGCACGTCCAGTGAACAGGTCAGGGTTCCATAGCCGCAGGCAGAACAGTTGAAACTGGAGCAGCAGCACAGCCTTAACAGGAAGCCAGTGTAGGGAGGCTAGCACTGTAATAATTCTAGTCAGTGCTAAATACATCTGCTAGAATCCTAACTGAATTTTATTTAGTGCTTTATCCGGGTAGCCAGAAAGAAGAGTATTGCAGTAGTCTAACTTAGAAGTGACAAAAGCATGGATTCATTTTTCTGCATCATTTTTGGACAGAAAATTTCAGATTTTTGCAATGTTATGTAGATGGAAAAAAGCTGTCCTTGAAACAGTCTTGATATGTTCGTCAAAAGAAAGATCAGGGTCCAGAGTAATGCCGAGGTCCTTCACAGTTTTATTTGAGACGACTGTACAACCATCAATATTAATTGTCAGATTCAACAGAAGATCTCTGTTTCTTGGGACCTAGAACAAGCATCTCTGTTTTGTCCGAGTTTAAAAGTAGAAGGTTTGCAGCCATCCACTTCCTTATGTCTGAAACACAGGCTTCCAGCGAGGGCAATTTTGGGGCTTCACCATGTTTCATCGAAATGTACAGCTGTGTGTCATCCGCATAGCAGTGAAAGTTAACATTATGTTTTCGAATGACATCCCCAAGAGGTAAAATATATAGTGAAAACAATAGTTGTCCTAAAACGGAATCTTATTATGTTCAACATAGGAGGGCCAAGCACAGGAAGCAGCTCTTTCAGTAGTTTAGTTGGAATAGGGTCCAGTATGCAGCTTGAAGGTTTAGAGGCCATGATTATTTTCATCATTGTGTCAAGAGATATAGTACTACAACACTTGAGTGTCTCCCTTGATCCTAGGTCCTGGCAGAGTTGTGCAGACTCAGGACAACTGAGCTTTGGAGGAATAAGCAGATTTAAAGAGGTGCCTGTAATTTGCTTTCTAATGATCATGATCTTTTCCTCAAAGAAGTTCAGGAATTTATTACTGCTGAAGTGAAAGCCATCCTCTCTTGGGGAATGCTGCTTTTATTTAGCTTTGCTACAGTATCAAAAATACATTTTGGACTGTTCTTATTTTCCTCAATTAAGTTGGAAAAATTGGATGATCGAGCAGCAGTGAGGGCTCTTCGATACTGCACGGTACTGTCTTTCCAAGCCAGTCGAAAGACTTCCAGTTTGTTGTGGCGCCATTTCCGTTCCAATTTTCTGGAAGCTTGCTTCAGAGCTCGGGTATTTTCTGTATACCAGGGAGCTAGTTTCTTATGACAAATGTTTTTAGTTTTTAGGGGTGCGACTGCATCTAGGGTATTGCGCAAGGTTAAATTGAGTTCCTCAGTTAGTTGGTTAACTGATTTTTGTCCTCTGACGTCCTTGGGTAGGCAGAGGGAGTCTGGAAGGGCATCAAGGAATCTTTGGGTTGTCTGAGAATTTATAGCACAACTTTTGATGATCCTTGGTTGGGGTCTGAGCAGATTTGTTGCAAACGTAATACAATGGTGGTCCGATAGTCCAGGATTATGAGGAAAAACATTAAGATCCACAACATTTATTCCATGGGACAAAACTAGGTCCAGAGTATGACTGTGGAAGTGAGTAAGTCTGGAGACATGTTGGACAAAACCCACTGAGACGATGATGGCTCCGAATGCCTTTTGGAGTGGGTCTGTGGACATTTCCATGTGAATATTAAAGTCACCAAAAATTGGAATATTATCTGCTATGACAGCAAGATCCGATAGGAATTCAGGGAACTGAGTGCGGAACGCTGTATATGGCCCAGGAGGCCTGTAAACAGTAGCTATAAAAAGTGATTGAGTAGGCTGCATAGATTTCATGACTAGAAGCTTAAAAGACAAAAACGTTTTGTTTTTTTTGTAAATTGAAATTTGCTATCGTAAATGTTAGCAACACCTCTGCCTTTGCGGGATGTGCGGGGGATATGGTCACTAGTGTAACCAGGAGGTGAGGCCTCATTTAACACAGTAAATTCATCAGGCTTAAGCCAGGTTTCAGTCTGGCCTATCATATCAAGATTGTGATCAGTGATTAGTTAATGGACAATAACTGCCTTGGAAGTGAAGGGTCTAAACATTAATAAGTAACCCTATTTTGAGATGTGAGGTATCACAATCTCTTTCAATAATGGCAGGAATGGAGGAGGTCTTTATTCTAGTGAGATTGCTAAGGCGAACACCGCCATGTTTAGTTTTGCCCAACCTAGACACGGTCTCAATGGGGATAGCTGCGCTGACTTTACTGACTGTGCTAGTGGCAGACTCCACTAAGCTGGCAGGTTGGCTAACAACCTGCTGCCTAGCCCGCACCCTATTTCATTGTAGAGCTAGGGGAGTTAGAGCCCTGTCTATGTTCGTAGATAAGATTAGAGCACCCCTCCAGCTAGGATGGAGTCCGTCACTCCTCAACAGGACAGGCTTGGTCCTGTTTCTGGGTGAGTCCCAGAAAGAGGGCCAATTTTGTACAAATTTTATCTTTTGGGAGGGGCAGAAAACAGTTTTCAACCAGCAACTCTGCAGTAGAGCTCATCACTCCCCCTAACTGGGAGGGGGCCAGAGACAATTACTCGATACCAACACATCTTTCTAGCGGATTTACACGCTGAAGCTACGTTGCGCTTGGTGACCTCTGACGGTTTCATCCTAGCATCGTTGGTGCCGACATGGATTACAATATCCCTATACTCTCTACACTTGCCAGTTTTAGCTTTAGCCAACACCATCTTCAGATTATCCTTAACGTCGGTAGCCCTGCCCCCTGGTAAACAATGTATGATCGCTGGATGATTCGTTTTAAGTCTAATACTGCTGGTAATGGACTTGCCAATGACTAGGGTTTTCAATTAGTCAGAGCTAATGGTGGGAAGCTTTGGCGTCTCAGACCCCGTAATGGGAGGAGTAGAGACCAGAGAAAGCTTGGCCTCTGACTCCGACTCGCTGCTTAATGGGGAGAACCGGTTGAAAGTTTCTGTTGGCTGAATTAGCGACACCGGTTGAGCATTCCTACAGCATTTCCCTCCAGAAGCCATGAGAAAGTTGTCCGGCTGCGGGGACCGTGCAAGGGGATTTATACTACTATCTGTGCTTACTGGTGGCACAGACGCTGTTTCATCCTTTCCTACACAGAAATTACCCTTGCCTAACGATTGCGTCTGAAGCTGGGCTTGCAGCACAGCTATCCTCACCACAAGGCGATCATTCTCCTGTATATTATGAGTACAGCGACTGCAATTAGAAGGCATCATGTTAATGTTACTACTTAGCTTCGGCTGGTGGAGGTCCTGACGAACCACGTCCAGATAAAGCGTCATCTCAACATCAACTGTTTAGAGTAGACTGTGTGAAAATCAGGCCTTCATGGTTGAATTGCTGCAAAGAAACCACTACTAAAGGACACCAATAATAAGAAGAGACTTGCTTGGGCCAAGAAACACAAGCAATGGACATTAGACCCGTGGAAATTTGTCATCTGGTCTGGAGTCCAAATTGGAGATTTTTGGTTACAACCGCCATGTCTTTGTGAGATGCGTTGTGGGTGAACGGATGATCTCCACATGTGTATTTCCCACCGTAAAGAATGGAGTAGGAGGTGTTATGGTGTGGGGGTGCTTTGCTGGTGACACTGTCTGTGATTTATTTAGAATTCAAGGCACACTTAACCAGCATGGCTACCACAGCATTTTGCAGCGATACACCATCCCATCTGGTTTAGGCTTAGTGTAAGGGCTATTTTACCAAGAAGGAGAGTGATGGAGTGCTGCATCAGATGACCGGGCCTCCACAATTTGAGATGGTTTGGGATGAGTCTGACCGCAGAGTGAAGGAAAAGCAGCCAACAAGAGCTCAGCATATGTGGGAACTCCTTCAAGATGTTTGAAAAAGCATTCCTCATGAAGCTGGTTAAGAGAATGCCAAGAGTGTGCAAAGCTGTCACCAAGGCAAAGGGTGGCTATATTGAAGAACCTAAGATATAAAATATATATAGATTTGTTTAACACTTTTTTGGCTACTACATTATTCCATGTGTTATTTCATACTTTTGATGTCTTCACTATTATTCTACATTGTAGAAAATAGTAAAAATAAAGAAAAACCCTTGAATGAGTAGGTGTGTCCAAACTTTTGCCTGGTACTGTACTTATCCAGCAGCAATGCCACACACTACATACACCGGGACGGCAGAGGAGGGCACAGCCATTGCGGTCACAATAGTGAGGGCGAGTGCCCCTTATCACACCTCCATCCCACCTACCCAAAAAACATACCAGGCTTCAGAGGTTACACTAAAACTAAGATTATCCAGGGTGGGATACTAAAACTAAATGCACCAATACATGTGTTAAAGAGCCCGTACCAATAAATAATTAAATTACTAAAACCAATAACATTATCATGTTCCGGTTTCCGGTCACTGATCCTGGCGACTATCTTCAAATGTAACATGGGGGATTTGTATAGCCTAAAGCATGAAAGACACAGAGAATCTCACTGTCGATAGACTGACGATAAGCAATAATCACAGCCGGAAGCCGTTTCTTCTCTTGCTAGAACAAAAGCGGTACCTGTTGCATGCCGACCCGGTAATGACGAACCTACTGTTTCTACTTCGCAATGCTCATCTAGCTAGCTAAACATTTGGCAAAATTATCTCAGATAGCTTGGAATCTCTAGACCAGGGGTGTCCAACTCATTACATGGAGGGCCAAGTGTCTGCGGCTTTGAGTTTTTCCCCTTTTCAATTAAGACCTAGACATTCAGGTGAGGGTAGTTCCTTACTAATTAGTGACCTTAATTCATCAATCAAGTACAAGGGAGGAGTGAAAACACTCAGTCCTCTGTCGAATGAGTTTGACACGTGCTCTAGACCATAAGAAATACAGACAGACATGCATTGCCAAAAAACGCTACTGCCACCTTCTGGTTTGGAGTATTTTAACAAGGCTGACGACCTCCAAGGTCTTTGCTGTGTGAACACAAAATACATTCTGTTCAGAAGTGCTAAGTATTGTCGGCAGGCAAACATTTGACAATCCTACCAGTATGTCTGAGGTTTTACTGTTCCTGAAGCCGATTCTACCCCGTCTTTTTTTTTACACGAGGTGGGAGGTTCTCTGGACTATTCTACCACACAGGTTATCTTTCACACAGGGAGGGAAGCATTGGAATAACCAGTCAGATATGATAAAAAAAGACATGTTTTATTCATAGAAACTGGAGCAACTCAAGGAGAGCTTGTTCTCTCTCAGTCAGTAACTACCATAGCTTTGGGTTCAACAGGTTACAGTTTGTTATCACAAATCAACTTCATCACAGAAAGGTATTCAATAAGTAACTTATTCAAGTGTTCAATATCAGGAAGTATCAATAAACACTATGGTTTCTGGCTCAGCAATATTGAAACACAACATACCTAGGGAGGTGTGCCATAAACATAATCACAATTCATTCTCATCATAGATTTGGTCTAGGCCAGAGGTTCTCAAAGTGGGGTCCGTGTACAATGTACTGCAAGGGGTCTGTGGCCAGATCTCAATATACACTGAGTATACAAAAACATTAGGAACCCCCCCCGCCCCTTTTGCTCTCAGAACAGCCTCAATTTGTCAGAACATGGACTCTACAAGGTGTCGAAAGAGTTCCACAGGGATGCTGGCCCATGTTGACTCCAATGGGTCCCACAGTTGTGTGTAGGTGGCATTTGGCTGGATGTCTTTTGGGTGGTTGACCATTCTTGATGCACACAGAAAACTGTTGAGTGTGAAAAACCCAGCAGCGGTGCACTTCTTGACACAAACCGGTGTGCTTGGCACCTACTACCATACCCCGTTCAAAGGCACTTAAATATTTTTTCTTGCCCATTCACCCTCTAATTGCACACCAATCCATGTCTCAATTGTCTCAAGGCTTAAAAATCCTTCTTTAACCTGTCTCCTCCCCTTCATCTATACTGATTGAAGTGGATTTAACAAGAGACATCAATAAGGGATCATAGCTTTCACCTGGATTCAACTGGTCAGTCTATGTCATGGAACGAGCAGGTTTTCTTAATGTTTTGTATACTCAGTATATATATATACTTTATTAAATTAATATTACTAACATATTAAACAAATGTATCCATGGAATACATTTAGAGGGTGTAATACAATGTAATCTTAATCTACAATTTATGTTCTTAACCCTGGGCAACATGGGCCTTGGAGGCTCACAGGGATATTGCTTTCCACAGTACTGGCTTTATTTTTTTTTACAAATAAATGCACTGTAATTTAAGCTTTAAAACTGCAACGTTTTCTCTTTGCCTCGTGGAAAAATGTGTAGAATTGCAGGGTATTAGCTTTAAAGTTGCAACAACAAAAAATCTTTGCCCCCTGGCAAAATGTGTAGAATTGCAGGAAATTAGCTTGAAAACTGCAAAACGTTCTCTCTGATTTCAAGAGGTGGGTCTTTAAAATGTTTCTTTCCCGGGCCCGAGACTTGATTTGTCTGGCCATGCTCTGCCGAAGTCATGGTAAAACTTTTTGTATGCTATTTTTTTTATCTCATTTGAGTTGTGTACTGATTATGACTGAGGGGTCTCTGATGAATTTGTTATCACAAAAGGACTCCAAGTTTGATAACCCCAGGTGTAGGCCACAGTCGCCGCACTTGTCCTTCCAAGGCACGCCAGCCTGCAAATAGTAAGGGGATTCCCTAAATGAATGAAACGGACAAACATTTATACCTTGGGCCACGTTCTTAATTACAACGGGGCACACCTGGGAACAAACAGGCCAAGAGACCGGTTCAATTATACAATTAGGAATTAGAATAGGATCTCTATGGGTTCAAGACAATTCAGCAGTTCTACCCTGTTACATCTTTCGCATATACAAGGACATTTGCTGACCCTAAAATGACAGGACATCATGATGCCAAATAAGTTATCCTAATATCCAATTAGGACAACAGTTTGTCAATAAAATCCCTTAAAAATAACTATCAGTTGAAAACATGCATACACAGGTGGTCATCAGGCACTTCACCCAGGTCTCATGTATTTCTCTGTGTTAACAATGTCACAGGGGAGTCCTGAGCCCCTGGGCCGAGCGTTCGCTGAGCCGGAGCTGAAGTTTGTGGAGGAGCCATATAAGAAGCCCATGCTGAAGTTCTTTGACATTAGCCGAGGCAAAGCCTCAGCGGGGGAGCTCCTGGCGGCCTTTGAGCTGATAGAGCTGGACTACTCAAGCTTTGGAGAGGTCAGACACTTAAAGCATTAGTTTCCTATGGAAATAGTAAGGTCAGAAGCCCTGCTTTATAAGGAAAACAATATAGCAAGTGAGTGAATGAGTGAGTGAGACTGGACAGGGGAGATGGAGAGAGAGATTGGAATGTCAAAGCAAATAGAGACTATCTTATACGTTATTAAGCCACTATGTTTACACTTATGGTGTGCTAAATATATTAATAATTTAGATGTATATAGGCTCCACGAAGGTAGCATTGCTGCTGTGGTTGGGAAAGTATACTCTTTCTGACTTTTTTTCTCCTCTCTATCTACCCAGCCATCACTACCTGCTGATGTGTACCCCAGGGAGCCTGAGTATCTAAAGGAAGAGAAGTGTTACATCATCCCAGATGGGGTTAGGCCTGTACTGAAGAAATTTCGTATAGAAGTAGGTGAAAACCTTTCCTCTATAAAATGTGTATGACATTATAACATATGTCACTTTAAAAAAAGCTTTTTATCCAAAGTGACTTATACAGTACAGTGAGTGCATACAGTATTATTTGTATGTGATCCCTGTGGGATATGAACCCAAAACATTGGTGTTGCTAGCGCAACACTTACCAACTGAACTATATCAATACCTTTTGATGGCTGCTGTACTACAGTATGTTGAGTGTGTTTCCTATCATGTGATGCTGCTGCCTCAGTGCTATGGTATGTTGAGTGTCAGTTGAAACCACTGTGATGCTTGTGTTCATTTGAACATCTTGGCCATGTTCTGTTATAATCTCCACCCGGCACAGCCAGAAGAGGACTGGCCACCCCTCATAGCCTGGTTCCTCTCTAGGTTTCTTCCTAGGTTCCTGCCTTTCTAGGGAGTTTTTCCTAGCCACCGTGCTTCAACACCTGCATTGCTTGCTGTTTGGGGTTTTAAGCTTGGTTTCTGTACAGCTCATTGTGACATCAACTGATGTAAGAAGGGCTTTATAAATACAATTGATTGATTGTGTTCAGGTGCTGTACTGGGGTGTGCGAGACCTGAAGAGGGTCAACCTGTTTGAAGTGGAGAGGCCTCAAGTGAGAATGGAGTGTGCGGGACAAAGGATCGAGTCAGAGGAAATCGAGGGCTACAAAGTCCTTCCCAACTTCAAAGAGGTTGTCAAACACTTTGATGTGGTAAGTACTTATTTTCCACTGACAAAACTGGCCCACTGTGTTTAATATTGAACTGTAGCTCCAGGTTTTAGATGTGAATTTTTAACATGAGTACTTGTAGTACAAGCTAAATTCACCAGAAGGATTACTTCAAGGGGGGTTGGACACATTTGCTGCCTTTAGTCCAGCCATTCATTTAGTGTAAGAGTACAAAAGTCTGATGCTTGATGATCAGAATGTATGCTGGTTTTTGTCCCCATCTGGCATCTTTCAATCAGAGACCAAATTATACCGATCAATGACACTAATTGATCAATTAAGTCTCATAGAGAAATGACAAACAGAACTGTGGCCCTCAAGGGACTATTTATTTTTGTACTTTTATTTAACTATGTAAGTCAGTTAAGAACAAATAAACCCTAACCCGGACGACGCTGGGCCAATTGTGCACCGCCCTATGGGACTCCCAATCACGGCCGGTTGTGATACAGCCTGGAATCGAACTGTCTGTAGTGACGCCTCTAGCAGTGACTTAGACCGCTGCGCCACTCGGGAGCCACCAACTAGAGTTGTGCATCCCTGATCTCCAGTTTCTTGTTTTATCCCCCTATAGGACCTTCCAGAGCTGACATACCTTCACCCTCCTCTCACCATCTTTGTGATGGAGCAGCGGGCATTCGGGAGGCTGGTACTGGTGGGCACACACGTGGTCCAAAGTCTGATGCAATTTGCACCAAAAAACCTGGAGGAATGGGGAGACGATGAGGAGGAGCCTGAAAGTTGGGGTACGAGTGACTAACATGTTAGTCCTATCTTTTACCCTAGGTCTTTTTTTGTTTACAGATAAACCTATCAGGACTCAGGATGAGACCCAGATGCAGACACAGGAGGCGGATGGTTCAGTTCTCAGATAATTTATTATAACACAGGGAGCAGGCAAAGGGTAGGTCGAAGAGGCAGAGGTTCGTGACCAGATCAGAGTCCGACAGGTACTGGACGGCAAGTAGGCTCAGGGTCAGGGTCAGGGCAGGCAGAAAGGTCAGAACCGGAAAAGCTAGAAACAAAAAACTAGAGAGCAGGGAAAACAGGAAACACGCTGGGACAACCTGACAATACAAGATGTACTGGCAACAGACAAACAGAAAATGCAGGTAAAAATACATAGGGGATGAATCAAAATCAAATTGTATTGGTCACATACATGGTTAGCAGATGTTATTGCGAGTGTAGCGAAATGCTTGTGCTTCTAGGTCCGTCAGTGCAGCAATATCTAACAAGTAATATCTAACAATTCCACAACAAATACCTTATACACACAAATCTAAGTAAAGGAATGGAATAAAATATACGGATGAGCAATGTCAGAGCGGCATAGGCTAAGATGCAATAGATAGTAAAGAATACAGTATATACAGTGCCTTGCAAAAGTATTCATCCCCCTTGGCGTTTTTCCTATTTTGTTGCATTACAACATGTAATTTAAATTGATTTTTATTTGGAATTCATGTAATGGACATACACAAAATAGTCCAAATTGGTGAAGCGACATGAAAAAAAAGACTTGTTTAAAAAAATGTAAAAACATTAAAGTGGTGCGTGCATATGTATTCACCCCTTTGCTATGAAGCCAATTTATACGATCTGGTGCAACCAACTACCTTCAGAAGTCACATTATTAGTTAAATAAAGTCCACCTGTGTGCAATCTAAGTGTCACATGATCTCAGTATATTTACACCTGTTCTGAAAGGCCCCAGAGTCTGCAACACCACTAAGCAAGGGGCACCACCACGCAAGCGGCCCCATGAAGACCAAGGAGCTCTCCAAACAGGTCAGGGACAAAGTTGTGGAGAAGTACAGATCATGGTTGGGTTATAAAAAAATATCAGAATCTTTGAACATCCCACAGAGCACCATACACTCCACAGAGATGGGCTTTACGGAAGAGTGGCCAGAAAAAAAGCAATTTCTTAAAGTAAAGAATATGAAACACGTTTGGTGTTCGCCAAAAGGCATGTGGGAGACTCCCCAAACATATGGAAGAAGGCACTCTGGTCAGATGAGACTAAAATTGAGCTTTTTGGCCATCAAGGAAAACGCTATGTATGGTGCAAACCCAACACCCCGAGAACATCATCCTCACAGTGAAGCATGGTGGTGGCAGCATCATGAATACAGGGAAATTCCTGAAGGAAACCGGTTTCAGTCTTTCAGAGATTTGAGACTGGAACGGAAGTTCACCTTCCAGCAAGACAATGACCCTAAGCATACTGCTAAAGCAACACTCGAGTGGTTTAAGCGGAAACATTTAAATGTCTTGGAATGGCCTAGTCAAATCCCAGACCTCAATCCAATTGAAAATCAGTGGTATGACTTAAAGATTGCTGTATACCAGTGGAACCCATCCAACTTGAAGGAGCTGGAGCAGTTTTGCCTTGAAGAATGGGCAAAAATCCCAGTGGCTAGATGTTCCAAGCTTATTGAGACATACCCCAAGAGACTTGCAGCTGTAATTGCTATTACAGGTGGCTCTACAAAGTATTGCACGCTCAAGTTTTCAGTTTTTGTGTTATTTCTTGTTTGTTTCACAATAAAAAATACTTATTCAATCAAAATATTCAACAATATCAAAAGCTTTTGACAGGCCCTCAAACAAAGCAGCACATTTATTTTTAGTGTCTTAAAGCACTGACAAGATCATTAATAACTAAAGTGGTTGCTATAATAGTGTATGCCCATGCCAAAACCCTGATTGAGGGCAAAGTTGAATATTTACCAAGGACTCAATCTTAACTGGACAGGAAAGCCTTGAAATGGGACGATAATGATCAATACTATCCCGCCCTTATGGAGTGGCAGCACAAGAGCTGATTTCCATAATTTGGGAATATTTCCTGATAACAATGTTAAATTAAATATATGGGTTATTGAGCCAACCACGATGCACACTTAAGCAGACCGGATCCAATTGTTTGTTCTCTGTTGATTTCTTGTTGTCTATTGCTAGCAAAGCATCCATGACTTACTTTTCTGTAAATATCCCCCCCCAAAAAAGCTTTAACTATCATTTCTCTGATCATTCAACAAGTTTCCCATATCAGCATCCAGCCCAGTATCATTGTGACCTTAGCAGTTCTTTCTAAGAGAGCCTGCTGAAATAAAATTATTAAATGCATCAATGATGGCATTTTTTTTCCAGAATGAGGCCTGTGGCTGAATTAATTTGTTGTGGCAGAGAGGAGGAAGTAGAAACCTTCAGTGATTTGACAGTTTTTCAAGAACTTAGCAGGGTTCCCATTACAATACGAAAGAGCGGTAACATTTAGCCTTTCTGATTTGTCTTACACAATTATTCCTCAGTTGCTTGACCCAAGCATAATTTATTTTATTAATGACTCGGATCAATCAGAGTTGACTTTGAAGGATCTTTAGGGTTGGGCCGTGTAGGCTTAGTCTCCAGCTGGGTTAGGTTTAGGTCATTACACGTCTTTTAGATTGTCTGAAGCCTGCATTTCCCAATCATAATTTAGGTCACCCAGGATAATAACTTCTGATTTAGTAAAAAAAAAAGACAACATACTAAATTCAGCAAAAAAAGAAACGTCCTCTCACTGTCAACTTTGTTTATTTTCAGCAAACTTAACATGTGTAAATATTTGTATTAACATAACAAGATTCAACAACTGAGACATAAACTGAACAAGTTCCACAGACGTGACTAACAGAAATTTAATAATGTATCCCTGCACAAAGGGGGGGTCAAAATCAAAAGTAACAGTCAGTATCTGGCAGAGGTGGGACCAAGTCATTGTTTCACAAGTCACATGTAAGTCTCAAGTCTTAGCACTCAAGTCCGAGTCAAGTCTCAAGTCAAGACCGTCAAGTATTAAGTCAAGTCTCAAGTCCTAAACTTTGAGTTTCGAAACAAGTCATAATGTGCTCTTCACCAAATGTAATACCATTTCATATTTAAATAATAGTTAGAATATTACATTAACGCAAATCATGAATGCTTTTAAAAATATCTATGTATTTATTACTTAAACGTTATATTTCCATGGAAATACATGGGTAGCCATTTGAAAGACCCCCCCAATAGTGATCGACTATTGAGAATCGCTATGGGGTGCAATCGGGCGATGTAGGCTTGTACACAATCGCCCAACCTTAACACACACACCCTTAACACACACACACACACACACTCTCTGTGTGTGGTTACAGTAGGCTAACGTATGTTAATGGTTTTTAGGAACAGCAGTAACATCAGGCAGGATTTCGGCTACCAACTGCCTAGCCATTTGTAGCTCAATCTTGGGTGAAATGATCACGTTCCCTCACTGACTGACTGTGTGGAGGTTCATTGATTTAACGTTATGTTAGTCTACATGCTAGACTAGCAAAGTTATACATTTTTTTTGCCAATATTAGCCACGACTTACCGTTCTTTGTGCAGCTTCAAATGTCGAACAAAGTTGTAAATTGTTGCCCTCCGTCTATATTTTTTTTCCCGCATGTTTTGCAAGTTGCAATCTGTTTTTTGTCTTTATATCCGAAAATAATAATTTGGGGTATTATCTTTCCAAGGGCTCCATCTGAATTTACCTGCCGACGTACCTCTGCACTGCCATGCACAAGTTTTTCTCAGCTGGCACAATTTGATTGGCTGCTGTCAGATTCAAACTGTAATCAGTTAAATGAAGAGTTGATGCACTGCACACTTTTTTAAATAGCATACTTTTTCATATTTGTGATTGGGGAGGGTATCAAGTCAGGTCGAGTCAAAAGGCTCAAGTCCAAGTTAAGTCACGAGTCATTGGTGTTAAAGTCAAAGTCGAGTTGCAAGTCATCATATTTGTGACTTGAGTCTGACTCGAGTCCAAGTCATGTGACTCGAGTCCACACCTCTGGTATCTGGTGTGGCCACCAGCTGCATTAAGTACTGCAGTGCATCTCCTCCTCATGAACTGCACCAGATTTGACATTTCTTGCTGTGAGATGTTACCCCACTCTTCCACCAGGGCACCTGCAAGTTCCTGGACATTTCTGGGGGGAATAGCCCTAGCCCTCACCCTCCGATCCAACAGGTCCCAGACGTGCTCAATGGGATTGAGATCCGGGCTCTTCGCTGGCCATGGCAGAACACTGACATTTCTGTCATGCTGGAGGGTCATGTCAGGATGAGCCTGCAGGAAGGGTACCACATGAGAGAGGAGGATGTCTTCCCTGTAAAGCACAGCGTTGAGATTGCCTGCAATGACAACAAGCTCAGTCCGATGATGCTGTGGCACACCGACCCAGACCATGACGGATCCTCCACCTCCAAATCGATCCCGCTCCAGAGTACAGGCCTCGGTGTAACGCTCATTCCTTCGACGATAAACGCAAATCCAAGTCAGAGACAAAACCGCGACTCATCAGTGAAGAGCACTTTTTGCCAGTCCTGTCTGGTGCCCATAGGCGACATTGTTACCGGTGATGTCTGGTGAGGACCTGCCTTACAACAGGCCCACAAGCCCTCAGTCCAGCCTCTCTCAGCATGTTGTGGACAATCTGAGCACTGATGGAGGGATTGTGCCTTACTGGTGTAACTCGAGCAGTTGTTGTTACCATCCTGCACCTGTCCCGCAGGTGTGATGTTCTGATGTACTGATCCTGTGCAGGTGTTGTTACATGTGGTCTCCCTGTAGCGTTGTCTTAGGTGTCACTCAGAACGGGAATTGCAATTTATTGCCCTGGCAACATCTGCAGTCCTCATGCCTCCTTGCAGCATGCCTAAGGCATGTTCATGCAGATGAGCAGGGACCGTGGGCATCTTTCTTTTGGTGTTTTTACGAGTCAGTTGGCCACTTTAGTGTCCTACGTTTTCATTACTGTGATCTTAATTGCCTACTGTCTGTAAGCTGTTAGTGTCTTAACGACCGTTTCCACAGGTGCATGTTCATTAATTGTTTATGGTTCATTGAATAAGTATGGGAAAGAGTGTTTAAACCCTTTACAATGAAGATCTGTGAAGTTTTTCTGTTTTTTCCCCCGAATTATTCTGAAAGACAGGGTCCTGGAAAAGGGACACTTCTTTTTTTGCTGAGGTTAGTGAACTTTCCTGAGGTTAGTGAACTAGACAAAGGCTAGCCGAGGGAGGATGGTAAGACAACTATAACTGTTATTTTTTTCCCCAGACACAGCCTTAAAGTAGAACTGACAGCATTTTTGCAGTATAAAACCCCTAAAATCTGTTGATATACACCCCCAAGACACTTTTGATCATTTTCTGACAAGCGAGCACTTATATATGTTAAAATTAACATATATAAAATTTGTGAAAATTCTATCACAGTATGAAGTGGGAAAGCGGCCGTGAATTTTGGACAATTATTAGACACTGCAGTAAATAAAACTTAATAAAAACATCTGTCTCATCCATTACCGGAGTCTACGCAGACCAGTGCACCATAGCCAACCAGAACTAAAGTAGGCGTTTTCGTAAGCAAGCCATTTGCCACACAGGCCTGCCATCATTCACTTTGATCTTGACTGTGTTTACAGACAGTTGCGTGACTTTAGATCATTCGAACGCATTCGCCAAAAGCCACAATACCACGGGAGTCCTCTTACATTTGGGAACTTTAAAGTCCTACTGACCATACAACCATAAAAATGTATTTTCCTGTATGCACATCAACAAGATCAACAACTAATGCTAGCCAGAGTAAGATGAGCTAAAAACTAACGAAGGAACATTAGATGAAACCTCTCAAACTTGTTCAGCTAGTTGGCTGTAAAAATTGCTCTAATAAACAATGGGGAAGTGTAGCCTACTCGTCCTTCTGCAGCTTGCATGCAACCAAGCAGCTAACCAACCAAGCTAACTGACCAGCTAGTTACTTCTAGACACAAATGAGAGAACACCTCACTCTGACCATTTTACTCGCCCTAGCAGAGCTGGTTAGCTAGGCTGTTTACATTTAATAAAAATATAAAAATTGGTCATTTAGCAGATGCTCTTATCCAGAGCAACTTACAGTGGTAAATGCATACATTTTCGTACTTTCTCGTACTGGACCCCCATGGGAATTGAACCCATAACCCTGGTGTTGCAAGTGGCATGCTCTACCAACTGTTATCTAGAACGTTCATTACTTTTTTTGCCTGTGTTTACTGACACGTTCATATTCAGTGGATGTTGCATGTTCGTAAATGTATAAATGATTCTATGCTCAGCACACTCAGACGAGAGTGCTCTGAAATCCGAGTAGATAGCCAGAGTGAATTTGTGAACGCAAGAGATATGCTATCTGGATAAGTCATTCAAGTTCTGGCTAGCTGACCAATTGACATCTGCATCTCTAGCTGTGTAAAGCCACCGAAAAACAATGAGGGGAAAAAGTCAGTAACTCACCCACTCCTCCAATGACATGACATGACATGATCCTCCTAGCAGCTAGATAGCTAGCTAATGTTAGGCTCCGTGTTTTTAGCTTGCTACATAAATAGATACGCTAGCTGATTAGCTACATTATGACTGACTTGTGATCATTGCCCTTGCTAGTTTGATTGTATTGACATTCTCAGCCTTATTTACTGCACATTTGTCTGTTTTTGTCCAAAATATTGAGTAAATTAAACTGAAACAGTGCATCCCGAATGGAGGCAGGAAACAATGTACCAGGCCAGCTGTGATTTGCAACCTGATAGCAATATTTTTTGGAATTCCAAGATATGTATTGGTGAATTATATTAACCATGCATTGAACAGCAGCCATCTATTCTGCCAACAATGCCTTAGTGTATGTCATGGAATGTTAAGTCTGATACAACCTATTTTTAAAACCTCTTATGAAATTTGGATTTTGATATTTTTGATATTATTTTACTGATATTATGATTGTCTCTATGTTTAATATCTGCAAAGTAGTTACAACGCTGTCAGCTCCACTTTAAAGATAGTGACTAATAATTTTTGGGATTTCAGTAAAGAGACAGAAATTATTTTACCCTGTTAGCTCTGAACACATGAATATCCTCAATATTAATATCAGAGTCCAGTATGTCCACAGATATCCAAGTGTCAGTCAATACCAGACTGTCCGGATTTGTCTGCATAGCCGAGATCTTGATGTAATCCAGTTTAGGAAGTAAGCTCCTAACGTTCAAATGCATCAACCCAAGTTCTTTACGATTTTTATAGTCACATGGAGTCTCCAACTTAATGATGGTTGATATTGATAATGTTGGTATGGCTATAAGGTTGCATGCAACTGCACCATTTGGTTTATTCCTATTTGTAATAGAGGAGACATTGAAATTACTTTTCAAGGTTGGCACCAATGGGGCCTGAGGCCGCAGCCAATGTCAGTATGAGGAACTCTGAGTAACCAATGATGGAATGTTTGGACACACCTACTTATTCCAGGGGTTTCCTTTATTTTCTGTATTGTAGAATAATAGTGAAGAGATCAAAGATATGAAATAACACATATGGAATCATGTAGTAACCAAAAATGTGTTAAACAAATCCAAATATATTTTATATTTGAGATTCTTAAAAGTAGCCACCCTTGCCTTGATGACAACTTTGCACACTCTTGGCATTCTCTCAACCAGTTTCATGAGGTGGTCACCTGGAATGCAATTCAATTGACAGGTGTGCCTTGTTCATTTGTGGAATTTATTTCCTTCTTAATGTGTTTGAGCCAATCAGTTGTATTGTTGGGGTGGTATACAGTAGTAGATAGCCCTATTTGGTAAAATACCAAGTCCATATTACGGCAAGAACAGATCAAATAAGCAAGGAGAAATGACATGTCCATAATTACTTTAAGACATGAAGGTCAGTCAATATGAAAAAAACTTTGAAAGTCTCTTCAAGTGCAGTCGCAAAAACTATCAAGCGCTATGATGAAACTGGCTCTCATGAGGACCTCCACAGGAATGGAAGACCCAGAGTTACCTCTGCTGCAGAGGATACGTTCATTTTACTAGCCTCAGAAATTGCAGCCCAATTAAAATGGTTCACAGAGTTCAAGTAACAGACACATCTCAACTGTTCTCAATCTCACATCTCAATCTCAACTCTCAGCTGTTCAGAGGAGACTGCATGAATCCGGCCTTCATTGTTGAATTGCTGCAATGAAACCACTACTAAAGGACACCAATAAGAAGAAAGGGCTTGCTAGGGCCAAGAAACACGAGCAATGGACATTAGACCCCAGGAAATCGGTCCTTTGGTCTGATGAGTCCAAATTTGAGATTTTTGGTTCCGACCGCCTTGTCTTTGTAAGACGCAGAGTACGTGAATGGATGATCTTCGCATGTGTGGTTCCCACTGTGAAGCATGGAGGAGGAGGTATAATGGTGTGGGGGTGCTTTGCTGGTGACACTGTCTGTGATTTATTTAGAATTCAAGGCACACTTAACCAGCAAACCATCCTACCTGGTTTGTGCTTAGTGGGACTATCATTTGTTTTTCAACCGGACAATGACCCAACACACACCTCCAGGCTGTGTAAGGGCTATTTGACCAAGAAGGAGAGTGATGGAGTGCTGTATCAGATGACCTGGCCTCCACAAACCCATTTGTGATGGTTTGGGATGAGTTGGACTGCAGAGTGAAGGAAAAGCAGCCAAAAAGTGCTCAGCATATGTGGGAACTCTTTCAAAACTGTTGGAAAAGCATTCCAGGTGAAGCTTGTTGAGAGAATGCCAAGCGTGTGCAAAGCTGTCATCAAAGCAAAGGGTGACTACTTTGAAGAGTAAAATATTTTGGGATTTGTTTAACACTTTTTTGGTTACTACATGATTCCATTGTGTAGAAAACTGTCATGGTCAAAACATATTGACTAGCTAAGATCTGTCCATAATAAAGCGCTACTCTATCTTCTTAACAGCACTATCAACAAGGCAAGGCTCTAGTTTTGTCGCATCTGGACTAGTGTTCATTGCAATTGGCTCAGAACAGGGCAGCACTACTGGTCCTTGGATGTACACAGAGAGCAAACATTAATAATATGCATGTCAATCTCTCCTGGCTTAAAGTAGAGGAAAGATTGACTTCATCACTACTTGTATTTGTGAGAGTTATTGACATGTTGAAAGCACCAAGCTCTGTTAAAACGACTAGCACAATACTACATAGAGCCATGGCATCATGGAACTCTATTCCACATCAGGTAACTGATGCAAGCGGTAGAATCAGATTTTTTTTTAAACAGATAAAAATAGACCTTATGGAACAGGGGGGGACTGTGAATCAACACAAACATAGACACTGACTCATGCATAAACACACATGATAACATACTTACTATACACACAAGTACACATGGATTTTGTGTTATAGATATGTGGTAGTGAAGTATGGGCCTGAGGGCACACAATTAATGTGTTGTGAATTCTGTAATGAATGTAATGTAATGTTTTTAAAATAGCATAACTGCCTTAATTTTGCCAGACTCCAGGAGGAGTAGTTGCTGCCTTGACAGCAGCTAATGGGGATCCATAATAAATACAAATAATCAGTCCCATGTCCTCTCTTTATTGCCTTCAGAAAATAACCCCCCCATGAGGACATCCCTTCTCAATACAGTGAAGCAAATGGACCTGAGAGGCCTTCCGATCAAAACCTCCAAGATTCCCATCAACCCCCTAAACTTCACTGTGAGTAGTTGTACCTTAGCCTATCTCATCTTTCTGCTCAACTGAGCCTTCTGCAGCTCCTCTCTTTACTGATCAATCAACCCACCTACAAATGCATTTTCCCTCCTCCATAAAGACTAAAAAGACAAAGGTTTCCATTTATGCTAAAGCCCCGTTTATGCCTGGTGCTAACATACATCCTTTGTCCTGATCCTGTCCACATTCTGATTGCACCCAAACGTGTGCCTGAGCTAGCCAGGCAAACGTTGTGCAATGGGGTTTGCTGTAATACTAGTGCCAGACGTTTGTCTCAGAGGCCACTGATTACTGTTGGATTAAATGCACAACATGCTCACAGCAGGTGTCCTGTTGATTCCCCGCTGAGGAGCAGTCAATCTGTTTCACACTCTCCCGCCCTGCACCTCGGCTGGGTATCTGTGCTCAGTTTTGTCAATGCTTGTTTATTTACCGGAGCTTTGGTAGTCCCACCGTGACACTGGCACGTTTTGGAATTCTAACCCTTTTTAACATTGTGTGTTTGAGCTACAGACTATCTATTTCTTCTGCATCCACTGATTTCATTATGTGTGATTAACAGGGGCTGAGCTAGAGCTGTGTTTGAGAGAAGGGCGGATCCCAAAAACAGTTATTATTCTCCCAAAAACATCTGTAAATTCGTAACGGTTTAAGCTACAAACAATCATGACCCATCTATGAAAAGCTGAGACTCATGAACGCTCAAAAGTTTTCAGTGGTGGCAAAAATACCCAATTGTCATACTTGAGTAAAAGTATAGATTCCTTAGTCGAAAATTACTTAAGTGAAAGTCCTCCAGTAAAACACTACTTGAGTAAAAGTCAAAAGGTATTTGATTTTAAATATACTTAAGTATCAAAAGTAAAAGTATAAATCATTTCGCATCCCTTATATTAATTAAACCTGTTAAAGATATTGGTTCCCATTTGGGACTCAACCCTCCCACGTTCAGCTGAAACGGTGGCGCATGGAACGCAAAATATTCTTAGAAATATTTAACCTCCACACATTAACAAGTCCAATAGCTCAAATGAAAGATAAACACCTTGTTCATCTAGCCAGCAAGTCAGATTTCTAAAATGTTTTACGGCGAAAACATAGTACATATTTATGTCAAACCACCACCAGACACAGCTCATTTGAATAGCCAAAACATGCTATCAACAAACGCAGGATTAAAAAATAAATCATTCACTAACCTTTTGAAAATCTTCATCAGATGACAGTAATAGGACATGTTACACAGTACATTTTTTTTTTCTCAATAATATGCCATTTATATCCATAAATGTCCATTTACATTGAGTTCATGTTCAGAAATTACTCAAAAATGTCCGCAGGAAATCTAGGTAGCGCGGCAAGATAACGTAAATAGACATCATAAACTTTGACTAAATATACATGTTCTACATATAGTTAGAAAGATACACTGCTTCTTTATGCAACCGCTTTGTTACATTTCTTTTTAACGTTACAGAAATCGCACACTATTCAATATGCTGAGACGGCGCTCAGATACAAGCTACATTTCTCCGTAATGTTGGAGTCAACAGAAACACAGATTTCAGCATAAATATTCCCTTACCTTCGATGGTCTTCGTTCAGAATGTTCTGGAAGGCTTCATACTTACCCAATACATCGTTTGGTTTCAAGTCTTGCGTTTTTGTATTAGCTACTGCTAATAACATCAGCTGAAATGCACCCAAAATGTCCTCTGGTCCGGAAAAGTTGCGCATCAAAACTTCAAAATGACATATTATATGTTGACTAAACAGGTCAAACTAAGTGCAGAAGCAAGCTTTATGATGTTTTTAACACACAAAACAAATTTCAATTCAATCGGCCATCGTCTGTCCTTCTCTTGAGTGCTGGAACAAAGGAATGGCTGGGACCAATTCGCGCCACAACGCACAACATATTTTCTCATGGCACGCACTAATTTCACTCCCATAGGGCCAATTCTCGCGGGATTTGAATGATTAAAAGCTCTACTGAATGAGGACATCTAGTGGAAGACATAGAAAGTCTCCCCAGAATCATAACTGGTTGGGAAGGGTGGGGGCGATGACGTCAAAGTTGCTCCAACTTTCATGACCACAAAAACTAGTTTGGAAGAATGCCTGCCCTGTGAGTTCTGCTATACTTACAGACATAATTCCAACGGTTTTAGAAGCTTTAGAGTGTTTTCTATCCAATAATAATTATTATATGCATATATTAGCAATTTTTGACAGATTTTTTTTTCAGTTTACTAGGGGTACCCAATCCCTCCAAAGGGGGCATATGTCTGCCATATCCTTAACAGGTTTTAAAGGACTCTCAGATCATGAGAAACAAGATTCCCTGTTCTAATTAAATCAACTATTTTGCCAGAATGCCAAGCATCACGTCTGGAGGAAACCTGGTACCATCCCTACCGTGAAGCATGGTGGTGGCAGCATCATGCTGTGTGGATGTTTTTCATCGACAGGGACTGGGAGACAAGTCAGGATCAGGGCAAAGATGAACAGATTAAAGTACAGAAAGATCCTTGATGAAATCCTGCTCCAGAGCGCTCAGGACCTCCGACCGGGGCAAACGTTCACGTTCCAAGGAAAACAACCCTAAGCACACAGGCAAGACAACGCAGGAGTGGCTTCGGGACAAGTCTCTGAATGTCCTTGAGTGACCCAGCCAGAGCCCGGAATTAAACCCGATCGACCATCTCTGAAGAGACCTAAAAAAAGCTGTGCATCAAATGCTCCCCATGCAATCTGACAGAGCTTGAGAGGATCTGCAGAGAAGAATGGGAGAAAGTCCCCAAATACAGATGTGCCAAGCTTGTAGCGTCATACCCAAGAAGACTCAAGTATGTAATCACTGCCAAAGGTGCTTCAACAAAGTACTGAGTAAAGGGTTTGAATACTGATGTTAATGTAATATTTCCATTTATTTATTGTTAATAACCTCTGGGGGATAGGGGGCAGCATTTTCACTTTTGGATAAATAGCGTGCCCAATTTCAACTTCCTGCTACTCATGCCAAGAATATAAGATATGCATATTATTAGTAGATTTGGATAGAAAACACTCTGAAGTTTCTAAAACTGTGAGTATAACAGAACTTATGTAGCAGGCAAAACCCTGAGGACTAACCGTTCAGAATAAAAATGTTTTTAGGTCTCTGTCTGTTCAGTGACTTCTCATTGGCAAACGATATTTCTTAGGAACTGTTTTTTAGTTCCTACTGCTTCCACTGGATGTCACCAGTCTTTGGAATTTGGTTGAGGTTATTCATTTGTGCAATGAAGAAGTCGGCCAACTAGGAACTGGGTAACACTGTTGAGAGTTGCGCAAGACGTGAAAAGTAGCGTTGGTTTGTTGTATTGAACACAGATAGACCCGTCTACAATTTGATTGATTATTAATGTTTAAAAATACCTAAAGTTGTATTACAAAAGTAGTTTGAAATATTTTGTAGTGACGTTGCGTTTTTTGGAAGATGTTTTTTTCTGGATCAAACGCACCTTATAAATTGACATTTGGATATATATATGGACGGAATTAATCGAACAAAAGGACCAATTGTGATGTTTATAGGACATATTGGAGTGCCAACAAAAGAAGCTCGTCAAAGGTAATGCATGTTCTATATTTTTTTTCTAAGTTTTGTGTAGCGCTTGCAGGGTTGAAATATGCTACCCTCTTTGTTTACTGGTTGTGCTATCATCAGATAATAGATTCTTATGCTTTTGCCGAAAAGCCTTTTTAAAATATGACATGTTGGCTGGATTCACAACGAGTGTAATTTTAATTGAGTATCTTACATGTGTGATTTAATGAAAGTTTGATTTTTATATCATTTTTTTTTATTTGCCGCGCTGCATTTTCCCTGTTTTTGCCCAAGTGGGACGCGACTTTCCCGCCTATCCATAAGAAGTTTTAATAAATTAGCAAAACCCTGTTTTTGCTTTGTTATTATGGGTGTATTGTGTGTAACGTAACATGGGGTCTGAATACTTTCCAAATGTACAGTACATATAACTAGAAATAAAGTGACTAGGCAACAGGATAGATAACAAACAGTAGCAGCAGCGTATGCGATGAGTCAAAAGAAGTTAGTGAAAAAGGTTCAATGTAGATAGTCCGGGTAGCTGTTTGGTTAACTATTTAACTAACCACTAAGCAGTCTTATGGCTTGGGAGTAGAAGCTGTTCAGGGTCCTGTTGGTTCCAGACTTGGTGCATCGGTACCGCAGAGAGAACTGTCAATGACTTGGGTGGCTGGAGTCTTTGACATTTCTGGGGGCCTGGTATAGAGGTCCTGGATGGCAGGGATCTCTGCCCCAGTGATGTACTGGGCCGTATGCACTACCCTCTGTATCGCCGTGCGGTCGGATATCAAGCAGTTGCTATACCAAGCGGTGATGCAGCCAGTCAAGATGGTCTCAATGGTGCAGCTGTATAACTTTTTGTGGATCTGAAGGCCCATGACAAATCTTTTCAGCCACCTGAGGGGGAAGAAGTGTTGTCGTACCCTCTTCACAACTGTGATGATGTGTGTGGACCATGATAGATCCTTAGTGATGTGGACACTGAGAAACTTGAAGCTCTCGGCCCGCTCCACTACATCCCCGTCGATGAAAATGGGGGGCGTGCTCGGCCCTCCGTTTCCTGTAGTCCACAATCAGTTCCTTTGTTTTGTTGAAATTGAAGGAGAGGTTGTTGTCCGGCACCACACTCCTCCCTATAGGCTGTCTCATCATCATCGGTAATCAGGCCTACCAACATCATGTCGTCAGCAAACTCAATGAGGGTGTTGGAATTATAAAATTCCCCTACTATAAAAATTATGTTTCCCTGCTGGACAAGGATGATCCCGAATTTCAAGAATTTGCTGCTATTTAACACATGTTCTCGTGGTCTCCCACGCCTTGCGTGGGTGTGTGCTACGCCAGTGGTATAGTCCCATGGTCCTTAGCTCAGGTGATGAGCTTGGAGGGCACTATGGTGTTGAACGCTGAGCTGGAGTCAATGAACAGAATACTCACATACAGTGGTTCCTCCTTTGAAGATATTTGGCTTAATTAATTTGATTAATATTATGGTGTTTCCATTCAGAGAAAAATTGTCAGTTTCTAAATTCAGACCGTTTTGCTCTCGGAGCGCACACTGGACGTTCCGGACGATGAGTAGGGTTGATTTGAGCATTCTGGCCTTACAACGGCAGTCAAGCACCCAAGCTAACGTTGGCTAGCTACTTCCAGACAGAAATGAGACAACTCTGACCATTTTACTCACCCTAGCAGAGCTGGTAAGGCAGTTTTCGTGTTAACCAGAGCGTGGGTGACTCTAAATGTGCTGCTGGAAACAATTTAATTAAGTTTCTTTTCCATTTACTGACATATTCAACGGGTGTTGAGGCTCGTAAAGTAATTATTCTGCGCTCTGGTACACTCAAACGAGAGTGCTCTGAAATCTGTGTAAATAGTAGGCTGGACACATTACATTATGATAAAAACTAGTTCATTGCATCCGCCTTGGAGCCCAGTTTCATAATATGACCATATTTCCCAGCTGCTTGCCGTCGTTTTGAAGTAATCGCAAAAAAACAGGCCTTATTTTTTTGCATTTTTCACCCTGCCAGCTCCTATTAGTTCTATTGAGCACAGTAGCACCAACTCGCCTTCCGAACGTTCTATTTCCAGCTTATTGTTCAATGTCATAATGCCTGCTTCGCTATTGTTGCGAATGAGACCTGCTCACGTTGTTTTATACACTGCTCAAAAAATAAAAGGAACACTTAAACAACACAATGTAACTCCAAGTCAATCACACTTCTGTGAAATCAAACTGTCCACTTAGGAAGCAACACTGATTGACAATACATTTCACATGCTGTTGTGCAAATGGAATAGACAACAGGTGGAAATTATAGGCAATTAGCAAGACACCCCCAATAAAGGAGTGGTTCTGCAGGTGGTGACCACAGACCACTTCTCAGTTCCTATGCTTCCTGGCTGATTTTGTTCACTTTTGAATTCTGGCGGTGGTTTCACTCTAGTGGTAGCATGAGACGGAGTCTACAACCAACACAAGTGGCTCAGGTAGTGCAGCTCATCCAGGATGGCACATCAATGCGAGCTGTGGCAAGAGGGCTTTCTGTGTCTGTCAGCGTAGTGTCCAGCAGCACTCCTTTGTGCAAGGAGGAGCACTGCCAGATCCCTGCAAAATGACCTCCAGCAGGCCACAAATGTGCATGTGTCTGCTCAAACGGTCAGAAACAGACTCCATGAGGGTGGTATAAGGGCCCGACGTCCACAGGTGGGGGTTGTGCTTACAGCCCAACACCGTGCAGGACGTTTGGCATTTGCCAGAGAACAGCAAGATTGGCAAATTCGCCACTGGCGCCCTGTGCTCTTCACAGATGAAAGCAGGTTCACACTGAGCACATGTGACAGACGTGACAGAGTCTGGAGACGCCGTGGAGAATGTTCTGCTGCCTGCAACATCCTCCAGCATGACCGGTTTGGCGGTGGGTCAGTCATGGTGTGGGGTGGCATTTCTTTGGGGGGCCGCAGAGCCCTCCATTTGCTCGCCAGAGGTAGCCTGACTGCCATTAGGTACCGAGATGAGATCCTCAGACCCCTTGTGAGACCATATGCTGGTGCGGTTGGCCCTGGGTTCCTCCTAATGCAAGACAATGCTAGACCTCATGTGGCTGGAGTGTGTCAGCAGTTCCTGCAAGAGGAAGGCATTGATGCTATGGATTGGCACGCCCGTTCCCCAGACCTGAATCCAATTGAGCACATCTGGGACATCATGTCTCGCTCCATCCACCAACGCCACGTTGCACCACAGACTGTCCAGGAGTTGGCGGATGCTTTAGTCCAGGTCTGGGAGGAGATCCCTCAGGAGACCATCCGCCACCTCATCATTTTGACTTGTTTTAAGGACATTACATCAAAGTTGGATCAGCCTGAAGTGTGGTGTTCCACAATTTTGAGTGTGACTCCAAATCCAGACCTCCATGGGTTGATAAATTTGAATTCCATTGATAATTTTTGTGTGATTTTGTTGTCAGCACATTCAACTATGTAAAGGAAAAAGTACTTAAAAATAATATTTCCTTCATTCAGATCTAGGATGTGTGATTTTAGTGTTCCCTTTATTTTTTTGAGCAGTGTATTTACATAAGGCATTCTTATAAATGTATATTTGTTTATCAGGTTTTTGCTGACATCATTGGTGAAATGTAAGCAATGCAATGAATGAAAGAAGGGAATTTCACTGTGGGATTTCCTGGGACTGATAAGGTTAAATGTTCCAACTATTGCTTGTTTTGAATAATACAAAGCAGCAATATTGTAGTATTGTATATTTCCTCTGTACATATTTTACTGAAAAGGCATGGGGTCTTATAGTGCAGTATGAGATTTGTGACAGAATAAATCCATTTCAAATCAACTTTCTCATCCTCAGTCTCCACTGAACAAACTCAAGAAGAACAAAGTGGAGGAGCTTGAAGAGGAGACCCCAGAGAAAGAGGAGCTGGATTGGTGGTCCAAGTACTATGCGTCACTGGAAGAGCTTAGAAACCAGGTATATAGCAATGTTTTTATACCAAGGGTGGGCTTGGTGTGCTGAAATGTAATCCAACAAAAAAAGACATGGTTCATAATTACATCAGATGTTTCTGGAAGTCTCTGGTGGGCCAAACCAACATTTGTTGTTGAGGGCCAGGTTTGTTGCAACTGTATACAGCATCAGCATTACAATCAAATCACTATTTTAATTTGTTTTGCAATACATTTTTCATTCATAGGAAATGTCAATATTTGGTTTTTCTACAGTACTGTTTATCTGTGTATCTACAGTAATGTTTATCTGTTTTGATGATAGTGAGACATATTTTTTATTATTTCCAGACTGAGAACGAGGAGGACATGGATGAACAACAGGAAACAGGTACTCCACACAGCTGAGAGTTGTTGTCTGTCTAATACAGATGTCTACGGCCCGGTCTTAGTTAGATGCATAAGGGAATGAAAATCATCACAGACTATTTGATTTTATTCGTACCACTTATGCTCAGAATTGCAAGTCTATATTGTGTGAACTCCTCCTTACAATTGTTCAATTCAACTGGGGTGAGTTTCCCAAAACCTCATAGCTACAATGGAAAATGCAACCATTTTAAAATCAATATTTGACTGTCAATCTTAATGAAGTCTTAAGTACTTTGCTGCTCTACCAGTGATGTAGGTGTGGTTCATCAAGAAAAGCAGTACCTTTTACTTACGAAGCTTTTGGTAAAATCACCCCAGAGCTTTTCAAATTAAATAATTCTATGTATACTTTACTTTCTTACTTGTGCCCTGTTCTTCATACATTTTTGGGGATTCTAATCTTTTATACAAGAGTTTAATATAATGACATTCCCAGCATCCATTAATACAATGTTTTCAGAGTAAAAACTCTACGGACACTATGAAAGCTCAACCATGTTTATTCTTCCAGAAGGATCAAACAGCTGCTTTAGACTAACATTTTCATACAAGCACTGATATTTAACCCTTTCTCCTAGGGTGAGTCTCCTCCTACCCTTCTGAACAAACATCTTTACTGCTAGGCAGGAAACTAAGTAATAGGCCCTAAACTTTTCTTTCTCCCTTAATAACGTGACCTGACCTCGACCCCCTTCATCACTAATCCATGGCTCTCTGCCCTTATCAATGCCTGCCACGTGATCGCTTCCCTGCACTCAGCACATTCCAAGTTCAATTGCACACACTATATACGTTCCTCCTACAGAGGAAGATATATAACCCTAAGCACACACATTTCAATAAGATCGCTGATATAATGTAAACGTTATACATTACCCTCTCTCCCTCCGTGACATGAATAAGTATGTTTCATATTCTCAGAACCCAACAGCAGTGATGAATCAGCCTCGTGTGCCAAGTGATCCTTTCCCCACCTCAGTGTGGAAATCTGCACACGCTGTATCTCATTGAAGGCTTCAATGCACAGAGCAATTGTAATCTCTGAGTTAAAGGTCATGTTTATTCAACAGATGTCGGAACATTAGAGGCAGAGGAGGAGGATGCTGTGATAGTGGAGATGGAGCCACCGCCCAAACCGAAACGGAAAAAGATAGCAACTCTCCAGGTGAGAATTTTCTCTGTGAGAATTGGATGAAACCTGTACGGCACTATGTGGCAGGTGTGGATGGGGGTGTAGATTCAAATCCGGTCCACGCCTTCTCGCACACCATACCTCCTCCTTACTTTCTTCTATCTCCTCATTGTGTCTGTCCAATATACTTGAAAATGTGAGCAAAAAATACAGTAAGGCTACATTAATAACCTGGGTGTTTTCTCAGCTCTATAAATCAGAACTGGAGAATGAGTTTAGCGAATTCATGGATTGGCTGCACACATTCCCCATCTACAAAGGCAAAGCCAATGAAGAAGAGGATGAGGATGAAGAGGAGAGAAGCATGGGGAAATACAAGGTGAGCGAGATAAGAACACATTGTTACTCTAGATCTAAGAGAAATGTGTCTCCCTCAAAAAATAAAATCAGAGCGATTTTTACTGTCATAAGTGTCTTAGAGAGTCACACTATTGTGTCAAACCACTCTTCAGTACTGATACTGTGTGGTTGGTTGAGACAGTGCTAGTAAAAAAGTGTTTTTTGTTACCACAGGGTTCTTTTTTGATTTATCCCATCTCACCTGAGGACGAACATGCAGAGCGCCAGATTACCAAAGGAATTCCCCAAAATACACCCATTAAAGTACTAGTGCGGGTGTATGTTGTGAAGGTAGGCTTATAAGCTAGCATGTTTTTGTTGCTTATGTTTTCAAGACATGTGAACTGAATTCGAAAAACCTCAGCACAACTCCATTGCTATGCAATTTCAAAGTAATTAATAAATTACTAATATGTTAATACAATGTTATTACTCTAATAGCAACCTTACTACATAAGAGCAAATTAAGGAACAATGTTATCAATCTCCCCCATGAATTTCCAGGCCACCAACCTGGCCCCTACTGACCCTAATGGGAAGGCAGATCCCTATGTGGTGGTGAAAGTTGGTGGACAGAGCATGGACAACAAGGACAGCTATATTCCCAAACAGCTCAACCCAGTGTTTGGCGAGTGAGTGGCAACAGGAAGAATTATAAACATTCAACTACCGAATATGATTATGCAGAGTTAAACATTAAACCAAAAACTCTTGCATGTCGAACTGCCGACATGAATGATGTCATTGTGTTTTTTTTAAGGCGGAACCATTTGCAAGGAGTATTGCAGAAACGATCACTAATTAACAAACACATTAAAGGCACAGCGCAGTGAAATTCAGATTCATATCCTCTTTGTACAATAGCTGAAAAATCTGTGAAGGTGTGACAATATGATTAGCTTTGTTTTACGACCGTTTCTGCATGTATGGAGTTTTTACATGTTGCACTTCTCCTGTAGAGTGTTTGAGCTGACCGTGTCCTTCCCACTGGAGACGGAAATTACTCTGATGGTGTTTGACCACAACTTGGTGGGCTCTGATGACCTCATCGGAGAGACGCGAATCGACCTGGAGAACCGTTTCTACAGCCACCACCACGCAGGCTGTGGCATCGCCCTCTACTATGACAAGTGTGTCTGATATTCCTGTCCATACAGGACCTTACATCTCAATAATGTGCACAAGATATTACGGTGCATCAGATTGGCATAACCTCATCACTGGTCTTTGCAGCATAATTTAAGGCAGCTGTTTTCTGTGATTGCAGAGACGGATACAATAAGTGGAGAGATGCCAAGAAACCATCTGCCATTCTGGCAGAGCTCTGCAGGAATAATGCGATTCCCTCTCCGGAATACCGTGAATTAGAAATCAAAGTTCTAAACAAGATCTTCAAAGTGCCTGATGAAGCGTTTCCTGAAGGTATGTTTCCTTTATCATGTGGGTTGTTCTGTACGAAACTGAAGAAAATAAAAGACCGTGTCCAGGATTCAATCAGATCAGCGGTAACCCGGGTTAGCCGACAAACGCATAGCTTTTCATTGCTTTTGTTTAGGCAGTGTCGGAAGTGTAATTGCGTTGGAACTGTCAAATCGGTGAGCAGTTGCTCTTGTGGTCGTTGTCACGAAACCACAGTCGTCCTTATATTCCACCAGTGTTAGAAGTTTAGAACAAGAAAGTGTAGGCTATATAGAGACAATGATTCTCATATTGAAAATCATTAGACAAACTAATAAGGATTTATAATAAGGATTACATCACACATTCCAGTTTTCAAAAGGAAATTACATGTTGTAGAGTCTAGATCCAAATATCAAATATACAGCATATACCAAATATCCTTGCTCCAGAGGACATTTTCATGTATTACATTTCAGATTGATCCAAAAAGTAATTTGCTTTTTTTTTTTTTTTGTTTCGTGTGGAAAAACCCATAACTGATTTACACAGATAGCAATCATGTGCCAATTGACAATATTTGCAGCTGCATTATAAGCATGTTAATGACTAATCCATAACATAAACAAGTGGCACTATCACAATCATGTTTCCTTTGTGTCCTCAGAGTTGCTGAAGAAGAACAAGAAGACAGAAGAGGATCTGCATGAGCTGGATGAGCACAAGGCCCTGAGTGTATTGCACCGGTGGGGGGAGATGAGAGAGTTTTGTGAGGGAGCCTGTCCCCTTGTACCAGAGCACGTGGAGGTACGCTCCCTCCTCAACCCTGAGAAACCAGGACTGCCTCAGGTGAGGGCACATTTCTTACAACAAATACAGTTCAACAAATAAAATAAAAGGTGAGAAATATAACAAAAGCTTTACGTTTCTAGACAAATATAAAATTAAGATAGGCAAGATTACAATAGTATAACAATAGTAAAATAACAGTGAATATGAGAGACTAATGCAGCAGTAAATGAAAGGGGATAAAATAAATAAGATATACAGTATGGGATAAAATCAATATTGTAAATAATGTGGCTAAGACAACTAAGAACACCCTTGGTAAAAGCACAGCTAAAGAGAAGCTTTTATTTGTTCTTAATTTTTTTTTTACAGTTTCTGAAGCCATCAAAATCCTCATTAGTCCAGGGGCCAGTGGAAAAATGTGTCCACTTTGGGGGATAACCAATATGTGAAATTTGGCAGGCTGTTCCAAAGGCTAGGACCATAGTGACTAAAGGCAGCCTCACCAAAAGTTTTTGTTCTGGCTTTGGAACAAAAACAAAATTCAGTGTCAGGGGATCTGAGTGACCGACTAGGCACGTACAGTGAGCTACAAAAGTATTTGCTGTTTGTTTTGGTTTTGTTTCAGATTATTTTGTGCCCAATAGAAAGGAATGGTAAATTATTTTGGAGTCACTTTTATTCAAAATAGGAATATGTTTCTAAACACTTATACAATTATGTGGATGCTACCATGATTACGGATAATCCTGAATGAATCATGAATAATGATGAGTGAGAAAGTTACAGATGCTCAAATATCACACCCCCCCAAAAATGCTAACCTCCCCTGTTATTGTAATGGTGAGAGGTTAACATGTCTTGGGGGTATGATATTTGTGTGTCTAACTTTCTCAGCTGACAGTATGCACTTTAACATCATAGTCTTTGTATCATTTCAAATTTAAAGTGCTGGAGTACAGAGCCAAAACAAACAAACAAATCTGTCACTGTCCCAATACTTTTGGAGCTCACTGTATCTTAAGCACACTGGCAGTTTGAAGTAACTCAAATCCTATCTTTTTTGCATATCTGATTCGAATCTGAACTTTTTCCTGCAGTATGAACAGCCAAAACGCACATGTAATCAGATATTTCAAGCCACATTTTAAACTACCTTCATAGGTGGTTTGAAATCAAATACAAGTCTGATTCCTGTCAATACGATTTGTCTGAACTGTCAAATCTGATTTATTTGCCATCAAGTGTTTTTTTTTTGTTTTTTTTTACTGTTATTTGGCACATCTTGCTAGCTACTCTGTCGACAGTTTTGACAAGAACATGTGGTAGCTAACTATTTGTGAATGTTCTAGCAAGCTAAATAGCTAGCTTTAAAAGTGATCTTAAGACCTTTGCAGACTGTATGTCGGATTCAATCTTTTACTATTATCACGTCACACTGCAATGTTACCAAATTAAAATCTTGCTATCAACATGGTCAGTTCTGTCGGCGATTGGCTTGCAAGGCTACATCAGCCGATGTATTTGATCTGCACATGTGCCAGAAGTGCAAGCCTCACTCTATTCTTACGGGTGAGTGAAATGAGTTTGGAAAAACTGAAAGTATGCATCTTATATGTTCAAACTCAGAATCAAATAGGCTTTTCCAAAATAACATGTGGTAGAATGTTTATTTTCATTGCTGATTTTGTACATTTATCAAAATCCCATCAGGTAGCCTGATTTCAGATGTGTCATGTAAACAAGATTATTAGGGAAATGGTTATTCTGGCACAGCATGTAGGCTAAACGTTTAAATCAAACTATTATATTAATCTGACTATTCATTTTAATCGTATTATTGTGCGCATACTCAGTGCCGACCGTGTTCCTATTGGTCAGTCACTGGAATCGGATCTCAACACCAGCCACACTACACGATAAAATGCTAAAAGATTCTGACACTGCTATAACTTTGTCGGTGCCTACGACTGCACATGTCGGTACTTCATCGGCAGACCTACACTGACCGAGCCAAGGAGTTACAACCTAAGAATTTGCCTACGACAGAGACATCTTGGCTGGGACAGCAAAATGTTGCATAAGACGGCTAAAAATCATACAGTCTGCAAAGGCCTTTACACTATGATTTCGAACATGCAACGAAACTGGGAAACTTCCATGGCAGGCATTGTTGTCACCTTAGCTTGCTACACAACAACTTCTGAGTGAGAGCACCACCATCAATCAGCCTACACCACTGCACACACACCACCAGGTACCATGACATGTAGGGTAGCCATGTCAGCAAATTACTACAGTCTGAACACACACAAATCCAATTCGGTCACATGTAACTAAAGCATATCAGACATGTATTCAAATACATCATCTTGAAACAAAGTGCTGGTGTGCTTTCCTCCCACGAAAACAAATAAGCCTTCTCTGGGAATTTTGTGACAGAAGTAAACTACTTTTAAGAACTTTGCATATGGCTGCCTTGCTTGGTCTCCTTACCTCTGCTCCTTGGTCAGCCACATGTCACATGAACAGATCCAGGAGGCGGTATACAAAGTGCTCAAAAGTTGTTTATTTTGTATTTTTGAGAAATGACACCCCAGCGCTTGGATAGAAAAGTTTGTCAGCACTCTAGCAACGTTTTATTTATTTAACCAGAAAAAACCCTTGAGGGTGTACTTAACACAAGAACACAATACAATACATGGTCTTAATTGTCAACAACCTTTTCTTCAATCAGAGCTTTAAACTCAGCAAGGAACATTTTATTTTTCCCATATTTAGTCCTGGCCTTAGGAACAGTGAAAGATAGTAGTGTCTGAGACAGAGACTATACGTTTGTGATGACCTTATTAATAAGAAGCATAGATAAGTAGGCAGTAGTCCTTCTTGTGGGAAGGGAGGGCCACTTCACCATGTCGGATAGATCACAGTGATGGGTGTGTGGTCTTGCATTTGTTAGAAATCTAAGCGTCCTGTGATACACAGTGTCCAGTATCTTATGAGTGAATTCAGTCCCAAAACAAAATTCCTCTATGGGGCATCACACTCGGTGCTTCATGTTGCCTGGGAGACTAACCTTTTACTGCAGTGGGCTAAATCAGGGTCACAGTGTTTCTTGGTAGTCTTAAACATGTATATTTTGAAACAAAAGTATACACCTCACACACATGGTTATGGGATAAAAATAGAAGACAACTGCACCATGTCAGATATAGAGTTGAAATATATAGAATTTTTAGTTTGCATCCCAATATTACATCACAGAAGACTGAAATATAACAAAACCATTTGACATAGAAACACTAGATTTTTGGCGTTTTAAATTTTTTGTATGTTTATTAAATATGAAAGGATGAATACAATTACACCCATGAGGCCAAGGGCCAGTTGGCTGCAGGAAACGACTACAAAGCTGCACATGACGGCCTAGACCAGAGGTAGTGGATGTCCTGATTTGTGTTTAATGTAACCACAAGTTTTAGACATGGCGATATTGGTGTTCCAGTGATTACCCCTGAACACTGGTTCAGGTTTCTTTCACAAGTCCTTGTCTTGACTGCTCTGTGCCCGGTGCTTTCAGGGCTACGCTCACATGTGGATCGATATGTTTCCTATGGACGTACCAGCACCTCCACCTATCGATATCAAACCACGGCTGCCTGTAAGGTAATCCAGACTAGTGTTCAAAGTTAGTGTCTGTGAGACACCATGTCATACTACTACATACTAGGATCCACAACCTAAAGATAACTCAGCAACACCCACTTTTCTCTCTCACTAAAGCTATGAGTTGCGCGTGATCATATGGAATACTGATGACGTCGTCCTGGATGATGTCAACCCCTTCACTGGAAATAAATCCAGTGACATATACATGAAAGGGTTGGTAAAAACCACACACACACACACACACACACACACACACACACACACACACACACACACACACACACACACACACACACACACACACACACACACAACCTAGAAAACCAAATTGATTAATTATTTTGTAAATCATTTTGGTGATGAAATGCCAGATGTAACAATGGGGACATTTGAGTTGTTCTTACCAGATGTGCCTCTCAAGATGTACAGTAACTGGATTCAGATTTTATGGATAATATATAAAGATTATTTGTAGAAAGATGTTGTGTGAATTGACGTTGAATTGTTTGTCACTCTGAATACAGCTGGATTAAAGGCTTAGATGGGAACAAACAGGAGACTGATGTCCACTTCAACTCCTTGACTGGGGAGGGGAACTTCAACTGGCGTTTTGTCTTCCGGTTTGACTACCTCCCCACAGAGAAAGAGATCACCTATACAAAAAAGGAGTCTATCTTCTCTCTGGAGGAATCTGAGTTCCGCCAGCCTGCCGTTCTTGTGCTTCAGGTCTGGGACTATGACCTCATCGCCGCAAACGACTTCCTGGGTGAGAGGTCATGATGAGTTTGTATCTTTGTGGTTCTGTTGTCCTGTGTGAGCATGGAGCTTGTCGTGGGTTCGATTACGCTGGAGCCACCCATACGTATAATTTATGCAGACATGACTGTAAGTCGCTTTGGGTAAAAGTGCCTGCTAAATGGCATAAGTATTCAATTATTTAGATTTTTAGTTTTCCTCTTCTCAGTTCATATTGGCTACGAAAACAATACCAGAACGACTGATGAACGTACCAATTACTAGTAAACATGAACTATAAATTAGCACTTCACTTTTGTATATATTTCTTTTTAACCTTTATTTCAACAGGGAGTTGAGACCAAGGTCTTTTTCACAAGGGATCCCTGCATTTTACAATGTTACACCTTTTACAAAATACAGGAAAATACAAAAGTATAGATGGATTCAAGAAAAACAATCACATTTCTCAATACAGAGGTCCTCTACATTTTTATTTGTCCGAGAGGCAAATACCAACGTATCCAGTTTAAGTTATTCACTGGCCCAGGCACTAACGTATCCAGTTTAAATGATTCACTGGCCCAGGTCTTTTAATGATGACTTAATCAAGTATTATCTGCTTGTAATGAAGAAGAACAAAAGCAAATATGAAGAGTTAATGGTGCTGATGACAAAAACAATCACACACAATCCTTTAACTAGGGTATGTTTTTCATAATACATAATGGTGTGTTTCTAGATTGTTTAGTAGAATTCAACACAGAATATATACTAGTAAACACAAGTAAACATATACTAATAGAGAAATTAGGGCAAAGGCTGCTAAGGTTTTGATCTTAGTCGTGAGTGTTGGCATGACAGACATTGGTCTTCCTTCATACTGTCCAAGCTGAAATTCATAAATAGTTATACAAAAAAATGTCCTTAAAGTGACAGCTTCCTGACATCTTAACCATCTTCTTACCTCAGAAGGAGACCAAGAACGATTTATCTCAGCAATCAACTAATGTATTTAATTACAATAGTTTGTCACGTTAGCATAATGTGACCCGTTGAAGGTTGTAGCCGCTACATCACCTTTTTGGAGAGGTGATCGGTCCTCTGATAATTACATAAAGATCTAAAACACTATAAAGCACACAGGTTCTTTATCAACAGGGGTGGAACGTGGAAATAACAAGCACACAACAAGATTGCAATAGAAGTCATTTTATTTTCAGCAGCAGCAATTAATAGTTTTAGCATCAGCTTTGTATTCAATAGATTCATAGTTTCCCACATCAATAATCAACATCGGAGTGCTCAGCATATAAGCATAATTAACCACATCTTCAGTGCTGTCATGCGCACAATTATTCTATCGCCATAGTTAACTTTATACATAGTAAGTAGATGAGGAAGTGCCCAAGGAGGAGGTGAGCGGATCCTGGCTGAAGGGCACAATCTTGCCAACCACATACTCGACATACGATTAGGCTACCAAGCTGCCACACTGGAATTTGGACTAAAGGCACAGTCACCGCTCTCGTCCTCCCGAGGCACGTCAACCTTCACAGGTAAAGTGAAACTGCTGAGCACATGGAAACACTGGCATTTCTAAGGCAAACCCCACTACCCAATAATAAGATGCAAACGGGCACAATCAGTCTAGATGTGACGCCTGTCACATATTCCCCCTGCAATTTCAAAATGTGTCCTCACATTTTGGACAATAATAAAAGTAGCATGCAATAAAAATAAGAAAATATGCATGCAAAATATTAAGAAATCAAATCTTCAATACCATTAGGAAATGTTAAATGTGTGACACAATAGTGTGTTGCGAAATCTGTCATGAATGTATTGTAATGCTTTTAAAATGGTATAACTGTCTTAATTTTGCTAGACCCCTGGAAGAGTAGCTGCTGCCTTGGCAGCATATAGGAAAAGCACTCCACAAGATCCAGGGTTTGCACAGCCAAGCCAGTCAGGGTTAACTCGGGACAGTCAGCTCAACCTGCCGACTACGCCAAATGTAACATGTTGCCGATACTACGCCACTTTTTTCTATTCATGAGGTGACCTCAGGATTAAACTAACACACACAGGTTCTTTTAATTGGAGGTGGCACATGGGAATAGCGATCAACAACAGTATTTTTTTTCCTGCTGAGTAACACAACACATAACAATATTTTAATCTTCAGCTACAGGTACATATGCCTATACTAGGACAAATATTAAAACATAGCATATAGATCAACAATTAAATCACCGGTCAGTATATGTAACTCAGATCAATATGTTGTGCAGCACTCACATTCACAGGAGGGTGTGCCCAGTGAGAAGGTGAGAAGGTCAATGGCATATGGGCATTTACACCATATACAGACATACTTACAGCTGTTAGGCTAGTTCTCTGTTTGGACTATGCAACATTGAGTACGTTCACATACACACAATATTAAGATTAGTGTGAATAGTCAGATTAATATAATAGTTATATTTAAAGGTTTATAAGCTTTGCAAGAATAACACATTTTCTAATAATCCTGTTTACATGGACACATCTGAAATCAGGCTACCTGATGGGACTTTGATAAATGCAGAAAATCGGCAGTCAAAAAAAAACGTTCTACCAAGCTGGAAAGCCTAGTTGATTCTGAGTTTGGACATTTGTATTTATTTAGTATGCTCTTCCTGGGGTCCCGCAACATTAAGGCAGTTATATACAATTACAAATATTACATTTCATAACACTTTTCACAACACATTAAGTCTCTGCACTCAGGCACTGCTCTACTACCACATATCTACAATACAAAATCCATGGGCACTGTGCGCCACCCATAGTCTGGGCACTGTGCGCCACCCATAGTCTGTTCTGGACTTGGGGATTGTGAAGAGACCCCTGGTGGCATGTCTTGTGGGGTATGCACCTATTTGTGTCTGAGCTGTGTGACAGTAGTTTATACAGTTTATACAGACAGCTTGGCGCATTCAGCATGTCAATACTTCTTTAAAAATAAGTAGTGATGAAGTCAATCTCTCCTCCACTTTCAGCCATGAGAGATTGACATGCGTATTACTAATGTTAGCTCTCTGTGTGTACGTTTAAGGGCCAGCCGTGCTGCCCTGTTCTGTGCCAATTGTAATTTTCCCTCTTTGTGGCACCTGACCACACGACTGGACAGTAGTTCAGGTGCGACAAAACTATGGCCTGTAAGACCTAACTTATTGATAGTGTTGTTAAGAAGGCAGAGCAGCTCTTTATTATGGACAGACTTCTCCCCATCTTAGTTACTATTGCATCAACATGTTTTGACCATGACAAATTATTTAAAGTACAACTAAAGTAGTGGGTATCTGTACTTAACTTTTACTTCACTACATTCCTAAACAAAATAATGTATTTTTTACTCCATACATTTTCCATTTCCATTTGACTATATTAGTATTTTACTGGGTGAATTTAACTTATACTTGAGTAACTTTCTATTAAGGTATCTATACTTTTACTTAAGTATCACAATTGGATACTTTTTCTACCACTGATCCAGAGTTACTTGAGGCAGTTTAGTCACCAATTTCCACATTATTCATTTCAATATTTAGTTGAGGTTTTTATTTTAATTTGTACTATTTTCTACATTGTAGAATAATAATGAAGACATCAAAACTATGAAATTACACACATGGAATCATGTAGTCACCAAAAAAAGTGTTAAACAAATCAAAATATATTTTATATTTGAGATTCTTCAAAGTAGCCAACCTTTGCCTTGATGACATAGTTTTCATGTATTCATTATTATTCTACAATGTGGAAAATAGTAAAAATAAAGAAAACCCCTTGAATGATTCGGTGTGTCCAAAGTCTTGACTGGTACTGTAAATATACATTTTGTATATTCTAAAATGCATACTTTTCCCGAACTCACTTCAATCATGCATAAGACGGAGGCTTGCGCTGCTGGTGCTGGCACATGCGCAGATCAAATACACCGCTTGAACTCCGATTAAGCGGCCATCTCTGTCGGCGCCGACAGAGATGGCCGCCTCGCTTCGCGTTCCTAGGAAACTATGCAGTTTTTTGTTTTTTTTACGTGTTATTTCTTACATTAGTACCCCAGGTCATCTTAGGTTTCATCACATACAGTCGAGAAGAACTACTGAATATAAGATCAGCGTCAACTCACCATCAGTACGACCAAGAATACGCTTTTCGCGACGCGGATCCTGTGCTCTGCCTTACAAACAGGACAACGGAGTGGATCCCATGCAGCGACCCAAAAAAACGACTCCGAAAAAGAGGGAAACGAGGCGGTCTTCTGGTCAGACTCCGGAGACGGGCACACCGTGCACCATTCCCTAGCATTCTTCTTGCCAATGTCCAGTCTCTTGACAACAAGGTTGATGAAATCCGAGCAAGGGTAGCATTCCAGAGGGACATCAGAGACTGTAACGTTCTTTGCTTCACGGAAACGTGGCTTACTGGAGAGACGCTATCCGAAGCGGTGCAGCCAACAGGTTTCTCCACGCATCGCGCAGACAGGAAAAAACATCTTTCTGGTAAAAAGAGGGGCGGGGGCGTATGCCTTATGACTAACGTGACATGGTGTGATGAAAGAAACATACAAGAACTCAAATCCTTCTGTTCACCTGATTTAGAATTCCTCACAATCAAATGTAGACCGCATTATCTACCAAGAGAATTCTCTTCGATTATAATCACAGCCGTATATATCCCCCCCCAAGCAGACACATCGTTGGCTCTGAATGAACTTTATTTGACTCTTTGCAAACTGGAAACCATTTATCCGGAGGCTGCATTCATTGTAGCTGGGGATTTTAACAAGGCTAATCTGAAAACAAGACTCCCCAAATTTTATCAGCATATCGATTGCGCAACCAGGGGTGGAAAGACCTTGGATCATTGTTACTCTAACTTCCGCGACGCATATAAGGCCCTGCCCCGCCCCCCTTTCGGAAAAGCTGACCACGACTCCATTCTGTTGATCCCTGCCTACAGACAGAAACTAAAACAAGAAGCTCCCACGCTGAGGTCTGTCCAACGCTGGTCCGACCAAGCTGACTCCACACTCCAAGACTGCTTCCATCACGTGGACTGGGACATGTTTCGTATTGCGTCAGACAACAACATTGACGAATACGCTGATTCGGTGTGCGAGTTCATTAGAACGTGCGTTGAAGATGTCGTTCCCATAGCAACGATTAAAACATTCCCTAACCAGAAACCGTGGATTGATGGCAGCATTCGTGTGAAACTGAAAGCGCGAACCACTGCTTTTAATCAGGGCAAGGTGTCTGGTAACATGACCGAATACAAACAGTGCAGCTATTCCCTCCGCAAGGCTATCAAACAAGCTAAGCGTCAGTACAGAGACAAAGTAGAATCTCAATTCAACGGCTCAGACACAAGAGGCATGTGGCAGGGTCTACAGTCAATCACGGACTACAGGAAGAAATCCAGCCCAGTCACGGACCAGGATGTCCTGCTCCCAGGCAGACTAAATAACTTTTTTGCCCGCTTTGAGGACAATACAGTGCCACTGACACGGCCTGCAACGAAAACTTTCGGTCTCTCCTTCACTGCAGCCGAGGTGAGTAAGACATTTAAACGTGTTAACCCTCGCAAGGCTGCAGGCCCAGACGGCATCCCCAGCCGCGCCCTCAGAGCATGCGCAGACCAGCTGGCCGGTGTGTTTACGGACATATTCAATCAATCCCTATACCAGTCTGCTGTTCCCACATGCTTCAAGAGGGCCACCATTGTTCCTGTTCCCAAGAAAGCTAAGGTAACTGAGCTAAACGACTACCGCCCCGTAGCACTCACTTCCGTCATCATGAAGTGCTTTGAGAGACTAGTCAAGGACCATATCACCTCCACCCTACCTGACACCCTAGACCCACTCCAATTTGCTTACCGCCCAAATAGGTCCACAGACGATGCAATCTCAACCACACTGCCCTAACCCATCTGGACAAGAGGAATACCTATGTGAGAATGCTGTTCATTGACTACAGCTCGGCATTCAACGCCATAGTACCCTCCAAGCTCGTCATCAAGCTCGAGACCCTGGGTCTCGACCCCGCCCTGTGCAACTGGGTACTGGACTTCCTGACGGGCCGCCCCCAGGTGGTGAGGGTAGGCAACAACATCTCCTCCCCGCTGATCCTCAACACTGGGGCCCCACAAGGGTGCGTTCTGAGCCCTCTCCTGTACTCCCTGTTCACCCACGACTGCGTGGCCACGCACGCCTCCAACTCAATCATCAAGTTTGCGGACGACACAACAGTGGTAGGCTTGATTACCAACAACGACGAGACGGCCTACAGGGAGGAGGTGAGGGCCCTCGGAGTGTGGTGTCAGGAAAATAACCTCACACTCAACGTCAACAAAACTAAGGAGATGATTGTGGACTTCAGGAAACAGCAGAGGGAACACCCCCCTATCCACATCGATGGAACAGTAGTGGAGAGGGTAGCAAATTTTAAGTTCCTCGGCATACACATCACAGACAAACTGAATTGGTCCACTCACACAGACAGCATTGTGAAGAAGGCGCAGCAGCGCCTCTTCAACCTCAGGAGGCTGAAGAAATTCGGCTTGTCACCAAAAGCACTCACAAACTTCTACAGATGCACAATCGAGAGCATCCTGGCGGGCTGTATCACCGCCTGGTACGGCAACTGCTCCGCCCTCAACCGTAAGGCTCTCCAGAGGGTAGTGAGGTCTGCACAACGCATCACCGGGGGCAAACTACCTGCCCTCCAGGACACCTACACCACCCGATGTCACAGGAAGGCCATAAAGATCATCAAGGACATCAACCACCCGAGCCACTGCCTGTTCACCCCGCTATCATCCAGAAGGCGAGGTCAGTACAGGTGCATCAAAGCTGGGACCGAGAGACTGAAAAACAGCTTCTATCTCAAGGCTATCAGACTGTTAAACAGCCACCACTAACATTGAGTGGCTGCTGCCAACACACTGACACTGACTCAACTCCAGCCACTTTAATAATGGGAATTGATGGGAAATGATGTAAATATATCACTAGCCACTTTAAACAATGCTACCTTATATAATGTTACTTACCCTACATTATTCATCTCATATGCATACGTATATACTGTACTCTATATCATCGACTGTATCCTTATGTAATACATGTATCACTAGCCACTTTAACTATGCCACTTTGTTTACATACTCATCTCATATGTAAATACTGTACTCGATACCATCTACTGTATCTGCCTATGCTGCTCTGTACCATCACTCATTCATATATCCTTATGTACATATTCTTTATCCCCTCACACTGTGTACAAGACAGTAGTTTTGGAATTGTTAGTTAGATTACTTGTTGGTTATTACTGCATTGTCGGAACTAGAAGCACAAGCATTTCGCTACACTCGCATTAACATCTGCTAACCATGTGTATGTGACAAATAAAATTTGATTTGATTTGATTTGATGACCAAATAAAAAGAAAGATTGCTCAGAAAAACAGGTTTTATCAGTGTATGCTTAATTCAATTATGACATTATGCCGATTTAAGATAAGCAAAGTAAGAGGTTTACGTGACTAATGCCATACTCGGCCTATTGCCATTATCAAAATTTAATATCAAATTACTAGTGTGCATGGTAACATACTCAATCGACCACCTCTCTTGTTTCGACTGTGCACGCCAACCTTCTCACAGCAATGGGATCTGCTGAACAAACAGCAATTTTTATAATGAAGGCCACACTCTTATTAATTGCAATCTCACACACCTGGCACTGACGAAGGCACAAGGCTGCTTTTACTGTACCCTGTTACACATTGAATGTTAGCATCCTATTGGTTTCCATTCATTCACGTCACTACTAAAACAAAACGTGTAAAAAAAATCAACCTTTGCCTAGCTGCAATAAAGGCTTTACAAATGTTTTCCTTTTCAACAGACTGATATTACTTATAATTTATTTAGTGTTGTTTACACTGTTCCAAACAGTCAGAAAAATTATATTGTAATCTAACAGCACCTGTTTGTCGCACACAATATACATGCAGCTCTCGCTCCTAACCCCTCCTTTTCCTTGATCTCCATCTTAATCTTAAGATTGCTTATTATTATTATAATGATAATCATAATAGGCCATGTCGTTATCATTAGTAGGCTTTGTATAGTAGCCTTGTATAATCACCATCGAGCTGTAGGCCAAAGAGCGTGTCCTGTTTAGTTGTAACACTGTAACTTGCTTAGGCTTATATTTCAATATATAGGCTACTGTATCAATCAATCATTCCATCACACAGCATACGAGACATTCATGCTTTGAAATGTAATCAAGCATTTTAGTTTTAAAATGAAATAATAAAGGGAGCTTTGAATAATTAGCCTAAACAATAAATAAACCGCAATTCACAAATGCATGCAACTATTTTCAGTCTGCTGTAATAAAGGCTTTCTATATCTCTTTTTCCGTTAGAACATGCTCTCTGTGTTCGTGTATATATTATGACTACATTTTGTGAAGTTTCCTTTTTGGCTGTTCAGGCACACAACATAATTTTTGGAGGTAACACCCCTTTGTCAGTGATTGGACAACAGTAGGGATTCTTCAATAAAGTCTGTTGTCATTCAACAAGAGATGACTAGTTTTCAAGCAACTTTTTTTCATTGAGAAATACTGCATCAAACATCTTAGTTAGATATGAAGTTGCACGACTAAGATCTCTTTGGCAAAAACGGTAATTAATGATACAGTTCTTGAGTCATCTTAGATTAATTCTGACTATTTTGAGGAAGTGTATACTGGCTACGGCGTCTCAAAATGGACAAACAGTACTATCGGCACTTTTTTTAAATTTTTGAAGCGAAGGTCTTTTAAGGGAGGACAATTTTTATAACCATAATGCAACACATTTTGAAAAGGCCATCGTTGGTCACCCCTTTTCAAAGTGTGTTGCATTATGGTTATAAAAATTGTCCAGCATGACCTTTACAAAAGTCATGTGATCAAAGGTCATGCAGTTTTCGATTAAGCCAAGGTGCTTCTCACCAACTGCACCCATCACCTATATTGCGGGAGGCAGTATTTGTCAACCAAATCATTAGTGTGTTTTGTTTGACCCATTCGAACGTGGCCAAAAAGGTGACTGAAACAGGAACCAACTTTGCAGCTGTTCTAAAGCTACAGCAGATCCAAATGAAAGTGATATTTCAGACCTCTCTCTTACCAATTCATTGTAGACATGTTATGTTTTCAGTTTGTGATATGGGGCTATAGAAAAGTTTATTTCAACATTTATACAGATACGCTTTTATAAACAATAGCAGATATGTTGAAAGTGCCATATTGAACTGAGCCTTGCTGTTGGAAAACCACTACAGTGTCTGACTAATGGCTGTCGCAAATGCACCTCCCCCGACTTCACTCCTCGACTTGTTGGCTTCGTTAGGCTTACCACACAAACAAACCATTGTTAAAAACATGACCTCTGGGCCCTCCTGAGTGGCGCAATGGTCTAAGGCATGCTTGAGGCGTCACTAGAGACACAGGTTCGATCCCAGGCTGCGTTACAGCCGGCCGTTATTGCTGTGATGTCGACTCCTTTTGGGGTGTGTAGATATTAAAATGGCAGGAAAACTATTGCTTAGCTTAAAACTCTTCAGCTGCTAAAGGTTGCTCTCGCCTCTCTGTCACCTCTCTCCCAGGCTCCATTGAACTGCGTCTGAACGACATGGTGCGGGCAGCCAAGACCTCAGGGCAGTGCAGCATAAAGATGGCAGAGGACAAGGCCAGTCCCCGCTTCTCTATCTTCCTTAACAAAAGGATGAAAGGATGGTGGCCCCTCATCAAGCTCAAGAGTCAGGAGGACATTGAGAGGGAGGAGAAGGAGGCTGAAGAGGCAAAGAAGAACAAGAAGAAAAAGAAAAATAGCAAGCACAGAAACATGAAGCCGGAGGACCTTCAGTTTGTAGACAGCAGTGGGAGCACTTATCTCCTCATGGTAATGCATTATGAGATTATAATTGACCTGGAGGGTTGGGCAGGATTAAATCCTGGTGTGGGTCACACATTAATAACTGAGATTATGGGGAGGATCCTAGTTAGCCAAAACACCATGAAAGTTTGGTATTTTATACATTACCTTCCTCTTAATTGTCGTCCACTTAATTGTGCCATTGTTGAACTTTCCAGACACTTTTAAAGTGCATGGCAGTTATCCTTAAGAGTCTATCGACACCCGTGCATCATTCTAAGAAACATAATTTTAAAAATCCACATCAAAATCCATCAGTTTATTCAGCATGAATATCTTAGCAAAGGAGAAATGCTCACTAATAGGGATGTAAACAAATTTGTGCACAAAAGTTAAGAGAGAAGTTTTTTGTGTGTATGGAACATTTCTGGGATCTTTTATTTCAGCTCATGAAACATGGGACCAACACTTTCCATATTGCATTTATATTTTTGTTCAGTGTAGTAAAGGCCAAATTAAAAATAAATAAATATATTTTTATACTTGAAATGGTCCTAAAATTCCAAATCAAATAGCTGAATGTTAATGACTTCCAGCACCTTGAGCCTCCAATGACTATAGTGGAATCAGATTAGAGTGAGGGTATGGTTTAGTCTCGAATTGGTGGTAGTGATAAGTGTAGGACTTAAATATAATCTTTCTGTATGTGTGTTGTGATTAGGGCCCTGTGTTTTGCACAATCATCTGACATAGTAAGATTGTATCCTGTATTTTAAGCCTTATCCAAAAGTTTGAACTACACAAAAAATGAAACCAATTGTCTGAGGATGGTGCTGGACCATCAGACATAAAATGAAAAGTGGAAAAAGCTTTAAATCCAGGCATGTCACATGATTGTGCAAGACACAGGGCCTTATTTGATAACTCTTTGTATTTTCTTTTTTGTTTAGGGAAAAGTGGAGGCAGAGTTCCAGTTGGTGACACTCGAGGAGGCAGAGCTGACTCCTGTGGGAAAAGCCCGCAAGGAACCTGAGCCACTTGATAAACCAGAGTAAGTGACTAAAATTATGTTATTCAATCAAAATAATTGTGCAAGAAGTTCTCATGGTCATAAAAAATTAAATGCTTTCCTTTTTTAGAATGTTTGAGTGCTGAGTGCGTGGGCAGACCTTTAAGCAATAAAGCCAGAGGGGATGTAGTATATTTAAGTAATAAGGCCTGAGGGGCTGTGGTATATGGCCAATATACCACGGCTATGGGCTGTTCTTAGGCACAACGTGTTCTTAGGAACGACGGCTAAGGCTTGGATACAGCCCTTAGCCGTGGTATATTGGACAAATACCACAAAACCCCAGAGGTGCCTTATTGCTATTATAAACTAGTTACCAACTTAATTAGAGCAGTAAAAATATGTTTTGTCATATATGTGGTATATGGTCTGATATACCATGTCAGTCAGCATTCAGGGCTCGAAACACCCAGTTTATAGCAATAACGTGCAAGGGGGTGTGGTATATTTAAGAAATAAGGCCTGAGGAGGTATGGTATATTGCCAATATACCACGGCTAAGGGCTGTTCTTAGGAACGACACAAAGCGGCCATTATAAACCGGGTCATTCGAGCCATGAATGCTGATTGGCTTAAAGCCGTGGTATGTCAAAACATTTAGTTTTACTGCTCTAATTATGTTGGTAACCAGTTTAAAATAGCAATAAGGCTCCTCGGGGGTTTGCGATATATGGCCAATATACCACGGCTAAGGGCTGAGTCCGTGTAGCGTCGTGTGTAAGAACAGTCCTTAGACATGGTATATTGGTCATATACCACAAACCCCTGAAGTGCCTTTTTGCTATTATAAACTGGTTACCAACCTAAATATAACTGTAAACAAGTAGTTTTGCGTAATACCCATGGTACATTCTCTGATGTACACATGGCTGGAATGCTGTTTCATCCAATCAGCAGTTATAAATATATGTGGGTATTACTGATGGTGGCTAGTAATTTAACAAATTGTATAATACAAATTGTAAAATAAAATGGAGAAAAGCCTGGGCATACTGTAGACTTATTAAAACATTCTAAAGTGCATACATCAATTTGGCAGGTTCAGCCCGACAGAAGCCTATAGCTTGGGTGTCCAGATTTCATCCATTCAAATTATGAGGGCACACAATAAAAATTCCGTACCGGCACAGCTACAGTGCCTTTGACTTTTTCCACATTTTGTTACGTCACAGCCTTATTCTAAAATGGATTAATTTGCTTTTTCCCCGTCATCGATCTACACACAAAAATCATCATAATGACAAAGCAAAAACAAGTTTTAAGAAATGTTTGCTAATTTATTAAAAATAAAAAACATATCACATAAGTATTCAGACCCTTTACTCTGTACTTTGTTGAAGCACCTTACAGCATCGAGCGATTAAAGCATCTTTTTGGGTATGACGTTACAAGCTTGGCACGCCTGTATTTGGGTAGTTCCTCCATATTCTTCTCTGCAGATCCTCTCAAGCTGTGTCACGTTGGAAGGGGAGGGTCGCTGCACAGCTATTTTCAGGTCTCTCCAGAGATGTTTGATTGGGTTCAAGTCCGGGCTCTGGCTGGGCCACTCAAGGACATTCAGAGACTTGTCCCAAAGCCACTCCTGAGTTGTCTTGGCTCTGTGCTTAGGGTCGTTGTCCTGTTGGAAGGTAAACTTTTACCCTAGTCTGAGGTCAAGAGCCCTCTGGAGTAGGTTTTCATCAAGGCCAAATCAAATCAAATGTATTTATATAGCCCTTCGTACATCAGCTGATATCTCAAAGTGCTGTACAGAAACCCAGCCTAAAACCCCAAACAGCAAGGAATGCAGGTGTTAAAGCACGTTGGCTAGGAAAAACTCCCTAGAAAGGCCAAAACCTAGGAAGAAACCTAGAGAGGAACCAGGCTATGAGGAGTGGCCAGTCCTCTTCTGGCTGTGCCGGGTGGAGATTATAACAGAACGTGGCCAAGATGTTCAAATGTTCATAAATGACCAGCATGGTCAAATAATATGTCTGGGACAGGTAGCACATCTGGTGAACAGGTCAGGGTTCCATAGCCGCAGGCAGAACAGTTGAAACTGGAGCAGCAGCACGGCCAGGTGGACTGGGGACAGCAAGGAGTCATCATGCCAGGTAGTCCTGAGGCATGGTCCTAGGGCTCAGGTCCTCCGAGAGAGAGAAAGAAAGAGAGAAAGAAAGAGAGAATTAGAGAGAGCATACTTAAATTCACACAGGACACCGGATAAGACAGGAGAAGTACTCCAGATAAAACAAACTGACACTAGCCCCCCGACACATGAACTACTGCAGCATAAATACTGGAGGCTGAGACAGGAGGAGTCAGGAGACACTGTGGCCCCATCCGATGATCCCCCCCGGACTGGGCCAAACAGGCAGGATATAACCCCACCCACTTTGCCAAAGCACAGCCCCCACACCAAAGAGTTCCATCTTTGTTGAATCTTGTTTTGCATGGACTAAGAGTCTAACTCCAAGCGGGCTGTCACATGCCTTTTACTGAGGAGCGGCTTCCGTCAGGTCACTCTACCATAAAGGCCTTATTGGTTGAGTGCTGCAGAGATGGTTGTCCTTCTGGAAGGTTCTCCCATCTCCACAGAGGAACTCTAGAGCTTTGTCAGAGTGACCATTGGGTTCTTAGTCACCTCCTTGACCAAGGCCCTTTTCACCCGATTGCTCAGTTTGGCCGGGGAGCCAGCTCTAGGAAGATTCTTGGTGCTTCCAAACGTCTTCCATTTAAGAATGATGGAGGCCACTGTATTCTTGGGGACCTTCAATGCAGCAGAAATGTTTTGGTACCCTTGCCCAGATCTGTGCCTCAACACAATCCTGTCTTGGAGCTCTACAGACAATTCCTTCGACCTGATGGCTTGGTTTTTGCTCTGACTTGCACTGTCGTCTGTCGGACCTTATATAGACAGGTGTGTGCCTTTCCAAATCATGTCCAATCAATTGAATTGACCACAGGCACTGTATTGCCAATTTCACTGTAGAAAAGGGGCCACAATACATGTCGTGTTGATATGATTTTCAGTTTGCTTCCATATGTCTGGTTTCACAGTGATCATAAGGAAAAATAATCTAAAACAATTGCTATGTGTATTTTTTATCCCCATTCTCCAAACTGTTAACCATTTATAAATGACAGTGCATGGAGAATGCTATTTCTTTCGTGAAAAATATAAAGTATATGCTTTTTCCACTTGGAACCGGTAGGTTCGCAAAACCTTATTCATGGTTTCCTTGTGCGTAAAGGTGGTGGAATTAAGTTAAAGTCAGAATACAGCTTATCTGAAGACACCTCTACCACATCTTCATTTCTTAGATCTCCACCCTGAACGAATAGCGGGTGAATAGCTTAAGATCAAGGTCAGAATACGTATAGAGTGCATAAAAAGGGAATAATATTACATTTACTTGTGCTTAATCGGGGTCATTGAGCGCATTTGATCTTGCATTAACATGTGTTTGTTGTTAAGTGAATACAAATGGACATACCATTCACATTTTTTATAGAAGTTGTAAATGGGGGTCATAGACTGCATTTAAACATTGATACAGTTTAGAAGGTTTGATTGAATCTGATCCGTGGGCACACTTTGTGCAATTCGCTAAGTTTACACTGAAAACAAAGCTTAAACATCTATTCATTTATTATTTACCTTAATGCCTTATTAATGAGTCCTACTGCTCAAACTATGTCATTGCCTACTGTATTAAAAAATGTAATTAAACAAATCCATGAAACTGGGAAACATTACTAACTTTTTTGTTCATTTTGTCTCTTTCCTCATTCTACCTTATATTAGTCGCCCCAAGACAACCTTCAACTGGTTTATCAACCCCATGAAGACCTTCATCTTCTTCATTTGGAAAAAATACAAGAAGTACATCATCGCTCTACTCATCCTGGCAATCCTGCTGGTTTTTCTCATCCTCATCCTCTACACGCTCCCTGGACAGATCAGTACGCTCATCGTAAATGGATGAACAGTTAACAAGTGCATAAGGATCAGACGGAGAATGAAACATCTATATGAGAAATATACTTTGTTATCATAAGTTCCATTTAATTTGCGTTAGGACATTGTGTGTGGTAGATTTGCTATTGTGATATACTCTATGTAAGTGCTAATTTCCTTTGTATAAGTCTTGTAATTTTCAAAAACTTGGTTATTATTAGACCAATCTTAAACATTTATTAAACAATCAAAGCTACTGATGAGGAATTATTTGAACTGACTTGGCTCAGAACCGGACAGGGCAGCTGGCCCTTAAACGTACACGGAGAGCTAACATTAATGACATGTATGTCGATCTCTCATGGCTCAAATTGGAAGAGAGATTGACTTCATCATTACTTGTTTTTGTAAGAGGTGTTGACAAGCTGAATGTACCGAGCTTTACTGAGCTGTCTGTTGAAAATACAGCGCGGACACTCATGCATACCCCACAAGACATGCCACCAGATGTCTCTTCACAGTCCCAATGTCCAGAACAGACTATAGGAGGCGCACAGTACTAGATAGAGCCATGACTACATGGAACCCTATTCCATATCAGGTAACTGATGCAAGCAGTAGAGATTTAAACATTTAAAAAGAAGGTAAAAAAAAAGGTAAAAAATACACCTTATGGAACAACGGGGACTGTGGAGAGACACACACAAAAGTACAGACACATGCATAGGCACACATTTTTGATATTGTTGTATGGTGGTATTGAACATTTTGTGCTGTGGATATGTAGTGGTGTAGGGATATTATATGATGTACTGTTTTATCTTTAGCTCATTCAGTACGAACATAGTTCACTGCTTTATCTTTTGTTTTATACACAATGTGGGTGCTTTGGTGTGTTTGGACCCCAGGAAGAGTAGCTGCTGCCCTGACAGGAACTAATGTGGATCCATAATAAATACAAAAAATAAACACAAAAATACAAATACTAATCAGGAATGTTCCTCAACCACATTATTTACAATATGTACTTTTTCAATAAATGTCTGTCAGTGAAATAACCTGCCTCATGTCATTCTTAATATATGGAATGTTTAGGCTTTTCTCTCTTCTGGTCCACTACTAGGTCATGAAGGTTATTGCAGAATTTCTGTTAAAGGGAAATGGAAATACTAGGCTTTAGAACACCAGCTAACTGTAACCATAGAGATCCTATTAAATTACTTTTTTTGTATACATATTTTTATTCTAATTCCTAATTCTATGACTAACTGTAAATCGCCATTTTGGTATTTTTGCATCATCGGTAGAATAGTTTTGGAATTCCTGAATTTACTGAGACCATGATCTCTGTTTTCTGGTGTCAAACCACATATGAAAACATTATACATATTTTTAACGCTGAAAAACAGCCCTTTCAAATGATATGGCATATAATAGCACCACATCAATCAAATGGCAATCAGTCAAGAAAAAACACCATCTTATATGCTTTTTTGCAAAGCAACTGCCATTTACACAACTTCCTAATGAAGAGCGTACTGAGGCTTCCTTCTTTTCTATGGATTGATAATTCCTTTTACTGTGAATGAGTTACAGCAGTTTTATTGACCGGTGGTATTTTTCTAGAATTCTATGGAATGTTCTGTGATCAGACACTTTCTTATGTGGATAGTATATTAATTATATATTTTGGGGTGGCAGGTAGCCTAGTGGTTAGAGCGTTTGGCCAGTAACCTAAAGGTTGCTAGATCGAATCTCCGAGCTGACAAGGTACAAATCTGTCATTCTTCCCCTGAACAAGGCAGTTAACCACTGTTCCAAGGACGTCATTGTAAATTAGAATTAGTTCTAAACTGACTTGCCTAGTTAAAAGAAAGAAGAAGAAATGAAACACATACCCTGAGTGTACAAAACCTTATGAACATCTGCTCTTTTCATGAAATAGACAGAACAGGTGTATCCAGGTGAAAGCTATGATCCCTTATAAATGTCACTTGTGAAATCCATTTCAATCAGTGTAGATGAATGGGAGGAGACAGGTGAAAGAAGGATTTATAAACCTTGAGACAGATTTAGACTCTCTCTCTCAACCTGCTGTCTCAAACTCTGAATGCTCGTCTATGAAAAGCCAACTCACATGAACTCCTGAGGTGCTGACCTGTTGCACCCTCTACAACCACTGTGATTATTATTATTTCACCCTATTGGTCATCTATGATTGTTTGAACATCTTGGCCATGTGCTGTCAGAAGAGGACTTGCTACCCCTCAGAGCCTGGTTCCTCTCTAGGTTTCTTCCTAGGTTCCTGCCTTTCAAGGGAGTTTTTCCTAGTCACCGTGCTTCTACAGTACATCTGCATTGCTTGCTATTTGGGGTTTTAGGCTTTGAATGGGGTATGGTAGTAGGTGCCAGGCACACCGGTTTGTGTCAAGAACAGCAAATCTGCTGTGTTTTTCACACTCCCATGTGTATCAAGAATGGTCCACCACCCAAAGGACATCCAGCCAACTTGACACAACTGTGGGAAGCATTGGAGTCAACATGGGCCAGCATCCCTTTGTAACGCTTCAACACCAAGTGGAGTCCATTCCACGATGAATTGAGGCTCTTCTGCAACTCAATACTCTGAGTGTAAAATAGTTATCTCTGCAGCACGGATTCTGTTGCTATGTAGAGACATCGCAACAGAAGCTGTGTTGCAGAGACAACTATTTAAATGGAGGCTTCCCAGTTCAGAGGAAAATGTTTGCTTTTGTGCGCTGCAGGCGCTGTATTTACTATGCTCTCTTCTGGAACAATGTGGACCAACTGGAGCTCCAATGCATCAATTGTTTACTAGCAGAGGACGACAGAGAAGAAGTGGCTACTCTTAGCAAACAGATTAAGAATTTACACAATCTACTAGGGAAAGCACCCTGCCTACCTTCTCTACTCCACAGGCTGGACGCCGTTCCGAAGTGTTGAGAGTATCGCCGCCATGTCAACATTCAATGACTGATTGGCCATTGCCTTCCAGGGACCCCTTCCTGAAGAAGTCTCCCACTTCCCTGGAAAATGGAGCAGGACCGTCACTTCTGATGGATATAGTAGACGATACTGTCACCATGGAAGAATGTCACCCACCGTAGGCCAAATGGAGGGAAGCTGCCTGGGCTTTGGAGGTTCCAGCGCCATCATCCCCTATCCTGCCTCGGATTCTGCTTTGGACTCGGATCACCAGACCTCGAGGGTGGCTGATGCACCGGCTCCTCCATCAGCCATATTGCGTTTTGTGCCCAGCTCATGGTGCAAAAACTGCCAGAACTCTTTTGCCACCTCACCAGCCATTTTAATCAATTAATAAAATGTATACATCAGACGATGTCACAAAATGCTATACAGAAACCCAGACTAAAACCCAAAACAGCAAGCAATGGTGAGAAAAATCTTGGTTCCTGGGGCAAAAACCTTGTGCTATTCTGGGGCTCTGTACAGGACATTACTAGGCTGCTTCTTACCATTTTAGGGCTGTTGCTATCGTAATCCATGTGGGATCTAATGACATTAGGATGGCCAGCTCAGCTCTTCTGAAACTGAATTTATAGAACTGATTGGAACTCTGAAAGAGTATGTTGCTGGCAGTACACGACTGGCTACTGTAGCTCTGTTGGAGTTACTTTTGTGGATAACCTTGACACCTTTTGGAAACAGAAGATGTTCTACAGAGAGGATAGGGTCCATCCAAATCATCTTGGTGCCTGGATCCTGTCCTTGCTGCGCTGAGACAATGACTTATCAACACCCCAAGTCCCGCTCTCGTAATCCCAACCATAAATGTTCAGCGTTATCATCATACAGCAGGCCCGCAACAAGTACCATCATTGACTCTAGTTTTAACCCACGTCCTCGCTCAAGGCATCGGCCTAATGGTACAGTTCAACAATCTATGCCAATTCAAGGTACCCCTATGGTATTTTCAAATAAGGGGTTACCAACTGAGCATAGTTCAATGCATAGGCCTAATGGTTCAGTTCTAGGCAATCTTGTATCGATTTCAATTCAAGTCAACCCCATGGTATTTTTTATTAGGGGGATACCTGTTGAACATGGAATGTTTGTATAAGAAACTCTGTTGGATCTGAAATCCGGAAGCTGGACTGATTCATGTAAATGCCAGAAGTTTGATTTCAAACATGTATTTTATTGTAACTCTATTGTAACTCTGGCTTCTCAAACCAACGCGGACATTCTGGTTATAACTGAATCTTGGCTAAAGAAGTGTATGCCGGACTCTGATGTGTAAGAAGAAAAAGAAACGCACACCTATTAAGACGAGGTGCTGGCTAGCGGAATAGAAACTTGAAAATAAAAGAGAGCCGCACACTCTAGGACACATATGTCAGAGTCAAGGCCCGCGGGCCACATCCGGCCCGCAAGAAGGTTTTTTACGGCCCCTGGGATGATCTTGATTTATTATTAGAACCGGCCCGCAGCAAGCCGGCAGCCCGCAGATCTTTTACACGCACCAATACTACATTTCCCACAATGCAAAGGTGACGCACCGAGCAGTAGGCTGCTTCATTTCAATATTTATTGGCACAGCAGTCGTCAGCATCACAGTAAAATTAACTTTCAGATACCCATCAAAAATGGCAAAACGGAAGGTGGATACTGAGAACCGGGGGTTTCAAACAAGGTGGGAGTCGGAGTATATGTTCACGAAGGTAGCTGGAAAACCTGTGTGTCTTCTGTGTGGAGAAAGTGTGGCGGTACTGAAAGAGTATAATCTGAGACGACATTATGAAACGAAACACGCGGACACACACGCGGACGCAACTGTCAAGGCCAGTTTTATTTTGGCAGAAGAGATCGCTAAATCAGCCCGGCCATTTACGGAGGGGGATTTCATCAAAAACTGCATGATTAAAGTTTGTGACGAAGTTTGCCCAGAAAAAAGGCAACTCTTTTTAAATGTGAGTCTGAGCAGAAACACCATTGCCGAGAGAGTAGACCAGTTGTCCATCAATCTAAAAGAGCAGCTTGTGAAAAAGGGAAAAGATTTTATTGCATATTCCTTGGCTGTGGATGAGAGCACCGACATTTCTGACATTGCCCAGTTGTCAATTTTCATCCGCGGAGTGGACTCCAACCTAAGCGTGACAGAGGAGTTTTTGGCTTTACGTCCTATGCATGGCACAACTACGGGGCATGATTTGTATGAAGAGGTGTCAAGATGTGTAAATGAGATGGAGCTGCCTTGGGAAAAACTCGTGGGTTTGACAACCGACGGAGCACCTGCGATGTGTGGACACAGGAGCGGACTGGTGGCGAAGATACGGGAAAAGATGCAAGAGGAAAACGCGACAGGTGAGCTGACAGCTTATCATTGTATCATACACCAGGAAGCGTTGTGCGGTAAAGCCTTGAAAATGGAGCATGTAATGAGCATCATCACGCGCACAGTTAACTTTATCAGAGCCAAAGGTTTGAATCACCGCCAGTTCAAGGCATTTCTGACGGAGTTAGAAACGGAGCATGGTGATTTGCCTTATCACACAGAGGTGCGATGGCTAAGCCAGGGAAAGGTGCTTCAAAGATGTTTCGAGCTTCGTGAGGAGATTTGTCTGTTCTTGGACAGCAAAGGGAAAGACACAACACAACTCCGAGACGAAATGTTTCTGTGTGAAATGGCTTTTCTGTGTGACATTACGAGTCATCTGAATGCAATAAACTTGCAGCTGCAGGGTCGGGATCGTGTCATCTCTGATATGTACAGTACAGTGAAGGCATTTAAAACCAAACTGACTCTGTGGGAGACGCAGATGCGGAAAGAAAATTTGAGCCACTTTCCCAGCTGCCAGACCATGAAAGAGAAGCTCTCTACCAGTGCGTTCCCGAGCACACAGTTGGCTGATAAAATAGGTATGCTTGCCGCTGACTTTCGACGCCGATTTGCTGACTTTGAAGCACAAAAAAGCAGGTTGGAACTGCTCGGTAACCCATTTGCTGTTGACGTGGAAAGCTCACCACCAAACCTCCAAATGGAGTTGATTGACCTCCAATGCAATGATGCACTGAGGGCAAAATATGCGGCAGTGGGTGCTGCGGAGTTCGCCCGTTTCCTCCCCGGCACAATGCCCCAGCTGCGCATCCAGGCTGCTCAAACGTTGTCTATGTTTGGCAGCACATACCTGTGTGAACAACTGTTTTCTTTGATGAACCTGAACAAAACATCACACAGAAGTCGACTTACTGCTGAACACCTCCACTCAATTCTGAGGATTTCTTCAGCTCAGAGCCTTACCCCGAACATTGATGAACTTGTGGAAAAGATGGGACACCACCAAGTATCACCCTCAACCTCAAACAAGTGAACATTACTGTGCAATCACATATTTAGAGTTTTTACTCAGTTCAAGTTTAAAAGTTAAAATTTAATATTTGTTTTCACTGCATGTTACTTCTCCTTAAACAAAGTGTTGTTTTTGATTAATAGATTTTTGCACTTTATTTTTTTGTATTTCAATCCAATTATATTTTAAAAATATTTCAGTTGAGTGGATGATAGAAAATTGCTATTATTGTTTTTTCTTTGAAGTAAATTTAGCCCACTTTTGCTAAAATAGAAAATATAGTCTACTGATGGTGCCTTGAATACCGGTTTCTTTCATTTAATGTTCATGTTATGGGGATATTTATATAAAGGAAATTTGTCTTTTGTGTCTGTTGAAAATTAAAGATTACTGACAGAGCCATAAGAAAATATTGCTTTATTTATCTGATCATATTGTAATATATTTGTTAGGTTTTCAGTAGGTTCAATTAGGTTCACTAGACTATATGCGTCATTTAAAATTTTTTCAATGAACATTCGAACAGTCCGGCCCTCGTCTTGTAGCTGATTTTTTTATTTGGCCCTCCGTCCATTTGACTTTGACACCCCTGCTCTAGGAGCTCAGATGCAAACATTTTAATACCAACGTTTCGACAGCCAAGCTGTCTTCATCAGGGTATAATCACAAACACTGCGGGATGACTCGTTTATATAGTGTCAAAAGACACAGGTGTCTGTAATCATGGCCAAGAGTGGCCTAATATCATTGGTTAATAATCAAATATTAAAATGTCATACAAAGAACAGCGTACAAACAACAAATGGATAGCATACGATATCATCATTTACAAACAATTACATTGGCAAAGTCACAATAATCACAAGAATGGCTTCAGATCAAAGTCTACGTTGAGACCGAAGGGCGCAAGGGTCTTTAAATTAAAGATCCAGGCAGCCTCTCGTTTTAACAATAGATTATCAAGGTCACCCCCTCTCCTAGGGAGAGACGGAATCGAGTGGCCTGCCTCCAAGAAGTGGGCCGCAACTGGATAAGTAAAGTTTTTACACCTAATGGTGCTATGATGCTCTGAGATACGTACTTTTAATTCGCGCTTTGTTTTACCTACATAATTTTACCACAAGGACAAGTTATAAGATAAATAACTGCCTTATTGGAGCACGTAATAACACCTTTTATTGGGATCGATTTCCCTGTTTGTGGGTGTTTGAAGGATCTACATTTATAAGTGCCATTGCATTGAGCACAGTCATTACATTTGTAATTTCCATCCAGTAGGGGTGCAAATAGACGTTGTTCAGGAATATCTTGGGGTGATAAATCATAGTTTACCAATTGGTCTCTGAGTTGTCCGGCTGCAGGGACTGTGCGAGGGGATTTATACTACTATCTGTACTTACTGGTGGCACAGACGCTGTTTCATCCTTTCCTACACTGGGCTTGCAGCACAGCTATCCTCGCCGTAAGGCGATCATTCTCCTGTATATTATAAGTACAGCGACTGCAATTAGAAGGTATCATGTTAATGTTACTACTTAGCTCCGGCTGTTGGAGGTCCTGACGAACCATGTCCAGATAACGCGTCCGGAGTGAAAAAGTTTAATGAAAAAAAGTTGAGTGAGGGAAAAACTAGAAATATAAACGGTAGTTAAAAAGAAAATATTTAGAGTTGTCATTTAGCAAAGTAAACAAGTCTGCAAGTTGTTTATAATAGCCTAGGGAAGGAACCGGGCCCACTCCCCTTGCCGGTCCTGGCAGTGACTCCTAAGATACCTCCCCAGCTCCTGGTTGATCCTCTCCACCTGCCTGTTGGACTGAGGCTGGTACCCGGATGTGAGGCTGGCCAGGGCCCTAAGCATGAAGGCTCTCCATACCCGTGACGTGAATTGGGGGCCAGGGTCGGAGACAATGTCCTCTGGAAGACCTGCTGGAACACTGCCTCAGTGACCTGGAGAGCATTAGGGAGACCAGAGAGAGGGATAAAATGGCTGGATTGAGAGAATCTGTCCACAACAACCATAATAGTTGTGAAACCATCAGACGGAGGGAGATCAGTAATTAAATCTATGAACCAAGGCCACTGAGGCACAGGAAGGGGAAGGAGTTTCTCTGCTGGAGCGTGCCAGGGAGATTTTGTTTAGGCACATATGGAGCAGGAGTTGACATAGCAGACCCTGCTCCAAGGTGGGCCACCAGTACTTTGCGTGGATGGATTGATACCGGGATGTCCAGCGGTAAGGAATGTGTGCGTCCAGGTCAACAGCCGATCCCTTACCCCCATTGGGACATAGGTGCGCTCAGGGGGGCAGGTTCCCTCTCCAGAGCCTGGCCGATGTCCACATTTACGTCCCAAAACATGGGGCCAATGATCCAGGAGGATGGAATGATGGGTTGGAGGTCACCTACAGGTCTCTCAACTGACGTGGAACCACAGGGTAAGGGAAAGCAGGTCCTCTGGCATCCTGGTGCCCAGGCGGTGATTGTCAACCTCGAACAGGAGATGGTGGGCATTATGGCGCTGGAGCCACGGGTGGCCAAGGATTACTTTGTGTATGGGTGCGGTGATGATGAGGAAGTGAATTCTTTCTTGGTGCATGGGTCCCACAGTGAGGGTGAAGGGTGCTGTGATTGTGCCGGATCACAATGGTCGATTATCCAGGTCTTGAACCAGAAAAGGGGAGGAGAGCAGATACGAGGGGATGTTTGGGAGGAGGCGAGGGCCTAGTAGATGAAATGACCTGCGGCATCGGAGTCCACTAGAGCTGTAGAGACAACACCTGAGCCAGTGGACCTCGGGTTAGGATTCACCGGACACCGCTGGGTCTGGTGCCCTTCCTGGCCACAATAGGAACACAGCCCCAGCTGTTACCGGTGACACCGCTCTAACGTGGAGAGGTGTGTGACCCCTATCTCCATGGGTTCAGGCTCTGCCTCAGGACGGTCAAAGGAGTTGGGCAAGGGGTTAGAGAGGTGACAGCCCTCCTGAAGAAGGTTGTCCAGACAGATGGCCATCACGATGAGCACATCCAAGGAAACGTTGTCTTCCCGGCACGCCTACTCCATTTGGACCTCCTTGCGCAGTCGTCTACGGGTTTGGGCGCAGAGCACCGGTTCATTCCATTCGCTGGAGGCTGTCAGAGGCCGGAAGGTGAGGGCATACTCCGCTGCGGTCTGGGCACCCTGCCACAGCTGGAATAATCGCTCACCTCCCTCTCTGTCCTCGGGTGGATATTCGAAGACTTATTGCAAAAATCCCTGACCTATATTTTTAACTTGGCAATTTTTTGTAGTATTATCCCTAAGATCTGGAAAGTGACGCGTCCTCTCACTACATAAAGGAGGATATCCTTCTAACTTAGATAACTACCGTCCAATTTTCTTTCCAAGGCCTTTGATAACTTTGACCATCACATTCTTATTCAAAGGTTGACTGAAATAGGCCTGGATCAGGCTTCTTGCAAGTGGTTTGAAAATTATCTGTCAGACAGGAATCAATGGGTGAACTCTGATGTTGTGTGGCGGAAGAATCAGAATTAGTTAGGTATAGATAATTATGATGTCTTATCTGCATAATATGCTTTTATGATATGCTTGTTATCCCTTCGGACTCTGGTGTTGGCAGTTGCACTTCTTCCATCAGCTGGGGCTCATTCACCTGGGGCCCAGATAGGGGAGAAGTCAGGCTTGTCTTTCACATGTCCCTGGTGCTATGCAGAATATCAGAAAGAGAAGAGGACAGGAGGGAACATTGTCATCATATGTGAATGTGTTTCTACCTATTCTTAAACCATGTGAAGGGATGGCGTGATTAATTGGGAACCAATTACTTGTCGCCACAATGTCTGTGCGCCAGTCACTCCCTCCTTTGGCCTTGGGGGAGATAAGGTTTGAGACAACAGATGTGTGGGTTAGTGTCTGGAACCATTGTATGTCTGATGTTGCACTTTTTTCTGGGATAGTGTATGACCTAGAGGCTCCCTCCCCTCAGTGAGCTTGCGTGTGGTCAAGAAGGGGTTTTACTTGAGATTGCAGTATCTGGAGTTGACAATTGATTTATGCCATAGAATGAGTTGGTGTTTATGTGCCATGAAGTACCAGGAACAAGATCGGAGCCTTGTCTTAGGGGCCAAACTGAACAATAAGAACAGAATTTATAGCAAATGCTATCTGGCTGCGGGATACTCCTTTCTCATCTATCAAGTCTCACATTGTGACCCATTCTACACATCTGTTGGTTGTTATGTAGACTAGGGGGTGGATCTTTGCTGCAAAAGATCTCAGTAGCCTTTGCGTGGTGGCTCTCAACGAATCATCTGAGAGTGGTTCGTTGACCAGCCATCGCTATTGCAGAGCTCTCACTAATAAAGATTCAGTTTAAGTACAACTCTGACTTGTGTGATGTGTGTCTCTCCTCATTTGATGAAACAGAAATTAACCACCACATTTGTTAAGTCTAATTTTCTGGATATTACAAAAGGTGTACCGCAGGGGTCAGCTTTACTATTTATATAAATAATCTTCCTCTATCTGTTTAAACTTGAAATATTAATCTGTATGCACACAACACCGTTGTATGCCATTGTCCAAACAGTTGATCAGGCTGTTAGAGCTGCAATCTGACCTTGTTACATTACAGAAAGCCCTGGTTGGTTTAAAACTTGTTCTCACAAACATTTTTCAGATGGACTACATATTAATTCATCGGATGGTTCCCCATTGATTGGGTTCCCGCCTACAAATATCTGTGCAACTGGATTGACATAAACGTCATGTTTAGAAAACATAGGGATGAGCTAAAGTGGGCATCTTTTTTAGAAATAGATATTGCCTCTGCCTAAATAGCAGGAAGCAGATTGTACAGTCTACTTTCCTGTCAGTTTCCTGTCAGATTGAAGCAGCCACTACTATTAAACTTTTGGATGCTGTCTACCATAACGCCATTGGTTTTATCACGAATGAGAGTTTTAATACTCATCACTTCATCTTGTATAAAAAGGTTGGCTGGTCTTCATTAAAGTCCAGTTGATCAATTCATTACTGCCTTTTTGTTTACAAAGCCCTACTTCAAAAGCTACCAACTTACCTAACTTTGTTGCTAACGTATAAAATACACACACACAAACGCAAGCACATGCACTCTGTACACACTTACATTGTAATATTGTTGTATGGTGGTATTATACATTTAGTATTGTAGATGGTGCAATAATGTTATATGATGTACTGTTTTATCTTTTCTTTTATGTTTGATGTAAATGCCTTAATGTGTTTGGACCCCAGAAAGAGTAGCTGCTGCAGGAGCTAATGGGGGTCCCTAATAAATACCACAACAAAGGATTGGTTAACTCTTCCGATTCCTTAGGTCTCCACGGAATTAGGTACATGCGCTTTAAGTTTTAAAGCTTCTTTTTTGGAATCACTTACAAAATTCATTACATTTGGATTCCCTGGTGCCACTAGGGCATTTTAAAACTCTGATGATAAATTAGTTCACCGAGGTGTGCAATTGTTTTGAATGGTTGATGTAAAAACTTGTTTATGATGGATGTGATGTTAGTGATGTTCTAATGTGATGTTATATGTATCGTGCTATATATATATTTTTTTTTAAATTTACTTTATGGTCTCAGGGCACCATTGAAAAAGACACCCTGGTCGCATTTGGGCTCCCCTGATTGAATAATAGTTAATAAATAAATATTAGGAATGTGTTCTTAAAGTTTTGTACACTTGGTGTATATGCACCAAAACATATTACAAATGGAAGAGAAATAAACAAGTTATATAATATGAATCAAACTCGAAAACAAAGTGCAAGTTTTATCATGCTATTATAACCATAACATTATATAGTGTACAATATTCATCTCATGAATTTTGTCATCAAATTTGAACTGGAATTACAAAATATTATAAGAATATGACATATATTAACAATAATTTGCTTTTACAACTGCATAGAGTCGCATTAACAGAAATTCCATGCAGCTTTGTTTACAAGTTCTAACACTGGAATGTGAGATTTACTCTACACCTAGATTAGGCTGATAGAAACCCTCATTATTTAGTTGAATGATTTTTCAATTTGAGCGTAATTGTGTGGCAGGTGTGGCAGTTGTGGCAGTTGTGGCTTCTTGACAATTATTGCAAGAGCACACCGATTTGAATGTTCCAACACAGTTCCACTTCCAACACCGCCAAAACATTCGCTATGCAGCTGTCTGCTATCGCCAGTTAATGCTTGATCTGATTGGATCTTGGCCTGGGAGTTCCTTTACAAGTACATAGCTAGACTTGAAGCCTATATCGATGTAACCTGAAAGGTCGCTCAGCAATGAAGAAGTCACTGCTCCAAAACCGCCATAAAAAAGTCAGACTACAGTTTGCAACTGCACATGGGGACAAAGATCGTACTTTTTGGAGAAATGTCCTCTGGTCTGATGAAACAAAATATAACTGTTTGGCCATAATGACCATTGTTATGTTTGGAGAAAAAAGGGGGTGGCTTGCAAGCAGAAGAACACCATCCCAACCATGAAGCACGGGGGTGGCAGCATCATGTTGTGGGAGTGCTTTGCTGCAGGAGGGATTGCTGCACTTCACCAAATAGATGGCATCATGAGGCGCGAAAATGATGTGGATATATTGAAGCAACATCTCAAGACATCAGTTAAAGTTTAAAGGCACAGTCAACTTAGTGTATGTAAAATTCTGACCCACTGGAATTGTGATACAGTAAATTATAAGTGAAATAATCTGTCTGTTAACAATTGTTGGAAAAATTACTTGTGTCATGCACAAAGTAGATGTCCTAACCGACTTGCCAAAACTATAGTTTGTTAACAAGAAATTTGTGGAATGGTTGAAAAACGAATATTAATGACTCCAACCTAACTGTATGTAAACTTCCGACTTCAACTGTATATGAAAGGTAAACAGGGAAGTGATGGATTCCAGGTCTGATGGAGTCTGATGACGTGCAGGTGCGTGTAATTATGGTGACAGATGTGCTCCATAACGAGCAGGCTGGTGACCTAGAGACCGGAGAGTGACAGTTAAGCTTTCTGTGCTCTATTAACGTATCCTGAAAATGACATCTGCTGCTGTTGATTCAATGGTCATATCTCAGTTATTGTTTTCATATATACAGAGTGCAAACTGATCAAGGGGTCGAAAATGTAGTTATTTCCAGATGTATGTTCACTGTTCGAGGAACGGGCCCTGGAAGCTTTATTGCTGGCAATAGTGTCCATAACCAGAGGTAATTAAACTGTTCTGTGCTCCTTTTTCTCTCTTCCTCTCTGCCTGTCTTGTTGTACATGGAACCTGTCTCACATGCATTCATTAAAAAGAACTTTAAGATGTCAGCTGCTAATTTTAAGATTTACACCACATAAACACCATTTTCCCTGGACTATCAAGCCCCTGTTGCTGCCAAATTTATCGTCACTAATGCAGATTTGTTTCTTTTGAGCATCCAGATTCAGAAGGTGGAGGACCTGCTTTATCAGGAGGATAATCTGGAATCACTGACAATGGGGTAATTGTTCCTGACATCCCATGGTCCTTGTCCACTGAGAATATTGCTTTGCTGCAACGTCAAGCCGCGCCCTCAGAGCATGCGCAGACCAGCTGGCTGGTGTGTTTACGGACATATTCAATCAATCCCTATACCAGTCTGCTGTTCCCACATGCTTCAAGAGGGCCACCATTGTTCCTGTTCCCAAGAAAGCTAAGATAACTGAGCTAAACGACTACCGCCCCGTAGCACTCACATCCGTCATCATGAAGTGCTTTGAGAGACTAGTCAAGGACCATATCACCTCCACCCTACCTGACACCCTAGACCCACTCCAATTTGCTTACCGCCCAAATAGGTCCACAGACGATGCAATCTCAACCACACTGCACACTGCCCTAACCCATCTGGACAAGAGGAATACCTATGTGAGAATGCTGTTCATCGACTACAGCTCGGCATTCAACACCATAGTACCCTCCAAGCTCGTCATCAAGCTCGAGACCCTGGGTCTCGACCCCGCCCTGTGCAACTGGGTACTGGACTTCCTGACGGGCCGCCCCCAGGTGGTGAGGGTAGGCAACAACATCTCCTCCCCGCTGATCCTCAACACTGGGGCCCCACAAGGGTGCGTTCTGAGCCCTCTCCTGTACTCCCTGTTCACCCACGACTGCGTGGCCACGCACGCCTCCAACTCAATCATCAAGTTTGCGGACGACACAACAGTGGTAGGCTTGATTACCAACAACGACGAGACGGCCTACAGGGAGGAGGTGAGGGCCCTCGGAGTGTGGTGTCAGGAAAATAACCTCACACTCAACGTCAACAAAACTAAGGAGATGATTGTGGACTTCAGGAAACAGCAGAGGGAACACCCCCCTATCCACATCGATGGAACAGTAGTGGAGAGGGTAGCAAGTTTTAAGTTCCTCGGCATACACATCACAGACAAACTGAATTGGTCCACTCACACAGACAGCATTGTGAAGAAGGCGCAGCAGCGCCTCTTCAACCTCAGGAGGCTGAAGAAATTCGGCTTGTCACCAAAAGCACTCACAAACTTCTACAGATGCACAATCGAGAGCATCCTGGCGGGCTGTATCACCGCCTGGTATGGCAACTGCACCGCCCTCAACCGTAAGGCTCTCCAGAGGGTAGTGAGGTCTGCACAACGCATCACCGGGGGCAAACTACCTGCCCTCCAGGACACCTACACCACCCGATGTCACAGGAAGGCCATAAAGATCATCAAGGACATCAACCACCCGAGCCACTGCCTGTTCACCCCGCTATCATCCAGAAGGCGAGGTCAGTACAGGTGCATCAAAGCTGGGACCGAGAGACTGAAAAACAGCTTCTATCTCAAGGCCATCAGACTGTTAAACAGCCACCACTAACACTGAGTGGCTGCTGCCAACACACTGACACTGACTCAACTCCAGCCACTTTAATAATGGGAATTGATGGGAAATGATGTAAATATATCACTAGCCACTTTAAACAATGCTACCTTATATAATGTTACTTACCCTACATTATTCATCTCATATGCATACGTATATACTGTACTCTATATCATCGACTGTATCCTTATGTAATACATGTATCACTAGCCACTTTAAACTATGCCACTTTGTTTACATACTCATCTCATTTGTACATACTGTACTCGATACCATCTACTGTATCTTGCCTATGCTGCTCTGTACCATCACCCATTCATATATTCTTATGTACATATTCTGTATCCCCTTACACTGTGTACAAGACAGTAGTTTTGGAATTGTTAGTTAGATTACTTGTTATTACTGCATTGTCGGAACTAGAAGCACAAGCATTTCGCTACACTCGCATTAACATCTGCTAACCATGTGTATGTGACAAATAAAATTTGATTTGATTTGATTTGATTTGAAGTGAACCCTACCACTGACTCATCTTTGGTTCAGGACATATACATGCATGCTCTTTGATTATTTATGAGTTTCCAGCCTTTTTAGGTGCAGTCCTCCTCCCACACTTTGTAGGATATTGTTTTAGCCCCAATACCACTCTTGATAATGGCAAACATTTGTACATTTTGGAGGAGGCTGAAAGGATAGCAGGCCCAGCTGTCACGGTGAGAGAGTAGACTACTCTGGATAGAGCAGGTACTTTTGTGTAGTCTATTTCTTGTGAGGTTTTCTGTCCTCAGATACAGAAAGCTGTGAAAGCATGTCTACAGATTAAGAGATCCCAATGAAGAGCAGTGGTTCCTAGTCCTGGTCCTGGGAAATCAAAGGGGTGCACATTTTGTTTTTGCATTACACAGCTGATTCAAATGATCAAGTCATCATCAAGCTTCAAGAGATGCTTTACATTGAAATACAGATAGAGATGTAGTAGTAACAGAGTTAATGATCCAAGGTCAGTTTTGCATTTCACCTCCTGATGATTATGATGACTGGCCGTATTAGAATTTAAAAAAACAAAGCTTAATCATGCTCTCTCTATCCATCTGTCTCTCGTCTGTGGGTATGTTTTGATGTGAAAGAGGAAGCCAGTCCCGTCAGCTCCCCTCACCCGCTCTTAAGATAACCTTCGGGCTGACTGGGAGCCCAAGGCTGGTTAGGAGACACCGCTAGAGACACTATGTAATTGTCATGAACTGAGAGAATATTAGGGTAGCACTGTAATTCATTAATCATATGCTGTCTTCCCTGCTCCTTTGTTTTACCTCTTTCCTTTTCTGTCTTCTACACCTCTCTCCTCACCTCCTTCTTCCTCTTTTTTATAATGCACACCATATGTGCATTGAATTACAGATTGAACTTGTATTTATAATATAATATTACAATTATAATATTTATAATGCATGTATTATGTATTTATAACACCTGGATAATGAACCTTCAAGAAAGTGTTTCACATTCTCCACTGGTTGAAATTAAGTATTTCATTGGAATATGACATCTATCCTGTGTCCTCAGATTAATGCATATGAAGGGAGTTAGATATGCATAGGTATATTTCTTTATATATGAATTACAAATCAGCCTTTACTTAAATTATGTTTCTAGTCTATTGCATAGTTACAATGTGTAATCATTGATGTCCCAGGAGCAGGAGTGGTAATCACTGTTGAAGTGTATAATTGTAATACATACATACAGACACAGCATCATTCAAAGAATAGAGTTTGATACACCTGGTATTGGATATGACTGAAAAAGAATGTCTCAGAGATTCTTACCTGAACCGTACCTTTATTTGTCAAGGAAGAGTACATGATCAGTGAATATATTCAATGTACAGGCTACAATGTGGGGGTCCCATGCATGGTAATAACTACAGTACATGTATATAGGACATCCTTGGCACAATAAAGATATTATATTCTACTCAATCCACAGGCTTCATTAATGCCATTCAGACTTGAAGTCGATATAACAATTATGATCGCTGAAGTTCATAGGTTCTGGACTAATATTCATACAAAACATTTTCGGTTCCATACACAGATCGGCTACGTACTGTAGCTAGCTACACATCCATAGGCATACAGTTATTTTTATCCTCCACTACACAAAGAGCAAATAAATAGTTAGCTAGCTATGTTACTTCAGCTGTATTGCATGGCAAATATAAGCAAGCTAACACAATTGTACATTCAATTTGCAATAAATGCTTTAGCTAGCTAGATTCTTTACATCCACTGTTTCACAAAACGACAGCCTGGTTTGCTGGTTTTCTCAGGAATCGCTAAAACATTAAACAACACGAATTACAAATGAATACTCATGTCATAACACTAGCTAGCTAGTTGGCTAATGTTAGCTAGTCAGCTAACTTGCTAAATAGCGATTTTTGTAAATGAACTTAACCTCTCTAGGGTATGTCCCACCTGGCTTGCGTCCCACCTGGCAATGTGCCAAATTCAAATATAGAAATACTCATTGTAAAAATACAGAAAACAAAACATATTTTACATAGGTTTAAGGATTAACTTCTTGTGAATCGAACCACGGTGTCAGATTTTTAAAAATGCTTTACGGCAAAAGCATACCTTACAATTATTTGAGAACATAGCCCAGCAGACAAATCATTACAAACAGTAACCAGCCAAGTAGAAGAGTTACACAAGTCAGAAATAGGGATAAAATGAATCCCTTACCTTTGATGATCTTCATATGGTGGCACTCAGAAGACATTAATTTACTCAATAAATGTTCCTTTTGTTCGATAAAGTCTCTTTATATCCAAAAACCTCCGTTTTGTTCGCACGTTTTTTTTAGAAATCCACAGGCTCAAACGCAGTCAAAACAGGCAGACAAAAAAATCAAAATTGTATCCATAAAGTTCATAGAAACATGTCAAATGATGTTTATATTCAATCCTCAGGTTGTTTTTGGCCTAAAAGATCTATAATATTTCAACCAGACAATAACGTTGTCAATATAAAAGGTAAACAAGAAAGGCACTCTCTCGGGATTGCGCATGAAAAAGCTCTGTGACACAGTAGGGTCCACTCATTTAGACTGGTCTTACTCCCTCATTTATTAGAATACAAGCCTGAAACAATTTCTAAAGACTGTTGACATCTACGGGAAGGCATAGGCACTGAAATTTTTGTCCTAAATCAATGGATACTGTAATGGCATTGAATAGAAAACTACAAAACCAACAACAAAAAAACTATTTCCTGAATGGATTTTTCTCAGGTTTTCGCCTGCCAAATCAGTTCTGTTACACTCACAGAAACTACACAATCATGAAGTGAAACGACATTTATTGGATATTTCAAACTTTTTTAACAAATCAAAAACTGAAAATTTGGCCGTGCAAAATTATTCAGCCCCTTTACTTTCAGTGCAGCAAACTCTCTCCAGAAGTTCAGTGAGGATCTCTGAATGATCCAATGTTGACCTAAATGACTAATGATGATAAATACAATCCACCTGTGTGTAATCAAGTCTCCGTATAAATGCACCTGCACTGTGATAGTCTCAGAGGTCCGTTAAAAGCGCAGAGAGCATCATGAAGAACAAGGAACACACCAGGCAGGTCCGAGATACTGTTGTGAAGAAGTTTAAAGCCGGATTTGGATACAAAAAGATTTCCCAAGCTTTAAACATCCCAAGGAGCACTGTGCAAACGATAATATTGAAATGGAAGGAGTATCAGACCACTGCAAATCTACCAAGACCTGGCCGTCCCTCTAAACTTTCAGCTCATACAAGGAGAAGACTGATCAGAGATGCAGCCAAGAGGCCCATGATCACCCTGGATGAACTGCAGAGATCTACAGCTGAGGTGGGAGACTCTGACCATAGGACAACAATCAGTCGTATATTGCACAAATCTGGCCTTTATGGAAGAGTGGCAAGAAGAAAGCCATTTCTTAAAGATATCCATAAAAAGTGTTGTTTAAAGTTTGCCACAAGCCACCTGGGAGACACACCAAACATGTGGAAGAAGGTGCTCTGGTCAGATGAAACCAAAATTGAACTTTTTGGCAACAATGCAAAACGTTATGTTTGGCGTAAAAGCAACACAGCTGAACACACCATCCCCACTGTCAAACATGGTGGTGGCAGCATCATGGTTTGGGCCTGCTTTTCTTCAGCAGGGACAGGGAAGATGGTTAAAATGGATGGGAAGATGGATGGAGCCAAATACAGGACCATTCTGGAAGAAAACCTGATGGAGTCTGCAAAAGACCTGAGACTGGGACGGAGATTTGTCTTCCAACAAGACAATGATCCAAAACATAAAGCAAAATCTACAATGGAATGGTTCAAAAATAAACATATCCAGGTGTTAGAATGGCCAAGTCAAAGTCCAGACCTGAATCCAATCGAGAATCTGTGGAAAGAACTGAAAACTGCTGTTCACAAATGCTCTCCATCCAACCTCACTGAGCTCGAGCTGTTTTGCAAGGAGGAATGGGAAAAAATTTCAGTCTCTCGATGTGCAAAACTGATAGAGACATACCCCAAGCGACTTACAGCTGTAATCGCAGCAAAAGGTGGCGCTACAAAGTATTAACTTAAGGGGGCTGAATAAATAACCTAATTTATTAATAATAGAGATAATAGTACATAACAATAATACATAATTGGCTGAGAGGAAACAGCATCACATGGTGGCTCCAACTTCCTCTGGCTCCTCCATTTCAATCCAATTCTCTTCGTCCACATCTTCCCTACATGTGCTAACAGATCTTACAGACTTAAAAGCCTCCTTTTCAGCCTCTGAAGTGAAGTGTTAATCGTTGGAGACTTTAACCTCTACAGGATACGCCCCCCCCCCCCCCCCCCCCCACGGAACGTTTGAGCTAACATAGGCTAATGTGATTAGCATGAGGTTGTAAGTCTCAAGAACATTTCCCAGGACATAGACATATCTGATATTGGCAGAAATATTAAATTCTTGTTAATCTAACTGCACTGTTCAATTTACAGTAGCTATTACAGTGAAATAATACCAAGCTATTGTTGAGGAGAGTGCACAGTTATGAACTTGAAAATGTATTAATAAACCAATTAGATACATTTGGGCAGTCTTGATACAACATTTTGAACAGAAATGCAATGGTTCATTGAATCAGTATAAAACTTTTCACATGCACTGCTGCAATCTAGTGGCCAAAATCTAAATTGCGCCTAACCTGGAATATTACATTTTGGCCTTTTTCTTGTATTTCAAAGATCATGGAATAAAAAATTAAAAAACATTTCCTTTCAAGTGGTATCAATAATATGCATATCCTTGCTTCAGGTCCTGAGCTACAGGCAGTTAGATTTGGGTATGTCATTTTAGGCAAAAATTATTAACATTGCCTTGGGAAACCATGAATCTGATTGTTGAAAAGATTTCTGTATTAAATTAAATCTTACCCAGTTAATTAATAAGCCTACATGTCCAAATTTGAAGGACCCTACAAAATCAACCTTGATTGACCTTATATTTACAAATTTACAAAATCTATGTTGTAAGTGTGGTGTTTTCCTTAGCTATAAGTGGCCATTGTCCTATTGTATGTATCAGGGATGTGCGAAATACCTAGCTACAAACCTCCTTTTACCAGAAAGAGGAATTTTAAACATTTCAATGAACAGACTTTTTTTGACATGATCTTCAATGTAGTGACATTGACTGTATCTCATCTATTCATGATCCAGAGATGGCTCTAAAACACTTCTCAAATGTATTCAATGCTATTGTCGATAAGCATATTCCTTAAAAACCATGAAAGTTAAAAGTAGGTCTAACCCTTGGTTCACATCGGAGCTAGCCAAAGTAGAGATGCTGTCTGGGCCAAAGCTATATTTTCAGACTCAAGCCCATATTGGCAATCATTTAGGAGATTGAGAAATCTGTGTAAAACTAGTTAGAAAAACAAAATCTGATTGTGCAGGGAATCCGGCCAAGTTCTGGAAAATGGTAAATCTCTGATTTAATCGAGTCTCTGGCACCATTACTGATAAAATGTATATAATTAACGCATTTAATAACCATTTTATTGCTGCGGGCTATATTTCTGATTCAGTTTCTAAGTCAACTCACTTTAAGTGTGGTCTGGATATTAATGGAGGTAATTTGTGAGCGACCGGCTCGATTTGGTCTTATGTAGCAACATTTTTTATTGTTTTTTTTACATTGGATAAAAATGATATATAATACGCTGCAGTTGAGGAACAATGGGAAAGTAATGCTGCTTTGAAAGTTGATAAACTTGTAAACTCAGTTTTGAGAAAATGGTTCTTGAATGTTTTGGTACACCTACTGTAGAGCTCCTCTTTGTCTCAACCCATTCAGCATCGTTCACACCCTCTAAAGCCTTAGCCACACCCATCACTTTAAGGATTAACATATGAGGGCATGTACTAAACAACCAAAGATGTCTAAATGCTTTATACTATGGGTGTGTTCTTAAATTTAATCTGGAATGCCAGAGTGTGTTCAGAGTGCGCTCTGGGCTTCGTAAACTCGTTGTCAGATTGTCCATTTGTATATTAGCTCTTAGACAAGCTACGAGCACGTATATCCTACCAAAGGGACATTAAACACTGTAATATCTTATGTTTCACCGAGTCGTGGCTGAAGGACGACATGAATAACATACTGCTGGCAAGTAATACACTGTATCGGCAGGATAGAACAGCAGCCTCTGGTAGAGACAGGGGGTGGCGGTCTATGTATATATGTAAACAAAAGCTGGTGCACGATATCTAAGAAAGTCTTGAGGTTCTGATTGCCTGAGGTAGAGTATCCCATGATAAGCTGTAGATCTCACTATTTACCAAGAGAGTTATCATCTATATTCTTCATAGCTGTCTATTTACCACCATAAACCGATGCTGGCACTAAAACTGCACTCAATGAGCTGTATATGGCCATAAGCAAACACGCTCATCCAGAGGCGGCGCTCCTGGTGGGGAATGTAGGGAAACTTAAATCCGCTTAGCAAATTTCTACCAGCAAAAACTAAAGCAGGAAGCACCGGTGACACGGTCAAAAAAAAAGTGGTCAGAAGCTGATGCTAAGCTACAGGACTGTTTTGCTAGCACAGACTAGAATATGTTCTGAGATTCTTCCGATTGCTTTGAGGAGTACACCACATCAGTAATTGGTTTCATAAATTAGTACATCGTTGATGTTGTCCCCACAGTGACTGTATGTACATACCCCAACCAGAAGCCATGGACTACCAGGACGTGTACTCCGAGCATGTGCTGACCAACTGGTAAGTTTCATCACTGACATTTTCAACCTTTCCCTGTGTCTAATGCCAACATGTTTCAGACAGACCCCCCCCCCCCCCCCCCCCCCCCTGCCATGAAGTGCATTGAAAGGTTGGTCATGGCTCACATCAACACCATTATCCCAGATAGCCTAGACCCACTTCAATTTGCATACCACCCCAGCAGATCCACAGATGATGCAATCTCTATTGCACTCCACACTGCACTTTCCCACCTGGATGAAAGGAACACCTATGTGAGAATGCTATTCATTGACTACAGCTCAGCGTTCAACACCATAGTGCCCTCAAAGCTCATCACTAAGCTAAGGACCCTGGGACTAAACACCTCCCTCTGCAACTGGATCCTGGACTTCCTGACGGGCCCGCCCCCAGGTGGTAAGGGTAGATAACAACACATCCCACATGCTGATCCTCAACACGGGGGCCCCTCAGGGGTGCGTGCTCAGCCCCCTCCTGTACTCCCTGTTCACTCATGACTGCTTGGCCCGGCACGACTCCAACACCATTATTAAGTTTGCCGATGACAAAACAGAGGTATGCCTGATCACGACAACGTTGAGGCAGCCTATAGGGAGGAGGTCAGACCTGGCCGTGTGGTGCCAGGACAAAAACCTCTCCCTCAACGTGATCAAGACGAAGGAGCTGATTGTGGACTACAGGAAAAAGAGGACCGAGCACACCCCCATTCTCATCGACGGGGCTGTAGTGGAGCAGGTTGAGAGCTTCAAGTTCCTTGATGTCCACATCACCAACAAACTATCATGGTCCAAACACACCAAGACAGTCGTGAAGAGGGCACTACAAAGTCTATTCCCCCTGAGGAGACTGAAAAGATTTGTCAAAATCCAGCCACCCTAGTCATAGACTGTTCTCTCTGCTACCGCATGGCAAGCAGTACTGGAGCAGCAAGTCTAGGTGCAAAAGGCTTCTTAACAGCTTCTACCCCCAAGCCATAAGACTCCTGAACACCTAATCAAATGGCTACCCAGACTATTTGCATTGCCCCCCCCCCCCCCCTTATTTTACGCTGCTGCTACTCTCTGTTATTATCTATGCATAGTCTCTTTAACTCTACATGCATGGACATATTACCTCAATTAACTCGACTAACCGATGTCCCAGCACATTGATTGAATCTGTACCGGTACCTACCCCGTATATAGCCTCACTACTGTTATTTTACTGCTGTTCTTTAATTATTTGTTACTTTTATTTCTAACTTAACACTTATTTTTCTTCCAACTGTGTTGTTGGTTAAGGGCTTGTAAGTAAGTATTTCTCTGTAAGGTCTACGTTCTGACGGCGCATGTGACAAATAAAATGTGGAATTCAAGTTTTTTTCTGTCAATAATGTTTGGCTTGTGATGTGATTGGTCTGAAGCCAAATCCAAACTGGCTTCTCTTGCCATTTTTAGGTGCGTTAGGACTATTCACAACTGAGCTCACTCAGTTTAGTGCATTGGCTATTATTTTATCAAGGGATGCCAAATAGATAGGCTACACATACTAAGACAGAAGGTCGCTGTTTTGTTTGCTATGATGCTTTTGTCGGTGGGAAACATTCAGCCTCCTGTGAACTGAAGAAAATGTATGAAACACAGAGAGACTAAAGATAAATCATTTTGTATGTTTTTTTTCTTTATACACTGCTCAAAAAAATAAAGGGAACACTTAAACAACACAATGTAACTCCAAGTCAATCACACTTCTGTGAAATCAAACTGTCCACTTAGGAAGCAACACTGATTGACAATAAATTTCACATGCTGTTGTGCAAATGGAATAGACAACAGGTGGAAATTATAGGCAATTAGCAAGACACCCCCAATAAATGAGTGGTTCTGCAGGTGGGGACCACAGACCACTTCTCAGTTCCTATGCTTCCTGGCTGATGTTTTGGTCACTTTTGAATGCTGGCGGTGCTTTCACTCTAGTGGTAGCATGAGACGGAGTCTACAACCCACACAAGTGGCTCAGGTAGTGCAGCTCATCCAGGATGGCACATCAATGCGAGCTGTGGCAAGAAGGTTTGCTGTGTCTGTCAGCGTAGTGTCCAGAGCATGGAGGCACTACCAGGAGACAGGCCAGTACATCAGGAGACGTGGAGGAGGCCGTAGGAGGGCAACAACCCAGTAGCAGGACCGCTACCTCCGTCTTTGTGCAAGGAGGAGCAGGAGAAGCACTTCCAGAGCCCTGCAAAATGACCTCCAGCAGGCCACAAATGTGCATGTGTCTGCTCAAACGGTCAGAAACAGACTCCATGAGGGTGGTATGAGGGAACGACATCCTCAGGTGGGGGTTGTGCTTACAGCCCCACACCGTGCAGAACGTTTTTCATTTGCCAGAGAACACCATGATTGGCAAATTCGCCACTGGCGCCCTGTGCTCTTCACAGATGAAAGCAGGTTCACACTGAGCACATGTGACAGACGTGACTGTCTGGAGACGCTGTGGAGAACGTTCTGCTGCCTGCAACATCCTCCAGCATGACCGGTTTGGCGGTGGGTCAGTCATGGTGTGGGGTGGCATTTCTTTGGGGGGCCGCACAGCCCTCCATGTGCTCGCCAGAGGTAGCCTGACTGCCATTAGGTACCGAGATGAGATCCTCAGACCCCTTGTGAGACCATATGCTGGTGCGGTTGGCCCTGGGTTCCTCCTAATGCAAGACAATGCTAGACCTAATGTGGCTGGAGTGTGTCAGCAGTTCCTGCAAGAGGAAGGCATTGATGCTATGGACTGGCCCGCCCGTTCCCCAGACCTGAATCCAATTGAGCACATCTGGGACATCATGTCTCGCTCCATCCACCAACATGTGTTGGTGGTTGCACCACAGACTGTCCAGGAGTTGGCGGATGCTTTAGTCCAGGTCTGGGAGGAGATCCCTCAGGAAACCATCCGCCACCTCATCAGGAGCATGCCCAGGCGTTGTAGGGAGGTCATACAGGCACGTGGAGGCCACACACACTACTGAGCCTCATTTTGACTTGTTTTAAGGACATTACATCAAAGTTGGATCAGCCTGTAGTGTGGTTTTCCACTTTAATTTTGAGTGTGACTCCAAATCCAGATCTCCATGGGTTGATAAATTTGATTTCCATTGATAATTTTTGTGTGATTTTGTTGTCAGCACATTCAACTATATAAAGAAAATATTATTTAATAAGAATATTTAATTCATTGAGTAGTGTATATTTTTTGGAAAGTCTGGCATCCCTTGGCATCCATGAATACAAACCGCTGTTGATGAGAGGAATCATTTGAAGCCATTGCTTCTGGTCAGTTCGTTCAGTTTTGCCCAAATGATTTTGGGTTGTTGTGAGTCCGCTTCCCCTGCCTTGGGGGAGGGACAGGCCACAGCACGAAGCAGGTTCAGATCTCCCCCCAAATACACCGGAAGTTGTCATGGGGTGAAGGCCTATTGTTCAGTGAGCGAAGCCCTCTTCATGGCCAATTATGTGTGAAACACATCTCACTGACCTAGAAATCCCTCGGACATGATTAAAACAAACCCAGTGGTCCCCAAGGGTGACATTCACCTTTAAACATATAATTGCTTTGATACCCTGTGATGATAAGTAAATCAATTGAGTAATACCTAATGAACGGCAAAGATTAGACTACAAAAAGAGCCTGAAAAAAAGGAAATTGTGGGAAAGTGTTTATGATATAGGCCAAGGTCATTACAATGTAATTTGTGGTGAATTTTTCTCCACCAAAAAATGCTATTATTGAAGGTGCGTGTTCGGGCATGCGCGCATCCATGCGAGTCTGACGATGATGAACGCGCACAGGAGTGTAGCCTCGGTTCCTCCCTCCTTTCGAATGTAGTATGGATTTTAGATGGGTTGTCGAAAGGATAAACATTAACATGACTTACTTAGCCTATTAAACGGCGAATGTTTAGTCTATCACTTCGTGAATTCATTTACATTTTTTTAAATTAAAATCCGTGCTTTTTAAGATCAGAATGCCGGAGTTTATCTCTGTCGACGGGTTTATCGCCGAGACCTTGGAGGACTATAGCTCTCCAACAACCTCGTCCTTCACCACCAAAATGTCAAGTTGTAGAAACGCAGTAGACCACATCGAGGAGGTAAGTTAATTGCTTCTGTACATTATAGCAATCATAAGCTGTAATCATTTGAGAAACACTCTTTTCACGTCACTTCGATACAGAAACGAATGGTGGTTTTGGGAGGCTTGCCAAGGTAACGTGCCCAGCACAAAGGTGTGCTATACAATTCAGGCATCAACCAACTAACGTTATGGCTCAATCTATGGACTGGGGTAGTAGACAAAGCGCCTGACGGCTTTCTTTGTGTCGGCCGCATCTTTTTCTCGTTTGTTCATGGATGAATTTAATTCCACAATACATAAGCATGGTTATTTTGTCACGGAAAGGCTCAATGTTGCATTAGGTTTCACTAATATGCGTAAAAGCATCTACATTGTGGTGATGTCCTTTGTTTATCAGATTATTCTTTGTGGCGCTCGTGCTCATTGTATGGAACGCGAGAAAAAAACATTTAAATGTATTCTATATCAATGATCATAATAATAACCACTACTATTATATGATGGTGTGCAGGCAAAACATCCTATTTATGTTGCCTTTGAATCCATTGCCACTGGTTTAATTGTTGGACTGAGAACGTAATTTTACCACTATACTCAACAGTAAATAGACAGTCGATTTGTTAGGAAAGTGGTGAAATTAACCATTTAGGCAAGTACGCCCATGGCATAGAAAAAGGACAACACAACTTTGTCAACTCCATTTATCTATCCTAGATATCAATTCAATAAATTATTTTTTATAATAGTCATAATTTACGTTACTGCAGTTATGATTTTGATTTAAGCTACTTATCGTAATAGGAGTATATCAAGGCCCATATAGCTGTTTATTTTTTAATATTTTTTTTTACAAAATCAGGCAGTTCTTTTCAAGATTAAGATGCTTAATCCATAATCTTAAAACCATTATTTAGTGTAGGTCTACTGTATATCTATCCATGCTTAGTCAATGATCATAAATGCTAAACAGCTGTTTTTGACATCACAGATACTGTTTGAATGTTAAATGACGAGACAGAGGCATTGATGCGAGTAACCAGTCTTGTTCAGTACATGACAACACCTCCGGGTATCTCAAGCACCCCGGTAAAACACAAGAGTTGCAGTAATGAACATTTACCAACAGATGGCATCACTGTGCCATCTTACACCCATAACAGATACCTCAGGGGTAATGTTTTTTTTAATACATTTTTTTTACTTTTACCCCTTTTTCTCCCCAATTTCGTGATATCCAATTGGTAGTTAGTCTTGTTCCATCGCTGCAACTCCCGTACGGACTCAAGAGAGGCGAAGGTTGAGAGCCACGTGTCCTCTGAAACATGACCCTGCCAAGCCACACTGTTCACTTAACCTGGAAGCCACCGACGGACAAAATTCCTCTTGCACGCGTCCGGCCCGCCACAAGGAGTCAGCCAAACCCTCCCCTAACCTGGACGGCGCTGGTCCAATTTTGCACCACCTTATGGTTCTCCCGATCACGACCGGCTGTGTAACAGCCTGGGATTGAACCTGGGTCTCTAGTGACACCTTATCAGATTATTCCTTGTGCCTTGGACTGTTGTGCCACTCGGGAGGGCCCAGAGGTCATGTTTTTAACAATAGTTTGTTTGAGTGGTAAGCCTAATGAAGCCAACAAGTCGAGGAGTGAAGTCGGGGGAGGTGCATTTGCGACAGCCGTTAGTCGGACACTGTAGAGGTTTTCCAACATCAAGGCTCAGTTCAATATGGCAGTTTCAACATATCTGCTATTTTTTATAAAAGCGTATGTGTATAAATGTTGAAATAAACTTTTCTATACCCCCATATCTCACACACAAACTGAAAACATAACAAGTCTACAATGAATTGGTTAGAGAGAGGTCTGAAATATCACTTTCATTTGGATCTGCTGTAGCTTTAGAACAGCTACTCAGTTTGGCCCATGCGGCCAGGTCTAGGAATAGTATTGGTGGTTCCAAAGTTGGTTCCTGTTTCAGTCACCTTTTTGGCCACGTTCGAATGGGTCAAACAAAACACCCTAATGATTTGGTTGACAAATGGTGCCTCCCGCAATATAGGTGATGGGTGCAGTTGGTGAGAAGCACCTTGGCTTAATCGAAAACTGCATGACCTTTGATCACATGACTTTTGTAAAGGTCATGCTGGACAATTTTTATAACCATAATGCAACACACTTTGAAAAGGGGTGACCAACGATGGTCACCAACGATGTCCTTTTCAAAATGTGTTTCATTATGGTTATAAAAATTGTCCTCCCTTAAGGCCTTGGCTTGAAAATTTTGAAAAAAGTGGCAATAGTACTTTTTGTCCATTTTGAGATGCCGTAGCCAGTATACACTTCCTCAAAATAGTCAGAATTAATCTAAGATGACTCAAGAACTGTATCATTAATTACCATTTTTGCCGAAGAGATCTTAGTCGTGCAACTTTATATCTAACTAAGATGTTTGATGCAGTATTTCTCAATTAAAAGAGTTGCTTGAAAACTAGTTGTCTCTCGTTGAATGACAACAGACTTTATTGAAGAATCCCTACTGTTGACCAATCACTGACGAAGGGGTGTTACCTCCAAAAATTATGTTGTGTGCCTGAACAGCCGAAAAGGAAACTTCTTAAAATGTAGTCATAATATATACACGAACACAGAGAGCCTGTTCTAACGGAAAAAGAGATATAGAAAGCCTTTATTACAGCAGACTGAAAACAGTTGCATGCATTTGTGAATTGCGGTTTATTTATTGTGTAGGCTAATTATTCAAAGCTCCCTTTATTATTTCATTTTAAAACTAAAATGCTTGATTGCATTTCAAAGCATGAATGTCTCGTATGCTGTGTGATGGAATGATTGATTGATACAGTAGCCTATATATTGAAGTATAAGCCTAAGTAAGTTACAGTATTAAAACTAAACAGGACACGCTCTTTGGCCTACAGCTCGATGGTGGTTAATTTATTTATATAGCCCTTCGTACATCAGCTGATATCTCAAAGTGCTGTACAGAAACCCAGCCTAAAACCCCAAACAGCAAGCGATGCAGGTGTAGAAGGAAATGGTGGCTAAGAAATCTCCCTAGAAAGGCCAAAACCTAGGAAGAAACCTAGAGAGGAACCAGGCTATGAGGGGTGGCCAGTCCTCTTCTGGCTGTGCCGGGTGGAGATTATAACAGAACATGGCCAAGATGTTCAAATGTTCATAAATGACCAGCATGGTCAAATAATAATAATCACAGGCAGAACAGTTGAAACTGGAGCAGCAGCATGGCCAGGTGGACTGGGGACAGCAAGGAGTCATCATGCCAGGTAGTTCTGAGGCATGGTCCTAGGGCTCAGGTCCTCCGAGAGAGAGAGAAAGAAAGAGAGAAAGAAAGAGAGAATTAGAGAGAGCATAATTAAATTCACACAGGACACCGGATAGGACAGGAGAAGTACTCCAGATATAACAAACTGACCCTAGCCCCCCGACACACAAACTACTGCAGCATAAATACTGGAGGCTGAGACAGGAGGGGTCAGGAGACACTGTGGCCCCATCTGATGATACCCCCGGACAGGGCCAAACAGGAAGGATATAAGCCCACCCACTTTGCCAAAGCACATCCCCCACACCACAAGAGGGATATCTTCAACCCCCAACTTACCACCCTGAGACAAGGCCGAGTATAGCCCACAAAGATCTCCGCCACGGCACAACCCAAGGGGGGGAGCGCCAACCCAGACAGGAAGATCACGTCAGTAACTCAACCCACTCAAGTGACGCACCCCTCCTAGGGACGGCATGAAAGAGCACCAGTAAGCCAGTGACTCAGCCCCTGTAATAGGGTTAGAGGCAGAGAATCCCAGTGGAAAGAGGGTAACCGGCCAGGCAGAGACAGCAAGGGCGGTTCGTTGCTCCAGAGCCTTTCCATTCACCTTCACACTCCTGGGCCAGACTACACTCAATCATATGACCCACTGAAGAGATGAGTCTTCAGTGAAAACTTAAAGGTTGAGACCGAGTTTGCGTCTCTCACATGGGTAGGCAGACAATTCCATAAAAATTGAGTTCTATAGGAGAAAGCCCTGCCTCCAGCTGTTAGGAGGCCTGCGTCTTGTGACCGTAGCGTACATGTAGGTATGTACGGCAGGACCAAATCAGAGAGATGGGTAGGAGCAAGCCCATGTAATGCTTTGTAGGTTAGCAGTAAAACCTTGAAGTCAGCCCTTGCCTTAACAGGAAGCCAGTGTAGGGAGGCTTTGTGAGTTTGGTACACAGAGAGCTGTTTATTATGTTCAACATAGGAGGGCCAAGCACAGGAAGCAGCTCTTTCAGTAGTTTAGTTGGAATAGGGTCCAGTATGCAGCTTAAAGGTTTAGAGGCCATGATTATTTTCTTCATTGTGTCAAGAGATATAGTACTAAAACACTTGAGTGTCTCTCTTGATCCTAGGTCCTGGCAGAGTTGTGCAGACTCGGGACAACTGAGCTTTGAAGGAATACGCAGATTTAAAGAGGAGTCCTTAATTTACTTTCTAATAATCATGATCCTTTTCCTCAAAGAAGTTTGTGAATTTATTACTGCTGAAGTGAAAGCCATCCTCTCTTGGGGAATGCTGCTTTTTAGTTAGCTTTGCGACAGTATCTAAAATACAGTTTGGATTGTTCTTATTTTCCTCAATTAAGTTGGAAAAATAGGATGATCGAGCAGCAGTGAGGGCTCTTTGATCCTGCACGGTACTGTCTTTCCAAGCTAGTCTTTCCAAGGCAAAGTGTGGCCACTTTGAAGAATCTGAAATATAAAACATATCTTGATTTGTTTAACACTTTTTTTGGCTTCTTCATGATTCCATATGTGTTGTTTAATAGTTTGGATGTCTTCACTATTCTAGTGTAGAAAAAAAGTACAAATAAAGACACTTGACTGGTACGGTCACCTGGAATGCATTTCAATTAACAGGTGTGCATTGTTCAAAGTTCATTTGTGGAATTTCTTTCCTAAAATGCGTTTGAGCCAATCAGTTGTGCTGTGACAAGGTAGGGATGGTTTACAGAAGATTGGCCTATTTGGTAAAATACCAAGTCCATATTATGGCAAGAACAGCTCAAATAAGCAAAGAGAAATGACAGGCCATCATTACTTTAAGACATGAAGGTCAGTCAATAATGAAAATGTCAGTGCAGTCGCAAAAGCCATCAAGCGCTATGATGAAATTGTCTCTCATGAGGACCGCCACAGCACAGGAAGACCCAGAGTTACCTCTGCTGCAGAGGACAAGTTCATTAGAGTTACCAGCCTTAGAAATTGCAGCTCAAATAAATGCTTCAGAGTTCAAGTAACAGACACATCTCATCTGTCTGCGATTTATTTAGATTTCAAGGCACACTTAACCATCATGGCTACCACAGCATTCTGCAACGATACGCCATCCCATCTGGTTTGGGCTTAGTGGGACTATGTCGCAAAACACCCTTTCAGGCTAAGGGCTATTTGACCAAGAAGGAGAGTGATGGAGTGCTGCGTCAGATTAACTTGTCTCCACAATCACCCTACCTTCATAGTTTTGATGTCTTCACTATTATTCTACATTCTAAAAATGTAAAAACAAAGAAAAACCCTTGAATGAGTAGGTGTCCAAACTTGTGACTCTTATTGTATATATTCTTCTGTTTTTATTTTATTTTCAAGTGTACTCTTTATTTCTTGTATTTCTTTTATTTAACTATTATTTCTGCGATGTTGAAGACCTACACTGTACTGTTTACACCTGTTGTATCCTGTGCACTTGACAAATAAACTCTGGTGGGCCTCCCGGGTGGCGCAGTGATCTGTGCCACCAGAGACTCTGGGTTTGAGCCCAGGCTCTGTCGCCTAAAATGCAAATGATTTACTTAAAAATCATACAATGTGATTTTCTGGATTTTTGTTTTAGGTTCCGTCTCTCACAGTTGAAGTGTACCTATGATAAAAAATTACAGACTTCTACATGCTTTGTAAGTAGGAAAACCTGCAAAATCGTCAGTGTATCAAATACTTGTTCGCCCCACTGTATACATTGCAATTATTCTCGAATGAGCGGCCGTTCATGTGCAAAGTATTAGCATGTCAATAATACATGTAAATAAATAAATAATTAAGCCAATTTGTATGTTGTTGATTCATTATGGAAACTAGGGCTCATGCAAATAACCAATAATTTTACAATGTTCAGATGAGACTGATAGAAGGTAAAGACTGATTGATGACTGAAATGTAAGAGATCTTGAGATCGGAATCTTCAGAGCACCATTCAGAAATGTTCTCTTAGAATAGATTCTTCGGCTGTTGTCGGCATTCTCATTTCAGACTTAAGTAATTTCCTGTCCTTCACGAGTTCACCAAATGAAACCCACTCAACATGAGTCTTTCTAAGAGTTCATTAGGAAGACGGAACTACTTAAATAAACTTCTCTGTGGTGCCCCAGGTTAATAATGAGTTAATTGTTGCATGATTTAATTCAATTGTGGAATCACTTAAATATTAGGTAATCGATTTGATAAAATAGCATGTCATCACGTTAAGGATACTAAAGATATGACACCATGCATTGTATGTAACCACTCAAATTCATACAAATTGCTACGGATGCAAGCACCGACTTATGTTCACTGGACTGCCAGATGGTGAAGCGTGATTCATCACTCCAGAGAATGCATTTCCATTGCTTAAGAGTCCAATGGCGGTGAGCTTTACACCACTCTAGCCAATGCTTGGCATTGCGTATGGTGATCTTAGGCTTGTGTGTGGCTGCTCAGCCATGGAAACCCATTACATGAAGCTCCTGGCGAACAGTTCTTGTGCTGCCGTTGCTTTCAGAGGCAGTTTGGAACTCTGTAGTGAGTGTCGCAACCGAGGACAGATGATTGCTATTCGCTCAACACTCGGCAGTCCCGACTTGTGGGCTTGTGTGGCCTACCACTTCATGGCTGAGCCATTAATGCTCCTAGACATTTCCACCTTACAAGACCAGCACTTACAGTTGACTGGGGTAGCTCTAGCAGGACAGAAATTTGACGAACGGACTTGTTGGAAAGGTGTCATCCTATGATGGTGCTACTTTAAAAGTCACTAAACTATTCAGTAAGGGCATTCTACTGCCAATGTGTGTCAATGGAGATTGCATGGCTGTGTGCTCGAATTTATACACAGTGTGGCTGAAGTAGCCGAATCCACTAATTTGAAGGGGTGTCCACATACTTTTGTATATACAGTGTATTTGTCTTGATGTTTTAAGTTATCACAGAAGTTAGTAAAAAATTGAATATGCGAAAGTTATTTTACAATAAATCAAATAATGAAAATTTGTTGTTTATACATTGAACAAAAATAAACCCAACATGCAACAATTTCAAAGCTTTAATCAAATCAAAGTTTATTTGTCACGTGCCCTGAATACAACAGGTGTAGTAGACCTTACATTGAAATGCTTTCTTACAGTCTCTAACCAATTGTGCAAAGAAGGTATTCGGTGAACAATGGGTAAGTAAAGAAATTAAACAACAGTAAAAAGACAGGCTATATACAGTTGTGGCCAAAAGTTTTGAGAATGACACATTCATTTCCACAAAGCTTGCTGCTTCAGTGTCTTTAGATATTTTTGTCAGATTTTACTATGGAATACTGAAGTATAATTACAAGCATTTCATAAGTGTCAAAGGCATTTATTGACAATTACATGAAGTTGATGCAAAGAGTCAATATTTGCAGTGTTGACCCTTCTTTTTCAAGACCTCTGCAATCCGCCCTGGCATGCTGTCAAGTAACTTCTGGGCCACATCCTGACTGATGGCAGCCCATTCTTGCATAATCAATGCTTGGAGTTTGTCAGAATTTGTGGGTTGTTGTTTGTCCACCCGCCTCTTGAGAATTGACCAAGTTCTCAATGGGATTAAGGTCTGGGAAGTTTCCTGGCCATGGACCCAAAATATTGATGTTTTGTTCCTCGAGTCACTTAGTTGTCACTTTTGCCTTGTGGCAAGGTGCTCCATCATGCTGGAAAAGGCATTGTTCGTCACCAAACTGTTCCTGGATGGTTGGGAGGAGTTGCTCTCGGAGGACGTGTTGGTACCATTCTTTATTCATGGCTGTGTTCTTAGGCAAAATCGTGAGTGAGCCCACTCCCTTGGCTGAGAAGCAACCCCACACATGAATGGTCTCAGGATGCTTTACTGTTGGCATGACACAGGACTGATGGTAGCACTCACCTTGTCTTCTCCAGACAAGCTTTTTTCCGGATGCAAACATCCGGAAAGGGGATTCATCAGAGAAAATGACTTTACCCCAGTCCTCAGCAGTCCAATCCCTCTACCTTTTGCAGAATATCAGTCTGTCCCTGATGTTTTTCCTGGTGAGAAGTGGCTTCTTTGCTGCCCTTCTTGACACCAGACCATTCTTGGTTGCATTGAGGGATAGGTTGTTGTCCTGGACCACACGGCCAGGTCTCAGCCTATAGGGAAGGAGGTCAGTCTCGTCGTTGTCGGTGATCAGGCCTACCACTGTTGCGTCATCGGCAAACTTAGTGATGGTGTTGGAGTCATGCCGGGCCGTGCAGTCATGAGTGAACAGGGAGTACAGGAGGGGATTAAGCACGCACCCCTGAGGGAACCCCTGTGTTGAGGATCAGCATGGCGGATGTGTTGTTACCTACCCTTAACACCTGGGGGAGGCCCATCAGGAAGTCCAGGATCCAGTTGCAGAGGGAGGTGTTTATTCCCAGGATCTTTAGCATATTGACCAGCTTTGAGTGCAATATGGTGTTGAACGCTGAGCTGTAGTCAATGAATAGCATTTTCACATACGTGTTCCTTTCATCCAGGTGGGAAAGGGCAGTGTGGAGTGCAATAGAGAGTGGATCTGTTGGGGTGGTATGCAAATTGCAGTGGGTCTAGGGTTTCTGGGATAATGGTGTTGATGTGAGTCATGACCAGCCTTTCGATGCACTTCATGGCTACAGACGTGAGTGCTACGGGTCGGTTGTCATTTAGGCAGATTACCTTGGTGTTCTTGGGGGCACAGGCACCACGGTGGTCTGCTTAAAACATGTTTGTTATTACAGACTTGGACAGGGAAAGGTTGAAAATGTCAGTGAATACACTTGCCAGTTGGTCAGCGCATGCTCGAAGTACACGTGAATTTTTAACTGTTTTAAAGGTCTTACTCACATCGGCTGCGGAGAGCGTGATCACACTCTTCCGAAACAGCTGGTGCTCTCATGCATGTTTCAGTGTTATTTGCCTTGAAGCGAGCATAGAAGTTGTTTAGCTCGTCTGGTATTCTCGTGTCACTGGGCAGCTTTCGGCTGTGCTTCCCCTTGTAGTCTGTAATGGTTTCCTAGCCCTGCCACATTCTGGACACAGAAGATACTCTACAGCAGGGGTGTCAAAGTCAAATGGACGGAGGGCCAAATAAAAAAATCAGCTACAAGACGAGGGCCGGACTGTTCGAATGTTCATTGAAAAATTTTTAAATGACGCATATAGTCTAGTGAACCTAATTGAACCTACTGAAAACCTAACAAATATATTACAATATGATCAGATAAATAAAGCAATATTTTCTTATGGCTCTGTCAGTAATCTTTAATTTTCAACAGACACAAAAGACAAATTTCCTTTATATAAATATCCCCATAACATGAACATTAAATGAAAGAAACCGGTATTCAAGGCACCATCAGTAGACTATATTTTCTATTTTAGCAAAAGTGGGCTAAATTTACTTCAAAGAAAAAACAATAATAGCAATTTTCTATCATCCACTCAACTGAAATATTTTTAAAATATAATTGGATTGAAATACAAAAAAATAAAGTGCAAAAATCTATTAATCAAAAACAACACTTTGTTTAAGGAGAAGTAACATGCAGTGAAAACAAATATTAAATTTTAACTTTTAAACTTGAACTGAGTAAAAACTCTAAATATGTGATTGCACAGTAATGTTCACTTGTTTGAGGTTGAGGGTGATACTTGGTGGTGTCCCATCTTTTCCACAAGTTCATCAATGTTCGGGGTAAGGCTCTGAGCTGAAGAAATCCTCAGAATTGAGTGGAGGTGTTCAGCAGTAAGTCGACTTCTGTGTGATGTTTTGTTCAGGTTCATCAAAGAAAACAGTTGTTCACACAGGTATGTGCTGCCAAACATAGACAACGTTTGAGCAGCCTGGATGCGCAGCTGGGGCATTGTGCCGGGGAGGAAACGGGCGAACTCCGCAGCACCCACTGCCGCATATTTTGCCCTCAGTGCATCATTGCATTGGAGGTCAATCAACTCCATTTGGAGGTTTGGTGGTGAGCTTTCCACGTCAACAGCAAATGGGTTACCGAGCAGTTCCAACCTGCTTTTTTGTGCTTCAAAGTCAGCAAATCGGCGTCGAAAGTCAGCGGCAAGCATACCTATTTTATCAGCCAACTGTGTGCTCGGGAACGCACTGGTAGAGAGCTTCTCTTTCATGGTCTGGCAGCTGGGAAAGTGGCTCAAATTTTCTTTCCGCATCTGCGTCTCCCACAGAGTCAGTTTGGTTTTAAATGCCTTCACTGTACTGTACATATCAGAGATGACACGATCCCGACCCTGCAGCTGCAAGTTTATTGCATTCAGATGACTCGTAATGTCACACAGAAAAGCCATTTCACACAGAAACATTTCGTCTCGGAGTTGTGTTGTGTCTTTCCCTTTGCTGTCCAAGAACAGACAAATCTCCTCACGAAGCTCGAAACATCTTTGAAGCACCTTTCCCTGGCTTAGCCATCGCACCTCTGTGTGATAAGGCAAATCACCATGCTCCGTTTCTAACTCCGTCAGAAATGCCTTGAACTGGCGGTGATTCAAACCTTTGGCTCTGATAAAGTTAACTGTGCGCGTGATGATGCTCATTACATGCTCCATTTTCAAGGCTTTACCGCACAACGCTTCCTGGTGTATGATACAATGATAAGCTGTCAGCTCACCTGTCGCGTTTTCCTCTTGCATCTTTTCCCGTATCTTCGCCACCAGTCCGCTCCTGTGTCCACACATCGCAGGTGCTCCGTCGGTTGTCAAACCCACGAGTTTTTCCCAAGGCAGCTCCATCTCATTTACACATCTTGACACCTCTTCATACAAATCATGCCCCGTAGTTGTGCCATGCATAGGACGTAAAGCCAAAAACTCCTCTGTCACGCTTAGGTTGGAGTCCACTCCGCGGATGAAAATTGACAACTGGGCAATGTCAGAAATGTCGGTGCTCTCATCCACAGCCAAGGAATATGCAATAAAATCTTTTCCCTTTTTCACAAGCTGCTCTTTTAGATTGATGGACAACTGGTCTACTCTCTCGGCAATGGTGTTTCTGCTCAGACTCACATTTAAAAAGAGTTGCCTTTTTTCTGGGCAAACTTCGTCACAAACTTTAATCATGCAGTTTTTGATGAAATCCCCCTCCGTAAATGGCCGGGCTGATTTAGCGATCTCTTCTGCCAAAATAAAACTGGCCTTGACAGCAGCCTGGCCTTGTGATTTGGCTTTTTTGAACAGAGCCTGTCGAGATTTGAGGCCTCGTTTTAATTCCTCTGCCTTTTGTAGCCTTTGTTCCATGTCCATATTCTTGTTTTTGTCCGCGTGTTTCGTTTCATAATGTCGTCTCAGATTATACTCTTTCAGTACCGCCACACTTTCTCCACACAGAAGACACACAGGTTTTCCAGCTACCTTCGTGAACATATACTCCGACTCCCACCTTGTTTGAAACCCCCGGTTCTCAGTATCCACCTTCCGTTTTGCCATTTTTGATGGGTATCTGAAAGTTAATTTTACTGTGATGCTGACGACTGCTGTGCCAATAAATATTGAAATGAAGCAGCCTACTGCTCGGTGCGTCACCTTTGCATTGTGGGAAATGTAGTATTGGTGCGTGTAAAAGATCTGCGGGCTGCCGGCTTGCTGCGGGCCGGTTCTAATAATAAATCAAGATCATCCCAGGGGCCGTAAAAAACCTTATTGCGGGCCGGATGTGGCCCGCGGGCCTTGACTCTGACATATGTGCTCTACAGGAATGACAGAGTCCATCCAAATCATCTTGGCTCCTGGACTCTGTCCACGCATTTCAAGGCTGCGTTGAAACATTGACTGGTAAATGATCCAAGACCAGCTCAGTTAATCCCTACCATTTGTGACATTGAGTCGTCATAATAGTGCATCAAATGTACATGATCTTAGGGGCAATGGCAAACACAATGTAAGTAATTAAATGTATGTACCCCACATTGCACCCGAATACATCTGTTTATCCTACAGCTATTGTAAGCAGTAATCATGAGCCTATAAACCAGAGTTACACTGTTAGCACTGAGGCAGTGTGCAATAGCAGGAAGACCACTTCACCAGCTCCAATGTCACAATAACATGAGTAATTCTACCTCTGATAAGCTTCCCAGTAAAGCATTAAAAACAATCAAGAACCCCAGAAAAGTGCTAAAAATAGCCCATATTAACATACACTACTTTTGAATGGTAGTGTATATATTACATAGAGCCATGACTACATTGAACTCCATTCCACATCGAGTATCTGACGCAAGCAGTACAATTAGATTAAAAAAAAACGGATAAAAAAAATAATATTTGGAACAGCACAAACATTGGCGCATACACATGATAACATACGCACTATACATACAAATGGATTTAGCACTGTAGATATGTGGTAGTGGTGGAGTAGGGGCCTGAGGGCACACAGTGTGTTGTGAAATCTGTGAATGACAAACTTTGATTTGATATATTGTAATTTTTTAAAAGTTGTATAAGCTGTCTTAATTTTGTTGGACCCCAGGAAGAGTAGCTGGTGCCTTGGCTAATGGGGATCCATGATAAATACAACGACGAGCGTCAGAGCCGGTGTAGTACGATTTGATCTTAGTCTTGTATTGACATTTTGTGTGTTTTATGGTTCGTCAGAGGGCATAGCGGGATTTCTTATAAGCTTCCGGGTTAGAGTCCCGCACCTTGTAAGCGGCAGCTCTACCCTTTAGCTCAGTGCGAATGTTGCCTGTAATCCATGGCTTCTGGTTGGGGTATGGTTGATGACATCGTCAATGTACTTACTGAGGAAGCCAATGACTTATGTAGTGTACTCCTCAATACCATTGGAGGAATCCTGGAACATATTCCAGTTTGTGCTTGCAAAACACTCCTATAGCTTAGCATCTGCTTCATCTGACCACTTTTTTATTGATCTAGTCACTGGTGTTTCCTGCTTTTAGTTTTTGCTTGTAAGCAGTAGGGTTGGGCGATATGGCCAAAATATTATATCACGGTATGACTGTTTTTGACGGTATTTTTTTGTTTTTTAATAACGAAAGTTCTACGTTTTGCTTCATGAGTAGTGAGTGATCCTAGGGTGGCAACACATACATTCTTAGTGATTTCAATGAGTATTTCTCCATTGTGATTTTGTTTTATACTGTTCAATTCAACTACAACCAAAACAAATTTCAGCACTTATCATTCATTATATGATCATTATATGTTAATAGAAAATGACTCAAGTAAAAGTGAGACACCCAGTAAAATACTGCTTGAGTAAAAGTCAAAGTATTTGGTTTTAAATATATATATACTATAAGTATCAAAAGTAAAAGTATAAATAATTTCAAATTCCTTATTAAGCAAAGCAGATGGCACCATTTTAATTTTCGTATTTTTTATTTACGGATAGCTAGGGGCACACACTCCGACATAATTTACAAACAAAGCATTTGTATTTAGTGAGTCCTCCATATCAGAGGCAGTAGATGACCAGGAATGTTCTCTTGATAAGTGCGTGAATTGGACCATTTTCCTGTCCTTCTAAAGCATTCAAAATGTAACAAATATTTTTAGGTGTCAGAGAACATATGGAGTAAAAAGTACAGTGTTTTCTTTAGGAATGTAGTAAAGTAAAACTTGTCAAAAAATTGACTACCAACCCGTAGCACTCACGTCTTTGGCCATGAAGTACTTCGAAAGGCTGTTCATGGCTCACATCAACACCATTATCCCAGAAACTATAGACCCACTCCAATTTGCGTACCACCCCAGCAGATCCACAGATGATGCAATCTCTATTGCACTCAACACTGTCCTTTCCCACCTGGAAGAAAGGAACACCTATGTGAGAATGCTATTCATTGACTACAGCTCAGCGTTCAACACCATAGTGCCCTCAAAGCTCATCAATAAGCTAAGGGCCCTTGGACTAAACGCCTCCCTCTGCAACTAGAACCTGGACTTCCTGATGGGCCACCCCCAGGTGGTAAGGGGAGGTAACACATCGGCCCCTCGGGTGTGTGCTCAGTCCCCTCTTGTACTCCCTGTTCACTCATGACTGCACGGCCAGGCACGACTCCAACACCATCACTAAGTTTGCCGATGACACAGCAGTGGTAGGCCTGATCACCGACATTGACGAGACAGCCTATAGGGAGGAGGTCAGAGACCTGGCCGTGTGGTGCCAGGACAACAACCTCTCCCTCAATGTGATCAAGACAAAGGAGATGATTGTGGACTACAGGAAAAAGAGGACCGAGCACACCCCCATTCTCATCGACAGGGCTGCAGTGGAGCAGGTTGAGAGCTTTAAGTTCCTTGGTTTCCACATCACCAACAAACTAACATGGTCCAAGCACACCAAGACAGTTCTGAAAAGGGCACGACAAAACCTATTCCCCCTCAGGAGACTGAAAAGGTTTGGCATGGGTCCTCACATCCTCAAAAGGTTCTACAGCTACACCATCGAGAGCATCCTGGTTGCATCACTGCCTGGTATGGCATCTGCTCGACTTCCGACCGCAAGGCACTACAGAGGTTAGTGTGAACGACCCAGTACATCACTGGGGCCAAGCATCCTGCCATCCAGGACCTCTATACCAGGCGGTGTCAGAGGAAGGCCCTAAAAATTGTCAAGGACTCCAGCCACCCTAGTCATATAGACTGTTCTTTCTGCTACCGCACGGCAAGCGGTACCGGAGCGCCAAGTCTAGGTCCAGGAGGCTTCTAAACAGCTTCTAACCCCAAGCCATAAGACTCCTAAACAGCTAATCAAATGGCTACCCAGACTATTTGCACCCCCCCCCCCCCCTTTTACATCACTGCTACTCTGTTATCATCTATGCATAGTCACTTTAATAACTCTACCTACATGTACATATTACCTCAACGAACCGGTGCCCTCGCACATTGACTCTGTACCGGTACCCCGCTGTATACAGTCTCGTTATTGTTATTTAACTGCTGCTCTTTAATTACTTGTTACTTTTATTTCTTATTCTTACGTAAATTTGCTTTTTAACTGTATTGTTGGTTAGGGGCTCGTAAGTAAGCATTTCACTGAGGTTGTATTCGGTTCATGTGCCTAATAAAATTTGATTCAAATTGTCCACTTGGCTACCTTTTTTAAAAATTTTAAGCCCCGTCTATACCTTGGTCTAACTAACATGCATCCTTTTTCCTGATTGTGTCCACATTCTGCTTGTGCCCACATTGTTTGACAAGTGTATACGATTAAAAGACTCATTGTGATCTGATTTTGATCAGATCTTTCTGACCACTTCCGGAGTATAGACAGACCTGAACAGTGAAACCATTTAAATCATCATTACTCCACCTTCTAAAGTCATTATCAGGTGACACCGTTGACTTATGTTTCTTAAAATAAATAATTAAATGCTATTTTGAAGGAGTAGCAGTCGAATAATTTGCATAAAGGGAGGGACCAGGATATCTGGTCACAATGCGGACACAGTGGACAGATGAGACACTTTTCACTACCATGTGTAGATGCAACGATAAGATCAGGACAAAGGACTTATGTTAGCACCAGGTGTAAATGAGGCTTAATAAATATCTTTCCACACCGCCAGCCTCATTCGCATACCTCGTTGTTAAAAACTCCCAACTACCATTTATCCTGCCTTGCTCGCTTATGTGCTCCAAAATTGCCTTGTGATGAATAGCAGTGATAGGGGCATTCTTTGCAAGGGCACACCAAACCCCCAGTGCTCTTCACATCACACATTTCTCTCTCTGTGTATTTGTGTGTGCACGAGTGTGAAGAGGGGCCTATATTACGGACATGAACATAGATTTTTAGCATATGCTCCATTTAAGAAAGCATAATTAGGCTAGTGTTATGTAACAGTGAGAGCTTTGTAAATTAACAGATTTTGTTCAACCATATGAATATGATGTTCATTAAATTTGCATGATGGCACATAATTTTGGTATTAAGAGTTTCTACTGTATGTGTTATCTGCTGCCACAACATGATGTATCAGACTCAAAAATATGTCTTTGGGTGAATTGTTTTACCTTAAACAATAACATACTACACACACCATACTATGTCACATTCTTAGTGCATGTTTTTGTCTTATACAGTCTTTGTTTGGTTTTCTGAATTAGGCTATAACATGTTGAATTGCCTATGATTTTATTTATTGGTTGTATTTTTCTGTGTAGAGCAGGAAAGCAACAGTAGAAACATGTTTCATTGACCATAGCCTTCTATTCACAAGCCTCTGCGCAAGCCACAACTTTTTTATGGATCAATCATCAAGCCATGCACATCAAAGAACAACGTTTTAAGATTAGCTGTGCTGGTTTATTGTTGGGCTTATATATGGTGAAATGCATGGTTAAAAGGGGAAAAGAGCAGTGAATTCTTGTAGGGCTGGCCGATATCTTATTTTAAGATTTTGGCAAGTAAGCCCATTTTTGGCTTTGTCTCTGCATGCTTTGAAGGAAGTTGAAGGTAGTTTCATGAGCATGCTAGCTGTTCAGGTAGACTTCCAGTCATTGCGCTAATGGTAGTTAGCAATGGCTCGTGAAACTACCTTCAACTTCCTTCAAAGCATGCAGAGACATAAACATGGTATCCATGAGCTCATCTGACTATGGGTAAGTAAAAAAGGGGCTTAATTACCAAAATCGTGCACTATACTTGTAGGGGTGGTTTCCCAGACACAGAATAAAGCCAAGTCCTGGACTAATAAGCAAGCTCAATGGAGAATGTCCATTTTAAAGAGTTTTTTTAGTCTAAAACTAATATTAATATCTATCCGGGAAACCGCCCCTCAAGGTGTACAAGTATGGATACACATACCGATATGAATTTTTACAATACTATTTATAATTATATTTTGATACAGTTACTAAATAAATGAAAATTCACCACATTGGACAACTTCACTGTCAGTTTTAGCCTAGTTTGGTTGAGAACCAATCAGAATAGAAAGAAACCATTAAATCCACTAAGAATTCATTTGTTGCCATGCTAGGGTCATGTACTACTCAAAAAACATATATTTAGAACTGTTTTCAGAAACATAAAATACAATTCTGGCCAAGCCCTAAATTGTTTTGTGTATGTTTTACAGGCTTTGGACTGTGACAGAACAGTCTTGCAGAAAATGAAGAAAGCTGCTAAAGCCAAGCATGCTTCAGGTCAAGGTAAAACACAATCATAATGAAGAAAACCCACAGCAGATCATTTTGTTTGGTACATTTAATTGAACTGGAGAACAGTGCAAAACAAGTGCCAATTGTGCCTATTATTCTATCTGATTTGCAGCACACATATAATAGCACCTATTAGCCAAGATCTATAGCACAAATGGTAGCCATTACCTAGAGTACCATGTAGGAATCATGTGAGCCTATTAACACTGATCTAGTGAAAACTGTCATCTGCTGTTATGTATGTGTGCTAAACGTATCGTCCCTTTCCCCCTTATAGACCATATCTCCCATCTGGAGCTGTACATCAGTTCCATGGAGAAACTGGTTGTGAATTTCCACTCCAATGGAGAGAAGGAAGTGGCCTCTGCCTTCACTAAGTTTGCTGAATTTTCCAAAGAGCTGTTGACGCCAATAAAAAACTTGGTGAGAGAGATTGCTTTTGAGAGTATATATATATAAAAAAAAATATTTCAAAAAGTCAAGACATCTCATTAAGCGAGAAGAGAACTAACTTGGCAGATAATGTGCGTCGCTTTTTATTTCAGCTCTCTGTAATATCTGTGATACTTTGTCTCATTCAAAGTTGTGACGTAAACCTCCTTTGTGTAAAAATAAAAAAAACTCTCAAACTTGAATAATCAATTAGAATGTGTTTCTGTTGTGTCTACTTCAAAGCTCCTCAGTAACAGTCTGACATTGTGCGTATTGTAACCCACCACAACTGTACGTGAACTGAGTGTGTCTTCCCATTAGTTAAAGAGCATGCTGCACAACATCAACTTCTTCCTGGACTCTCTAGTAAAAGGAGACCTGAAAGAAGTCAAAGGGGTATGTCTAAAATGTCAAATAGCTGATCTTGCCTCGCTCAAATCATTGTCGTATTGCTTATTTGTGATGACCACTCTAAAATAATGCAACATTTCTGTTCTCTTCTCCGTAAGGATTTGAAAAAGCCGTTTGACAAAGCATGGAGGGACTACGAAAATAAATTGTGAGTGTACATCTGCCCAACAGCTAAATGGTCCTGGTGAGGGAACAATGATTCTACCTGGCTTTTACATTTTCCGCACCGGTGCCAAATGATGCATTTGCTCAATATCAAAACAATGCATTGGATTCATACGTCCTACAGTCAACTGAAATAATGCTGTATTTTTTTATTCTGTATAGCTGTTTTAATTAAGTAGAAATAACAGGCTGGTTTATTGCCAGGCCAATGGGCTGGAGGATATTGTTTTGATTTGTGGTGCAAGAGTTATTGTTCATGTCACAAATTTGGTCCAAGAGACAGAAGTTATATCCTCACACTTTCCACCAACAAGACGAAATGGATCTGTTCCTATTTAAATAAGGTTTTAAGTGTCATAGCAACCAGCTTTGAATTACTGTAATCTGTGGGGCTGTTTTCAGTGGGGCAGTTTGTCCATGGTGGGTTTTGATTCGTCTGTGTGCCTGTTCCCACTAACGGGGTCAGAGGTACAGCTGCCCTTGACACCACATTCACATACCCTGTACTGGAAACAGTGGTTGAGCCGTGCATCATTTGAATGATTCTCTATATGCTTTTATTACAAGCCATTCCTGTTCAAGCTCCCCACAGTCTCGTTTTCCCCAAGGACTGAATCCAATCTTGTGATTTTTGATGTAAATGACCACAAAAACATCATATGACAACAATACCATATTGAAAAAATCAGATGACAGCCCAGCACCATTGACAAGTCATACTAAGAAGCTCCTCCCTGATCCTTACATAATGATTTACCATTCATATGATTTTTTGCATTAATAGTAGTACTATTTCTCATGTGAAATATAATCAGTATCTCTTATCAATATCACACAAAAAAAGAAACATCCTTTTTTCAGGAACCTGTCTTTCAAAGATATTTCATAAAAATCCAAATAACTTCACAGATCTTCATTGTAAAGGGTTTAAGCACTGCAGTACTTAATGCAGCTGGTGGTCACACCAGATACTGACTGTTACTTTTGATTTTGACTCCCCCCCCCTTTGTTCAGGGACACAATTTTATTTATGTTTGTCACATGTCTGTGGAAGGTTTTCAGTTTGTCTCAGTTGTTGAATCTTGTTATGTTCATACAAATATTTACACATGTTAAGTTTGTTGACACTGAGAGGACGTTTCTTTTTTTGCTGAGTTTAGAATAGCATTTTGTCCAATTCTCTCAACTGTATGAATCAACCAACCGTAATGAGCGGTACCAGTGTGTTTATCTCTTTGACTGACCTGAGAGGAACTACTATTATATTGTATCACTCAGCACCAAGATCGAAAAGGAGAAGCGGGAGCTAGCCAAGCAGTATGGCATGGTGCGCACAGAGGTGAGCGGGGGAGAGATCGCAGAGGAGATGGAGAAGGAGCGCAGGATGTTCCAGCTACAGATGTGTGAGGTGAGCGGGATCTACTGTATAGAGGGGTTGTTATTGAAATTATATGGGGGGAGTCTCAAAGTTTTGACATCTGATTAACAGTTCTGGCTTAGAGCTTTGGCCAACATTTGTGCCTACTGAGAATGGGGTGTTACCTCAGGGTTTGACCTCTTATCCTGTAATGACATAGAGTTTCAGATATGAAACCTTTCTGAATAGCTCCAAGGTCTTCCATTGGAATCTGTAGTTTTTCTGTCTTAACGACTGCTTGACAGACACATTGGCTTATTCAATGGATGAGTAACTCAACCATAAAAACGTTTGCTTCTCCTCTGTTTCTTGTAGTACCTCATCAAAGTGAACGAAATCAAGACTAAGAAAGGTGTCGACCTGCTTCAGAATCTCATCAAGCACTATCACTCCCAGTGCAAGTAAGGCAATGTGGTCTCTGTCTAATCAAAAGTTAGGGGGAGAAATTAACTTCTCAGTTAAATGTGAGTGTGTCTCTCTGTTGCTCTGAGGTTTATTGAGTAAAAGGAGAGCCTTAGGAGGGAAAAAATAATGGGGAGAGTGGAGCGATTGTATACTGTACTGTAAGTACATTGAAAAAAATCTATTGCCTAATGATCTGCTTTCCTGAAAAATCCAATAACTTTTTAAAGCATATGACTTGATATCTTATTGAAATATGTAAATAATGTCCGTCCCACATACGGTATTACTGTGCTAGCGCTAAGTGTTTTATAAAATACTTAACACTTATGGTTTATCTAGATTATGATATAATAAAACCTATTGGTGAAATTCAGGCTTGGACTCCAGAGGATTGATAGATGTATTGATGCATTATTTTGAGTAAAGGGTGATTTATTAAAAAATGTGTTTGAACAAGATAAGTGGTTGCGAAATGAGTTGACATAATGGTTGCGGTTTTAGATTTGCCCTAGGGTCATGCAGTAGCAGTATGATGGCATGATCATATACAGATAACCAGATGAGAAGCAGCCTATTGTAGAACTCATTTTCATCTTTCAGTAGAGCTTCAATTGCGTGTGCCAAACACATCAGTTAGATGTTAAATACAATATCCCCTGTGACTGACTCTCCCATGCTCCATCATATGTGACCAGAATCGGGAAACATGCTAGCCCATTCTGCAACACATCCAAACACTCACTCACTCACTCATTCTCACACACACTCACACATACTCTCACATACACACACAATGCAGCAATAAACTGATATTTCCTTTTGTCAGTTTCTTTCAGGAGTGCCTTGTGGCCACAGAGAAGCTCAAGCAGTATATTGACGAGCTCACAGGAGCGCTGGGCACTGTGAGTGGCATTCCACAATGAATGTGTGTCTGATTTCATTTTATTTAACCTTTATTTAAGCAGGGAGTATGTTGAGACCACGGTCTCTTTCACAGATGAGCCCTGTACATTCTGGTGTTCATTCAAATGGCTACTTGCAAAAGTGATGTTCACTACAAACACCACCTACTGCAGTCTCAGAATGAGCCATTTGCAATCAACTGCAGTTCTGCTTTTCTGTTGCAACCATCCCCCATACAACTGATTGATTTTGGGTTTTGCTACAAGCCCAACTTGAACAATTGTAAGGAATCTCTCCAGAAACCATATAATAAATGCAATCTGAACTGTTAATTGTTTTCCCCCTCACATCAGTAGTCAGCGACTGTCCTCTCTCCCAGCTGTTGGGTTCCATTAACATTCTATTGAGATAAACAGCCCACGCTGTTAGCCCTGTTCTCACATTTAGAGTAGATAGAGATAATCAGCTCAGTTAGCCTCAAACCGCTACAGCTCTATTCAGAGAGCCATTCACAGCTGCCCTATGGGCAGAAAACTTGCACATGTGACTGAAGCAGGGCATCTGCATTCTGAACACTCTCCCCACCCTACAGCTCACACAGACGGTACAGCCCTTTGATCTACAACCAACTGGATCAAATCCATCAGAGTAGACACTGCACAATGGTTGTTCATGTTGATTATAGTGATGCAGTAGACAACCAAACGTGCTCTGTTTATGACTACCCTATCCTGCACGGTGAAGGGCTATGAGGACTTTTGCTGTCGGAGCACCTGTAATGCCTCTGGCAGATTTCCTTGGGCTGAATTACACATGTTTTACCCCTAGTCTCTAGCTCCTACCCCCTAAACACTGCTGTAGAACTGTAAAGTTTGGATATGTTTAAGCAATACATTTTCACAACCATTGGGTATTAAAGGAAGATTTTTATTATCAACATTTCTGCAATGCTGAGATTGTCTTAAAGCAGCCATTCACACAATCAATTTGTGCAACCTGGAATGTGTTTGGAGGGAAAGGATGTGAGGGGTGGGTGGAGTGTGTGTGTGTGTATGGGAGGTCTGGAGTGTGTGTGTGTATTGGGAGGTGATGGTGAGGGTATTATTGAATGTGCTCTGTCTCTGTCCAGATCAAACACAGACAGGACGAGGAGAAGAGACAACTCTGCTCTCTGAGAGACCAGCTCCGGCCCTCACTGCAGCCTGAGCTCAAAGAGGTGAGGGCACACACACACCATTACATACAGGTTTGATTGAAATTCTAAATATGCCTGTCTATGTAAAAAAAAAAAAAAAAAAAGTTACATTTGAGGTTGTTTAAGAGTAAAATATATATTTTTAAATGCTTCTTGAGTAAAGCATTTATCTTCCATGCTCATATGGGGTGAGTATTATCTCACTAAATGTGGATGTTGTAATTCATTATATAAAATATTAACATTGTGGTTTTATTTCAATCCTGCAAGTTGTCCAGTCAAGGAGAATACGTTGAATTTGATTTACTTGATATGTACAGTACTTGCATATGATAAAAAATAAATTTATAACCAAAAACCTGGAAATGAAGTGCATTCTGAAATTATTCAGACCACTTGACTTTTCCCTCATTTTGTTACGTAGTAGCCTTATTCTAAAATGTATGATTGTTTTTTCCCCCCTCATTAATCTACACACAATACCCCTTAATGACAAAGCAAAAACAGGTGTTTAGGAACTTTTGTAAATGTATAAAAAATAGAAACGGAAGTAAGACATTACATAGATATTCAGACCCTTTACACATTTGGCAGCGATTACAGCCTCGAGTCTTCTTGGGTATGACGCTACAAGCTTGGCACACCTGTATTTGGGGAGGTTCTCACATTCTTCTCTGCAGATTCTCTAAAGCTCTGTCAGGTTGGATGTGGAGTGTCGCTGCAAAGCTATTTTCAGGTCTCTCCAGAGATGTTCAAGTCTGGGCTCTGGCACGGCCACTCAAGGACATTCAGAGACTTGTACCAAAGCCACTCCTGCGTTGTCTTGGCTGTATGCTTAGGGTCGTTGTCCTGTTGAAAGGTGAACCAGTCTGAGGTCCTGAGCGCTCTGGTATCAGGTTTTCATTAAGGATCTCTGTACTTTGCTCCGTTCATCTTTCCCTCGATCTCCCTGTCCCTGCCCCTTAAAAACATTAGGGATTGTGCCAGTTTTCCTCCAGACGTGACGCTTTGCATTGAGGCCAAACAATTCAATCTGGCTTTTATCAGACCAGAGAATCTTGTTTCTAATGGTCTGAGAGTCCTTTAGGTGCCTTTTGGCAAACTCCAAGTGGGGTGTCATATGCCTACTGAGGAGTGGCTTCCGTCTGGGCACTCTACCATAAAGGCCTGATTGGTGGAGTGCTGCGGAGATGGTTGTCCTTCTGGAAGTTTCTCCTATCTCCACAGAGGCACTCTGGAGGTCTGTCATGGGGACCACCTTCTCCCCCGATTGCGCAGCTCTAGGAAAACTCTTGGTGGTTCCAAACTTCTTTAATTTAAGAATGATGGAGGCCACTGTGTTTTTAGGGACCTTCAATGCTGCAGAATTGTTTTGGTACCCTTCCCCAGATCTGTGCCTTGACACAATCCTGTCTCGGAGCTCTATGGACAATTCCTTTGACCTTATGGCATGGTTTTTGCTCTGACATGCACTGTCAACTGTGGGATCTTATATAGACTGGTGTGTACCTTTTCAAAATCATGTCCAATCAATTGAATTTACCACAGGTGGACTCCAATCAAGTTGTAGAAACATCTCAAGGATGATCAATGGAAACAGGGATGCCCCTGAGCCCAATTTTGAGTTTCATAGCAAATGATCTGAATACTTATGTAAATAAGGTATTTCAGTTTTTTAGTAAAAAAAAAAAAAAATTGCAAACATTTCTAAAAACCTGTTTTTTTATTTTATCAATTTTAGAATAAAGCTGTAACGTAACAAAATGTGGAAAAAGTCATCAGGTTTGAATTCTTCTAATGCACTGTACACCTGTGGTGGTTCTATTCAGTCCTTGTGCAACAAGCAAAATGTTTTACATTCAAGGGCTATTTGTACTTTTTATGAATCACCCTTTTTAGAAACTTTTGTTTAGTATGTGTTATGATGTTATGGCTGATCTTAGTGGTATTTGACAAGAAGAGATTGTCTGCCTGACCTAACACTCAGCTACTACTGTACTTGCATGCATACGTTAATCTGTCTTGTTTGTGACATCACATTTCTGCTTTCCGTGTTCCTCACTGCTTGAGTCACAGGATCTAGATATTGAAACTTGAGTCATGATATGTTAATATGGAATATGTAAAATCAAATAAATGTTTATTGGTCACATACACATGTTTAGCAGATGTTATTGCAGGTGTAGCGAAACGCTTGTAAAGGGATAAATGGTGACGCTCTGTACATTATAGAAAATAATGGACAACGTGGTAGGGAATCGTGTAAATGACCTCCATCTCTTTGTCAAACCCAGGACTCCTTGAGCAAGCAGACATTCTACAGCATGCACCAGCTGCAAGGCAACAAACATTATGGCACAGAGAAAGCGGGATACCTCTACAAGAGAAGTGACGGGTATGAACACTTTATCTGTGTGAAAGTCATTATCCCAAGCAGAATTGTCATACCTACAGTGGCAAGAAAAAGTATGTGAACCCTTTGGCATTACATGGATTTCTGCATACATTTGTCATACAGTGCTTTGCGAAAGTATTCGGCCCCCTTGAACTTTGCGACCTTTTGCCACATTTCAGGCTTCAAACATAAAGATATAAAACTGTTTTTTTTGTGAAGAATCAACAACAAGTGGGACACAATCATGAAGTGGAATGACATTTATTGGATATTTCAAACTTTTTTAACAAATCAAAAACTGAAAAATTGGGCGTGCAAAATTATTCAGCCCCCTTAAGTTAATACTTTGTAGCGCCACCTTTTGCTGCGATTACAGCTGTATGTCGCTTGGGGTATGTCTATCAGTTTTGCACATCGAGAGACTGAATTTCTTTCCCATTCCTCCTTGCAAAACAGCTCGAGCTCAGTGAGGTTGGATGGAGAGCATTTGTGAACAGCAATTTTCAGTTCTTTCCACAGATTCTCGATTGGATTCAGGTCTGGACTTTGACTTGGCCATTCTAACACCTGGATATGTTTATTTTTGAACCATTCCATTGTAGATTTTGCTTTATGTTTTGGATCATTGTCTTGTTGGAAGACAAATCTCCGTCCCAGTCGCAGGTCTTTTGCAGACTCCATCAGGTTTTCTTCCAGAATGGTCCTGTATTTGGCTCCATCCATCTTCCCATCAATTTTAACCATCTTCCCTGTCCCTGCTGAAGAAAAGCAGGCCCAAACCATGATGCTGCCACCACCATGTTTGACAGTGGGGATGGTGTGTTCAGCTGTGTTGCTTTTACGCCAAACATAACGTTTTGCATTGTTGCCAAAAAGTTCAATTTTGATTTCATCTGACCAGAGCACCTTCTTCCACATGTTTGGTGTGTCTCCCAGGTGGCTTGTGGCAAACGACACTTTTTATGGATATCTTTAAGAAATGGCTTTCTTCTTGCCACTCTTCCATAAAGGCCAGATTTGTGCAATATACGACTAATTGTTGTCCTATGGACAGAGTCTCCCACCTCAGCTGTAGATCTCTGCAGTTCATCCAGAGTGATCATGGGCCTCTTGGCTGCATCTCTGATCAGTCTTCTCCTTGTATGAGCTGAAAGTTTGGAGGGACGGCCAGGTCTTGGTAGATTTGCAGTGGTCTGATACTCCTTCCATTTCAATATTATCGCTTGCACAGTGCTCCTTGGGATGTTTAAAGCTTGGGAAATCTTTTTGTATCCAAATCCGGCTTTAAACTTCTTCACAACAGTATCTCGGACCTGCCTGGTGTGTTCCTTGTTCTTCATGATGCTCTCTGCGCTTTTAACGGACCTCTGAGACTATCACAGTGCAGGTGCATTTATACGGGGACTTGATTACACACAGGTGGATTGTATTTATCATCATTAGTCATTTAGGTCAACATTGGATCATTCAGAGATCCTCACTGAACTACTGGAGAGAGTTTGCTGCACTGAAAGTAAAGGGGCTGAATAATTTTGCACACCCAACTTTTCAGTTTTTGATTTGTTAAAAAAGTTTGAAATATCCAATAAATGTCGTTCCACTTCATGATTGTGTCCCACTTGTTGTTGATTCTTCACAAAAAAATACCGTTTTTTATCTTTATGTTTGAAGCCTGAAATGTGGCAAAAGGTAGCAAAGTTCAAGGGGGCCGAATACTTTCGCAAGGCACTGTATATGAAGATCAGATCAAATTTTAAGTCACTACAATAGACAAACACAATGTGCTTAAACTAATAACACATAAACAATTATACATTGTCATGTATTTATTGAACACACCGTGTAAACATTCACAGTGCTGGGTGGAAAAAGTATGTGAACCCTTGGATTTTATAACTGGTTGACCTTCCATTGGCAACAATAACCTCAACCAAACGTTTTCTGTAGTTGGCAGAACAGACCTGCACAATGGTCAGGAGGAACTTTGGACCATTCCTCTTTACAAAACTGTTTCAGTATAGCAATATTTTTGGGATGTCCGGTGTGAACCGCTCTATTGAGGTCATGCTACAGCATCTCAAAGAAGGCGTAATTTCTTCTGATGAACCCATTCTGTTGTTGATTTACTTCTGCGTCACCCAACTTCTGCGTCACCCAACTTCTGTTGCGCTTCAATAGGCGGACAGATAGCCTTATATTCTCCTGCAAAATGTCTTGATGAACTTGTGAATTCATTTTTCTGTCGATGATACTAAGATGTCCAGGCCATGAGGCAGCAAAGCAGCCCCAAACCATGATGCTCCCTCTATCATACTTCACAGTTGGGGGAGGTTTTGATGTTGGTGTGCAGTGCCTTTTTTTCTCCACACATAGTGTTGTGTGTTCCTTCCTCCCAAACAACTCAATTTTAGTTTAATTTGTCCACAGAATATTTTACCAGTAGCTCTGTGGAACATTTTTCGAACTTCCGATGTGCAGCAATGTCTTTTTTTGGACAGCAGTGGCTTCTTCTGTCTTACCGTGGACTGATGAACATCAAGGCTTTTAGAGATACTTTTGTAACCCTTTCCAGCTTTATATAAGTCTAAAATTCTAGGTCTTCAGAGATCTCTTTTGTTTGATGCATGGTTCACATCAGGCAATGCTTCTAGTGAATAGCAAACTCAAATTTTGTGAGTGTTTTTATATAGGGCAGGGCAGCTCTAACCAACATCTCCAATCTCGTCTCATTGACTGGACTCCAGGTTAGCCGACTCCAATTAACTTTTGAAGTCATTCGCCTAGTGGTTCACATACTTTTTCCAACCTACACTGTGAATGTTTAAATGACGTATTCAATATATACAAGAAAAGTACAATAATGTGAGTGTTATTAGTTAAAACACACTGTTTGTCTATTGGTGTGACTTAGATGAATATCAAATCACAATTTCTAACCAATTTATGCAGAAATCCAGGCATTTCCAAAGGGTTCACATACTTACTTTCCACTGTACAAGTGAAATCCTATTTATACTAGACGGATGTAGTATCATTATGTGTATAGTGAGAATTTTATTTGAGCTTCCATACAATTACATCACAGTACCTCAGTCAGATTGTAGGCTGAAAAATGTTCACTCTTGGTATTTGTTCTGTGCAGGTTGAGAAAGATGTGGCAGAAGAGGAATTGCACTGTGCAGAACTGCTACCTAACTATTGCACATGGAACTGTGAGTTCAGTGTTGTGGATTATCTTCTGACACAATTGATGATAACCTGGTACTAAATAGTGCCTGGTGGGGCTTTTTTAATGAATCAAACGTGATAGGTTATTACTATGTGATTACCATGTTATCTTTTAGTAAATACCTGCCGATTTGTGTACCCTAAAATAAAGTGTAACTTTAATGCTTAAAGTGCAACTGACAGCATTTTAGCAACATTAAATATTATACAAATCTGTTCATATACACCACCAGGAAGAATATGACAAATTTGTTTTTGTTGCATTTTCTGACAAGCAAACACTTAGATATGGTCATTTTCACATTTTCATAAATTCGTAGTATAAGTAATTCCTAAACATTCATTTGTAAAAATTTGTAAAAATTCTATAGCAATATAGAGTGGGAAAGCGGCCGTGCATTTGGACAATTGACACTGCAGTAAGTAAATAACACCTAATAAAGACATCTGTCTCGTCCAGGACCAGAGTCTACGCAGACCGATGCGCCATAGCCAATCGGAGGTACAGTAGGCCTATATGCAAACAAGCTGTTTGCGACAAGGGCCTGCCATCATTCTCTTTGAACTGTACTATGTTTACAGGCAGTTGCAACATCCTGGCTGTGTAGCCACCGTAAAACGATACAAGGAGAAAAAGTTAGTCAGTCACTCACTCACCCACTCCTCCAATGACATGACGTCCTCTTAGCAGCTAGCTAAACTCAGCAAAAAATAAACGTCCCTTTTTCAGGACCCTGTCTGTCACATATATAATTCGTAAAAATCCAAATAGCTTCACAGATCTTCATTGTAAAGGGTTTAAACACGGTTTCCCATGCTTCTTCAATGAACCATAAACAGTTAATGAACATGCACCTGTGGAACAGTAATTAATACTCTAACAGCTTAGACTGTAGGCAATTAAGGTCACAGTTATGAAAACTTAGGACACTAAAGAGGCCTTTCTACGGACTTTGAAAAACACCAAAAGAAAGATGCCCAGGGTCCCTGCTCATCTGTGTAAATGTGCCTTAGGCATGCCTGAAGGAGGCATGAGGACTGCAAATGTGGCCAGGGCAATAAATTCCTATGTCCATATTGTGAGATGCCTAAGACAGCGCTACAGGGAGACAGGACGGACAGCTGATCGTCCTCGCAGTGGCAGACCACGTGTAACAACACCTGCACAGGATCGGTACATCCAAATCAAATCAAATCAAATTTTATTTGTCACATACACATGGTTAGCAGATGTTAATGCGAGTGTAGCGAAATGCTTGTGCTTCTAGTTCTGACAATGCAGTAATAACCAACAAGTAATCTAGCTAACAATTCCAAAACTACTACCTTATAGACACAAGTGTAAGGGGATAAAGAATATGTACATAAAGATATATGAATGAGTGATGGTACAGAGCGGCATAGATACAGGAGGATGGATAGGATAGATACAGTAGATGGTATTGAGTGCAGTATATACATATGAGATGAGTATGTAAACAAAGTGGCATAGTTAAAGTGGCTAATGATACATGTATTACATAAAGATGCAGTAGATGATATAGAGTACAGTATATACGTATACATATGAGATGAATAATGTAGGGTATGTAAACATTATATTAGGTAGCATTGTTTAAAGTGGCTAGTGATATATTTTACATTTCCCATCAATTCCCATTATTAAAGTGGCTGGAGTTGAGTCAGTGTGTTGGCAGCAGCCACTCAATGTTAGTGGTGGCTGTTTAACAGTCTGATGGCCTTGAGATAGAAGCTGTTTTTCAGTCTCTCAGTCCCAGCTTTGATGCACCTGTACTGACCTCACCTTCTGGATGATAGCGGGGTGAACAGGCAGTGGCTCGGGTGGTTGTTGTCCTTGATGATCTTTATGGCCTTCCTGTGACATCGGGTGGTGTAGGTGTCCTGGAGGGCAGGTAGTTTGCCCCCGGTGATGCGTTGTGCAGACCTCACTACCCTCTGGAGAGCATTACGGTTGTTGGCAGCGCAGTTGCCGTACCAGGCGGTGATACAGCCCGACAGGATGCTCTCGATTGTGCATCTGTAGAAGTTTGTGAGTGCTTTTGGTGACAAGCTGAATTTCTTCAGCCTCCTGAGGTTGAAGAGGCGCTGCTGCGCCTTCTTCACGATGCTGTCTGTGTGGGTGGACCAATTCAGTTTGTCTGTGATGTGTACGCTGAGGAACTTAACTTACTACCCTCTCCACTACTGTTCCATCGATGTGAATAGGGGGGTGTTCCCTCTGCTGTTTCCTGAAGTCCACAATCATCTCCATAGTTTTGTTGACATTGAGTGTGAGGTTATTTTCCTGACACCACACTCCGAGGGCCCTCACCTCCTCCCTGTAGGCCGTCTCGTCGTTGTTGGTAATCAAGCCTACCACTGTTGTGTCGCCTGCAAACTTGGTGATTGAGTTGGAGGCGTGCGTGGCCACGCAGTCGTGGGTGAACAGGGAGTACGGGAGAGGGCTCAGAACGCACCCTTGTGGGGCCCCAGTGTTGAGGATCAGCGGGGTGGAGATGTTGTTGCCTACCCTCACCACCTGGGGGCGGCTCGTCAGAAAGTCCAGTACCCAGTTGCACAGGGCGGGGTCGAGACCCAGGGTCTCGAGCTTGATGACGAGCTTGGAGGGCACTATGGTGTTAAATGCCGAGCTGTAGTCGATGAACAGCATTCTCACATAGGTATTCCTCTTGTCCAGATCGGTTAGGGCAGTGTGCAGTGTGGTTGAGATTGCATCGTCTGTGGACCTATTTGGGCGGTAAGCAAATTGGAGTGGGTCTAGGGTGTCAGGTAGGGTGGAGGTGATATGGTCCTTGACTAGTCTCTCAAAGCACTTCATGATGACAGAAGTGAGTGCTACGGGGCGGTAGTCGTTTAGCTCAGTTACCTTAGCTTTCTTGGGAACCGGAACAATGGTGGCCCTCTTGAAGCATCACACCTGCGGGACAGGTACAGGATGGCAACAACAACTGCCCGAGTTACACCAGGAACGCACAATCCCTCCATCAGTGCTCAGACTGTCCCCAATCGGCTGAGAGGCTAAAACTAAAAGAGGATTTACCTTAATTGGTCGAGATCAGAGGGACCTCAAGTTAAGCCGCTCACAGGATTGGTTTCGTTCTTTTATACGTTAGCAACGAAGTTAGGGAAGTTGGAAGCTTGGGTAGAATGGCTTTGTAAACAAAAAGGGAGTAATGAATTGATCTACGGGCCTTTAATGAAGACCTGCCAACCTTTTGATGCAGTGGTGAGTATTAAAACTGTCACCAGTGATTTAAAACGAATGCTCCTATGGTAGACGGCATCCAAAGGTTTAAGAGTAGTGGCTGCTGCAATCTGGCAAATGGTGTCACCATAATCAAGAAATGGCAGGAAAGTTGACTGTTCAATTCGTCTTCCTGCTATTTAGGGAGAGGCAAGATCTATTTCTTAAAAAGAAGCCCACTTTAAATCTTAGCTTTTTAACTTGCTCATCTGTATATCCTTCAAAATGTGGGCCGCGGCCCGCCTGTTGCCCTTTCCTGCTCTTATAGTGTTCACAATTTCCAGCCATGAAACAGCATTTGAATGTCATTGAAAGCAGCGTTTTTTTCACTGTTGGTCACTTTAATTGCTGAAAATAACGATAAACCCCATGTTTAATCATTACCATGTTCTATTAGAGAATGGTGTCTTGCACTTCTGTCAAAGCAAAACAGAATTGACAAAGAGAGAGAGATGATACTAAAGAGACCCTGGTGAAAGAGAGCAGTGCGAGAACTAGAGAACATGTATTTAGTCTTGCTTGCATTAAGTACACATTTTAAACCAATTAGGGCTTTTTCTGTAAGGTAAAGTCAGATTTCAGCTTTAACATAGCTTGGTCATCAGTTGGGGCAATGGCATACATTATTGTCATCTGCAGGAGGGACTTCCCTGGGAGTAACCATGCTATCCTTTCCTCAGCCCAACAAACCACCAGCCAAACTCAACCTGCTCACGTGCCAAGTCAAGCCCAGTCTGGAGGACAAGAAGTGCTTTGACCTCATTTCTCGTAAGTCAGCCTCCCTAACCAGGATTGAAAATATACGTACAATTTAGCTTTACAGTCTAATTTGCATCTGAAATTTGTTCTCCTCTGTTAGTCTAACAACCAAAATTCAATAAAATGTTTTATCCCAAATAATTTGTAAACATCGCTCTTTGAAATAATCATGCCTGTCAACCATGGCCTATTTTCATTATGAGTTCAGCTCATAATTATTGCGTATGCTGTATAAAACACACACACACACACACACACACACACACACATGTTGTCATGCAGACTTTGCTATGTTCCTGGTAGCCTCGGATAAAAACATTGATGTATACACGGACACAGTGACTGAGTTCATCAGGAAGTGTATAAGGGATGTGGTTCCCACTGTGACTATTAAAACCTACCCAAACCAGAAACCGTGGATAGATGGCAGCATTGGCGCTAAACTGAAAGCGCAAACCACCGCATTTAACCATGGCCTGGTGACTGGGAATATGGTTGAATACAAACTGTGTAGTTATTCCCTCCGTAAGGCACACAGGCAAGACGTCAGTACAGAGACAGTGGAGTTGCAGTGGAGTCGCGACATTGCACTGCACACTGCCCTATTCCACCTTGACAAGAGGAATGCCTGTGTAAGAATGCTGTTCATTGACTATAGCTCAGCCTTCAACACCATAGTGTTGATGCTCGGGGGCCTGGTCCTGAACCCCGCCCTGTGCAACTGGGTCCTGAACTTCCTGACCGGCCGACCCTAGCTGGTGAAGATAGGATACAACACCTCCACTTCACTGATCCTCAACCCAGGGGCCCCACAGGGGTTCGTAGTCAGCCCCCTCCTGTACTCCCTGTTCACCCATGACTGCGTGGACACTAGAGATGAAACGGAATGAAAATTTCATATCACGATTATAGTGACCAAAAGTATCACGGTTATCAGTATTATCGCGGTATTGTTAAAATGTGCTGGAAGTGATCAAAAAGTACTGAAACACACTGAAATCATTTCACCAAGTTTTATATTGAAAACCAACAAACAACAAATACAATTAGCAGCACTATGCACTTTGTGTGCATAAACATTAAAATAATATTAACATTAAAGATGGCACCATGTGGCCATGAGAGGTAAAAGTTTCCCTAGTTCAGGTCTAAATGAACACAACCTTAAGTAAGCAAATCAAATAAACAAACAACAAATAAAATTAGCAGCACTCACTTTGTAGTGAGGCACAGCAACCTTCATCAGCCTCAGAAAGCCAGGCCTCTCAACAATTTGAAATGGCATCATGTCCTTTGCAATGTAATATGAAATCAGTGCAGTGAGGTCCTGAGCATTTTTTGATGAGGGTGCATAAACAGCCTGCCTTTTTTAAATGCTTGCTCAAGTGTCTGTGTCACAACTGTAGAGGAGGGACCAGTAGCATCACTGGGTTTGCCTTCTGCACTCCCACTCTGTAAACAAGGGAATAGCAAATGTAGTATTATTATTACTATTACTATTATTAGTGTTACATTATAATTATTATTCACTTAGACTGTGTGTATCTTCTGCGTTGCATTTTAATATATCCAATGACCCCATACACAATTTACATACATACAAAAGAGTCTTAAGACAGTGATAGTAATTGCATTGAGCCCAACAATTGACATAAATACAGGAGTCTTGCATAGGAGTCTTGCATAGGAGTCTTGCATAGGAGTCTTGCATAGGAGTCTTGCATAGGAGTCTTGCATAGGAGTCTTGCATAGGAGTCTTGCATAGGAGTCTTGCATAGGAGTCTTGCATAGGAGTCTTGCATAGGAGTCTTGCATAGGAGTCTTGCATAGGAGTCTATAGTGTTTCTCCTGTTGGAACATTTTTACAACCAAGTCGATGACTTCTGGATTTTAAATGAACAAAATATGTTGGTTGGGTGACTAAACTACATAACGTGCTATCGTGTGCAATGGGTGAATAGAGTCTTCAGACACACGACGCATACAGCAGCAGAACAATGTGTAGTGTTTTTACAAGAGTAGGTAACACTGAAGGCTTCAGTTTACATTATTGACAAGCTATTAGCAAGTTAGACAGACAAACCATGACATTCCCCCATTCCAAAGTCCCCACATTATGCATTGAGATAAAAGTTAACTTACCTTGCATTCGATATAAAGTGCTGGTCACGAAGATGACTCAAGAGATTTGAAGTGTTGCCCCCTCTCACAGCATTTTCTTTTTGTTGCTTGTTCTGCAGACAGGGTTTAAAAAATATATATATATTTGTTTTTTTATGATTTATTACAAAAACACAAGGAAGGGGTAACATTAAAGTATTAGAACATGAAGGACAAACAATACAGCATCAAGACACTATCAAACATGTATCAGTCTTTCTGCAACAGAGCCATCCTTATGTGTGCAATGATAGTGATATAAAATTTGTCAGTCTCCTTTTTCATGATCACAATCTTGTGAAACCCGAACCCACCAAGATCCCCCCCTCCCCCCACAGTTCCCCAGTAGCTTTTCCTCAACCATTCGAGAGCCCTCCCATAGCCCCCCCCCCCCCCCCCCCACCAGAGAAAAAAAATAAAAACATTTTTTTTTTATTCCATTCCCCACCCCCAAGAAACCCCATAATGCACCAACAACCAACAAGGAAAAGACCGAAGAAAACAGCAAACATCAGTGCACATTTTTTAAAACAAAATAATACATTTAAAACAAAGGACATCAAGGACAACTGAAATCATAACAGCAATGCCAACTGTATATGTTTGTGTGCATGTCTGGCGCTATTACATGTGTGTATGTGTTTATTTAAATGAGAGTGTGTGTGTATACGCATGTGTACAAACACCTGCAAGGCATTAGCCTCAGGCAAACCGGCATTAGTTGTAAAAACACTGCCACTTAGTGTCATTCAAATGTACTTTTATTATGTTTTATTTTGACTTTTTTTTCCCCTTTATCTTTTGATCATCCATTCTCTCTCTCACACAGCAACTCCACTCCCACTTGTCTTCAATTCCACATACCTTCCCTCAGCCCATCCCATCTATTTCTGCTGGCCACCCACTTCATGTTTCTACGCAACACATCTTTCAACTATGCTATGATGTTTAACGCACAATTTCAATTTATCTAATAGAATCTACAGATTGTGTGTTGAAAATAAATAATTTTACTAAGAGTATTAGTATATTAGTAATTGACTGAACCGGTCTCTCCAGATCTCCTAACAGTACTATTTCTAGGGTCAATTTTAGATCCATGCTATGCATTTTCAGCCAATCCTGAACCTGAGACCAAAAACAGGCTACCTGAGGGCAATACCAAAATAAATGGTCTATTGATTCTGTATCTTTACAACAAAATCTGCAGAGCTTCGATGATTTTATGCCCCAAATATTCAACATTTTGTTGGTGGCGAGAATTCTATATAATCATTTTAGCTGAAAAGCACAAAGTCTTGCGTTGTTTTATATATCAACTCATACACCCTGTACCATGGAATCGGTACATCAAAAATCTCTTCCCAACTATTTGCAATCTGTATGGCACAGTTGTCAACATCCTGGTCCTCAAATGAAACTGTTATACTTTCCTATTTATGCTATTTTTATTCCTCTGCCAGTTTTGATCCTTTATATTGGTCAGACAGACCAGTTCACTGCCTCCTCCCGCTGCCACCTGCCTCCTCCATTTTTGGGATAATAATGTAATCAATTGGTTGTACTCTTGGATTTAGCAGACCTTCCTGTACAATTTTGATAACTCCATGAAGGTCATAACTCTACCATTACAATTTACAATATCATTTAAGAACAAAATGCCCTTTTCAAACATCTTTCCCATAAATACAGGTATTTTATCAACCAGCACATTTGGTAACCCTGCAGACTGGGTTACCATCTTCGATTGAACTTTCCCTCTCTACTAATGTAAAACCCAAAAACTCTACCACACTTCAGATTTGGTCCTCTACGAATGCTGAAAAATCTCTCGAGCGCTGTCACTGCCTTCCTCCATGCTTTCACACAAAACAAAACCCACATTGCATGCTGCGCCGGCGTCAGACTGTTGCGAACTTTGTTTGATGCTGGACAGTATTTATCATGGCTTTTTCAAACCGTGGTAATCAAACACGGGTTTTAATGGTAAGAAAAATTTGAAACGGTAATACTAATCGTCAGGAATGTTACTGTGAATAATCGTGAAACTGGTAACCGTTTCATCCCTAGTGGTGACGCGCCTCCAACTCAATCATCAAGTTTGCAGACAACACTACCATAGTAGGCCTGATTACCAACAATGACGAGACAGCCTACAGGGAGAAGGTGAGGGCCCTGGGAGAGTGGTGCCAGGAAAATAACCTCTCACTCAGTCTACAAAACAAAGAAGCTGATCGTGAAGTTCAGGAAACAGCAGAGGGAGCATGCCCCTATCCACATCGACAGGACCGCAGTGGAGAAGGTGGAAAGCTTCAAGTTCCTTGGCATACACATCACTGATGAGGGCCCTGGTGGAGTGCTTTGAATTTTTTTTTTTTTTATTAACAAATCAATACAGGAAGTACATGTGGAACAAGTATATATAAATAATATACAAAGGACAATTGGGCTAGGGGGTACAACATCACATTACACAGGGACATTAAGGGAGATCTAGAATAATAAGTGTAACAGCTTATTTGTTAGTTGAGTATTGTCTTATTTGTCTTAAGCCTTGGTGGAGTGGTGCCAGGAACATAACGTCTCCCTCTACGTCAACAAAACGAAGGAGCGGAGCGTGGACTTCAGGAAAAAGCAGAGGGAGCATGCCCCTATCCACATGCAGTGGAGAATTTGGAAAGCTTCAAGTTCCCCAGTGTACACATCACTGAAAACTGTAATATCTTATGTGTTACTTATTATATATATTTTTTTACTTTTGTTTATATAGTAAATATTTTCTTAACTCTATTTCTTGAACTGCATTGTTGGTTAAGGGCTTGTAAGTATGCATTTCACTGTAAGGTCTACCTACACCTGTTGAATTCGACACGTGACAAATCAAATTTGATTTTACTATCTTAAATGGTCCACCCACACAGATAGTGTGGTGAAGGCGCAACAGTGCCTCTTCAACCTCAGGAGGCTGAAGAAATTTGGCTTGTCCCCTATGACCTTCACAAACAGGCTGTATTACCACCTGGTACAGCAATTGCACCAACCACAGGGATCTCCAGAGGATGGTGCGGTCTGCACAACACATCACCGGGGCATACTGCCTGCCCTCCAGGACACCTACAGCACCCGATATCACAGGAAGGCCAAAAATATCATCAAGGACATCAACCACCCGCGCAACGCCTGCACCCCACTTTCATTCAGAAGGCTACGTCAGTACAAGTGCATCACAGCTGGGACCGAGTGACTGAAAAAACACTCATTTTTCAAGGCCGTCAAACTGTTAAACAGCCATCACTAGCCGGCTACCACCCGTTTACTCAACCCTGCACCTTAGAGGCTGCTGCCCTATACACAGTCGGAGGTTTACATGCACCTTAGTCAAATACATTTCAACTCAGTTTTTCACAATTCCTGACATTTCTTCCTAGTAAAAATTCCCTGTCTTAGGTCAGTTAGGATCACCACTTTATTTTAACAATGTGAAATGTCAATAATAGTAGATAATTGTTTATTTCAGCATTTATTTATTTCATCACATTCCCAGTGGGTCAGAAGTTTACATACACTCAATTAGTATTTGATAGCTTTGCCTTTCAATTGTTTAACTTGGGTCAAATGTTTCGGGTAGCCGTCCACAAGTTTCCCACAATAAGTTGGGTGAATTTTGGCCCATTCCTCTGACAAAGCTGGTGTAACTGAGTCAGGTTTGTAGGCCTTCTTGCTCGCACACGCTTTTTCAGTTCTGCCCACAACTGTTCTATAGGATTGAGGTCAGGGCTTTGTGATGGCCACTCCAATACCTTGACTTTGTTGTCCTTAAGCCATTTTGCCACAACTTTGGAAGTATGCTTGGGGTCATTGTCCATTTGGAAGACCCATTTGCGACCAAGCTTTAACCTCGTGACTGATGTCCTGAGATGTTGCTTCAATATATCCACATAATTTTCCTGCCTCATGATGCCATCTATTTTGTGAAGTGCACCAGTTCCTCCTGCAACAAAGCACCCCCACAACATGATGCTGCCACTCCCATGCTTCACGGTTGGGATGGTGTTCTTCAGCTTGTAAGCCTCCCCCCTTTTCCTCCAAACATAACGATGGTCATTATGGTCAAACAGTTCTATTTTAGTTTCATCAGACCAGAGGACATTTCTCCAAAAAGTGTCTTCTTCCTTGCTGAGAGGCCTTTCAGGTTATGTCGATATAGGACTTGTTTTATTGTGGATATAGATATGTTTGTACCGGTTTCCTCCAGCATCTTCACAATGTCCTTTGATGCTGTTCTGGGATTGATTTGCACTTTTCGCATCAAAGTACGTTCATCTCTAGGAGACAGAACGCGTGTCCTTCCTGAGCGGTATGATGGCTCCGTGGTCCCATGGTGTTTATACTTGGGTACTATTGTTTGTGCAGATGAATGTACCTTCAGGCATCTGGAAATTGCTCCCAATGATGAACCAGACTTGTGGAGGTCTACATTTTTTTCTTCTGAGGTCTTGGCTGATCTCTTTTGATTTTCCCATGATGTCAAGCAAAGAGTCACTGAGTTTGAAGGTAGACCTTGAAATGCATCCACAGGTACACCTCCAATTGATTTAAATGATGTCAATTAGCCTATCAGAAGCTTCTAAAGCCATGACATCATTTTCTGGAATTTTCCAGGCTGTTTAAAGGCACAGTTAACTTGGTGTATGTAAACTTCTGACCCACTGGAATTGTGATTAAGTGAAGTAATCTGTCTATAAACAATTGTTGGAAAAAGTACTTGTGTCATGCACAAAGTAGATGTCTTAACCGACTTGCCAAAACGATAGTTTGTTAACAAGAAATTTGTGGTGTGATTGAAAAACGAGTTTTAAGGACTCTAACCTAAGTGTTTGTAAACTTCCGACTTCATCTGTACGTAGACATGGAGTCACTGGCCACTTATATGATGGAACACTAGTCACTTTAATAATGTTTAGACACTGCTTAACTCATTTCATATGCGTATACCGTATTCTATTCTACTGTATTTTAGTCAATGCCACTCCGACGTTGCTCATCATAATATTTATATATTTCTTAATTCTATTATTTTACTTTTAGATTTGTGTATAGTTAGATATTACTGTACTTTTTGAGCTAGGAACTTAAGCATTTCACTACACCTGCAATAACTTCTGCTAAATATGTGTATGTGACCAATAAAATGTGATTTGATGAGAGCTCCTTTCATTTAAATGTGAAACATGTTCTTTGGATGCAGACTTTCTGATTTAACGTATTTTCTCTTGTGTTCTAGATAATCGCACATATCACTTTCTTGCTGATGACGAGCCAGTGTGTGTTGCGTGAGTAACCTTTTCTATAGCAGGGACAAGCAACTTTGTTGGGGGTGGGGGCCACAAAAAAATCTTAACTCATCGTAAAGGGCCGCAGTTGCTCGCTGGTCTTTAAAAAATAATTATAATTTTTACCCCGTTTTTTTTTTCTCCCCAATTTCGTGGTATCCAATTGATAGTTACAGACTTGTCTCATCGCTGCAGCTCCCGTATGAACTCGGGAGAAGCAAAGGTTGAGAGCCCTGCGTCCTCTGAAACACATCCCAACCAAGCCTCACTGCTTCTTTACACAATATGTTGGAGGAAACACCGTACACCTGGCGACGGTGTCAGCGTGCACTGCGCCTGGCCCGCCACAGGAGTTGCTAGTGGGCGATGGGACAAGGACATCCCTGCCGACAAACCCTCCCCTAACCCGGACGACGCTGGGCCAATTGTGCGCCGCCCCATGGGTCTCCCGGTCGTTGCCGGCTGCAACAGAGCCTGGACTCTAACACAGAATCTCTAGTGGCACAGCTAGCACTGGGATGCAGTGCCTTAGACCACTCCGCCCAGTTGCTTGCGGGTCTGCTCAAGTTGAGACTTTTTTTTGAGGGGGGGGATTGACCTGAGGGCCTTCAAAAGGGGTGCAGCGGCATGCTGTTTGCCCATCCATGCTCTATAGTGTTCACCTTTTCCAGCCATGAAACAGCATTTGAGTGTTATTGAAAGCAGCATTTTTTTACTGTTAAGGCTACACGTTGCTACTGTATCTGTGTTGAAAACATTAAATCTCCGGTAAGACATTTAACTTGTTTATTGTAGTCTGTTTTGTTACTCCACTCACTACTTGTAGCTGTGTAGTCCGTTTGTTTGTGTTGTTGGTCTGGCTATCTTAATGTTCCAGTTGGTAGCTAGCTAGCTAGCACTCACTCACTCACGTGGCTGCTAGCACCATCATGAAAAGGTGCATGAGGGAAGCACTACAATATTACGTTTTTTGAAGTAGTGAGAATGCTCTGGAGCAGGCACTGTTGAAAAGTCATCTTTAGACATGTTCTTTTCTTGATTGTAGTTTTGTAATGGACCAAAACAAGCAGATGACAAGACAATTGTGTTTAGAAAAGTTTTTTTGCTGTGGGCCTAGGTAACCACAGGTTGTTTTCCTCACAGGCAGGCGGGCCATGACATTCTATCTAATACCGACTGAGACTATGGAATAGACCTTTTACTTTCCCTCTTCTTTTTATCATGCAGGTGGATCTCAGTGCTGACCAACAGTAAGCAGAAAGCCCTTAACGTGGCTCTGGATGAGCGGAAGTCCAGTGGAGACAACAGTGTTGAGGACCTGACCAGAGCCATTACCGAGGATATCCGCCGCATGCCCGGCAACAACATGTGCTGTGACTGTGGGGCGCCAGGTCAGACCATGCCTACAGTGTGCTGCAGCCGGTTAGGGGTCAATTCTATTTCAAATCAGTCAATTGGGAAAGTAAACTGAAATTAAAATTTCTCAAACAGAAGTTTACTTCCTGAATTGAATTGCAATTGACCCCAGCTCTGGTGTGCTGTCAGAGGAAGATTAGATTTGTCAGAGGAATTTAGTTCCCTGCAGTTAGGGCGCAGTGTATTTCTATTTGTTATGGATCCCCATTAGCTGCTGCCAAAGCAGCAAAATTAAGGCAGTTTATACAATTTTAAAACATTTCACAACACACTGTGTGCCCTCAGGCCCCTACTCCACCACTACCACATATCTACAGTACTAAATCCATGTGTATGTATAGTGCGTATGTTATCGTGTGTATGTATTCATGTGTCTGTGCTAATGTTTGTGTTGCTTCACAGTCCCCACTGTTCCATACGGTGTTTTTTTAAAATCAGACTTTCACTTTCCACTTTCAGCCAAGAGAGATTGACATGCATATTATTAATATTACCTCTCTGTCGACATCCAAGGGCTAGCCGTGCTGCCCTTTTCTGAGCCAATTGCAATTTTCCTAAGTCCTTTTTTGTGGCACCTAACTACACGACTGAACAGTAGTCAAGGTGCAACAAAACTTGGGCCTGTAGGACCTGCTTTGTTGATAGTGTTGTTTATAAGGCAGAGCATCGCTTTATTATTATAGACAGACTTCTCCCCATCTTAGGTACTACTGCATCAATATGTTTTGACCATAGCAGTTTAGTCATCTCAACTTGCTCAATTTCCACATTATTTATTACAATATTTAGTTGAGGTTTAGGGTTTAGTGAGTGTTTTGTTCTAAAAACAATACTTTTAGTTTTAGAAATATTTAGGGCTAACTTATTCCTTGCCACCCACTCTGAAACTAACTACAGCTCTTTGTTGAGTGTTGGTCATTTCAGTCCCTGTAGTAGCTGACGTGTATAGTGTTGAGTCATCCTCATACATAGAAACTCTGGCTTTGCTCAAAGTTAGTGGCATGTCGTTAGTAATAATTGAAAAAAGCAATGGGCCTAAACAGTTACCCTGGGGATTTCCTGATTCTAACTTGATTATATTTGATAGGCTTCCATTAAAGAACACCCTCTGTGTTCTGTTAGACAAGGAACTCTTCATCCACATTATAGCAGGAGGTGTAAATCCATAACACAAGTTTTTCCAACAGCAGGCTATGATCAATAATGTCAAAATCTGCACTGAAGTCTAACAAGACATCACCCACAATCATTCTATCATCAATTTCTCTCAGCCAATCATCAGTCATTTGTTTAACTGCTGTGCTTGTTGAGTGTCCTCACGCAACACACACTGGCTCGTCCTGTTCCAGCATGCTGGAATTCTTTTGTCAATTTTTGTACTGTAAAATAGCATTGTATCTGGTCAAACACAAGTTTACTAAGGTTGGTAAATGTGCATGGTGCAATGTGCACCTAGCTCTGTTGACCCTGCTTAAGAACTGACTGTTTGGATTGAAAATGTTGGTGTTTCTAAATGTTACTTCATGGGCCTTTGCACCATGACCAGAAAAATAAACCTTTTAGAAACACTAAAAATTGTTTCTCACAAGTGCTTGCATGCAACTGTCTTCCACAAGGCATAGTTTTGCAAATAACAAACCTTATACTGTCGGCATACTGTAAACTATGTCCACTATGTCTCTCTTTAGACCCAACCTGGATCTCCACAAACCTGGGCATCCTGACATGTATCGAGTGCTCTGGGATACACAGAGAGATGGGCGTGCACTACTCCCGGATCAAGTCTCTTTCCCTGGACAAGCTGGGTACCTCCGAGCTAATGGTGAGTGCCTCTGAATCTTTAGTTGGACAAAACAACTATGAATGTTAAGAATACCACATGGAGGGTAAGAATAGGTAAATGGTGAATATGAAAAGTACTCTCAGAATAAACGGTTAGAATAGTTCCCCAACGGTGTTCATTACTCTCCTCAATTTGAGATGAGGTAGAATGTAACAATAGGGATTTAAACTCAATTAAATATTCAGCAGACATGGCATTAGTTGCATGATTTGAGGATAAATAAGTTAGTGATTTTTTTTAATCTATTTAACAACAACTCAGTGACTATCACCAACTGGGTCAGTGTCCTATATGCTTCATTGTTTGATGTGAAATCAGTTTTAGGAGTTGGTCAAGCTCCTCTCAACTCTATTATGAATGGTTTTTCATAATTTTTTCCCCCCTTCTCTTTTTAAGCTGGCAAAGAACATGGGCAATTCAGGCTTCAATGAGATAGTGGAAGCCAATGTCCTGAGTCCCTCACTGAAACCCACGGCAGAAAGTGACATGTGAGTGATGAGCAGGGCTGGAATTACTCCCCAGTCCTCAAACTGTAGCCAATCACCTACAGCTGTATGATTCCCTAGAACTGCTCAGCTTGCTATAGGAATTTAGAGATGGCTATATCAAAGTTAAGCCTAATCTTATTCCTCCGAACTCCTTTAAAAGATAACTCGTGGAACATTTTATACATTCAATTTTTATAAATCCATTACGTTTTGGAGCATGCATTGAGATTTAATAGTGTGCTGTGTTGAAAAGCTCACTGCCAAAAATATATTCAAATTGTATTTTGATATTTACTATTTCAAACTATGAGAAAATAATTAAGATGGAACAGTGTGTTGTGATAACACAAAAATGCTTGACATGTCTGTGAACCCCTTATTAGTAAGGTCCTGTCTAGTGGTTACTGTGTGTAAGAAAAGCATAACTACAACCTTGTTACATGTGGACATGCGCCATAAGCACAATCCATTTCCATTAAGCACAATCCACCCCCCCCAACCCCCCAACCCTGAACCTGCTAGTCTTAACATTATTGGCAAAATTATGACTCACACACTGATGTTCATGTTTGCATTAGTGAATGTACCCATGAACTGAAAATGTCATTCTTTTAGTGCTTTTAAGAAATTGTAGTTTCAACAGGGGCTCCCGAGTGGCACAGCGGTCTAAGGCACTGCATCTCAGTGCCTCTCATCTCAGTATCACAACCGGCCGTGATTAGCAATCCCATAGGGCGGCGCACAATTGGCCCAGCGGCGTCGGGGTTAGGGTTTGGCCGGGGTAGGCCGTCATTGTAAATAAGAATTTGTTCTTAACTGACTTGCCTAGTTAAATAAAATATAAAAACAGATTTACTGTTTGCCTTAGATGTTGATCATAGTAGCCTCCAATTTACTTCTCATTGAAATGTATAAAAGGCTGTTTTTTACTCTTCATATGGCTCTGATTTCCCAATTGCAATACCCATCTGTATCGTGTAATGAGTGCGTCCTCTCTGTATCATTAGGATGGTGCGTAAGGACTTCATCCTGTGTAAGTACATGGAGTGTCAGTTTGCCCAGCACAGCAGCAGCTCCTTTTCCACTTTGAGAAGGAATTTACAGGAGGCGGTGTGCAGCCGAGACATCTTCAGTCTGCTCCAGCTCTATGCCGTGAGACTGGACCTCAGCCAACCTCTGGCCAACCCGGTGCAGGTACACCCAATGACTAATCCAAACTCTAACCTCATAAACTTAGTACCTAACACTGACCTCATCCAGCCTTTAGCCAGCCCTGTGTAGGTACATACTGTAAGTATACTTACACAATGACTAACCATCACCCTAGACAAAACCTTACTCCATACCCCTGTGCATGTAGACCCAGGCCCTGTCCAGAAACAACCCCTAACCCCTAGACACCTGTGGAGTTCTGAAAGTATTTGATAGGTTTACATATATGGTGATAGCTACACCCTGTCCTCTGATAGGCTAGGTGGAATGTTAGCCATATTGCTTACGCCTATTCTTCCCTCTGTGTCGAGGGGATAGGGATTGGTTCTGGACAGGGCGCCAGACTCTTAACATAACCATAACTCAACCCTCCCATGTTTGCAGGAGAAAGGGGAAACTGCACTCCACCTGGCTGTCCTGCTGGCTGATAGGACCTCACTTCACATTGTGGACTTTCTTGTTCACAACTGGTAAGTAATTTTATGCAGCATTAATAGAGATTTTTTATTTCAAGGGACATTCAAGAAAGCTGTAATGCATGAAAAAAGAAACTGAAGAATGCCGTTAGTAATGTCCCTATATTCCTATAGCTCAAAGGGACAATCCCATCCAATGTGGCCCTTGCCCTTTGTTAATTCTGAACTGTTAACTGTGGTCTGAACTCTTGCATGATGTTTGTTGTTGCTTTAAAGAGATTCTCTGGTAATTTTGTATACTTTGTAAACAGTAGTTCTGAAAGTAGCACCCACGAGCCAAAGGTGGCCCCCGAAAATTGCGTCACATATGTGCACCACGTCATTGCTCTCTCTCTCTCTCTCTCTCTCTCTTACACTCTGCTGTTTCCACTGAACTGTTGGGCCCGTATGGGCAGGTATCTTGATAGCTGCCACTCTTTATCCACATTATAGCAGGGGGTGTAAAGCCATAACACATGTTTTTCCAGCAGCGGACTATGAATCGATAATGTCAAAAATCTGCACTGAAGTCTAACAAGACAGCTCCAACAATAATTTTATCATCAATTTCTCTCAGCCAACCATTAGTCATTTGTGTAAGTGCTGTGCTTGTTGATTGTCCTTCCCTATAAGTGTGCTGAAAGTCTGTTGTCAATTTGTTTACTGTGTAATAGCAGTGTATCTGTTCAAATACACATTTTTTCAGAAGTTTACTAAGGGTTGGTAACAGGCTAATTGGTTGGCTATTTGAGCCAGTAAAGGTGACTTTACTATTCTTGGATAGCCAAATGACTTTAGCTTTCCTCCAGGCCTGAGGGCGCACACTTTCTAGTAGGCTTACATTAAAAATGTGGCAATATTGTCTGCTATTATCCTCAGTAATTTTCCATCCAGATTGTCAGACCCCGGTGGCTGGTCATTGTTGATAGACAACAATCATTTTTTTTACCTATTCCACACGGATTTTACGGAATTCAAAAGTATAATTTTGTCAGATATACTTGGATGTGTAGTGTCAGCGTTTGTTGCCAAGTGGAATAATCAATTTCATAAGTGTCAAGTACAGTGTCTGGTTGCTCTTCATTACACACCACAGACCAGCAAATATTCTTTACATCATCAACATGTGAATCGCTATAAAACTTATTGTATGTCCTCTTATACACTATATTAGACCCAGTCTTTGGAACTTTGGTTTTCCTAGATATGGCTACTATATTGTGATCACTATCCTATGGATTTGGATGCTGCTTTAAAGGAGATTTCTGCAGCATTAGTAAAGATGTGATCAATACATGTTAATGATTTCATTCCTGTGCTGTTTGTAACTACCCTGGTAGGTTGACTGACAACCTGAACCAAGTTACAGGCACTGGTTACAGTTTGAAGTTTTTTCTTGAGTGGACAGCTTGATGAGAGCCAGTCAATATTTAAATCACCCAGAAAATATTATTCTCCGCTGATTACACATGCATTTCACACACATTATTCATATACTGACTGTTAGCACTTGGTGGTCTATAGCAGCTTCCCACAATAATGAGCTTAAGGTGAGGCAGATGAACCTGTAGTCATATTACTTCAACAATATTTCACATGCTTTACAGGAATGTGATTGTGAATATAGACCGCAACATCGCCCCCATTGGCATTTCCGTCTTTTCGGTAGATGTTATAACCATGTATTGCTACCACTGTATCATCAAAGGTATTATCTAAGTCAGTTTCAGAAATAGTCAGAATATGAATGTCATCTGTTACAAGTAAGTTATTGACTTCATGGACCTTGTTTATCAGGCTGCATATGTTAATATGAGCTATTTCTGTTGCACTTTTCTGGGTTGCTTGATTGTTTTTAAGGCTTTACTGGGAAGCTTATCAGAAGTAGACTTGCTCATGTTACTTATATTGGAGCTGATAGTGCAGGGTGAGCTGCACACAGTGGTCTTCCTACTAGGGCACACCGCCTTAGTGCAACCCGTATATCTCTGGTTCATACGCTCATGATTACTGCATGCAATAGCTGTAGGATTAACATAGGTTTTCAGGGCAATTAGAAGGACATAAATTAAGTTACTTGCATTATGTCTGGCAAAGCCTCTAGGATAATTTACATTTGATGCAGCATTATGACGACTCATTGTCACAATGGTAGGGATTAACTGAGCTGGTCATTGATAAGTCATTGTTTCAACGGTGCCTTGAAATGCATGGACAGAGTCCAGGAGCCAAGATGATTAGGATGGACTCCATCATTCCTGTAGAGCAGTGGTTCCCAAACTTTTTATAGTCCCGTACCCCTTCAAACATTCAACCTCCAGCTGCATACCCCCTCTACCACCAGGGTCAGCGCACTCATAAATGTTGTGTTTTGCCATCATTGTAAGCCTGCCACACACACACAATATGATACATTTATTTAACATAAGAATGAGTGTGAGTTTTTGTCACAACCCGGCTTGTGGGAAGTGACAGAGCTCTTATAGGACCAGGGCACAAATAATATAATAATAATAATAATAATAATAATAATAATATCAATAATTTTGCTCTTTTATTTAACCATCTTACATATAAAACCTTATTTGTTCATCGAAAATTGTGAATATCTCACCACAGGTTAATGAGAAGGATGTGCTTGAAAGGATGCTCATTACTCTGCAATGTTGGGTTGTATTGGCGAGAGTCTCAGTCGTAAGTCATTTTCCACACACAGCCTGTGCCTGTATTTAGTTTTCATGCTTGTGAGGGCCGAGAATCCACTCTCACATAGGTACGTGGTTGCAAAGGGCATCAGTGTCTTAACAGCGCGATTTGCCAAGGCAGGATACTCTGAGCGTAGCCCAATCCAGAAATCTGTCAGTGGCTTCGGATTTAAATTCAATTCACAGAACCGCTTGTTGCATTTTCGATGAGGCTCTCTTGTTCAGATATCGGTAGGTGGACTAGAGGCAGGGCATGAAAGGGATAACGAATCCAGTTGTTTGTCATCCATTTTCTGGAAAGTACCTGCGTAATTGCACACCCAACTCACTCGGGTGCTTCGCTATATCACATTTGACATTGTCCGTAAGATTGAGTTCATTTTCAGACACAAAATCATACAATGATGGAAAGACCTGTGTGCTGTCCTTGTTAATGCAGACAGAGTAGAGCTCTGCTTTTATACATGTCTTGCTACTTGAAAGTCATCTTAATTCTTGCTGAAAAAACTCCTGTGGCTTATTTTTCAAATTGGCATGTTTTGTTTCTAAATGTCTGCGCAAGAGTGAAGGTTTAATCGAGTTGTGAGAGTACTTTTGCACATATAACTGTGGCTGAGGAAAGGCACTACTCCCAATATAAGTGAACCCCAAATCAATGTATTTCTCATCATATTAGCGCCTCTTCGATGTTCCAATATCCCTGTCTGTTGTTCAGTGCTTTCCGGTGTAAGGGGGCAGTAGCGCTTCGGCTGCATCAGATTCACAACTGTCAGTGTCCATGCTAGCTGGGCTAACAACAAATGTAGAATTACTGATGCCAGCTTTGGATATGCTTGTGGAAGCAGAACAACTTGTGCGTGTACCTCTGGTAGAGTTCCTGCTGTAGAGTACCTTCTGTTTCCATCATAAAAGTGATTCCATCAGAGCTACAGTACAGTTACCCAAATGTGTAATGCCAGTAGCCTGCTGAATCTTTCACAACGATGGTACTGGACTTGAAATGACTGGCTGTTTTTTTGAGTCTTTAATTGCTCAAGTCAGTTCTTTAAAATACATTTTCAGATGTTCCGAGCTAGCCCTTCTGATGTCGTTTGACCCCATGTGTACTACGACCAACGTCAGCTCCCAGCATCTCAAATCAAATAAGAATGTGTTGGTCACATACATGGTTAGCAGACGTTATTGCGGGTGTAGCTAAATGCTTGTGCTTCTAGTTCCAACAGTGCAGCAATATCTAACATGTAATCTAACAATTCCACAACAACTACCTAATACATACAAATCTAAGTAAAGGAATGGAATAAGAATATATACACTCATAAATATATGGATGAGCAATGACCGAGCAGCATAGGATAGATGCAAAAGATGGTATAAAATACAGTATATACCTATGAGATGAGTAGAGCAACATATGGGCAGTACCAAAACAAGTGATCTAATGATTGTCTCTTCGCAGCTAAATCTGCAGAGATGGGTTGGTTGTATCCCCATATACAGTATATAACATTATATTGGTTGCAAGGAGTAAATGTCAGTTGGCATTTAGAGGTCTGAGCATAGCTGAGCATTTAGAGGTCAAGACAACAGGTGAGGTGGAGAGCGGGAGGGAGAGGGAGTGAATGGGTCAAAAACAGCAGGTTTGGGACCAGGTATCACATCCGGTGAACAGGTCAGGGTTCCCTAGCCGCAGGCAGAACAAGAGTCATCAGGTCAGGTAGCCAGGTAGGCATTGGCTCAGGGTGAGCGAGAGAGAAAAACTTAAGTTCACACAGGACACCAGATTAGATTTACTGCATGTCTTCTAAGTTATGGGACCATGTCAAGGATGTTAGCCAAACATGCCGAGTAGATAGTTGTTATTCATCATGGATTTGTCAGACAGTGGCTCCTGTGTTATTCTTAGTCAGTCTAACATGTCAAAGGTTTATATCCCAGTGTATTGTATGAGTATAACCGTGTTGTGTTTTGATTTTGTTACAGCAACAATCTGGATGTCCAGACTGCCAGGGGAAACAGTGCGTTGCATTACTGTTGTCTGCACAACAGAACAGAGTGTCTTAAACTGCTTCTCCGAGCCAAGGCCAACATACATAACAGTGAGTGTTATGAGTAGTCCCTTGCTAAAGACCAGGCCTGCACCCTAGTGGTCTGCTCCTGAGATCAGAAATGCCTTCTCTGTTCAATGTCTATCCATGTTCCATCCATGCTGTTCTGTGTGAGGCATAATTCCCTGTGACTGTAGTCAATGTCATGCATTGATGTCAATGGGACGAAGTGATTTAAAAAAAATATATATATTTTTTTACCATGAATTAATCTTCTCTTAATTGATCTTCTTTTTAAAAAGCCTCAAGGTTTTTATTTAACATTTTAAAGGCTCTTTTAGATGAACCCTGTCTAACACAATACACATTCAAATACAATATACACTGCGAGAGCGTGCGACAGCATTGCAAAATACATAAATACATCTATTATTCAATTATTGTACCCACACTGCTCGCGCGCGCCCACGAGCGTCTGCGTTGCCAAGAGCTAAAATAGAAGTCAGTTCTATTTGTGTCGCATTTCGCGCTGCAAGTCCCGCCTCTCCAATCTCCTCCTTGGATTATAGAAGCAGGTACCTGAAAGTGGGTGACTGAAAGACGAACGAGGTCGGTGGCGGTAATGAACCTAATTTATGAAAGTTGCCAATCCCAATATAAAGTCCAGAGAAGAAAAGGCCTGGAAGGAGGAGAGATGACTAGAAGCGATTCGGTTGACCGTTTTATGTGTGGATTAATTGTTGTAGTAGAGGACCTTGTGCATTTCAGGTAAAATAACAACTCAATGTTTATATCCTAGGACAAATTAGCTAGCAACAGCAAGCTATCTAAATAGGACAAATTATCTAGCAAGTGCAAGCTAGCTAGCTAAATTGCCATAAATGTATGTTTTTCGACCTGTCCCGAAATTAGTGTAATTGGTTCAGAGTTTGTTTTGATATTTTAACCTGTATGTCATGATCACGTTTGGTGTGGGGGGACACAATACATTTATGCACGATAGCGCATGACCGATTTGGGTTCCGTGTCACTCTGTAGACACCAACCTTTTGGTAAAGAATACAGTGAAGAGTAATAAAACTGTCTCTTGTGATAAAACGAAGGGCGCTATGAAAAAGTGCATCCAAGGGTTTAAGAGTAGAGGCAGCTGCACTTTGATAAATAATATCACCATAATCAAGAACAGGGAGAAAGGTTGACTGCACAATCTGCTTCCTGCTGACTAGAGAGACCAGATCTGTTTCTATAAAAAAAGAAGGCCCACGTTAAATCTTAGTTTATTAACAAGCTCAATCATATGTTTTTTTTTTAACAATTAATACCAAGGTATTTGTATGCAGCAACTTGTTCGATTATTTAACCATCCGATGAGTAAAGAGAAGGCAATTGAGACAATCTTACTAGAACTTGAAAACAACATGTATTTTGACGGTATTAAGTACGAGTTTTAAATCAGTAAGGACTTCCTGCACAACTGCAAAATCGGACTGTAGTCTTATCACAGCCAGGTCAGCTGATGGGGCAATTGCGTACATAATAGTATCAGCCACATTTAGATTATATATTTATTTTTACAGATTGACCAATAACATTGATATAAATAGTGAAAAGAACCGTTTCTAGTATCGAACCCTGCGGAACACCTTTGTGCTTCAAGAAATTCTGACTTAACCTCATCAATCACGATGTCCTGAGTTCTGCCACGAAGATAATCATGAAACCATGAACCTGTGTCGGAGCTCAGGCCTATTGAGGACAACTTATTTAATAAAATGTTAAACAGTATCAAAAGATTTTGACAGGTTCACAAACAAAGCAGCACATTTAATTTTAGTGTCTAAAGCATTGACAAGATCATTAGCAACTAAAGTGATTGCTGTAATAGTGCTATGCCTAATACCTAAACCATGATTGTTCTACATTCAAAATACATTTCTCAGATAGAAAAGAGGAAAGTTGTTCATTTACCAAGGATTCAGGAATCTTAGCTAGACAAGGAAGCCTTGAAATGTTTCTGGAATTAAGATCACTACTCTCCCCGCCCTTATGAAGTTGCAGCACGAGCTGATAAATCTGGGTTATTGAGCCCACAATGAATGGGCGCTGCACACTTCAGCAAACATGGATCCAATTGGATTTCTGTGGATTTCTTGTTGTCTATTGCTAGCAAAGCATCCAGGACTTTTTTATTCTGTAAATAGCCTAAAAGAAAAGCTTTTTGAAAAAATGTATCTTATCACTCAGCAAGTTTCCCCTATCAAAATCCTGCCCGGTATCATTGTGAATAGACTTAGAAGTTATTTCAAAGAGAGAGCTCGCTGAAATAAATTGGTGATTAAATACATCAATGATAGCAATTTTTTGTCTTGTGGCAGAGAGGAGGAAGTAGAACCCTTTAGGGATTTGACAGTTTTCCAGAATTTTGCCGGGTTCCCATTACAATCCGAAAGAGCGGTTACATAATCAGATTTAGCCTTTCTGATTTCTTACACAATGATTCCTCAATTCCTTAAACGCTTGCTAGTCCAGACCTAATCCTGTGTTCCTGGCTTTGACCCAAGCATCATCTCTTTTATGAATGACTTCTGATAATTCTGGAGAGTACCATGCATTCAATCTACCTAATTATCCACAATAGCATAGAAAACATCTGCAAAAAGGCTGAATGCTAAATCTGGTTCAGGGATAGCTGAAATACAATCCGGGTCATAAAAGAAAGATAATGTTCACTGAAGTTTTTAAAGTTCCTCTTTGTGAGGACACAAGGCTCTCTGACACACTGGTCAATGGTCACTAATATCTTGGGCGAAGAAATTCGTTAAAACAAGATAAATCAGAGTTGACTTTGAAGGATCTTTAATGTTGGGCTGTGTCTGAAATGCACTGTCTGAAATTCCTTATCTATGAAATGCCCTGTCTGAAATGCCCTAAAGGCATTTGGAGATCATTCCACACATAAGGTGCAAAAAAACTGAATGCAGATCTACCTTCAGTGGAATCGAAGGGATCTCCAGCGTTCGCCATCCCTGTGATCGGGACTGGTGACTCGTATATCTGTAATTTAACAATGGAGTAAGGCATGGCAAAAGTTTGCACAAGATGGCCTTATAAACGAAAAGAGAGCGGACTACAAAAAGAAAACCAGCCACGTCACGGACACTGACGTCTTGCTCCCAGATACACTAAACACCTTTGCCCGCTTTGAGGATAATACAGTGACACCGACGCGGCTCGCTACCAAGGACTGCGGTTCCCCTCTCTCTTTCTCCGTGGCTGACGTGAGTAAGACATTTAAACGTGTTAACCCTTGCAAGGCTGCTGGCCCAGACGGCGTCCCTAGCTGCTTCCTCAGAGCATGTGCAGACCAGCTGGATGGTGTGTTTACGGACATATTCAATCACTCCCTATCCTATCTGCTGTCCCCACATGGTACAAGATGGCCACCAGTGTTACTGTACCAGAGAAGGCAAAGGTAACTGAACTAAATGACTATCGCCCTGTAGCACTCACTTCTGTCATCATGAAGTTCTTTGAGAGACTAGTCAAGGATCATATCACCTCCATCTTACCTGCCACCCTAGACCCACTTCAGTTTGCATACCGCCCCAATAGGTCCACAGATGATGCAATCGCCATCACACTGTACACTGCCTTATCCCATCTGGACAAGAGGAATACCTATGTAAGAATGCTGTTCATTTCTCAGCATTCAACACAATAGTACCCTCCAAGCTCATCATGAAGCTTGAGGCCCTGCGTCTCAACATTACTACACACAGGTCATAAACGTAATGTTAGCTAGCGAGCCAGCCATTTTACACCTGCTAGCTAGCTAGCTAGCTAACAGTAAGCTTTAACTTGCAATGAAAACAACTTTCTGACAAAATTAGAAACGTATAATATCTGAATCTGTAGCTGGACTCTTACCAGTATACATGGATGAATGCTTCACAGCAGACTGCAAACACTATCATTAAATAAGACGTCCTGTGTCGTTTCCGTTTTGTATGTACAGCTTGCTTGGCCCGTTGTGTCAAGTCACACTGGGTCACACTGATCGTGTGCAATGCCTTAAGAATAATTTTAAGCTTTAACCCCCACCCAAACGCTGACCATTTTACTTGCCCTAGCAGAGCTGTTTTCATGTTATCTAGAGCGTTGGTGACTGTAACTGTGCCTCTGGTAACAATTTAATTATGCTTTTTTACCGACATTTTACTAACACAGGCCATATTCAATCGGTGATGTGTTTTTATAAATTCATCAGTTATTCTGCCGTCTGGCACGCGCAGACGAGAGTGCTCTGAAACAGTTGTTGCAGTGATATTCTATTGAAATGGATACTTGCATAGTTGAGTCTATTTGTTAAATTTTACTACGCAATACATTAAAAAAAGCTGCGTTAAACAGGATTACCGACACAAACTGACCAACTCAAATAGACAGAAGTGTGCTATATGGCAGACCAATCCAAACTCATCTCTCGGCATGTCCAGCCCACTCATTATCTCAGCCAATCATGGGGTAGTGGAAAGGTTGCTGACTTTTTCTGTGGCTAAACCAACTATGCTCATAATTTAACAATTTTATTCGTATTTACAGATGGCATACAAGTTTATTATTAAGGCACATGTTCCAGAATGCATTTCTGCCCCCAATTTGTTTGGAATGAAAAATAGTTTTAGTTCAAACGGCTCTCCTTTAAAGTAGTCACCCGCGTGCGAAACGGGTCACCAATTTGAGAATGCTTTTCATTTATTACAGCTCAGCGTTCAACACCATAGTGCCCACAAAGCTCATCACTAAGCTAAGGACCATGGGACTAAACACTTCCCTTTGCAACTGGATCCTGGACTTCCTGACGGACCTCCCCCAGGTAGTAGGGGTAGGCAACAACACATCTTCCACACTCACGATGCAAGAAGTGGTAGTCCTATTCACCAACAACGATAAGACAGCCTATAGGGAGGAGGTCAGAGACGCCAGGACAACAACCTCTCCCTCAGTGTGAGCAAGACAAAGGAGATGGTCTTTGACCCTCCTTTTCCTGTAGTCCATCATGCCCCCATTAACCCGCTCCACTACAGCCCGATCGATGTTAAGATTTTCAAGTTCCTTTGTGTCCACATCACCAACAATCTATCATGGTCCAAATACACCAAGACCATCGTGAAGAGGGCGGAGACTTAAAAGATTTGGCATGGGTCCCCAGATCCTCAAAAGGTTCTACAGCTGCACCATCAAGAGCATCACCGCCTGGTATGGCAACTGCTTGGCATCCGACCATAAGGTGCCACAGAGGGTAGTTCATACGACCCAATACATCACTGTGCCCAAGCTTCCTGCCATCCAGGACCTATATACTAGGCGGTGTCAGAGGAAGGCCCATAAAATTGTCAGACTCCAGTCACCCAAGTCATAGACTGTTCTCTCTGCTACTGTACGGCAAGTGGTACCGGATCGCCCTGTCCAAAAGGCTCCTTAACAGCTTCTACACCCAAGCCATAAGACTACTTACTGAACAATTAATAAAATTGCCATCGGACTATTCACGTTGACCCCGTGTATAGCCTCGTTATTGTTATGTAATCTTATTGTGTTACTTTTGATTTTATATTTTACTTTAGTTTACTTAAATATTTTATTTACTCAATTTCTTGAACTGCATTGTTGGTTAAGGGCTTGTAAGCATTTCATGGTAAGGTCTACCTGTTGTATTTGGCGCATGTGACAAATAAAATGTGATTTGATATGGATATCTCATTGGAGTGTTTTAAGTCTCTATATCCACTTTTTGTTGGATTTTCATTTTGAGAGGTCAATGGAGATTCTTTATTTTTCTGCCTTCGGTTTCTCAATGAAGAGCAGCATCAAATCCAAAGAGCATTTATTCAAGACATTTGCACAAAAACTCTTCATAAAGCCAAAAGCTAGGGCTTTGTGAATCCGTAAACACCTCTGTATGTGTTTCTAAGTAAATAGTATGTCTAGGAGCTCAATGCTTTTTTGTGGATTCTGCATGTTCAGGTACTTGTGCCAAGTCATTGAACAGGGAGTGCGGTAGGAGGATGTTTTGTGCTTATTAATCCGTAAAGTATGAAGATTCTGAGTGTTCTGCAGTATTTACTCTGATTTCAGCAAACTAAGTCATTCTTCATTAGTTAAAGTATATTCCAACAATAGTGGTAGATCCTCCTTTATGGTTAGTCAGAAATTGTGAGCGGCGTCAGGCCAGATAGTCCGTCAAAATGCCAATAAATAGGTAAGCGTTCAGGTGGGCCTTCAGCAAACAAAAGAAAGGAGGGGTGCTCAACAACAACTGACAAAAATCATGAGAATGGCTTACCAAGAAAAACTTCCAAAAGGACTAATTTGAGGTAAAAAGGAGTTGTATTTCATTGTTGTGTTGTGCCACATGACAATGAAGGCTTCATATAGTGTGGCTTTGCATACAAGTGGTTGTTGTGACAGCCATTAATGATTGATGATGATCCCAGCTGTGCTCTTTGTTGTTTCTCTTTCAGAGAATGAGGTGGGCGAGACTGGGCTGGATATTGCTAGCAGATTAAAAAACACGCACTGTGAGGAGCTGGTGAGTCCACCCTGACTACAGCTGACTCACAGCTACACTGTTCTAGGAGTAGGGGCTTTAAGTAATTAACTAAACCAATTCACTCGTTATTCATAGCCGGCAGCACCTCCTTGTCAATATATATATATTTTCTCCTTAGTCTGTGGACACCAAAGGAATCTTGATTTATTTTGTATTGATCGATTGATTTCAATAGTGTAGACAAAAAATGTATAAATTGCTTAGTGCAGAGGCAGTGAAGGTTCCAGTCCAAGTTCATGCTATCACCAATGTGATATATATTTATATATAGTATGCAGTTGCTGCGTTTCTATATAGTATGATATATGATGATTGACACGTGGCAATTCTCCTGTTGTGTGTTGTGTACCAGATCAACCAGTCCCAGAGTAACCAGTTCAACATACACGTGGAATACGAGTGGCAGCTGCGTCAGGATGATCTGGATGAGAGTGATGATGACCTGGATGACAAGGTCAGCAATATTATGGTCGCGTTCATTTGGTATCAAATGGAGAGAAAAAAACGGAGTAAAACAGGGAGGAACTATTTGATAAATTAACACTTTTTCTCGTTATTAAATGCTTTAAAATGTTTTCACTTGCATGCCCTAATCAATACGACCCAGTCCTTCACAACTGTATGGTGTCTGCTACGATCCTGATTCTGAGGCGTTAGTTAGTCAGAAAGATTATTTGTAGCAGTCTATTTCTACTGTCTGTTATGACTGCTGAGTTTTTAGAGAGCGAGACCGAGAGAGTATGTTTTTTGTTTGTTTGTTACTTAGACAGGTCCAGTAAAGATGGGCCGCTCTTCTCGGCCCTTCAATCTGTACCAGACCCACACCAGCTCGGCCACCCTGGACCGAGGAGGAGGTGGACTCTTCAGTGTGGGTCGCAGGCTAGCACTGGCCCACAATCAGAAGCGGGAGGTGTACGCCAGTCCCAGCTCTCACACTCGCAGCCTTGACAGCCCCCTGCATGCTCCACTCTCCTCACCTGCCCCGTCTCTCCCTTCTAGAGTCAAAGGTGAGTCCCACGCAGTCTTCTCTTCTTCAACCCAGACTGTAGTTTTCTAGGATTTAGAACCGGATTATATCTATCCCATATTAATCATTATGCATGCATGTATCTTTGATGAGATAAATGCATTAATAGAGCTGGGATGGCTTTCAACGAACTCTGACTGCTTTCCCAGTGGATTCTACCTGTGTGCATTTTACCAGGGAGGGTGAGAACCGTGTTTACTCAACCTTTACCAGGGTGGGTCAGAACTGTGTTGTCTCGACCTTTACTAGGGTGTGTGAGAACTGTGTTGTATCAACCTTTAAGTACAGTTGAAGTCAGAAGTTTACATACACCTTAGCCAAATAGTTTTAAACACAGTTTTTCACCATTCCTGACATTTCATCCTAGTAAAAGTTCCCTGTCTTAGGTCAGTTAGGATCACCACTTTACTTTAAGAATGTGAATTGTCAGAATAATAGTATTGAATTATTATTATTATTTCATCACATTCCCAGTGGGTTTACATACACTCAATTAGTATTTGGTAACATGCTGCTTCGGGCAGCCTTTCACAAGCATCCCACAATAGGTTGTGTGAATTTTGGCCCATTTCTCATGACAGAGCTGGTGTAACTGAGTCAGGTTTGTTGGCTTCCTTGCTCGCGTACGCTTTTTCCCACAAGGGTTGAGGTCAGGGCTTTGTGATGGCCACTCCAATACCTTGACTTTGTTGTCCTTAAGCCATTTTGCCACAACTTTGGAAGTATGCTTGGGGCTATTTGGACGACCCATTTGCGACCAAGCTTTAACTTCCTGACTGATGTCTTGAGATGTTGCTTCAATATATCCACATAATTTTCCTGCCTCATAATGCCATTTATTTTGTAAGGTGCACCAGTCCCTCCTGCAGCAAAGCACCCCCACAACATGATGCTGCCAGCCCCACAACATGATGCTGCCACCCCCGTGCTTCATGTTTGGGATGGTGTTCTTCGGCTTGCAAGCCTCCCCTTTTTTCCTCCAAACATAACGATGGTCATTATGGCCAAACAGTTCTATTTTTGTTTTATCAGACCTGAGGACATTCTCCAAAAAGTACAATCTTTGTTGCAAACCGTAGTCTGGCTTTTTTGTGGAGGTTTTGGAGCAGTGGCTTCTTCCTTGCTGAATGGCCTTTCAGGTTATGTCGATATAGGACTCCTTTTACTGTGGATATAGATAGTTTTGTACCTGTTTCCTCCAGCATCTTCACAAGGTCCTTTGCTGCTGTTCTGGGATTGATTTGCACTTTTCGCACCAAAGTACGTTCATCTCTAGGAGACAGAACGTGTCTCCTTCCTGAGCGGTAGGACGGCTGCGTTGTCCCATGGTGTTTATACTTGCGTACTATTGTTTGTACAGATAAACGTGGTACCTTCAGGTGTTTGGAAATTGCTCCCAAGGATGAACCAGACTTGTGTAGGTCTCCAATTGTTTTCTGAGGTCTTGGCTGATTTCTTTTGATTTTCCCATGATGTCAAGCAAAGAGGCACAGAGTTTGAAGGTAGGCCTTGAAATACATCCACAGGTACACCTCCAATTGACTCAAATGATGTCAATTTAGCTATCAGAAGCTTCTAAATCATGACATCATTTTCTGGATTTTTCCAAGCTGTTTAAAGGCACAGTGAACAGTGTATTTAAACTTTTGACCCACTGGAATTGTGATACAGTGAATTATAAGTGAAATATTCTATCTGTAATCAATTGTTGGAAAAATGACTTGTCATGCACAAAGTAGATGTCCTAACCGATTTGCCAAAACTATAGTTAACAAGAAATTTGTGGAGTGGTTGAAAAACGAGTTTTAATGACCTAAGGGTCATTAACCTAAGTGTATGTAAACTTCCGACTTCAACTGCATCTGCTATGGATTCTGCAAAACAATTAGCTTTACTTCTGGGACTGCTTTTTCTGTCCCCAAATCCCACTAAACAGACAAGTTTTGAGGCTTAGCTTACTGACTCTAGCTTACTTACTCCCCGATCGGAGGAAGGGACGAGTGTTTCATATGCTTTAGGAGTTGCATTAACTATGCTCTGGTTCGGGAAATGTGGAGAGGCCCGAGTTGTCTTCTTGCAGTAGACTACATGGGGCTTGCAAAGATGCACTTGCGAAGATCTGTGTCTTGCGAAGATGCACAATGATTTGGAGATGCCTCCGCCACCCAACTTCTCATTCTCCACCCCGCTGACCCCTAGACGACCTTCCAACAGCCTAGTCCCCTCTCCATGGCTGAGTGGCCACCGCTATCGACAAATCCCTCCCCGCGAGGGATTGGAAGGCCTAGTGCGAGGCAGCGGCCCATAGAGAATGGGCTTTGCGGACCCTGGGAAGTCCAGTCAAATTGGCAAACAGTTTTGCACCCCTGGCTTCGAAGGTCCCGGCGCAGTCATACTGGCTCCACCCATGGGGATGATATCCCCCTGAAGCACCTCAGCAAAGCATTATATTGTTCAGCGAGTGCTGCAAAATAAGCAAATTATTTCGCTTGCACCTGTACACACAGCTGGCTATTTAAAGCTGTCTGTAAATATCTTTGTCAATTAAAAAATTATCTAACATCTTTAAAATCGAATTATCAGTAATTAAACTAGGCCTAGGATGTTTAATTGAAAAGTAGACTCAAACCCTATGTTGGGTAGTTATTGCCTTCAGCAAGGCATTACGGCTTGTTTTGGCCAATCCCCTCAAACTTGTCAGCAGCACACCACATCTTTCCATCGATTGGAGGAGTATTAAGCTAGTAGTGATTGGCAGCAATATGTAAAGTCTAACTGTTAATAGGCTACTAGTTGCATTTTCTCGATATGAAAAGAAGACTGATTGTGACTGATCAGCACAGGGAGAAAAGTTTCCAGGCGACTGCACTGATTTACCAGTATGACGGAAGCCTGGAGGTTTTTAGACGATAAAAAGCTACACTGATGTCTCGTGCTTGCTGCCAAACGTGTGTCCACATAATAGGCTATTTATATTGAGAAAGTGTGATAATAATCATTATTTTAGCGATCCACAGTAGACGTCCCTCCTTATGAAAAGGCCCCCCATACTGCTGACGTGAGCTTTTGAACAGTGCACTTGCATTTATGGATGAGAACATGAACTTGCCATTTCCCAAAACTTTTCAATGTAGGACATTCATATGAAATATGTGCGCAGTGCTTTGTTTTAAGCATCAATTTATCAAATCAGTTATTGTTTTCTTGCTCTAACTGCGAGCAGCACCAGCACTCTAATGTCTTGGAAAACACAGGGATGTCGTCGCACACAAGACTCGTAGACTATTATCAGAGGACCTTGGAGTTTGTAAAAAAAACAAAAAAACAATTGGTTATTTTGTCTGGAATTGTTGCTCTCCCACAAATGTAAAGATTACTAACATGGCAGCACTGATTTCAATGAATTGATGATTGAAATAGGCACTGCAGTGGTGGCACAGCAGTCTAAGGCACTGCATCTCAGTGCAAGAGATGTCACTACAGTCCCTGGTTCGAATCCAGGCTGTATCACATTTGGCCGTGATTGGGAGTCCCATAGGGTGGCACACAATTGGCCAAGCATCGTCCAGGTTTGGCCGGGGTAGGCCGTCATTGTAAATAAGAATTTGTTCTTAACTGTCTTGCCTAGTTAAATAAATGTAAAACATAAATAACAGAACTCATAATTGTGCATCGGACTTGGTGAGAGCCTAGTAATAAATAGATTGACATGCAGTCCCTTTATTCATAGGCTATTGTTACTTTGTGTTTCAACTTACCAATGTCAGCCTTTTACCAGATAATATTTTTTTATGAACTGTATAACTGATCACATTTCTGTAGGCTATAGATAGAGTATACCAAACATTAAGGACACCTGCTCTTTCCATGACAAGGACTGACAAGGTGAATCCAGGCGAAAGTTATGATACCTTATTGATGTCACTTGTTAAATCCACTTCAATCGGTGTAGATGAAGGGGAGGAGATGGGTTAAGCCTTGAGACAATTGAGAGACATTCAGAGGGTGAAAGTGCCTTTAAACAGGGTATGGCAATAGGTGCTAGGTGCACCAGTTTGTGTCAAGAACTGCAACGCTGCTGGGTTTTTCATGCTCAACAGTTTCCTGTGTGTATCACAAATGGTCAACCACCTAAAGGACATCCAGCGGCATATAAACAACATATACAGTATGATTTAATGAAAAGCAGCAAACATGCACAACATTGTTTCACGTTCTTTAACCTTTTCACCTGTGTGTTTGAAATAGCTCCAGCATGAATATATTTATGCGCATTTTCTAACAACAATTTGAATTTAGGTGTGTTCCACCTCGTAATTAATTCACATAGAAGTAGCCCATTTCACTATCGTGGACAATTTACATTTGAGGCATTACTGAGCCGGAAAAACTTCTCTCTTCATAACATCTCTCTTCCACAAAAGAGAAGAAAAAAAAGTTTTCCTCCCTGGCACAATTTTCGACTGGCTATTCATTACTAATGATAACTTTGAACGTGTGCGTGCCAATCAAAGTAAGTGCCTTATTACTTTGTCATTATAGTTAGGGGTTCCAAAGGCTGGGCCTAATATAGTGTATAAGAGGTCATACAAGAAGTTTTGTATATGTTGATGATGTAAAGAATATTTGCTGGTCTGTGGTCTCTAATGAGGAGCAACCAGATGCTGCACTTGACGCATTTATGAAACTAGTTATTCCAGTTACTAATAAGCACACACCCATTAAGATAATGACGGTAAAAACTGTTAAATCCCCTTGGATTGATGAGGAATTGAAAAATTGTATGGTTGAGAGGGATGAGGCAAAAATTATGGCAATAAAGTCTGGCAGCCCAACTGATTGGCAAACATACTGCAAATTTAAGAAATCATGTGACTAAACTAAAAAAAGAAACTACACTATGAAACAAAGATACAGTGGATTCTCCTTTAAAAGTTGTCATACTATGGCACACCCTGCGTGCTACTGCAGCATTCTGTGGCACGTCATTTAATTCTCAGCCATTTCTTCTGTTACTGCAAGTTATTGCTAGTTTGACCACCAGAGGGCATCTTTGAGAAGCATTTGATAGTATTCCATATTGGCATTACCAGAGAATTTAAAAACGTTTTTGTAATAACATAGTATATGGGATTGATTTTAAGAAGTTTGGCTTAATTAATTTGATTAATATGATGGTGTTTCCATTCATAGCCGGTTTGTAAATTCTGACCGTTTCGCTCTCGGAGCGCACACTGGATGTTTGGGCCGAGGAGTAGGGTTGATTTGAGCGTTCTGGCCTTACAACGGCAGTCAAGCACCCAAGCTAACGTTGGCTAGCTACTTCCAGACAGAAATTAGCCTACCCTGACCATTTTAATCGCCATAGCAGAGCTGGTAAGACAGTTTTCGTGTTAACCAGAGCGTTGGTGACTGTAAATGTGCTGCTGGAAACAATTTAATTATGCTTTTTTTCTACGTTTACTGACACCGGCCATATTCAAAGGGTGTTGAGCACTCGTAAAGTAATTATTCTGTGCTCTGGTACACTCAGGCGAGAGTGCTCTGAAATCCATGTAGATAGTAGGCTGGACACAATTTTTAACGTTATTTTCGGATAAAAACGAGTTAATTGCATCTGCCGTGGAGCCCAGTTTCATAATATGACCATATTTCCCAGCTGCTTGCCATCATTTTGAAGTCATCGCGGACAAACTAGCCTTTAGGGCATTTTTCACCCTGCCAGCTCCTATTATTTCGATTAGCACCGTGGCACCAACTTGCCTTCCGAACGTTCTATTCTCTGCTTATTGTTCAACGTCACAATGCCTGCTTTGCAATTGTTGGCAGTAAGACCTGCTCATGTTGTTTTATAGTTCAAATGCAAATAACAAAATGTAAACAACAAAAATAATATTGAAACTGGTCTTCCCATGGTTTCCTATGGGGGAAACATAGGCATGTCTGTGTCTATTTTGCCAAATATCTCGCAATGTGTATATTTACATTTCTTTCAAGTGGGGTGTAACCGGTGTGAAATGGCTAGCTAGTTAGCTGGGTGCGCGCTAATAGCGTTTCAGTCGGTGATGTCACTCACTCTGAGACCTGGAAGTAGTTGTTCACCTTGCTTTGCATGGGCTGCTGTTCTTGTGGAGCGATGGGTAACGATGCTTCGAGGGTGGCTGTTGTCTATGTGTGCAAAGGGTCCCTAGTTCGAGCCCAATTAGGGGCGAGGAGAGGGACGGAAGCAAAACTATTACACGGGAACCATTTTAATCAGGAGAATATCCTCTTTGTAATTATGTAAAACTGGGCAGCGAGCTCGTTTGTCATCAATCGTTAGTCCAGAAATAGTCAAAGTTTTTATTTTTTCCCTACTTTTTCATTACACAGACATAAGCACAGTTGACACCATCGAGGTGCGGATGTTTACTTTCCTCACAAGTTGTTTTTTTTACAGTTTCGTCCAACAAACATATTGTATTGGTAAAATAGAAAGGGATACATTTTTTAATGGAATCCTAAGCATCACTCCAGTCAAAACAGGCTCTGCGAACATTCGATTCCATTAATTTTCTATGGACTCGCGCTAGTGTTCCAGTTTAGCCAACGTTCTGAAGCCGTTTTTCAGCCTTTGACTCGTTCTATTGTCCAGCCTATATATAGCCAGAGCGAATTTACGAAAGCACCCGAATGTCCTTTGAGAAAGCACAATGACTATACCATTTAGCTAAACTAAGAATGATGAGAATAATCAAGTCATTAAACATTGGGTAGGTAGCCTATAGTTAATATACTGTCAAGTTTGATGTATAACTACTAGCGTTAGGTAGCTAACTAACATACCGGTACATACTTCTGTAATGATATGCTATGTGGTTCGTAAGGACAGCTTAGCTAACAAATTGTCAGCCAACATAACGTGTAAGGTAACTTATTTGAAAGTCATTACATTGAGTTGCTAGCTACCCCTTGGTCATTAGGGCAAATCTGGTCTGTGATAGGAGTGGGGGTTTTCACACCTAGCTCGGCCATTAGACTATTCTTTAGTAAAGGTTGAATAGTCTATTGTTCAGCTATTAGCCCTCCTCCCTAACTTGCAACACATTGCTGTTCCAATCTCATTCCTTTCCCTCTTCCACACATCATCATTCTGCTCCTAAGTGGCTCGCTTGTGGGCATGCTGGTAGGATATGGCAGCATCTTCGGTTGTGCGTCAAGAATTTTGCATACAGCAGCACGTTTTTATGAAGGTGTGGTTATTCACAGGCAAATTGTTATATCCTATGTAGGTATATTTGTGTCTCTTTGTCAAGAGCAAAACCTTTTTTATTTTCAATTAAAAATAATTGTTCTGAAAGCAACTTTTTTCCGACACAAAGGAAGTCAAAGCGGACGCCTACGAAGATGGCATCTCAGGTAAGCAGCACTGGGCTGTACTGTGACGTATCCTAAAAATGACATCTGCTGCTTTAGATTTAACGGTCATATCTGAGTTATTGTTTTTACATCTATAAAAAAATATCTGTTTTCTTCACTTTCAGAGAGCGAGCTGACCAAGGGGTCGAAACTGTAGATATGGCCAGTTGTTCACTGTTCGAGGAACAGGCTGTGGAAGCTTTATTGCTGGCAAAAGTGTCCATAACCAGAGGTAATTAAACTGTTCTGTGTTCTTTTTCTCTATCTCTGCCTGTCTTGTACATGGAACCTGTCTCACATGCATTAATTAAAAAACCCTTAAGATGTCAGCTGCTAATTTTCAGATTTACACCACATAGTCCAGTGAAAATGGCTGTGTTTATCTGTTGCTGCCAAGTCATGTGTCTGTTTTTCAGCATAAAGTACTCTGTAGCCACTTAGTGTGGACACCAGGTGAGACCACACACACACAATAAGTCTCTAGTCTTCACTTCATCCCACTCCCCCTTCTCCCTAAATCCTCTAGGTTACATCAGCTGTTTTGGTGAACCCCTCCCTCATCTGAACTGGCTGACACAGAGGGCACAGCATGATCATAGGTGAGATGTCACTTGGTCGGGTCAACAGGAAGTATTATTAAATAGATTCTTTCCATTAATATACAGACAGAGATGTAGATGTCCCAGAGTTAATGATTCAAGGTCAGTTTTGCATTTCACCTCCTGATTTAAGATGACTGACCATGTTAGAATTTTTTAAAAGAAGGCTTAATCATGCTCTCTCATCTGCAGGTATGTTTTGATGTGCGAGAGGAAGCCAGTCCTGTCATCGCCATTTCACCCATTCTGACAATAACCTTCGGGCCAACTGGGGGCCCAAGGCTCCTTAGAAGACACCGCAATTGTGATGAACTGAGTGAATATTAGGGTAGTACTGTAATTCATGAATCATATGCTGTCTGCTGCTGTTCTTACCTCTTTCCCTTTCTGTCTTTTACACCTCTCTCCCCACCTCATCTTTCTTCCTCATTATATAATGCACACCATATGTTCATTGAAGTACAGATTGAACTTGTATTTATAAAATTACAATTATCATAATTATAATGCATTTCTGTACTTATAACACCTGGATAATGAACTTCTTTCAATAAAGCGTTTCACATTCTCCACTTGTTGAAATTAAGTATCTCATTGAAATATTATCCTCTGTCCTCAGATTAATGCAGATGAATGGAGTTAGATTTGCATTGTTTTTTTTCTGTATATATGAATTACAAATCAATCATGCTTCTAGTCTATTGCATAGTTACAATGTGTAATCATTGATGTCCCAGGAGCAGGAGTGGTGTAAACACTGTTGAAGTGTATAATTGTAATACATACATGCAGACACAGCATCATTCAAAGAATGGAGTTTGATACACCTGGTATTGGATATGACTGAAAAAGAATGTCTCACAGAGATAAATACCTGAACCGCACCTTTATTTTCCAAGGAAGAGTACATGATCAGTGAATATATTCAATGTACAGGCTACAATGTGGGAATCTCATGCGTGGTAATAACTATAGTACGTGTGTATTTTGGACTTGCTTCCTTGGCACAATAAAGTTATTATATTCTGCTTTATCCATAGGCTTCATTAATGCCTTTCAGACTTGAATTTGATTCAACTATGATAACTGAGGTTCATAGATAGGTTTTGAACTAATATTCATACCAAATGTTTTAGGGTGCCTCTAAGTCCCGCGGTGCAAGCTCACAACTTTTAAAGGAGGAACCACTGTACATTATATAAATAATGATAGTAAAACGCTTTGGGTCACCTTAAATTAAATTTTTTGGGAAAAAGCCAACTCGGCTCCTTCAATCATTGAATCAGATGGCTCATTCATCACAAAGCCCACTGATATTGCGAACTACTTTTAATTACTTTTTCATTGGCAAGAAAAGCAAACTTAGGGATGACATGCCAGCAACAAACACTGTATATCAGACTGAATTGTACTTTTGAATTCCGTGAAGTCAGTGTGGAATAGGTGAAAAAATTGTCTATCAACAATGACAATCAACCGGGGTTTGACAATCTGGATGGAAAATTACTGAGGATAATAGCAGATGATATTGCCACTCCTATTTGCCACATCTTCAATTTAAGGCTACTAGAGAGCATGTGCCCTCAGGCCTGGAGGGAAGCTAAAGTAATTCCGCTACCCAAGAATAGTAATGCCCCCTTTACTGGCTAAAATAGCCGACCAATCAGCCTGTTACCAAGCCTTACACGGAACCCAAACTGGCCGCGCGCCATCGTGCATTTTTGTATTTTGTCCACCCACACCAAACGTGATCACACCACGCAGGTTAACATATCAAAACGAACTCTGAACCAATTATATTAATTTGGGACCGGTCAAAAAGCATTATACATTTATGGCCATTTAGCTAGCTAGCTTGCACTTGCTAACTAGTTTGTCCTTTTTAGCTAGCTTGCTGTTACTAGCTAATTTGTCCTGGGATATAAACATTGAGTTGTTATTTTACCTGAAATGCATAAGGTCCTCTATTCCAACAATTAATCCACACATAAAACGGTCAACAAAATTGTTTCTAGTCATCTCTCCTCTTTCCAGGCTTTTTCTTCTCTTGACTTAATATTGCGATTGGCAAGGCCTCCCGGGTGGCGCAGTGGTTAAGGGCGCTGTACTGCAGCGCCAGCTGTGCCATCAGAGTCCTGGGTTCGCGCCCAGGCTCTGTCGTAACCGGCCGCGACCGGGAGGTCCGTGGGGCCACGCACAATTGGCCTAGCGTCGCCCGGGTTAGGGAGGGCTTGGTCGGTAGGGGTGTCCTTGTCTCATCGCGCACCAGCGACTCCTGTGGCGGGCTGGGCGCAGTGTACGCTAGCCAAGGTGGCCAGGTGCACGGTGTTTCCTCCGGCGCATTGGTGCGGCTGGCTTCCGGGTTGGATGTGCACTGTGTTAAAGAAGCAGCGGCTTGGTTGGTTGTGTATCGGAGGACGCATGACTTTCAACCTTCGTCTCTCCCGAGCCCGTACGGGAGTTGTAGCGATGAGACAAGATAGTAGCTACTACAAAAATTGGATACTACGAAATTGGGGAGAAAAAGGGGTAAAATTAAAAAAATAAATAATAATAAATAAAAAAAAATATTGCGATTGGCAACTTTCATAAATTAGGTGCATTACCGCCACTGACCTCGTTCGTCTTTCAGTCGCCCACGAGGGTATAACCAATGAGGATATGGCACATGGGTACCTGCTTCTATAATCCAATGAGGAGATGGGAGAGGCGGGACTTGCAGCGCGATATGCGACACAAATAGAACGGGCTTTGGGCACTCATTGGCACAATAATTGAATAACAGATTTCTAAATGTATTTTGCAGTGCACGCGACGTGAGCGGTGTAGTCAGCCTGTGAGGTAAATCAGCCTTTAAATTTCTTGCGCCTTATGTGAGAAATGATCTACAATACAACTGAAAATTGGAAGAATTGGTGCCTCTAGGGCATTTCAGATGGTTGTTAGGGGACCTTTTTACTGAAGAATGTGTCTGTTTAATCAGCCTGTTAGTAAACTTCTGGAGTTTTTTTTTGTTATCACAATGCTATTACACAGTAAACAAATTTACAACATTTTCAGCATGCTTATAGGGACAGACACTCAACAAGCACAGCACTTACACATGACTGATTGGCTTAGAGAAATTGATGATAAAACGATTGTGGGGGCTGTCTTGTTAGACTTCAGTGCAGCTTTTGACATTATCGATCATAGTCTACTGCTGGAAAAACGTATGTGTTATGGATTTACACCCCCTGCTATATTGTGGATAAATAGTTACTTGTCTAACAGAACACAGTGTGTTCTTTAATGGAAGCCTCTTCAACATAATCCAGTTAGAATCAGCAATTCCCCAGGGTAGCTGCTTTGGCCCCTTGCTTTTTAAAATTTGCACTAACGACATGCCACTGACTTTGAATAAAGCCAGAGTGTGTATGTATGCGGATGAGTCAACACTCTACACGTCAGCTACTACAGCGATTGAAATGACTGCAACACTCAACAAGGTTTCAGAGTGGGTGGCAAGGAAAAAGTTAAACCTAAACATTTCTTAAGCATTGTATTTGGAACAAAACACTCACTAGACCCTAAACCTCAACTAAATCTTGTAATAAATAATGTGTAAAGTGAGCAAGTAGAGATGACTAAACTGTCATGGTCAAAACATATTGATGCAGCAGTAGCTAAAATGGGGAGAAGTCTGTCTTAACAACACTATCAACAAGGCAGGTCCTACAGGCCCTAGTTATAATAAGGACTTAGGAAAATTGCAATTTGCTCAGAACAGGGCAGAACTACTAGCACACAGCTCGGACACCCATGCATACCCCACAAGACATGACACAAGAGGTCTCTTCAAAGGAGTGGCTCAAGAAGAAGCACATTAAAGCCCTGGAGTGGCCTAGCCAGTCTCCAGACCTTAATCCCATAGAAAATCTGTGGAGGGAGCTGAAGGTTCGAGTTGCTAAACGTCAGCCTCGAAACCTTAATGACTTGGAGAAGATCTGCAAAGAGGAGTGGGACAAAATCCCTCCTGAGATGTGTGCAAACCTGGTGGCCAACTACAAGAATCATCTGACCTCTGTGATTGCCAACAAGGGTTTTGCCACTAAGTACTAAGTCATGTTTTGCAGAGGGGTCAAATACTTATTTCCCTCATTAAAATGCAAATCAATTTATAAAATTTTTTACATGCGTTTTCCTGGATTTCTTTGTTATTCTGTCTCTCACTGTTCAAATAAACCTACCATTAAAATTATAGACTGATCATTTCTTTGTCAGTGGGCAAACGTACAAAATCAGCAGGAGATCAAATACTTTTTTTCCCTCACTGTTCACATGGATTTAGTACTGTAGATATGTGGTAGTGGTGGAGTAGGGTCGTGACGGCACACAGTGTGTTGTATTGTAATTAAAATTTTATAAATTGCCTTAATTTTGCTGGACCCCAGGAAGAGTAGCTGCTGCTTTGGCAGCAGCTAATGGGGATCCATAATAAATACAAATAGTTTCTACTGTAGCACACTGTATGTCTGGAGCATATATGAAGAAAAGAGGACGCAGACCGGGCTGCCTTCTGAGAATCCGTAGTCGAGCAAGTAAACTCCCACTGCCTTGCGTTATACTTGCTTACATGCAATCATTGGAAAATAAAATTGATGACCTACGATTACGATTATCCTACCAATGGGACATTAAGAACTGTAATATCTTATGTCGTGGCTGAATGACGACACGGATAATATAGAGTTGGCAGGATTTTCCATGCTCCTGCAGAACAGAGATGCTACGTCTGGGAAGACGAGGGGTGGGGGTGTGTGTCTTTTTGTCAATAACAGCTGATGCGCGATGTCTAATATTAAAGAGGTCTCAAGGTATTGCTCGCCTGAGGTAGAGTACATTATGATAAGCTGTAGACCACATATCTACCAAAATAATTCCCATCTATATTATTCATAGCTGTCTATTTACCACCATAGACTGATGCTGGCGCTAAGACCGCACTCAACTAACTCTATAAGGTCATAAGTAAACAAGAAAATGCTCATCCAGAAGTGGCGCTCCTAGAGGCCAGGGACTTTAATGCAGGAACTTAAATCAGTTTTACAACATTTTTACCAGCATGTCACATGGGCAACTTAAGAAAAGAAAACTCTAGACCACCTTTAGTCCACACACAGAGATGCATACAAAGCTCTCCCCTGCCCTCCACTTGGCAAATCTGACCATAATTAGACCCCAACAGAGGCACAGATGACGCAATCTCAATCGGACTCCACATTGCCCTTTCCCACCTGGACAAAAGGAACACCTATGTGAGAATGCTGTTCATTGACTACAGCTCAGCGTTCAACACCATAGTGCCCACAAAGCTCATCACTAAACTAAACACCTTCTGCTACTGGATCCTAGACTTCCTGACGGTCTGCCACCAGGTATTAAGGGTAGGCAACAGCCTGTCTGCCACGCTGATCCTCAACACTGTAGCCCCTCAGGGGTGTGTACTTAGTCCCCTCCTGTACCCCCTGTTCACCCAAGACTGCGTGGCCAAACACAAGTCCAACACCATTATTAAGTATGCTGACGACACAACAGTTGATCATCGACAACAATGAGACAGCCTATAGGGAGGAGGTTAGAGAACTGGCAATGTGGTGCCAGGACAACAACCTCTCGCTCAATGTGAGGAAGACAAAGGAGCTGACCGTGGACTACAGCAAAAGGTGGGTCTGACAGGCCCCCATTTACATCAACGGGGCTATAGTGGAGCGGGTTGAGCGCTTCCTCTGCCCGTAAGATGCTAAAGAGGGTAGTGTGTAAGGCCCAGTACATCACTGGGGCCAAGCTTCCTGTCATCCAAGACCTATATAATAGGCAGTGTCAGAGGAAAGCCCAGAAAATTGTCAGAGACTCTAGTCACCCAAGTTATAGACTGTTTTCTCTGCTACCGCACGGCAAGCGATACCGGAGCGCCATGTCTAGGACTAAAAGGCTCCTTAACAGCTTCTACCCCCAAGCCATAAGACTGCTGAACATTTAGTCAAATGGGCACCGGACTATTGTTTTGAAAGCTCTGTGTTCCTATGCATCCCTTTTTGACCATTGAAAGGGATATCAACCAGATTCCTTTTTCTATGGCTTCCCTAAGGTGTCTACAGCCTTTAGACATAGTTTCAGGCCTTTATTTTGAATAATGAGTGTGAACGACCACATTACGTAAGTGGTCAGGTGGGGGCTCTCAGAGTGATTCTTGCGCTAAAGAGAGAGGCAGCCATTGTTTCTCCCGGTCCTAGTGAAAAGCCAACTGTCCCGGTTGATATATTATCGAATAGATATTTGAAGAACACCTTGAGGATTGATTATCCAAAACGTTTGCCATGTTTCTGTCGACATTATGGATATAATTTGGAATTTTTGTCTGTGTTGTCGTGACCGCTATTTCCGGTGGATTCCTGGGCATAACGTACCAAACTAACGGAGGTATTTGGATATAAAAGATATCTTTATGGAACAAAAGGAACATTTGCTGTCTAACTGGGAGTCTCGTGAGTGAAAACATCTGAAGATCATCAAAGGTAAACGGTTAATTTGATTGCTTTTCTGATTTTCGTGACCAAGCTTCCTGATGCTAAGTGGAAATAATGCTATGCTAGGCTATTGATAAACTTACATAAACGCTTGTATTGCTTTCGCTGTAAAGCATAATTTCAAAATCTGAGTCGACAGGGTGATTAACAAAAGGCTAATCTGTGTTTCAAAATATTTCACTTGTGATTTTATGAATATTTTCTAGTAATATTTTTTGACTGTTGCGCTATGCTATTCAGCGGTTGCTTATGACAATTCTACTAGGGCCGGGAGGGGTTGTTCTAAGAGGTTAAGCCATTTTGCCACAACTTTGGAAGTATGCTTGGGGTCATTGTCCATTTGGAAGACCCATTTGCGACCAAGCTTTAACTTCTTTAAGACTGGATGTCTTGAGATCTTGCTTCAATATATCCACATTATTTCCCTTCCTCATGATGCCATTTATTTTGTGAAGTGCACCAGTCCCTCCTGCAGCAAAGCACCCCCACAACATAATGCTGCCACCCCTGTGCTTCACGGTTGGGATGGTGTTCTTCGGCTTGCAAGCCTCCCCCTTTTTCCTCCAAACATAATGATGGTCATTATGGCCAAACAGTTCTAATTTTGTTTTATCAGACCAGAGGACATTTCTTTTATGGCGTTTTTGGAGCAGTGGCTTCTTCCTTCGATATAGGTATCTTTTTGCTGTGGACATACAGTAGATACATTTGTACCTGTTTACTCCAGCATCTTCACAAGGTCCTTTGCTGTTGTTCTGGGATTAATTTTCACTTTTCGCACCAAAGTACCTTCATCTCTAGGAGACAGAACTCATCTCCTTCCTGAGCGGTATGACGGCTTCATGGTCCCATGGTGTTTATACTTGTGTTATATTGTTTGTACAGAGGAACGTGGTACCTTCAGGCGTTTGGAAATTGCTCCCAAAGATGAACCAGACTTGTGGAGGTCTACAATTGTTTTCTGAGGTCTTGGCTGATTTCTTTTGATTTTCCCATGATGTCATGCAAAGAGGCACTGAGTTTGAAGGTAGGCTTTGAAATACATCCACAGGTACACCTCCAATTGACTCACATTATGTCAATTAGGCTATCAGAAGCTTCTAAAGCCATGACATCATTTTCTGGAATTTTCAAAGCTGTTTAAAGGCACAGTGAACTTAGTGTATGGAAACTTCTGACCCACTGGAATTGAGATACAATGAGATAATCTGTAAACAATTGTTGGAAAAATTACTTGTGTCAATCACAAAGTAGATGTCCTAACCTACTTTCCAAAACTATTGTTAACAAGACATTTGTGGAATGGTGGAAAAAGAGTTTTAATGACTCCAACCGAAGTGTATGTAAACTGCCGACTTCAACTGTATGTACATGTAGGTAGAGTTAAAGTGACTATACGTAGATATAAAAACAGAGTAACAGCAGCGTGAAGGGGAGGGGGGTTAATGCAAATAGTCTGGGTAGCCATTTGATTAGCTGTTCAGGAGTCTTATGGCTTGGGGGTAGAAGCTGTTAAGAAGACTTTTGGACCTAGACTTTGAGTTCTGGTTCTACTTGCCGTGCAGTAGCAGAGAGAACAGTCTATGAATTGGGTGTCTGGAGTCTTGGACAATTTCCAGGGCCTTCCCCTGACACTGCCTGGTATAGAGGACCTGGATGGCAGTAAACTTGGCCCCTGTGATGTACTGGGCCGTACGCACTACCCTCTGTAGTGCCTTGCGGTCGGAGGCCTAGCAGTTGCTATACCAGGCAGTGATGCAACAAGTCAGGATGCTCTCAATGGTGCAGCTGTATAACTTTTTGAGGATCTGAGGATCCATGCCAAATCATTTCAGTCTCCTGAAAGTGAATAGGCTTTGGTCGTGCCCTCTTCACGACTGTCTTGGTGTGTTTGGACCATGATAGTTGGTTGATGATGTGGACACCAAGGAACTTGAAGCTCTCAACCTGCTCAACTACTGCCTCATCGATGAGAATGGGGGCGTGCTCGGTCCTCCTTTTCCTGTAGTCCACAATCATCTCCTTTGTCTTGATCACGCTGAGGGAGAGGTTGTTTTCCTGGCACCACACGACGCAACCTTAAAAATGTTGTTGAAGTCATGCCTGGCCATGCAGTCATGAGTGAACAGGGAGTAAAGGAGGGGACTGAGCATGCACCCCTGAAGGGCCCCTGTGTGGATGATCAGTGTGGCGGATGTGTTGTTACCTGGGGGTGACCCATCTGGAAGTCCAGTATCACGTTTCAGAGGGAGATGTTTAGTCCCAGGGTCCTTAGCTTAGTCATGAGCTTTGAGGGCACTATGGTGTTGAACACTGAGCTGTTGTCAACCAATAGCATCCTCACATAGGTGTTATTTTTGTCCAGGTAGGAAAGGGCAGTGTGGAGTGCAATAGAGATTGCATCATCTGGCTCTGTTGGGGCTTTATGCAAATTGGAGTGGGTCTAGGTTTTCTGGGATAATGGTGTTGATGTGAGCCATGACCAGCCTTTCAAAGCACTTCATGGCTACAGACGTGAGTACTACGGATCGGTAGTCTTTTAGGCAGATTATCTTGGTGTTCTTGTGCACAGGGACTATCTTGGTCTGCTTGAAATATGTGGGTATTACATACTCGGTCTGACTCAGTTGATAATGTCAGTGAAGACACTTGCCAGTTGGTAAGCGCATGCTCACATTACATGTCCTGGTAATCCGTCTGGGCCTGTGGCCTTGTGAATGTTGATCTGTTTAAAGAACTTACTCACATCGGCTACGGAGAGCGTGATCACACAGTCGTCCGGAACAGCTGAGGCTCTCATATGCATGCTTCACTGTTGCTTGCCTTGAAGTGAGCATATAAGTAATTTAGCTCGTCTGGTAGGCTCGTGTCACTGGGCAGGTCACGGCTGTTTTTCCATTTGTAGTCTGTAATAATTTGCAAACCCTGCCACATCTGACGAGCGTCAGAGCCAGTGTAGTACGATTGGTGTACAAAACATTTTTTAAATTCCTCATCAATCCACGGGGCATTAACAGTTTTTACAGTACTTTTCTTTTATGGATGCATTCTTTTTCGCAACTGAGATAAGTAATTTCATAAATGTGTCAGTGCAGTGTCTGGGGTCTCTTCATTACACACCACAGACCAAAAACATAGGAATCACTTCTTGTATGACCTCTTATACACGATATTAGGCCCATCCTTTGGTACTTTGGTTTTCCTAGATATGGCTACTATATTGTGATCACTACAAATGGTAGATCTGGATACTGCTTTCAAGCACAGTTCTGCAGCATTAGTAAAGATGTGATCAGTATATGTTGATGATTTAATTACTGTGCTATTTGTAATTACCCTGGTAGGTTGACTGGTAACCTGAACCAGGTTGTAGGCACTGGTTAGTTTGAACGTTTTTCTTGAGTGGGTAGCTTGATGAAAGCCAGTCAATATTTAAATCACCCAGAAAATATTATTCTGTTGATATCACATACTTTATCAAGCATTTCACACGTTATCCAGATACTGACTGTTAGCACGTGGTGGTCTATAGCAGCTTCCCACAAGAATGGGCTTTAGGTGAGGCAGATGAACCTGTAGCCATATTACTTCAACAGTATTTCACATGAGATCCTCTGTAAGCTTTACAGGAATGTGATTCTGAATATAAAAAGCAACACCACCACTGGCATTTGTCACGCCCTGGTCGAAGTATTTTGTGTTTATCTTCATTTATTTGGTCAGGCCAGGGTGTGGCATGGATTTTTGTATGTGGTGTGTTGGTATTGGGATTGTAGCTTAGGGGTGTTCTAGTTAAGTCTATGGCTGTCTGAAGTGGTTCTCAATCAGAGGCAGGTGTTTTTCATTGTCTCTGATTGGGAACCATATTTAGGCAGCCATATTCTTTGAGTGTTTGGTGGGTGATTGTCCTTAGTGTCCTGATGTCTGTGTTCTGTGTTTATGTGCACGAGTATTAGGCTGTTTCGGTTTTCATTACGTTTATTGTTTTGTAGTGTTTGTATTTAGATTCGTGTTGCTTCAGTTTAATAAACATGGATCGCAATCTACACGCCGCATTTTGGTCCGACTCTCCTTCACCCGTAGAAAGCCGTTACAGCATTTCTGTATTTTCTCTAAAGGTTATAACCTTGTATTGCTACCACTGTATCATCAAATGTATTATCTAAGTGAGTTTCAGAGTCAGAATATGAACGTCATCTGTTACTAGCAAGTTATTCATTTCATGATGCCACTCCATAAATTATCTTGACAACGCCCCATTTCAAGACTACCTCGTTTAGTTAAGATTCTTGAAAATTTGGTTAATGTACAACTTTGGTCCTTTTTATCTGATAATTGTATTTTTAATGTAAACCAGGGTTTAGGCCTGGGCATAGTACTACCACAGCAACCACAATAGTTTTAAATGATCTTGAAGAATGAAGAAAAACTCAAGAACATATACATACATCTGAATGGAAGATCTTGGATGCTAAAAAGAGCTGTGCTTGTATATTGACCTGTCAAAGGTGTTCGACACAGTTGATCATTCTGTTTAACTGAAGAAGTTATCAAGAATAGGCCTGGGATATACAACCTGTTTATGGTTTCAGAATTATCTTAGCGACAGATGTCAGGCCATCCTGACAGAAGGGGTTAAATCTTAATTTCTTGAGATTCACAAAGGTGTTCCTCAAGGGTTTGATTTTGGGTCCATTATTGTTCACCTTTGTATATTAATGACATAGGAAGCCGTGTTAATACTTGTAACATTCATCTCTATGCAGATGACACAGTGTTGTATTCCTGTGCCATCTCAGTGCAGCAGGCCATTCGTGAACTTCAGCATGACTTAAGTACAAGTGTTCAATACAAGTAAAACCAAGCTCATGCTGTTCTCTAGGTCATGAAATGTTGACCCTGAGGACCTCCATATTTGCACTACAAATGGAGCCCAGATTGAGCTGGTTTCTCAATATATGTACCTGGGTGTCTGGATTGATGACAAGTTGTCCTTCGTAACGCATATAGAAAATCTGACTAAGAAGCTAAGATCCAAGATTGTTTTTTTATATAAAAATAAATCATGCCTCAGTATTGAAAATAGGAGAAAGATTGTTCAAACAACGCTTCTCCCTGTATTGGATTTTGTTGATATTGTTTACATGCATGCGGCACAACCTCTGTTTTAAAACCCTTGGCTGCAGTCTACCATTCCGCAATACGTTTTATCACAGGCAACAATTTTAGGACTCATTGTAATCTGTATACAAATGTGTGATGGACCTCTACGTAAGAAGAAAGCTGCATTCTCTTTTATTTATTTACATAGCAATCTTACAGAAACTCCCTCATTAAGTTAAGATCATAAGTTACCAAACCTGTTCTCAGGAATGGATAACACTAGAGATCCCTTCAGTCTCCACAGTTGATGTGCCCCTATTCACTGCAGTTAGATGTGCTGGTGCCACTCAGGCAGTTTAAATTATTGTTTGAGGACCTCTATATAGTTGAATGTGATTGCTTTTATTAAATATGTTTATTTTGGTTTATTGTGTGCTGAATGTTATTGTTTTATATACATGTATGTTATATTATTTCCATTTTATTGTAATGTATACAGGGCTCTCTGTAAAATTAGATTTTTAATCTCAATGTGACTCCCAGTTTAAAGGTAAATAAAATAAAAATGTCGGAGTGGCATAGACTAAATACAGTAGAATAGAATAAAGTAGATACGTATGCGATGAGTAAAGCACAAATATGTAAACATTATTAAAGTGACAAGTGTTCCATTATTAAAGTGGGCAGTGATTTCAAGCCTATTTATATGGGGCAGCAGCCTCTAAGGTGAAGGGTTGGCCTTGAGATAGAAGCTGTTTTTCAGTCTCTCTGTACCAGCTTTGATGCACCTTATAGCGGGGTGAACAGGCAGTGGCTCAGGTGTTGTTGTCCTTGATGATCTTTTTGGCCTTCCTGTGACATTGGGAGCTGTTGGTGTCCTGGAGGGCAGGTAGTTTGCCCCCGATAATGCGTTGGGCAGACCACACCACCCTCTGGAGAGCCTTGTGGTTGCGGGCGGTGCAGTTGCCATACCAGGCGGTGATACAGCCCGACAGGATGCTCACAATTGTGCATCTGTAAATATTTGAGGGTCTTAGGGGCCAAGCCAAATTTCTTCAGCCTTCTGAGGTTGAAGAGGCGCTGTTGCGCCTTCTTCACCACACTGTCTGTGTGGGTGGACCATTTCAGATAGTCAGTGATGTGTATGCCGAGGAACTTTAGCTTTCCACCTGCTCCACTGCGGTCCCATCAATGTGGACAGGGGTTTGTGCTCCCTCTGCTGTTTCCTGATGTCCAGGATCAGCTCCTTTGTTTTGTTGATGTTGAGTGAGAGGTTATTTTCCTGGCACCACTCTCCCAGGGCCCTCACCTTCTCCCTGTAGGCTCTCATCATTGTTGGAAATCAGGCCTACTACTGTTGTGTCGTCTGCAAACTTGATGATTGAGTTGGAGGCGTGAGTGGCCACGCAGTCATGGGTGAACAGGGAGTACAGGAGGGGGCTGAGAACCCACCCTTATGGGGCCCCTGTGTTGAGGATCAGTGAAGTGGAGGTGTTGTTTCCTACATTCACCACCTCGGGGGTGCTCGTCAGGAAGTCCAGGACCCAGTTGCACAGCACAGGATTCAGACTGAGGGCTCCGAGCTTAATGATGAGCTTGGAGGGTATTATGGTGTTGAATGCTGAGCTATAGTCAATGAACTGCATTCTTACGTAGGTATTTTTCTTGTCCAGATGGGATAGGGCAGTGTGCAGTGCGATGGCAATTGCATCGTCTGTGGATCTATTGGGGCGGTAAAACAAATTGAAGTGGGTCTAGGATGTCAGGTAAGGTAGAGGTGATATGATCCTTAACTAGCCTCTCAAAGCAATTAATGATGACTGAAGTGAGTCATTTAGTTCAGTTACCTTTGCTTTCTTGGGTACAGGAACAATGGTGGACATCTTGAAGCAAGTGGGGACAGCAGACTGGGATAGGGAGAGATTGAATATGTCCGTAAACACCCCAGCCAGCTGGTCTGCCATGCTCTGTGGATGCGACTGGGGATGCTGTCTGGGCCGGCAGCCTTGCAAGGGTTAACATGCTTAAATGTCTTACTCATGTCGGCCACTGAGTAGGAGAGCCCACAGTCCTTGGTAGCAGGCCATGTTGGGGGCACTGTGTTATCCTCAAAGCGGGCGAAGAAGGTGTTTAGCTTGTCCTGAAGCAAGATGTTTTTGTCTGCGACGTGGCTGGTTTTCCCTTTGTAGTCTGTGATTGTCTGTTGACCTTGCCATTTTCGTCTCGTGTCTGAGCCGTTGAATTGCGACTCCACTTTGTCTCTATACGGACGTTTTGCCTGTTTATTTGCCTTTACGGCGGGAATAACAAGTGTCTGTATTCGGCCATATTCCCAGTCACCTTGCCACGGTTAAATGCAGTGGATTGCGCTTTCAGTTTTGTGGAAATGCTGACATCTATCCACGGTTTCTGGATCTGGGTATGTGTGACGGTTTCTGATCTGGGTATGTGTGACGTTCAATTTACTTCATAGTAGTCTATATTGTGCACATTTAGCAGTCCTTCCTCTCCTACAAGCTATCCCCTGATATCACTATACACAGTGGAGTGGTATTGTTCCCCAGAGACTCTAATACCACTTTCCTTCATTTATGAGCCACCCAGATCTCCTCCCCAGTCACATTCCATTCCGCTTTCCCAATAACGTTAACGCCTTGGTTTTTGGGACTCCACAGAATACACTGATGTCGGTCCTGTCAGACTCTGCAACTAACACCCTTATGCAAACAGTCTCAAACACATGCCCCGTATGTACTTAGCCCCGGCTTCAAATACATTTGCACATAAATCATTCCATCTAACCCATAACACGTTAGTCACTACTGCTAGTCCACCATAGTTATAAACACACTAGAACATGCTCAAGTCAATTAGTCAATATCCAACAATCCCTCATCTCGAACAGTGATCACGCACATGTTCCACAACACCTAGAAAACATATTGACTTGAACAGGGAAGAGTGAAAATACATGTTTAATAATTTCACACCACCCTTGATTCAAATGAGGTTGCGGGCAAGAACCATCCATCCGTTCTGTTCTATGCCAATGGGATGCTAGTCTCCATGCCAGTGTCCTTCATCCTCCTCAGGTGTCAAAGCAAGACACAGACTATGAGCTTTATACTTCATTAATTGTACTGTATCATCCAGCATCAATATGTATTGATGCGCTTTAACATTAGGATTTTGATGACATGGTAAAACGAAACCCCTACTATCAATGTCCCATCATGGTTATCCCGAGCTATCATCTAGTGGGTTCTCTAATAACCTCCCTCTCGGAGGACGCGACAAGATAAGGTTTCCCTAGACTGAATAGATTTGAGCAGTGCACCCTCCCCTCACTTTGTTCTCTCCTCACAGCTTAGGGGAAGTGCTCTCTCTCTTGTTCTCTCCTTTCCGAATCATAATTAAAACAATTGATAAATTAGCCAACCCAAATTTAGAATGACAGTCCTTAGTGCTTCACGTTGAGTATCACTCGAATTCATGACCCTCAACTGAGCACACACCGACACGGTTAGAATGTACATTTACAAAGAGGGGACTATATACCATATATATATATATATATATATATATGGTCGGTATGTACTACTTATATAACCAGGATTAACTTTTCTCATTAAGGCCCCAATTCCAAATGATGCCATCAATTTTGTGAAGTGCACCCAAGCATACTTCCAAAAGTGCACCCAAGCATACTTCCAAAGTTGTGGCAAAATGACTTAAGGACAACAAAGTCAAGGTATTGGAGTGGCCATCACAAAGCCCTGACCTCAATCCTAATGAAAATGTGCAGGCAGAACTGAAAACGTGTGTGCGAGCAAGGAGGCCTACCAACCTGACTCAGTTACACCAGCTCTGTCAGGAGGAATGGGCCAAAATTCACCCAACTTATTGTTGAGTGTATGTAAACGTCTGACCCACTGGGAATGAGATGGAAAGAAATAAAAGCTGAAATAAATTATTCTCTCTACTATTATTCTGACATTTCACATTCTTAAAATAAAGTGGTGATCCTAACTGACCTAAAACAGGGAATTTTTACTAGGATTAAATGTCAGAAATAGTTTAAAACTGAGTTTAAATGTAGGTGTATGTAAACTTCCGACTTCAATTGTATCTCCTATTTTCCACCGTACCCACTTCTTGCCTTTGTCCCTCTACATGAACTACTTCTCTATAACCTATTGTGCTAGTACATGGATGTGGCAACATCTTCATATACCATATAGCCTACAGACACCTAATCTAATCTATTACGTTGGGCTATTTCCCTCCTGAATACGCTGTGCCCACAGTGCTCAAATCTAACCTAGTAGGGGGCTAAACCCTCCTGAACACGCAGTGCCTACTCTAACCTTCCGGTTGCTAAACCCTCCTAGGCATGCAGTGCCCGCAGTGCCTACCCTCCTAGGCCCGCAGTGCCTAGTCTAACCATCAGGTGGCTAAACCCCCAGGTCTACCGGTAGTATTTACAGTGGGCTTACTAAATTAACTCAGGCTTTTCTAGGTCCGTATCGTATAATTGTTCAGCCTACGATTCACATCCCGCCCAGGATGTCAGAATGAGTGGTAACAGGTATAGGAACTGTGCCTACCTTGTTAAAAAAAAAAATTGTGCCGGCTCCTGCTCCACTGATTTGGACTCTCCAGTTCGACTGTAAATCGTGGTGAACCCTGCTCGCAGCGCCAACTGTTAGGTTCTAAATAAACAGAGTAAAACTCACAGACGACTAATAAAGCTCAAACCAAGTTTATTCACCCACTGGGTCAAAAAAACAGACATGTTTACATGAGTACGTACAGTACCATTCAAAAGTTTGGACACCTACTCATTCAAGGGGTTTTCTTATTTTTTGTATTTTCTACATTGTAGAATAATATTGAAGACATCAAAACTATGAAATAACACATGGAATCATGTAGTAACAGTGTTAAACAAATCAAAATATATTTGATATTTTAGGATTTTCAGACGCCACCCTTGATGACAGCTTTGCACACTCTTGGCATTCTCACAACCAGCTTCATGAGCTAGTCACCTGGAATGCATTTCCAGTAACGGGTGTGCCTTGTTAAAAGTTAATTTGTGGAATTTATTTCCTTATTAATGCGTTTGAGGCAATCAGTTGTATTGTGACAAGTAGGGGTGATATACCGAAGACTGCCCTATTTGGTAAAATACCAAGCCCATATTATGTCAAGAACAGCTCAAGTAAGCAAAGAGAAATGACAGCCCATCATTACTTTAAGACATGAAGGTCAGTCAATACGGAAAATTTCAATAACTTTGAAAGTTTCTTCAAGTGCAGTTGCAAAAACCATCAAGCGCTATGATGAAACTGGCTCTCTCACCACAGGAAAGGAAGACCCAGAGTTACCTCTGCTGCAGAGGATAAGTTCATTAGAGTTACCAGCCTCTGAAATTGCAGCCCAAAGAAATACTTCATGAGTTCAAGTAACAGACAAATCTCAACATCAACTGTTCAGAGGAGACGGTTGAATCAGGCCTTCATGGCTGAATTGCTGCAAAGAAACCACTACTAAAGGACACCAATAATAAGAAGGAGCTTGCTAGGGCCAAGAAACATGAGCAATGGACATTAGACCAGTGGAACTCTGTCCTTTTGGTCTGATGAGTCCAAATTTGAGGTGTTTGGTTCCAACCGCCATGTCTTCGTAAGACGCAAAGTAGGTGAACGAATGATCTCTGCATGTGTGGTTCGCACCGTGAAGCCTGGTAGAGGATGTATGATGGTGTGGGGGTGCTTAGCTGGTGACACTGATTTATTTAGAATTCAAGGCACACTTAACCAGCAAGGCTACCATAGCATTCTGCAGCAATATGCCATCCCATCAGGTTTGCACTCAGTGGGACTATCATTTGTTTTTCAACAGGACAAGGACCCAACACACCAGGCTGTGTAAGGGCTATTTGACCAAGAAGGACAGTGATGGAGTGCTGCATCAGATGACCTGGCCTCCACAATCACCTGACCTCAACCCAATTGAGATGGTTTGGGATGAGTTGGACTGCAGAGTGAAGGAAAAGCAGCCAACAAGTGCTCAGCATATGTGGGGAATTCTTCAAGATTATTAGACAAGCATTCCAGGTGAAGCTGGTTGAGATAATGCCAAGTTTGCAAAAATGTTATCAAGGTAAAGAGTGGCTTTCAAAGTTCTTGACATTTTTTGGATTGACTGACCTTAAATTGAAATGCACTCCAGGTGACTAGCTCATGAAGCTGGTTGAGAGAATGCCTAGTGTGCAAAGCTGTCATCAAGGCAAAGGGTGGCTACTTTGAAGAATCTGAAACATAAAATAAATATTAAACCAGTTTTTTGGTTACTACATGATTCCATATGTGTTATTTTATAGTTGTGTTGTCTTCACTATTATTTTAGAAATGTAGAAAATAGTACAAATAAATAAATGCCCTTAGTAGGTATATCTTTGCACCCCATGTATGGAATGATCTACAGAGTTCCCTGCAACTTGATGTTCTGGTACCTCTGGGGCAGTTCAAATTGTTGATTTAAAGACTTCTTTGCTGAGGAATGGCTTGTAGATCCTGTTTTATTATGACGTAATTGTAAATTGTATAAAACTGTTTCAACCTGCGACCCAAATGCGAAATTCTGTGTTTTCCTGGGACCCACGTTTAGAAAAATATGCAACTACTCGTAAATATCGATACATTTCATTGCCCTTATGCCTAAAAAAAATATAGACAAAAATAAATAATTATATACATCTTTTCATGTTTATTTTTCCCCATTTAAAAACACTTTTACGTACCTGTCTAGGTTGGAACTGTTGCTGTTAAAATACAATAAATTATTTATTTCTGAACTGGAATAAACAGATTGATCACATCACACAGATGTACAACAGAACACACACACAGGCTTTTTGATCAAAGTCTAGGTTGGAACTGTTGCTGTTAAAATATTTTTTTTTATTCTGAATTGGAATAAACTGATTCATCACATCACACAGATGTAGACCAGAGAACACACACATACACACAGTCCTAATGAGAGGTGTGTGGCTGGTTGAAGTTTTCAACAAGCATGTCTTTTCTGGGCTGTTTTTCACAGTGCTCAGCATTGACACTGTTTCTGTACTTGAGAACCCTGACTTGCATGTGGTATGTGATGCCAAACTGGATCGGAACATTACTGCTTTCTCAGTCAGGTAGGAGTCTGCTTCCTGCTGCTGATGAGCAACCCAGAACTGTGAGTGTTTGCGTCAAAAAGCAGCTTGCTTCAATCAGGTTATTCCAGTTCAGAATACAAATTATTACTTGCAACAGTTCCAACCTAGACTTGTTTAAAACAATAATTTCTACAGTAAAATGTACAGTAGGCCTGATCACTTTTGATCTTCATCTGTACTGTTTCTTAGGGTTGCACTATCAGTAGCTAGTTATCTTGCTTTGGCTAACATTAGCTATTAGCTGTGTAATGTTACAAGGCCAGGGGATTGTTTGAAAGAGAAACTCACATCTACTCATATGAGAGATAGTACTCCCTTATTTCTACTCATCATCACCTGTTATAAAATAACAACAATGCCTTGCTAGTTGACTTACTCTTCCACTGTTGAAGCACTGTTTCCTGAAGCATTCTGCCCTGTTCTTAAAGAACTCCCTGGGTTTACCGTCATGTTAGTTAATTTGTTAGTTGTGAGACTCATTACTAAGCACTTCCCCACACAAAACACATTTTGGGCGCTCCTCATTATTTCTCAAAGTTTGTAAGAAAGAGACAAAAACTCATCAATGTATTTGCGTTTCATGACCATTGAGCTCAGTCAGAACTTGTGGCTAGCATGAGTCCATTTCGTGACAGCGGTGAGTGAGGGCGAGTGGGAATAACAAGTCAGTGGCTTAGATACAACATCCTGCTGAAACAAGGATCGTATCGCTCTGTTGTTGAATGGACCAAAAGAGAAACAAATCTTTCCTACTGATGAGTCAACAGGGTCAACAGAAGGTAGGCTCTGAGGGTCAGGTCTTGACACGTTCCTGAATAACATAGCAATACCTGAGGGAATGGCATCTAAAACAATTGCAAAATCTTTAGGTGTTACAGGGACCTTGTAAAGTGATAAGAATTCTTTATAACTGAGTAAAAGACCCTCTGCATTTACCAGTTGGCTCACCAATAGGATATTATTTCGGAACCAATATTCTAAAAACAGAGAGGTATTTTTATACAATATATCCCGATTATTCCATATGTGATATTGTACCCCCTAGCTCGATTGTCTGTTGTTTGTAATCTATGTATGCTTGTGTTCCCTCATGTGCTTTATGTATTGATTTGAAATTAATACAAATAAAAAATAAAAATAAATACAAAAAACAAGTCAGTGGCTTGAACGACATCGCTGATCTTCTAGAAAACTGCAGAAAAAAGATCTGCTAAACCGCGAAGAACACAGACACCTCCCTCTATCTCTCCCACTCACGCAGCTGCCAAGCTGAGCAGGGACCGCTGCTAAGCAGAGAGCACACTGAACCGAGTTCGCAGTTGCACTTGGCCAAATCAGTTCCAGTAATTAATGAAAGAATTATACATTTACGTCGCGACCCACCATTAACAGGTCCGCGACGACCCATACTTTAAGAAACGCTGGTATAAATTGTGTATATGAAGGGCTTCCTTGGGAATAGAGGCATTGGTCTCAATGGGACTCCCTGTGAAAATAAAACACAAAAAAATTGATCTCGACCTGGGGTGGGCAATAATTAAATAAATCCGGGCTTCAAAATTCAACGGAGGGTCGAATAAATCATTTTTGGTGCTGATTTGTTCATCAAACTCAATTTGTGTGCTGGATAAATAGTGTACGTATTATAGGTATATTATAACTTCTTCATACATCGGGTTTTAGACGCTCAAGTGTAGCCTTTAAAAATACATTTAATTGGCTTTACTTTGGCCACCCCTGATATAGACAGTACGCAAATGTGCTTTGTTGAAAGACATCATTTAAAAAGTCCTCATAGGAGATCAGATAATATTATTGACACAGTCACAGGGGCATAACAAATGGGACACTATTTTATGTGATGTACTTTGGTCCTTTTAGCTCCTAGTGCAAAAAAAGTGCTTCAACAATCAAACTGTCTTGTGTAGTTTTCTTCACTTCTATTCCAGATGGTTTCTGCATCAATCTGCTCTTCATCACATCCTCTGTCTTTTATGGATTGCCAATGCTAAAACCATGTTATTATAACTTGTGTTTTCCAGCTCCAAATGTCCCACCTCCTCCTCCCCCGGTTAGCCCACCAGTGGGCTGGGGTGATGTCATCATCCCCACCACAAGTAGCAGCATCAGCAGTAGCAGCAAGAAGAGGAACCCCCCTCCGCCTTTGGTTATCCGCCACAAGCGCACCTACTCAGAGCCCACCCCCCAAGTGCCCCACAGCCCCCATTCCTCCCGAAAGAGCCACGCAGGTACGTCACATCACAGCTGCACCTGTTGCTCTTCATTGTAACCAGAGGGCTAATATTAATACTATGCATGCCAGTCTCTCTTGGCTAAGAGTTGAGGAGAGACGGACTGCATCACTTCTTCTTGTTGAAAATCCCAAATTATTTGCGTAGTCAACTTACACACAGCTCTGACACACACACTTATCCCACCAGACATGCCAGACATGCCAGGGGTCTTTTCATAGTCCCCAAATCCAGAACAAATTCAAGAAAACACACAGTATTATATAGAGCCCTTATTGCATGGAACTTCCATCTCATATTGCTCAAATAAACAGCAAACCTGGTTTCAAAAAACAGATAATGCAACACCTTGTGCACAACGCCTCTCCCCTATTTGACCTAGATAATTTGTGTGTATGCATTTATATGTAGGCTACGTGTGCCTTCTTAAAAATGTATGTAGTTCTGTTCTTGTCTAATGATGTTCTGTATTATGTTTTGTGTGGACCCCAGGAAGGGCTGCTGCTTTTGCAACAGCTAATGGGGATCCTAATAAAATACCAAAAAATACCTTCCGTCTTGTGTAAACAGTATGCTCACTTCTGAATGATAGGAAGTCTCTTTGGGTGTACGGTGCTAAAAAGCACATAATAAAAGGGAAAAAAACTGCACTCACTGGAAATAGTCTTGTAAGATTTCATTTATTTTAGGCAGTATGTCCGTTGACCTCTTTTTTTTATCTCTGGGGCAGGGACCCGTGGAGACAGAATGGTGGGCTCTGACTTACTGTTAAATGTGATCTGTTAATCCTCTCTATAGATTATGGGGTACCATCAAATTCAACAGGCTACAGTGGTCCAGAGTCATCCTTTCAGAAGTGTGTGTGAGTATGTCAACTCCATTTAGATATTTTGTGCAGATATAGACCAGGGGTAAAAGTAGATTTAATTTCTTGCCGGTACAGGACCTCCTATGTTTGAAGAACCTTTGGGGGCGTAATTATAGAATTCAGTGGCAGTCAGCGCCGTTTAAGATGAGGGAGGATCATTGAGCATGGCCTTGTTTCTTTTACATCATATTGGATGACTGTCATTCATATTCCATTCACCTACTTCAATGTAACAGCGATAAGTTTAGGCTACTACATGATACTTGAATTTTACTCTTAAATGGAAGATTTTTGTAAACACTAAGACTCTTCCTAGAGTCTTGGTGCAATCGGGGGAGAAGAGCCTTGGCCAGGGAGGTAACCAAGACCCCGATGGTCACACTGAGTTCCTCTGTGGAGATGGGAGAACCTTCCAGAAGGATAACCATCTCTGCAGCACTCCACAAATCAGGCCTTTATGGTAGAGTGGCCAGACAAAAGCCACTCCTTAGTAAAAGGTGCATGACAGCCCACTTGGAGTTTGCCTAAAGGCACCTAAAGGACTCAGACCATGAGAAACACGATACTTTGGTCTGACAAAACCAAGATTTAACTCTTTGGCCTGAATGCCAAGCGTCACACCCTATACTCATGAGGTTGCTACAACCTAGCCTATGAATTAAAGTTTATAACGTAGGTGCATACAGGTCAAGAGACACATTTGAGGTGACACATGGACAGACAGTGCTTATCCCCATTTAGTTCCGTTTGCTTCGGTTAAATAAACTTTTTTCAACATAATCGGCAGAATGAATACACCCCTGATCACGTGTAAACACAGTTCACTTTCATAGCAGCCACGTTGTATGCCTTCTCACATCTATGCAGTCTCCTCTCACCTTCTCATGTGGACTTCAATGCACAACACATCAGCTGTGTGACCAAGCAAAATAAACCTTCCAAGCCAAACCGCTACACACAGCATACATTGTGGTCACCATATTAGCTAAAGTAACGTCATAGTCAGCATAGCTAATATAACTAACACGTAGTAAACCCGCTACAATCATGCAGTAACATTACAGAGTACAGTCAGTAAGCAGTTACGCTGGCTGGCCCCGGTGGCAATAAATTAGTAAAAACCAAAAGCTTACCTTAACTTGGATAGTCATAGCCATCTAGCTAACATAGCATCCCTCTGTTTTGAGTAGGGTGTTTCAGTAGGCTAAACTAGCTATCTTCATTTTCTAGCTAAGTAAGTGAAACTGAAAATGAAGGACAATCTCTTTCTCCCTTGCTTCTCCTTCATTTTGGAAGAAATTAAATTGTTAAAAACTGTTCAACTATTGTCTTTCTCTCTTTGAGTCAACTACTCACCACATTTTATGCACTGCAGTGCTAGCTAGCTGTAGCTTATGCTTTCAGTACTAGATTCATTTCTGATCCTTTGATTGGTGGACAACATGTCAGTTCATGCTGCAAGAGCTCTGATAGGTTGGAGGACGTCCTCCGGAAGTTGTCGTAAGTCTATGGAAGGGGGTGAGAACCATGAGTCTCCTAGGTTTTGTATTGAAGTCAATGTACCCAGAGGAGGACGGAAGCTAGCTGTCCTCCAGCTACACCATGGTGATACCCTACAGAGTGGTGTTTAAGGCTTAACTGAGTGAACAGCAGAGACAAAATGCAATATGAAAGTTTATTAAAATAGTTTGGGGATTGGCCTCGTCTCTGAGGGAATGTTTTCATGGCAGCTATCCCTATATCTGATTTTTTTTTTTTTTAAACGAAGGGAGAAAGGAGATCCAATTACGGGTCTTAGCTGGTGGTGGTGGAAAGTTGGAGGGTTTTCGGTAGGTTTTCCTTTAAAACAGCAAGTAAGAGAACATGGGTAAGTTTGACATATACAGTGCTTTTGGAAAATATTCAGACCCTTTGACTTTTTCCACATTTTGTTACGTTACAGCCTTAAAATTGATTAAATAGTTTTTTCCCTCATCAATCTACATATTTAAAAAACTTTTTGCAACTGTAATGAAAATTAATAACAGAAATACCTTATTTACAATAAGTATTCAGACCCTTTGCTATGAGACTCGAAATTGAGCTCCGGTGCATCCTGTTTCCATTGATCATCCTTGAGATGTTTCTACAACATAATTGGATTCCACCTGTGGTAAATTCAATTGATTGGACATGATTTGGAAAGGCGCACACCTGTCTATATAAGTTCCCACAGTTGACAGTACATGTCAGAGCAAAAACCAAGCCATGGGGTCGAAGGAATTGTCTGTAGAGCTCCGAGAAAGGATTGTGTCGAGGCACAGATCTGGGAAGGATACCAAAACATTTCTGCAGCATTAACTTCTTGGTGACAGGGGGGCAGTATTGAGTAGCTTGGATGAATAAGGTACCCAGAGTAAACTGCCTGCTACTCTGTCCCAGATGCTAATATATGCATATTATTAGTAGTATTGGATAGAAAACACTCTGAAGTTTCTAAAACGGTTTGAATGATGTCTGTGAGTATAACAGAACTCATATGGCATGCGAAAAGAGACAAATTTAGTATTTCTGTAAATTGATGTGGATCTATGCAAAATCACTGCATGTTTTAGAACTACTGAACGTAATGCGCCAATGTAAAATGAGATTTTTTGATATATGCACTTTAGTGAACAAAACATACATGTATTGTGTAACATGAAGTCCTATGAGTGTCATCTGATAAAGATCATCAAAGGTTAGTGATTAATTGTATCTCTATTTGTGCTTTTTGTGACTCCTCTCTTTGTCTGGAAAAATGGCTGTGTTTTTCTGCGAGTTGGTGGTGACCTAACATAATCATTTGTGGTGCTTTCACTGTAAAGCCTTTTTGAAATCAGATACTGTTGCTGGATTAACGAGAAATGTATCTTTAAAGTGGTGTAAAATACTTGTATGCTTGAGGAATTGTAATTATGAGATTTTTGTTGTTTTGAATTTGGCGCCCTGCACTTTCACTGGCTGTTGGCGAAGTGGGACGCTACTGTCCCACATATCCCAGAGAGGTTAAAGGTCCCCAAGAATACAGTGGCCTCCATCATTCTTAAGTGGAATAAGACTCTTCCTAGAGCTGGCTGCCCGGCTGAACTGAGCAATTGGCCGAGAAGGGCCTTGGCCAGGGAGGTGACCCAGAACCCGATGACAGACCTCAAGAGTTCCTCTGTGGAGATGGGAGAACCTTCCAGAAGGACAACCATCTCTGCACCACTCCACTTATGGTAGAGTGGTGAGATGGAAGCCACTCCTCAGTAAAAGGTGCATGACAGCCCTCTTGGAGTTTGTCAAAAAGGCACCTAAAGGACTCAGATCATGAGAAACAAGATTCTCTGGTCTGATGAAATCAAGATTGACCTCTTTGGCCAGAATACCAAGCGTCACGTCTGGAGGAAACCTGGCACCATCCCTACGGTGAAGCATGATCATGGCAGCATCATGCTTTGGGGATGATTTTCAGCGGCGGGACTAGGAGACTAGTCAGGACCGAGGGAAAGATGAAGGGAGCAAATTACAGAGAGATCCTTGATGAAAACCTGTTCCAGAGCGCTCAGGACCTCAGACTGAGGTGAAGGTTCACCTTCCAACAGGCAAGACAACACAGGAGTGTCTTCGGAACAAGTCTCTGAATGTCCTTGAGTGGCCCAGCCAGAACCCAGACTTGAACCCTATCAAACATCTCCGGAGAGACCTGAAAATAGCTGCGAAGCTCTCCAACCAACCTGACAGAGCTTGAGAGGATCTGCAGAGAGGACTGGGGGAAACTCCTCATACAGGTGTGCCAAGCTTGTAGCGTCGTACCCAAGAAGACACAAGGCTGTAATCATTGCCAAAGGTGATTCAACAAAGTACTCATTATAAGGTATTGTGTGTAGATTGATGAGGGGAAAAAAATATTTAATCAATTTTAGAATAAGGCTGTAACGTAACAAAATGTGGAAAAAGTCAAGCAGTCTGTATACTTTCCGAATTTACTGTAACTGTATCCCAAGATTTACGCTCATTGGTTGAGAGAGAGAGAAAGTTAATAATTGCAAGAGTGTACCCATAGGTTAAACAGCAAATGTGAGGAATGTATGTGATTTTACCATGCTCATAAGCTATAAGGTAGATAGGTGACATTCTCTACGTGGCTAATAGAAGAGAAGAGACATTACGCTATGCTGATGATACATTTGTATACATTTCCACAACATGCCCGTAGAACAGAAAATGTCAATTATATTATGCTTGCTATAAGTCAAATGACATTTTATTGGTCACATGCACATATTAAGCAGATGTTATTGCGGGTGTAGCGAAATGCTTGTGTTCCTAGCGCCAACAGTGCAGTAGTAACTAACAATTCACAACAATACACACACATCTAAAAGTAAAATAATGGAATTATGAAATACAGTGGGGCAAAAAAGTAGTTAGTTCTCCCACTTAAAAAGATGAGAGAGGCCTGTGATTTTCATCATAGGTACACTTCAACTATGACAGACAAAATGAAAAGAAAATCCCGAAAATCACATTGTAGGATTTTTAATGAATTTATTTGTAAATTATGGTAGAAAATAAGTATTTGGTCAATAACAAAAGTTTATCTCAATACTTTGTTATATACCCTTTGTTGGCAATGACAGAGGTCAAACATTTTCTGTAAGTCTTCACAAGGTTTTCACACACTGTTGCTGGTATTTGGCCCATTCCTCCATGCAGATCTCCTCTAGAGCAGTGATGTTTTTGGGCTGTTGATGGGCAACACAGACTTTCAACTCCCTCCAAAGATTTTCTATGGGGTTGAGATCTGGAGACTGGCTAGGCCACTCCAGAACCTTGAAAGGCTTCTTACGAAGCAACTCCTTCGTTGCCCGGGTGGTGTGTTTGGGATCATTGTCATGCTGAAAGACCCAGAAACGTTTCATCTTCAATGCCCTTGCTGATGGTAGGCTTTGTCACTTTGGTCCCAGCTCTCTGCAGGTCATTCACTAGGTCCCCCCGTGTGGTTCTGGGATTTTTGCTCACCGTTCTTGTGATCATTTTGACCCCACGGGTGAGATCTTGCGTGGAACCCCAGATCGAGGGAGATTATCAGTGGTCTTGTATGTCTTCCATTTCCTAATAATTGCTCCCACAGTTAATTTCTTCAAACCAAGCTGCTTACCTATTGCAGATTCAGTCTTCCCAGCCTGGTGCAGGTCTACAATTTTGTTTCTGGTGTCCTTTGACAGCTCTTTGGTCTTGGCCATAGTGGAGTTTGGAGTGTGACTGTTTGAGGTTGTGGACAGGTGTCTTTTATACTGATAACAAGTTCAAACAGGTGCCATTAATACAGGTAACAAGTGGAGGACAGAGGAGCCTCTTAAAGAAGAAGTTACAGGTCTGTGAGAGCCAGAAATCTTGCTTGTTTGTAAGTGACCAGATACTTATTTTCCACCATAATTTGCAAATAAATTCATTAAAAATCCTACAATGTGATTTTCTAGATTTTTTTTCTCATTTTGTCTGTCATAGTTGAAGTGTACCTATGATGAAAATTACAGGCCTCTCTCATCTTTTTAAGTGGGAGAACTTACACAATTGGTGGCTGACTAAATACTTTTTTGCCCCACTGTATATATATTAGATTGAGCAATGTCAGAGTGGCATTAACTAAAATACAGTAAAATAGAATAAAGTATATACAGTACCAGTCAAAAGTTTGGACACCTATTCATTCAAGGGTTTTTCTTTATTTTTTATTTTTTAATGATTTTCTACATTGTAGACATCACAACTACGAAATAACTCATATGGAATCATGTAGTAACCAAAGAAGTGTTAAACAAATCCAAATATATTTTATATCTTAGTTTCTTTAAAGTAGCCACCCTTTGCCTTGATGACAGCTTTGCACAGTCTTGGTCTTCTCTCAACCAGCTTCACCTGTAATGCTTTTCCAACAGTCTTGAAGGAGTTCCCACATATGTTGAGCACTTGTTGGCTGCTTTTCCTTCACTCTGCGGTCCAACTCATCCCAAACCATCTCAATTGGGTTGAGGTTGGGTCATTGTGGAGGCCAGATCATCTGATGCAGCACTCCATTACTGTCCTTCTTGGTCAAATAGCCCTTACACAGCCTGGAGGTGTTGGTTCCTTGTCCTGTTGAAAAACAAATGATAGTTCCACTAAGCGCAAACCAGATGGGATGGCATATTGCTGCAGAATGCTGTGGTAGCCATGCTGGTTATGTGTACCTTGAATTCTAAATAAATCACTGGCTTTGTCACCAGAAAAGCAATCCCACACCACCACCTCCATGCTTCACCATGCGAACCACAGATGCGGAGATCATCCTTTCGTCTACTCTGCGTCTCACAAAGACGTGGCTGTTTGAAACATAAATCTAAAATTTGGACTCATCAGAAAGAAGGACCGATTTACACTGGTCTAATGTCCATTGCTCGTGTTTCTTGGCCCAAGCAAGTCTCTTCTTCTGATTGGAGTCCTTTGGTAGTGGTTTCTTTGCAGCAATTCGACCATGGGGGCCTGATTTACACAGTCTCCTCTGAATTGTTGATGTTGAGATGTGTCTATTACTTGAACTCTGTGAAGCATTTATTTGGTCTGCAATTTCTGAAGGCTGGTAACTCTAATGAACTTATCCTCTGCAGCAAAGGGAACTCTGGGTCTTCTTTTCCTGTGGCGGTCCTCATGAGAGACAGTTTCATCATTGCAGTTGATGGTTTTTGCGACTGCACTTGAAGAAACATTCAAAGTTCCTGAAATTTTCCAGATTGACTGACCTTCATGTGTTAAAGTAATGATGGACTGCTCTTTGCTTATTTGAGCTGTTCTTGCCATAATATGGACTTGGTCTTTTACAAAATAGGGCTATATTCTGTATACCACCCCTACCTTGTAACAACAAAACTGATTGCCTTAAACGCATTAAGAAGGAAAGAAATCGCACAAATGAACTTTTAACAAGGCACACCTGTTAATTGAAATGCATTCCAGTTGACTAGCTCATGAAGCTGTTTGAGAAAAAAACACAAGTTTTAGGGCTCCCGATAGGCGCAGCGCTCTAAGGCACTGCATCTCAATCCTATAGGCATCACTACAGACCCTGGTTCGATTCCAGTCTGTATCACAACCTGCCGTGATTGGAAGTCCCATAGGGCGGGGCACAATTGGCCCAGCATCGTCCGCGTTAGGGTTTGGCCGGGGTAGTCCATCATTGTAAATAACAATTTGTTCTTCTGACTTGCCTAGTTAAATAAAGGTTAAATAAATAATGTGCAAAGCTGTCAAGGCAAAGGGAGGCTACTTTGAAGAATCTCAAATATAAAATATATTTTGTTATGTTTAGCACTTTTTTGGTTACTACATGATTCCGTTCTTTATTTCATAGTTTTGATGTCTTTACTATTATTCTACAATTGTCAGAGTTGTGTGTACAGGTGGCAGGGAAGTCAGGTGCAGGAGTATCAAACTGAATGAAATGGAGTTGTTTAATAACAATAAATGAAACCTAACTCCAACACTAAATAACAATAAGACAAAGTGGGTACGAGGACCCGTCGCGCTCCAATACAAACAGCACAACACTGAACAAACAAACAATCTCTGACAAATACATGAGGGGAAACAGAGGGTTAAATACACAACAGGTAATGAATGGGATTGAAACCAGCTGTGTAGGAAGACAAGACAAAACCAATGGAAAATGAAAAATTGATCAATTATGGCTAGAAGACCGGTGACGTCGACCGCTGAGCACCGCCTGAACAAGGAGAGGCTTCGACTTCGGCAGAAGTCGTGACAACAATGTAGAAAATAGTAAAAAAAATAAAGTGTCCAAACTTTTGACTGGTACTGTACAGTCATTGCCAAAAGTTTTGAGAATGACACAAATATTAATTTCCACAAAGTTTGCTGCTTCAGTTTCTTTAGATATTTTTGTCAGATGTTACTATGGTATAATTACAAGCATTTCATAAGTGTCAAAGGCAATTTACAATTACATGAAGTTGATGCAAAGAGTCAATATTTGCAGTGTTGACCCTTCTTTTTCAAGTCCTCTGCAATCCGCCCTGGCATGCTGTCAATTAACTTCTGGGCCACATCCTGACTGATGGCAGCCCATTCTTGCATAATCAGTGCTTGGAGTTTGTCAGAATTTGTGGGTTTTTGTTTGTCCACCCACCTCTTGAGCATTAACCACAAGTTCTCAATGGGATTAAGGTCTGGGGTGTTTCCTGGCCATGCACCCAAAATATCGATGTTTTGTTCCCCGAGGCACTGAGTTATCACTTTTGCCTTATTGGCAAGGTGCTCCATCATGCTGGAAAAGGCATTGTTCATCACCAAACTGTTCCTGGATGGTTGGGAGAAGTTTCTCTCGGGGGATGTGTTGGTACCGTTCTTCATGGCAAAATTGTGAGTGAGCCCACTCCCTTGGCTGAGAAGCAACCCCAAACATGAATGGTTTCAGAATGCTTTACTGTTGGCATGACATATGTCTGATGGTAGCGCTCACCTTGTCTTCTCCGGACAAGCTTTTTTTCCGGATGCCCCAAACAACCGGATACACCAGTCCTCAGCAGTCCAATCCCTGTACCTTTTGCAGAATATCAGTCTGTCCCTGATGTTTTTCCTGGAGAGAAGTGGCTTCTTTGCTGCCCTTCTTGACACGAGGCCATCCTCCAAAAGTCTTCGCCTCACTGTGCGTGCAGATGCACTCACACCTGCCTACTGCCATTCCTGAGCAAGCTGTGTACTGGTGGTGCCCCGATCCCGCAGCTGAATCAAATTTAGGAGACGGTGCTGGTGGTTGCTGGACTTTCTTGGGCACCCTGAAGCCGCCTTCACAATAATTGAACCGCTCTCCTTGAAGTTCTTGATGATCCGATAAATGGTTGATTTATGTGCAATATTACTGGCAGCAATATCCTTGCCTGGGAAGCCCTTTTTGTGCAAAGCAATGATGACGGCATGTGTTTCCTTGCAGGCAACCATGGCTGACAGAGGACGAACAATGATTCCAAGCACCAACCTCCTTTTGAAGCTTCCAGTCTATTATTCAAACTCAATCAGCATGACTGAGTGATTTCCAGCCTTGTCCTCCTCAACACCCATACCTGTGTTAACGAGAGAATCACTGACAGGATGTCAACTGGTCCTTTTGTGGCAGGGCTGAAATGCAGTGGAAATGTTTTTGGGGAATTCAGTTCATTTGCATGGCAAAGAGGGACTTTGCAATTAATTGCAATTCATCTGATCACTCTTCATAACATTCTGGAGTATATGCAAATTGCCATCATACAAACTGAGGCAGCAGACTTTTGTGAAAATTAATATTTGTGTCTTTCTCAAAACTTTTGGTCACGACTGTACATATGAGATGAGTAAAGCAGTATGTAAACATTATTAAAGTGACCAGTGATTCCAATTCTATATAGGGCTGCAGCCTCGAAGGTGCAGGGTTGCGTAACTGGGTGGAAGCCAGCTAGCGATGGCTATTTAACAGTTTGATTGCCTTGAGATAGAAGCTGTTTTCAGTCTCTGTCCCAGCTTTGATGCACCTGTACTGACCTCGCCTTCTGGATGATAGCGGGGTGAACAGGCCGTGGCTCGGGTGATTGATGTCTTTGATGATCTTTTTGGCCTTCCTGTGACATTGGGTGCTGTAGATGTCCTGGGATTGCAGGTAGTTTTCCCCCGGTGATGCGTTGGGCAGACCGCACCACCCTCTGGAGAGCCCTGCGGTTGCGGGCGATGCAGTTGCCATCTCAGGCGTTGATACAGCCTGACAGGATACTCTCAATTGTGAATCTGTTAACATTTTTGAGTGTTTAGGGGCCAAGACAAATTTCTTCAGCCTCCTGAGGTTGAAGAGGCGTTGTTGCACCTTCTTTAGCATACTGTCTGTGTGGGTGGACCATTTCATATCGTCAGTGATGTGTATGCCAAGGAACTTGAAGTTTTCCTTCTTCTCCACTGCGGTCCCGTTGATGTGGATAGGGGCGTGGAGCTCCCTCTGCTGTTTCCTGAACTCCACGATCAGCTTCTTTGTTATGTTGACTTTGAGTGAGAGGTTATTTTCCTGGCACCACTTTCCCAGGGCCCTCACCTTCTCCCTGTAGGCTGTCTCGTCATTGATGGTAATCAGGCCTACAAACTTGATGATTGAGTTGGAGGTGTGAGTGGCCATGCAGTCATGGGTGAACAGGGAGTACAGGAGGGGGCTGAGCACCCACCTTTGTGGGGACCCTGTGTTGAGGATCAGTGAAATGGGGGTCAGTTGAGGATGCCTGGTCTTTCTTTAAAAGTAACTTCCTCACCATTTTAGATAAGCATGCTCCGTTCAAAAAATGCAGAACTAAGAACAGATATAGCCCCTGGTTCACTCCAGACCTGACTGCCCTCGACCAGCACAAAAACATCCTGTGGCGGACTGCACTAACATCGAATAGTCCCCGCGATATGCAACTGTTCAGGGAAGTCAGGAACCAATACACACAGTCAGTCAGGAAAGCTAAAGCCAACTTCTTCAGGCAGAAGTTTGCATCCTGTAGCTCCAACTCCAAAAAGTTCTGGGACACTGTGAAGTCCATGGAGAACAAGAGCACCTCCTCCCAGCTGCCCACTGCACTGAGGCTAGGTAACACGGTCACCACCGATAAATCCATGATTATCAAAAACTTCAACAAGCATTTCTCAACGGCTGGCCATGCCTTCCGCCTGGCTACTCCAACCTCGGCCAACAGCCCCCCCCCCCTCGCAGCTACTTGCCCAAGCCTCTCCAGGTTCTCCTTTACCCAAATCCAGATAGCAGATGTTCTGAAAGAGCTGCAAAACCTGGACCCGTACAAATCAGCTGGGCTTGACAATCTGGACCCTCTATTCCTGAAACTATCCGCCGCCATTGTCGCAACCCCTATTACCAGCCTGTTCAACCTCTCTTTCATATCGTCTGAGATCCCCAAGGATTGGAAAGCTGCCGCAGTCATCCCCCTCTTCAAAGGGGGCGACACCCTGGACCCAAACTGTTACAGACCTATATCCATCCTGCCCTGCCTATCTAAGGTCTTCGAAAGCCAAGTCAACAAACAGGTCACTGACCATCTTGAATCCCACCGTACCTTCTCCGCTGTGCAATCTGGTTTCCGAGCCGGTCACGGGTGTACCTCAGCCACGCTCAAGGTACTAAACGATATCATAACCGCCATCGATAAAAGACAGTACTGTGCAGCCGTCTTCATAGACCTTGCCAAGGCTTTCGACTCTGTCAATCACCGTATTCTTATCGGCAGACTCAGTAGCCTCGGTTTTTCGGATGACTGCCTTGCCTGGTTCACCAATTACTTTGCAGACAGAGTTCAGTGTGTCAAATCGGAGGGCATGCTGTCCGGTCCTCTGGCAGTCTCTATGGGGGTGCCACAGGGTTCAATTCTCGGGCCGACTCTTTTCTCTGTATATATCAATGATGTTTCTCATGCTGCGGGCGATTCCCTGATCCACCTCTACGCAGACGACACCATTCTATATACTTCTGGCCCGTCCTTGGACACTGTGCTATCTAACCTCCAAACAAGCTTCAATGCCATACAGCACTCCTTCCGTGGCCTCCAACTGCTCTTAAACGCTAGTAAAACCAAATGCATGCTTTTCAACCGTTTATCTCCCTCACCAACTTCAAACATCTGCTATCTGAGCAGCTAACCGATCGCTGCAGCTGTACATAGTCTATTGGTAAATAGCCCACCCATTTTCACCTACCTCATCCCCATACTGTTTTTATTTATTTATTTTTCTGCTCTTTTGCACACCAATATCCTGTACATAACCATCTGATCATTTATCACTCCAGTGTTAATCTGCATAATTGTAATTATTTGCCTACCTTCTCATGCCTTTTGCACACAATGTATATATAGACTCCCCTTTTTTCTACTGTGTTATTGACTTGTTAATTGTTTACTCCATGTGTAACTCTGTGTTGTCTGTTCACACTGCTATGCCTTATCTTGGCCAGGTCGCAGTTGCAAATGAGAACTTGTTCTCAACTAGCCTACCTGGTTAAATAAAGGTGAAAAAAAAAAGGTGTTGTTTCCTACCTTCACAGCCTGGGGGCAGCCCGTCAGGAAGTCCAGGACCCAGTTGCACAGGGTGGAGTTCAGACCCAGGCCCCCGAGCTTAATGTTGAGCTTGGAGTGTACTATTGTGTTAAATGCTGAGCTATAGTCAGTGAACAGAATTCTTACATAGGTATTCCCCTTGTCCAGATGGGAAATGGCAGTGTGCAGAGCGATGGCGATTACATCGTCTGTGGATCTATTGGGGCGGTATGCAGAAGTGGGTCTTTGGTGTCAGATAAGGTTGAGGTGATGTGATTAAAGTGAGTGCTACGGGGCAATAGTCATTCAGTTCAGTTACCTTTGCTTTCTTGGGTACAGGAACAATGGTGGACATCTTGAAGCAAGTGGGGACAGCAGACTGGGAGAGATTGAATATGTCCGTAAACACTCCAGCCAGCTGGTCTGAGCATGCTCTGAGGATGCGGCTGGGGATGCTGTCTGGGCCGGTAGCATTGCGAGGGTTAATACGCTTAAATGTCTTACTCATGTCGACCACGAAGAGGGAGAGCCCACGGTCCTTGGTAGCGGGTCGCGTCGGTGGCACTATGTTATTCTCAAAGCCGGTGAAGAAGGTGTTTAGCTTGTCTGGAAGCAAGATGTCGGTGTCTGCGACGTGGCTGGTTTTCCCTTTGTAGTCCGTAATTGTCTGTAGGCCCTTAGTCTCTTGTCTGAGCTGTTGAATTGCGACTCCCCTTTGTCTCTCTGTACTGACGTTTTGCCTGTTTTATTGCATTACGGCGGGAATAACTACACTGTTTGTATTCGGCCATATTCCTAGTCACCTTGCCATGATTAAATGCAGTGGTTTGCACTTTCAGTTTTGCGCGAATGCTGACATTTATCCACGGTTTCTGGTTTGGGTAGGTTTTAATAGTCACAGTGGGTACAACATCTCCTATACACTTCCTGATAAACTATGTCACCGTATCCGTGTATTTGTCTATGTTATTCTCAGGCTACCCGGAACATATCCCATTCCTCGTGACCAAAACAATCTTGAAGCATGGATTCCGATTGGTCAGACCAGCATTGAATAGACCTTAGCACATGTACATCCTCTTTGAGTTTCTGCCTATAGGAAGGGAGGAGCAAAATGGAGTCGGGATCAGATTTGCCGAAGGGAGGGCGGGGGAGGGCCTTGTAGGCATTTCAAAAAGGTGTGTAGCAGTGGTCCAATGTTTTTCCAGAGCGAGTACTACAGTCAATGTGTTGGTAGATCTTCGGTAGCATTTCCCTCAAATTTCCTTTAAAATCCCCAGCTACAATAAATGCGGCCTCAGGATATGTGGTTTCCAGTTTGTATAAAAGTCCTGTCAGTGCGATGTACTGAGAACCCAGCTGGGTATATTGACTGGGACAGTATATCCCGAGAGAGCCATGTTTCCATGAAACAGAGTATGTTGTGTATGTTGTGTCTCTGGAAGGAATTCCTCGCCCTGATCTCGTCTACTTTATTATCTAGAGACTGAAATAATTTGTTAGTAATATACTCGGAAGAGGTGGATGGTGTGCACACCTCCTGAGTCGGACTACAAGTCCACTCTGAATACCTTATTCCAGAGGAGCAGCTTCAATTCCCCTAGGGGGTAGGAACAAAGGATCCAATTCAGGAAAGTCCTGGTCGTAATGCTGTATGAAATTAAATGGAGCAAGCCATTCAGACCAGCCTTACTGATTGAGCCATCGTAAACTACATTCAGGAACTATCACCAGATACATCAATTTATTCTGTCATAACACTGTGCCAACTACTGTATACATTGTCTTTCCCTGTCCATTTCAGCTCAGGGTCTCCAAAATACTCTGTGACTGCCCTCAACTCCCTATCTGAACTGCCAGAGAGAGGTAAAGTATTCTATCTATATTTTACAGATTGAATCTATTTTACTTATTTTTGTATCACACATATGAAAGCACATCTTTTTCAGGAGCAACATTGGGTAACACCTTTTTCTTGAAGTGGTTGGTAGTTGTAAAACTACACATGATCATTCTCCATAGTATGCTCTCTACATAGAATTCAACCACATTTATTTCACAGACATAACGGGCGAGTGTCTTATTGATCGCTCTCCCCTTTGTGCCCCCTAGGATTCCGCACAGATGGAAAGAGCAAAAAGTCCCACTTTGTCTATCAGATGCCTCAGCGCAGCAGCAGACACCCTCCTCTAAACTCCCCCATGGCCCCCCGCTCCATCAGCCTGCAGTCCAATGGGGCCTCCTCCCACCAAGGCGATCCCCCACACCCCATGCCAAGGAGAGCACTGGTGAGAGGGGGCAGGCTGACTCTTTTCCTTACATTATTTTTGTTAGGGAGGACAACAATTCATTTTCATTAATCCCCCCCGCGCCAAAGTTTAATTTTCATCAACAATTGTTTGATTTGGTTGGTATTTCCATTTATAGTGGAGGTCAAGGCATAGCAGACTATATTTAAGTTTGATTTTTACTGTATACGTCCAAAGGCCAGCCAATGTGTTTTTTAGGCAAGCAGGCCTTGGATACTTCAAATTGGCAATAGCTCTATCTGCTGTGACGCAAAGGCTCCGGCAAATAGTTGGCAAGTTTTAATCACCACACCAGGATTAGATGCTCAGTCTGATATCTTTACTTACTCTAATGACAGAAAAATTTGACATGTCTTTTTTTTTTTGCGCCGGAGGAAACACTGTGCACCTGGCCACCTTGGTTAGCGCACACTGCGCCCAGCCCGCCGCAGGAGTCGCTGGTGCGCGATGAGACAAGGACACCCCTACCGACCAAGCCCTCCCTAACCCGGGCGACGCTAGGCCAATTGTGCGTCGCCCCACGGACCTCCCGGTCGCGGCCGGTTACGACAGAGCCTGGGCGGGAACACAGGAACTCTGATGGCACAGCTGGCGCTGCAGTACAGCGCCCTTAACCACTGCGCCACCCGGGAGGCCCCTAAAATTAGACATTTTGACATTTTCCCTGAATCATTACTACATCATACACCATACACCCCCTCGGAACAAATATTTTATTTTTGGTTAAGCACAGGTTTGGCTTAGTCACCCTTAGGGATGGTGTAATGTTTTTATTTACTTACTGGTGTGGTGTTTTCACTCACTAGTGCTGTTGTCTCTATCTGCTTGTTTTCCAGCCCAAGCCAAAAGTGATGCGGGTCCAAGCCATCTATGGCTGTGTGGGTGACCACCATGATGAGCTCACTTTCAACGAGGGCGAGGTATTGGTTGTGCTTGGAGAGGACGATGCTGATTGGTGGGTAGGTACCTCTCAGTTACAGGTAGAAGTTGCCCTCAGACACAGATTTAGTATCAGATTACCCTCCACAAATCTGTTTTGGCAGTAGGCCTTCTTCAGTGTGTAGGTTCAACGTTTTGGGGCAACAGCTTAATTGAAATAGTAAACAAAATGTGCAACCTGTACCTTTATTTTGTTTCTGTTGTGTAAATAATCCCAAGGTTTACAATCCAACATGCACCATTAGAGAGCCAGGGGGGTCAATCTTGTTTCCAAACTGTAACACTCCGTCACATTTGTACAAAAACACTGGGCCCTCAGACTTTTACTGTTGTTACCTCCAGTATCATATTTCTTCTGTCTGTAAAAAGCCAAGTGATTTACAGTAAATCCTTGTGAATTGTGACAAAAATCCCTGTTCAAATCACAAGTTTCCCTTTCCTGTCAACTATTGTATCTGTTTGATAATTGACAGAATCATTTACTGATTGAGTAAGGAGATGGACATCCAAAAAAGATGCTTCTCAGTTTGCGAAACAAGGTGAATAGTTCGCAGACGGACAGCGGGACAGCTGGAATTGGTTCGGCCAGATTCCTCTCCGTTGACCTTGTTTCATTCAGTCTCCATATCTGCATCAATGAGTCGTCGACAAAACATCCAACAAGGCCCTCATAATGCCTTCCAGATTAGGTTTTGACCCTCGACAATATCCTACAGATTGCGCTGGCGAAGAAATACACTACATGGCCAAGAGTATGTGGACACCTGAACATCTCATTCCAAAATCATGGGTAGTAATATGGAGTTTGTCCCCCCTTTGCTGCTGTAACAGCCCCCACTCTTCAGGGAAGGCTTTCCACTAGATGTTGATTCATTGCTGCTGGGACTTGCTTTCATTCAGCCAAAAGAGCATTAGTTGGGCACTGATGTTGGGCAATTAGGCCTGGTTCACAGTCGTCATTCCAATTCATCCCAAAGGTGTTCGATGGGGTTGTGGTCAGGGCTCTGTGCAGGCCAGTTAATTTATTCCACATTGATCTTGAAAAAACATTTCTGTATAGACCTCACTTTTTACAGGGGCATTATGCTGAAACAGGAAAGGGCCTTCCCCAAACTGTTGCCACAAAGTTGGAAGCACAGAATCGTCTAGAATGTCATTGTATGCTGTAGCGTTAAGATTTCCCTTCACTGGAACTAAGGGGCATTTGGGCAGGTAGCGTTCTCCTGGCATCCACCAAACCCAAATTAGTCCGTCGGACTGCCAGTTGATGAAGCGTGATTTATCACTCCAGAAAACGAGCTTCCACTGCTCTAGAGTCCAATGGCGGCAAGCTTTACACCACTCCAGCTGACGCTTGGCATTGTGGATGGTGATCTTAGGCTTGTGCGCAGCTGCTAGGCCATGAAAACCCATTCATGAAGCTCCTGAGTAACAGTTATTGTGCTGAAATTGCTTCCAGAGGCAGTTTGGAACTCGGTAATGAGTGCTGCAACCGAGGACAGATGATTTTTAAGCGCAACGCGTTTCAGCACAGAGCGGTCCTGTTCTGTGAGCTTGTGTGGCCTATCACTTCGCGGCTGAGCCATTGTTGCTCCTCGACGTTTCCACTTCACAATAACAGCACTTACAGTTGACCGGGGCAGCTTTAGCAGGGCAGAAATGTGAGGAAATAACTTGTTGGAAAGGTGGCATCCTATGACGGAACCACGTTGAAAGTCAATGAACTCTTCAGTACGGGCTATTCAACTGACAATGTTTATCTATGGAGGTCGCATGGTTGTGTGCTTGATTTTATACACCTATCAGCAATGGGTGTGGCTGAAATAGCTGAAAGGGTGTCCACTAATTTCAAGGGGTGTTCACATACTTTTTCTTTTTTTTTAACAGAAGAGTTACAGATTCCGAATGAAAAATGTTAAAGTAATTTCAGATTGAGCTGACGTATGCATAGTTTAAAGCTAAAGCTGAACTTCTGCAATGTGGATTGAATAGTTAAGAAAGAAAACAAGAGTAAGATGGAAAGACAAGTATAGAATGTCTAGTCCAACCCAAAGATCCCCTTTCATACAGGATACAGACCTGGGTTCAAATACATGTGTATTTGAGTATCTGGTATTCAAAATACTTTTTTCTGTATATTTTAGTATTTCCAAACAAATAAATACTTTTATTAGAGTTTTTGAATGGTTATTTGTAAAAGCAAATAAATGGGTTAAAAGCATGGGACTGTATTTGAGTCAGTGTCCGTGTGTATTTCCAAATACATTCCAATATTCAACTACTTGTCTTTTCAAATGTGAAAGTAATTGAGAATATTTGAAACAGTATTAGAACCCAGGTCTGACAGGATATAATGTCCATTGTATTCTTTATCTTCTAGAGTTGTGATATAACTATGCCAGAAACCCTATATAGGAGGGCTGTAGGATAAACAGCTTCCTCTTCCTCTGGATACTCAATAGGCCTGGTTTTCCAATGGAATCTCCCCCCGTAGTCACAAAAGCAGACAACCTGAACTAACAAACATACAAATGGGGTGTAGATGGGTCAATGGTAGATTTTTTTTGTGCAACCCATCAATATTTTGTTATTTTGTCCTCACAGCATGGATACGTTGAGGGCCAGCCAAACAAGAAAGGCCTGTTCCCTTCATCTTTCGTCCATTTGTTGTCTGACTGACACAAGCCAAAAGCTGGAGGACATGTTCTGTAAAGTAACCTGGCAACCTGCCACCCTTCCCAATGACTTCAGGACCAAGCTCAAACTTATTCCATACCTTACCTAAATGTTAACCTAAAGATGTAGGGGCTACCGGGCCTGGGCTCAGACATTCCTTTGAGTTGTTAGGGGACCTTTTTTCCTGAACAATGTCTGTTTTTTCTGGTTGTGTTTTGCTTTTCGTGTGTTGTGTATTTTAAATGGATATATATGAATGTGTAGTTTAATGTGTTTTGTGTATTTTGATGTGTATTGTGCTATACAAGGCTCATCTGGAAAAAAAAACTTGGTTTCAGCAATGACTCCCTAATCAAAATAAAGGTAAAAAAAATAAAATACCCAAGGATCATGGGGCACTCTGGGATCTTTGGTTCTGATCATGAATGTACGCCGATGGAGAGAACATTGTTTGAACATCACCGCTCAAGTTTTCCTCATCTTGGGGAAGCCATCTGTTTACATTTTCTGCTTTGTTTTTTTGTGTGACCAAATCTTTATTCATTTTTTTTTTCTTGGGGGGGTGGGGGGGGCTACATGCAAAATACATACAGTGGGGAGCCTTGTGCAGGTCTACAATTTTAGCCCTGATGTGCTTACACAGCTCTCTGGTCTTGGCCATTGTGGAGAGGTTGGAGTCTGTTTGATTGAGTGTGTGGACAGGTGTCTTTTATACAGGTAACGAGTTCAAACAGGTGCAGTTCATACAGGTAATGAGTGGAGAACAGGAGCGCTTCTTAAAGAAAAACTAACAGGTCTGTGAGAGCCGGAATTCTTACTGGTTGGTAGGTGATCAAATACTTATGTCATGCAATAAAATGCAAATGAATTGCTTAAAAATCATACAATGTGATTTTCTGGATTTTTGTTTTAGATTCTGTCTCTCACAGTTGAAGTGTACCTATGATAAAAAAAATACAGACCTCTACATGCTTTGTAAATAGGAAAGCCTGCAAAATCGGCAGTGTATCAAATACTTGTTCTCCCCACTGTATATTCATATATATTCATATTATTGAATAGTTAACTTGCATCCAGCCGTGGGCTGCCAATCAACAATAAGAAAAAATAAATAAAAAGCAACACAAATGCAAAGTATTAATCGCCATGATTATAACACAGAGCCAACAAGTAACAATACATTTAATATGTAAAATAAAATAAGTAATACTGTTTGTATGTTTGGACTTTATAGATTGTTTATTTGGATGTGTTGGGTTTTAGCTGAGGTTATTCTTTCGAGTCAAGTGTATTTGTCCAGGACTCAATTGTTTCTTAATTAGCACCATTCATTATCACTGTAGATCATTCTAATGGTATAACTTCTAATATTAACTGTATATCTTCTGAGGAATTTGGAGAGAGAGGTGATTGCCATTTAGGAGCCAATATCTTTTTTTTTTGCGGCAGTGCTGCATGCCAGCAGTGATCATCTCTGATTTATTGAGAGATCCAAGGACCTATCATCGTTAAGTAATATAGTATATGCAAAGCATTGAATATTTAAAATAACGCACATACATTTTGTAACTTTGTCCCAGCTGCATTTAACTGCAGGGCACTCCCACATCATATGAAAGAATGTGCCTACCTGATTTAGGGGACACGGTTGAGAGTTGGGGCCTGTTTCATCGTAAAACGTTTCCTTTGTGTTAAATACAGTCTGTGAACACACTTAAAATCTATAAATTGATGGTTTCGGATTGCAGGATGCCGAGGTCATATTTTTTGTTCAAATTCACTTAGATTTGTGGACAATACTTTTTTAATGGCTCGCTCAGAATATGAGCTTTCCAAAAGTTGTTTATACAGTGCATTTGGAAATTATTCAGACCCCTTGACTTTTTCCATATTTTGTTACGTTCCAGTCTTATTCTAACATGGATTAAATATTTTGTTTCCCCTCATCAATCTACACACAATACCCCATAATGACAAAGCAAAAACAGGTTTTTAGATATTTTTGCAAATGTATTAAAAATAGAAACTGATATGACATTTACATAAGTATATTCAGACCCTACTCAGTACTTTTGTTGAAGCACCTTTGGCAGTGATTACAGCCTTGAGTGTTCTTGGGTATGACGCTACAAGCTTGGCACACCTGTATTTGGGGAGTTTCTCCCATTCTTCTCTGCAGATCCCCTCAAGCTCTGTCAGGTTGGATGGGGAGCGTCGCTGCACAGATATTTTCAGGTCTCTCCAGAGAGATTCAATTGGATTCAAGTCTGGGCTCTGGCTGGGCCACTCAAGGACATTCAGAAACAAGCCACTCCTACATTGTCTTGGCTGTGTGGTTAGGGTCGTTGTCCTGTTGGAAGTTGAACCTTTGCCCTAGTCAGAGGTCCTGAGCGCTCTGGAGCAGGTTTTCATCAAGGATCTCTGTACTTTGCTCCGTTCATCTTTCCCTCGATCCTGACTAGTCTCCCAGTCCCTGCCACTGAAAAACATCACCATGATTCACCATAGGGATGGTGCCAGCTTTCCTCCAGACGTGACGCTTGACATTCAGACCAAAGAGTTCAATCTTGGTTTCATCAGACCAGAGAATCTTGTTTCTCATGGTCGGAGAGTCCTTTTGGCAGACTCCAAGCAAGCTGTCATGTGCCTTTTACTGAGGAGTGGTTTCCATCTGGCCACTATACCATAAAGGTCTGATTGGTGGACTGTTGCAGAGATGGGAGAACATTTCAGGAGGACAACCAACTCCACAGAGGAACTCTTGAGCTCTGTCAGGTTCTTGGTCACATCCCTGACCAAGGCCCTTCTCCCCCGATTGCTCAGTTTGGCCTGGCGGCCAGCTCTAGGAATAGTCTTAGTGGTTCTTAACATCTTCCAATTAAGAATGATGGAGGCCACTGTGTTCTTGGGAACTTTCAATGATGCAGACATTTCTTTGGTACCCTTCCCCAGATCTCTGCCTTGACACATCCTGTCTCTGAGCTCTACGGGCAATTCCTTCGACCTCATGTGTGTGTGTGTACCTTTCCAAATCATGTCCAATCAATTGAATTTACCATTGGTGGAATCCAATCAAATTCTAGAAACATCTCAAGGATGTTCAATTGAAACAGGATGCACCTGAGCTCAACTTCAAGTCTCATATAAAAGGGTCTGAATACTTATGTAAATAAGGTATATTTGTTTCGTGTTTGTAATAAATTTGCAAACATTTCTTAAAACCTGTTTGCGTTTTGTCATTATGGGTGAATTGATGAGAGATTTGTTTGAATCCATTTTAGAATAAGGCTGTATGAAGCAAAATGTGGAAAGGTCAAGGTGTCTGAATACTTTCCCGATATGCACTATATGATATAGAGAGATCAGTCCTTTCGGCAGCCCAGATCATTTATTCATAAATCCCATTATTAGATGGTTCGGTAGTTGGGTTTCCCAAGGGACTCCATAGGCTAGCATAGTTGAACTAAATTGTAATTAGGAAAAAAATGAGTTGCCTGGTAATGTGTATTTTCAAATCTTAGAATATTCTCAAAGCATTACTGTCCATGATATCGGCAAGGGTACAGATTCCACATTTGGACCATGGGGGGGGGGGGGGGGAATGCAAAAAGATCACAAGGTATTATTGTGAAATATTGGAGAATGGGCATGACGTTTTGATTCCCAGTTACACTGAACAGAATTATGATTGCAAGATGTAAAGTGCTGTTCCCATGTTTCATGAGCTGAAATAAAATATCACAGAAATTGTCCATATGCATTGTCCAAATTATTTCTCTCTAATGTTTGTGCACTGATCTGTTTACATCCCTGTTAGTGACCTATTTTATCCTTTGTCAAGATAATCCATAAAGAAGCTGATTAAACATCACTACACAGGCGCACCTTGTGCAGGGGACAATAAAAGACCACTCTAAAATGTGCAGTTTTAACACAATGCCACGTGCAATTGGCATGCTGAATGCAGGAACGTCCACCATACCTGTTTCCAGATAATTTAATGTTAATTTCTCTATCATAAACCGACTCCAACATCGTTTTAGATAATATGGCAGTATGTCCAACCGGCCTCACAACCGCAGACCACGTGTAACCACACCAGCCCAGGACCTCCACATCCGGCTTCTTCACCTGCGGCATCATCAGAGGGGGGAGGGTGGTGTGCTGAGCAGTAATTCTGTCTGTAATAAATATTTTGTGGGAAAAAAAACTATCTAGTTGGCTGGGCCTGGCTACCCAGTGGTTGAACCTGGCTTCCAAGTGGGCCTATGCCCTCCCAGGCCCACCCATGGCTGCGCTCCTGCCCAGTCATGTGAAATCCATAGATTAGGGCCTAATTAATTAATTTCAATTGACAGATTTATCTTATATGAACTGTAAATTGTTATGTTTAGATTTTTGTTCAGTATACAATGTTTCAAAATGTTGCGACAAATAGAGATTGTGTGAGCAATAATGGGACCAAAGAATAGTTAAGGGATGTATCATATATCAGTGAAGACCACCTCTTCCTCTTTGTAAGTTTGTTCATTTTATCCGGGATCGCTTACCTTGCCATATACATTCCGAAACCACACAATAGCCAGAAGGGGGAGACAAGAGAAGCATTGACCTACAGAAATTCAGCCGTGGCAATATATATTTATTTTGACAATAGATATTCTGCCGACTAACACTAGAACCATCATAGAACACTGACGTTTGATTTCGTACGCTCATTTTTTTTTAAATCACCTCCCAAATAACCTATGTCCTGCTCCTTCCCTGACTTTTCCTAAATGTTTGTATTTTACATTGTGATTTCAAAATTTTGACAGTTGAGCAAAAAAAAGTATGTGGAGCCTTTTCACCTGATTTCTTCACACCTATTATCAATTTAACATGCCAAGACAATGCACTAGGACGTTGGTAAAGCGTCTCTCTCTCCTCACTGAATGAATGACGAATGGATGTTAATTGTGCAAGTTACTTCACAATTGAATTTAAATTAAGCCTAACTGAATGATGAGGAACGTGAAGTGATTGTTTTAATTTAGAAATACAACAGTGTAATGAGTTTGTTATGCCTATTTATCAGCGTTAGCACTTATGTTTATAGCAAATAATTATATTTTATTTTATTTCTTTTACGTTTTACTTTGTAAAAATAAGCTATTACTGGACTGTTTTATTTACTAAAACTATTACTAATCAAATGTATTGTAAGGTAGAAATTAAAACATGGCACGTGTTGCAGTAGTCCTTTAGAATAATGCAAAACATATCCTTGACTCGTGTTATCGAAGTTGATGATCAAGGGGAAACAAAAGATGCCATTCAGCCTGCGCAGCCGGCTCATCGAAACTACACCTACGCTATACCAAAACTAATTCCACACATAAGAGTTTGCCTATAGACAAGATTAAATTGGCAATAGTCTGACTGACAGTATTATCAGTTGTCAAATCGCACATGAAGAGAGGGGTGCATCTTGTAATGCACTTTATCAAATCCTCCTTCAGTCACATGCAGGTAACTTTTTGATTTCCATATAGTATGAGAGAGAGCATATTCTGCAGTTTCTAACACTTACCTTTGTCAAATAGTTCTCAGCTCTATTTCCAAATGTCACTTTTTTCAAGAGTATCTGCGCTGTCCATGCGTTTAGAGCATGACCGCTTGTGTGGCAGCATTGCTCTGGCTACTAAGCAGACCAACATAATAAATGTAAAATTCGCTATTCTGTTATCTTTTAAACACTTTTTCTTATTTCCACATGTTTCTTTAGACCTGGCAAAATGAAATTATAATGGACTTCTGACCTAGTGTTTTTTTTTTATACTTATAGCCATAGAGTAACAAACTAATACATGCTATGTTATTTGAAATAATACATTTTTAGTTTTCTAATGTTACCTAAGACCTTTATAAACACAACTAAATTATTATTTTTCCCATAGCATGTATGAAATATATTTATTAGACTGTTAGAATGTTGATACGTCATTGGTCAGGATGTGTCGAAAATTGGCTTTAGGCCTGCATGTTTAATAGGACCTTGTAGAATTATACAAAATATATCATTGACTATCTAAACAAATAACTATTGTTTTATTTTTACAATAATATATTTCCACAAATATTTCTTCATACAAGTCATGCTTTACAATTGTTTAAGCACAATTTATCAAGCCTTAGTGCTTATGTTTGCACACCTTGCGGTTTGATTTGCATCCGATGTGTATGGTAAATGGGACGCCCAACAACGTTCTCAACGTTCTCTGACGGGTACTTATAGGCTGAAAGGCCAATCGGTTCTAGTATTAAAACAACTGGGATGTTAGTCCGTCTACTGAGGTCTATTGAATTCAGCGTTCTGTTAAAGTTTCTGGTTGTATATAAGGAAGGAAATATATCTACTCCCAAATATTTAAAATGGGAAACGATTGTGATTCCATAAGTAGATATGGAGTCCTCCATCGGTGTCTTGAGAAGCAGTAGGTTTATTTTATAACTTGAGATGGAGCTAAATTTGTCTAAGATTTTAAAAGCATTTGGGAGGGATTGAGATATATTGTCTAGATAAAGTAAGATATTGTCAGTGTATAATGAGATGATGTGATCCATAGAGTTGAGAGATATTGGTGTAATAGTTTAACAAACCGGCTTTGGCATGGATGATTCAACTTGGCAAAGTAAGTTGCCAGGCTGTATCACATCCGGCCGTAATTGACCCAGCGTTGTCCGGGTTTGGCCGGGGTAGGCCATCATTTTAAATAAATATTTGTAAATATTAAAAATATATAAACGTTTCGGTACGGGACGACATAATAAATAAAACAAGTTTGTTTATCAATGCTAGGGGGCGATCGTGAGAACACTGGGTTGCATCCTTACCTTTTTTCTTTTATAAAAGCGAAATTAGTGTTGCATTTACATTCCTTCCAAATGAACCGTTGTGAATGGCTGTGTTAATAATTTCAAGTAACAGTGGACCTAATTTGTTTGAAAATGTTAAATAAACCTCAGGAGGAATACCCTTCCAACCAGATGAAATGCCTTTATTCATGTTATCCAATGCCCTTTTTGAGGTTATGGAGAGAGATTTGTGCTCCCAGCAAGCAGGCTTCCTCAGTTGAGAGGAGGAGTGCGTATTTCTTTTAAAAACGACTCGTCTGGCTTGGTGTGGATTTACAATCAGAGATGTACAATTCTTTATAAAAACGGGAGAATCTTTTGTTGATTAATTTTGGGTTCTGATAGTAATTCATTGAATCAGATGGCTCATTCATCACAAAACCCACTATTGCCAATTACTTTAATGATTTTTTTCATTAGCAAGCAAACTAAGGCATGACATACCAGCAACAAACGCTGACACTACACATCCAAGTTTAACGGATCAAATTATGAAAGACAAGCGTTGTAATTTTGAATTCTGTAAATTGAGGGTGGAAGAGGTGAAAAATTATTTGTCTATCAACAATGACAAGCCACCGGGTTCTGACAACTTGGATGGAAATTTACTGAGGATAATAGCAGATGATATTGCCACTCCTTTTTGCCATATATTCAATCTAAGCCTACTAGAAAGTATGTGCCCTCAGGCCTGTTGTGAAGGAAAAGTAATTCCGCTACCCAAGAAGAGTAAAGCCCCCTTTACAGCCTCAAATAGCCAACAAATCAGCCCTTAGGGAAAATTGTGTTTGACCATGTAAAATGCTATTTTACTGTAAACAAATTGACAACATACTTTCAGCATGCTTATAGGGAAGGACATTCAACAAGCATGGCACTTACACAAATGGCTGATGATTGGTTGAGAGAAATAGATGATAAGACGATTGTGGGAGCTGTTTTGTTAGACTTCAGTGCTACTTTTAACATGATCAATCCTAGTCTGCTGCTGGAAAAACATGTGTTATGGTTTAACACCTGCTATATTGTGGATTAAGAGTTACTTGTCTAACAGAACACAGAGGGTGTTATTTAATGGAAGCCTCTTAAAAAAAATCCAGGAGAAATCAGGAATTCATCAGGGCAGCTGTCGAGGCCCTTTACTTTTTTCATTCTTTACTAATGACATGCCACTGGCCTTGAGTAAAGCCGGTGTGTCTATGTATGCGGATGACTCAACACTATACATGACAGCTACTACAGCGAAATCACTGCAACACTTAACAAAGAGCTGCAGTTAGTTTCAGAATGGTGGCAAGGAATAAGTTAGTCCTTAATTTTTCAAAAACTAAAACCATTGTATTTGGGACAAATCATTCACTAAACCCTAAACCGCAACTAAATCTTGTAATAAGTTATTTGGAAATTGAGCAAGTTGAGGTGACTGCTTGAAGTAACCCTGTCATGGTAAAAACATGTTGATAAAGTAGCTAAGATGGGGAGAAGGCTGTCCATAATAAAGCGCTGCTCTGCCTTTTTAACACTATCAACAAGGCTCTAGTTTTGTCGCACCTGGACTACTGTTCAGTCATGTGGTCAGGTGCCACAAAGAGGGACCTCAAATTACAATTAGCTCAGAACAGGGCAGCACGGCTGGCACTTAAATGTACACAGAGAGCTAACGTTATTAATAATATGCATGTAAATCTCTCATGGTTCAAAGTGGTGAGGGATTGACTTCATCACTACTTGTTTTTGTAAGAATTGTTGACATGCTGAACGCTTTGAGGTGTCTGTTTAAACTACTAGCACACAGCTTGGACACCAATGCATACCCCACAAGACATGCCACAAAAAGTCTTCACAATCCCAAAGTCAAGAGCACACTGGGAGTCGCACAGTACTACATAGAGCCATGCCTACAGGGAACTCTATTCCACATCAGGTAACTAATGTAGTAGAATCAGATGGGAAAAAAACAGACACAAATACACCTCATGGAGCAGCAGGGACGGTGAAGAGATACATACAGGCACAGACATACATACACATGATAAGACACGCACTACACACACGTACACATAGATTTTGTATTGTAGATAAGGGATAGTAGAGTAGCGGCCTGAGGGAACACAATGTGTTGTGAAAAGTGTTGTGAAATGTAATATTTGGTATTCTATATAACTGTCTTAATGTTGCTGGTCCCCAGGAAGAGTAGCTGCTGTCAGGGGATCCTTAATGAATATAAATGCAAATTCACTTGATTCCAATTCAATAGTTGCAATATCTGCTAATTTATCATTACGGTGTTTTAGTCTAACTCAGTGGATGGCAAATTCTGCTCTGTCTTATCAGTAGATTTAGTTGTGTCTTGACTTTGTAGAAAGTATACTCTACCTGGTTTGAAATGTGTGTTTGTTGAGAAGGCTCTTACGTCATTAACAACTTTTCCAATACTGATATCTTCTTTAATAGTGATTTATTCATTCCAGATGCAAATGCAGTGGCATTGTTTTTAATAAAACCTTTGATGGCGTCTCATAAAATCCAAGGATCATCGACTGAATTTTTGTTAATCAAAAATACTTTCTTGATGAAGGAAATACAGGAGCCGATAATAATACAAAATACATTCGGGAGAATGTTTTGTGCCTGTTTGAATAAAACGTGTATTATTTTGCTTTAGGGTTATGAGCTCGCCAGGTATCAATGAGGTGGTAATTGGAGAGTATATGTTGGAGAACCTTGGTTGCCTGTGGATTGTAGTTGGTCTTATTAGATTTGTCCCGCATGTCCAGAAAGGCGTTCATATCCCAATAACCAGTTGGAATTAAGTTAATTCTATCAATATCCAGTTCAGAGAATAAAACAATTTAGGATCATTTGAATTTGGAGCACACACATTAATAAAGGCAATTTTCTTTCTATTATGGAAACATTTAAGGAAAGTGTTTCTGCCTTCTTGGTCCTCGCTTTTAAAGGTTGAGACCGAGCCTGCGTCTCACACAGAGCTCTATAGGAGAAAGCCCTGCCTCCAGCTGAAATGTACCGTTGATTTGTCAGAGGACAAACCATTCACAGAGACAAACTGATATCTTTCCGACAGATAAGATCTAAACCAGACCAGAACTTGTCCGTGTAGACCAATTTGGGTTTCCTGTCTCTCCAAAAGAATGTGGTGATCGATGGTATCAAAAGCAGCACTAAGGTCTAGGAGCACGAGGACAGATGCAGAGCCTCGGTCTGACGCCATTAAAAGGTAAGTTACCACCTTCACAAGTGCAGTCTCAGTGCTATGATGGGGTCTAAAACCAGACTGAAGCATTTCGTATACATTGTTTGTCTTCAGGAAGGCAGTGAGTTACTGCACAATAGCTTTTTCTACAATTTTTGGGAGGAATGGGAGATTTGATACAGTCCAATAGTTAAAAAATATATTTTCTGGGTCAAGGTTTTGCTTTTTCAAGAGAGGCTTTATTACTGCCACTTTTAGTGAGTTTGGTACACATCCAGTGGATAGAGAGCTGTTTATTATGTTCAACATAGGAGGGCCAAGCACAGGAAGCAGCTCTTTCAGTAGTTCAGTTGGAATAGGGTCCAGTATGCAGCTTGAAGGTTTAGAGGCCATGATTACTTTCATCATTGTGTCAAGCGATATAGTACTAAAACACTTGAGTGTCTCCCTTGATCCTAGGTCCTGGCAGAGTTGTGCAGACTCAGGACAACTGAGCTTTTTATCCATCATGTCTGAAATTCCTGGGAGTGTGTAAACTTACATTTTGTATTACCATAGCATTTTGTATGTTCTCTGTAGTTATGTACTTGATAATGTATCAATTGACCAATTCCGCACATCTGGGCAAACTCCTGGCAGACTTCATTCAAAATACTGTGTTGTGATGTAATTCTTCACTGGATCAGTTTGAAACTTTGCACACCCACTGCTGACATCTTGTGGCCAAAATCTAAATTACACTTGGACTCCTATCTGAATGTATGGCCTTTCTCCTGCATTTCAAAGATGAAAAAAAATGGTATTATCTTTTACCAGATCTAATGTGTTATTCTCCTACATGAATTTCACATTTCCACAAACTTCAAAGTGTTTCCTTTAAAATGGTATTAAGAATATGCATATCAGAGCTGAGCTACAGGCAGCTAGATTTGGGTATGTCATTTTAGGCGGAAATTGCTAAAAAGGGTCCGATCCTTAAGAGGATGGTGATTGAGTTTCTTATGTATTATTCTGATTACACACAGTTTTTTTAGGCTGATGAAAAAGCAGCCAGTTTGTACCAATCCTTGTTTTTTTGCTGGAATATCAAGACAGCTGGAACGTTTGATAGGACTATTAATTCCTTTCAAATTCCATGAGAGAATAGCTAGTGTTGCCATTGTTTTTTCTAAAATGTAATTGTTATGTTTAGTGTTGATGGATGTAAAATAAAAAGCAGGACCCACAGGGAAACAAATCCATTGGTCCGTTAGACTCTCTCTATAAACCATGATCAAGCTTTATCCGCAATGCACCTATTCAAGGAAATGTTCCTGTTAGGGGTGTGCCGAGTACTTGGACAAAAGAGTATCGTAATGGATCTGTAGAATTTCTCAGAATACGATTATTGTAGAAAAATTACAAGATTATGTTTTAATACTGTTTATGCATCAAATAAGGTTTCTCAGTACAGTCTCATCTGTGTCTGTGGGACTGAGTAGGGCATCTGGGGCTTGGCGCTAGTTATTGATTTATGATGGCTTGGTGATAGAACCTACAGCCTGCATTCCATTGACTGACTAAGGGGTGTGACACTTAGAAGATACTGCTTGTTTATATAGGGTTAAATGACCTAGAGACAGAACCCTGGCACAATGTAAATATTGCTGTCTGTTGCTTGATATCACAATGTACCTTTGTATAAGTCTATACATCTGTTGTTTGTCATGAACATTCAGCAGGATGTACTTTGCTATAAAATGCTGTGGCTCAGTTCTGCTCATTGAGCTCTCGACATCACACTTCAGTGTGGTATCGACCAATTAATCGATATTAAAGTATGATTGTTTGAAGAAATCTAAAAGTTTCTCTCCTTTGAATCAGAAATATTCTACGACAATATTTGGCGACAATAAGGGAATGACAATCTTAGTTTTGCTGGTAGTTCCCGGGGAAATCCAGGTTAACCGTGCATGGAGTTGCATTAGATGCAGCCGTGGAAGCCATACTCCACTAGACGGAGCCGATCGGATCCCCGCCTGGCTGGGAGGGTCAGCGGAATGGATACATCATTTCGAACAGAGACCGATAAATAGGGTGAGACTGACATTTCTTGAAAACAATTATTATATTTTTTTAGAGAACATTGAGTTCCAAGGGACATCCAAATCTGTGTGTATCGGATGAAGACTAGAATCTGTGTGAACTAGTTAAGATCATTTACCGTTAGCACCCAAACCTGTGTGAACTAGTTAAGATCATTTATTAACGTGAACATCCAAAGCTGTGTGTACCGGATGTATAACTAGAACCTGTAGGCGGATGACATCCAAAGCTGTGTGTACCAGATGTATACCTAGACTAGTTAAGGCCTAAAAGAGAAAGTCCTGTGTGGGCTATAGACCTGTGTGGACTCAAAAGCCCTAAAGAAATATTAGGGGAATGCATTACAATGATATAGTATAAGACAGTAAGGTGCACCTGTAATTGTTTTAAACAAACCCCATTTTAGAAATAAGAGATGCGGAGTCCTGAAGGTACTGCCGTTTTAAGGTTAAGAGGTCCTGATTTGAATTGTCATAATAAATAGGAAGTTGTGATCATATTATCCTAAAGTAAGAAATTATTCTACATGGTATTGCCGTGATTCATTGCAATACCATGGGTTAGTATTGTAAGATGTAAATGTATGAGTTGCGTTATTCCAGGAACTAACCCTGAGATAGAAATTCGAAAATATTCGTGCAGGTTATAAAAAATATTATAGAAAACAACTTTGATTAAATGTGTTTTGGGAACAGTGCTGTGTGAATTGTGATATGAGAGTTGTGGAAATGTGTTCATCTGAAGTTTGAGATATTGAAATGTGTATAATAAACTGAGTTAAATTTGGATAATACGTTTGGATATATAAAGTTATCTTGGGGTTCCGTCCATCACTGCCCATCATAGAATAGCCCGGGGTGTTATTGAGCGCGGGATGTTAATTTTATATGTATGGGAGGTAGCGGTAATTATATGCTTTTCTGAGAGGCTAGAGAGTCCTTGAAGACCGGACGGGTTCTTAGGTTCCCCTGGGAGTATGTTGGCAGAGCTGCTTTGAGGCGATGGAGAGTCGTAGGAAATGCACACCGAGTGGTTGATGTGAGTACCTAAGATTTCTATCGTTATATATGGATTCTGTGAAGATAAGAAAAAATACAAATTGAATGTGAATATATTTGATTACTGGAGATTTGATGAAGTAATAATGGAAATAATAATAATATACAAACGTGCACACCCAAACGTAAATGTACGTGAAAAACGTATTCTGGGTTGGTCCCTTTATGGATCATTTGGATTTCCACATTTAAATTTAAATACATTTAAATAAAACAGCCCACACGGCCTGAAAATGTTAGTTTTTTTCCCGCTGTAAGAGTTAGGGAGAATTAACAAGTAATGTAGATGTAACTTGTAACAACGTAAAAAAAAAACAATTAGGGGTTCTAACAAATGAATAGTCATTGCGAAGAAAATGTGATGTAATAAAGGAATTTCATTACGTCTCAAGGGAAAATATAATCTGCTTTTATTGACCTCAACAGATCTGTTTCCAAATCAATGAATGTCGATTCAACTCGTTGACTACTAAATCCACATTGGGCATGTGAAATATTTGCAAAGAAACACTTGGACGAACTTTAAGGCTAATTTCTGGTAATTGTGTCTGTGTTATGTGCCAGATGTTAAGACTACAAACCATTATAATTGGGTTATTTGCGGGATTACTTGTCATTTCAATAGCATTGGGTCTATGTTACTGACTAAAATCTGGGTTTCTAAATGTAATTCAACTATTGCCATGATTTTCTTAGCTAGATACAGAAGCCAGTGTTTGTTTTTGATGTAAACTGAACGTTTTAGCAGCTTGCTTGGTTCAAATTGAAAGGCACATTTATTCAACATGAATAGCGAGGCGATTTTGAGGTAAGATGTTTTTTGTGTGCCTGATAGAATAGGCTACTGAGAATGTTGTAATTTCAATCACTGATTTAAATATGAATAATATGGATATGAACTGAATACTGTATATGCTTGTCAACAATGGCAAGTGTTTGTTTTATGAACTGTAGACTAATCAAAAGGGCCTGTTACCTACATCTAATGCATTCTAATAGCAGCTTATCGGCAATTGCGATAGAGCTATGACCATGATCATAATCAATAACATGAGTGTTAAATATTGCATGATAAAACAAGGCTACAACTGCGATGGATTGAAGTTGTGGGCAGAAAGAGGCTCTAGTATTGGGGCTAATGATACAGGTCGACAGGCAGGCTCAGTCAGGGTCAGGGGCAAGCAGAGTGGTCAGGCAGGCGGGCTCAGAGTCAGGACAGGAAAGGGTCAAAACCAGGAGGGCGAGAAAAAGAGAGACTGGGAAAGCAGGAGCTGAGACAAAAAACACTGGTTGACTTGACAAACAAGATGAACTGACAACAGACAAACAGAGAACATAGGTATAAATACAGGGGATAACGGGGAAGATGGGCGACACCTGGAGGGGGGTTGGAGACAATCAAAGACATTCTGAATATTTGTTAGTGATGTTAATACCGTATTTGATTTATTGTGTTGCATTTGTTTATTTGGTTTTAGTGGGTTTTTCACAGGTTAGAAAGGTTGCACCTTAAAGGGCACACAAATAAAAAATTCTGAAGTTTCTATTGTCCGAGTTTTGGTTGAACACGTAAATTATTTTTGATGAGGAATGTACTGAAAAAACCCAATGTTAACCTGGTACACGGACTGTATATGTTTGACTGTAACGTACGTTGTTTGAAGGAGACCAAGGCGCAGCGTAATTTGATACTGTTTTCCTTGGTATTTGGGGTCGGCTACGGCCAAACAGTAGCCTGTGTTGAGTAATGAACCGGGAATTCGTAAACGCAATCCTCTGTCTGGACATTTGTTAATTTATTATCTAGCCAGGTCCTTACATTGGTGTCAGAAGTAAAAACTTAGATAAAAGTTAGCCAACTAGCTAGCTGACTACCGTGGCTAGCGAACGTTACATGGAGAAGGGGGGTTGAAAATGCTATGAGGGAATCCGAAAGTGAAGGAGGAGGCAGGGGATGAATATGGCCAAATTCAGCACACACAACATTCTATAATAGAATTGTGTATTTATGTCATACTAAAAGCTTATTTAAAAACTGTTTTTTGATGTGTATCTTTTTTGACACTCAAAGACCCAAAAGGACTTCAATGTGCCTCACCCAAATAATTTGGTCTATTTTAACCTCCTAATTTTCCCTACTGTTCCAACTTGTGGTGCGCATGTAGCCTATAACCCGTTTTAGAGAAATGTAATTATTGAATATTGTAATAGCTTTCATTGTCTGCTTATATGCCCCCTTTATTTATCCTATGGTTCTGACTTGGTGTACAGGGAATGCACTGTAAGAACGGCCCATGTTCTGAATTCTGTCACTATACTTTTCAAAAGTGCTGAACAAATAGTTATATTGAGTACGTCCATCGTCGCTAGCTCATTAATGTCTTAATCGAAATTACGGATTGCCTTTTGTCCGCTTGTTGTCCCCTTATGCCATGTACATCTCAATTGTCAGTAGAAACCACATTTGTTTCACCCGGTTAGCCATATCAGCTATGTATTTTTAAAAGGCAGTAAATGAGGCTGAATGAACCAGACAAGGCTCTGCTGATAGCCAGGAGTAGCAGTGGTAAGGTGTTGGGACTAATGTTGGAACTAACAGTTTGTGGGCACCGTTTGTCACCATTATAGTGCAGTTAATGTATTGTTTAGTGTTGTGTTATGTAGTGTAATGGCTTTTCGGGACCAGTTCATACAGGCGCTCTGTCCTACGAAACTGCACAAACAGACCCAGCTGACTCTTCCTGAGTCATTGCTGAAAGCCTTGGAGATTTCTTTGGAGAGGGAGCTCGTGTGGGCTGGGGCTTCAGCTGGGGTTTCGGTGGGGGTGCATGGAGACACACCCACTGTGCGGGCTGTGGTGCAGAGCAGCCCAGAGCCGGAAAGCCTGCATGGGTGGCTGAAATGACTGAACTCATTCGTACTCCAGATATAACGGACTGACCCTAGCCGACACAAACTATTGCAGCATAATTACTGGAGGCTGAGATAGGAGGGGTTGAGAGACACTGTGGCCCCATCCGATGATACCCCCGGACAGAGCTAACCAGGCAGGATATAACCTCACCCACTTTGCCAAAGCACAGTCCCCACACCACTAGAGGGATATCTTCAACGACCAACGTACTACCCTGTACAGCAACCAAAGATGTAAAATACTAAATAATGGTTACTTCTCTGAAAGTATTGAGCTTTAAAGAGGAGGTTGTCTGTTGTCTCCATATCTATTTATTATGGCTATTGAAATGCTAGCTATTAAAATTAGATCCAACAATAACATAACAATAACGTCTTCCATTTCCTAATAATTGCTCCCACAGTTGATTTCTTCAAACCAAGCTGCTTACCTATTGCAGATTCAGTCTTCCCAGCCTGGTGCAGGTGTACAATTTTGTTTCTGGTGTCCTTTGACAGCTCTTTGGTCTTGGCCATAGTGGAGTTTGGAGTGTGACTATTTGAGGTTGTGGACATTTTATAGTGATAACAAGTTCAAACAGGCGCCATTAATACAGGTAACGAGTGGAGGACAGAGGAGCCTCTTATTAAAGAAGTTACAGGTCTGTGAGAGCCAGAAATCTTGCTGGTTTGTAGGTGTCCAAATACTTATTTTCCACCATAATTTGCAAATACATTCATTAAAAATCCTACAATGTGATTCTCTGGATTTTTTTTCTCATTTTGTCTGTCATAGTTGAAGTGTACCTATGATGAAAATTACAGGCCTCTCTCATCTTTTTAAGTGGGAGAACTTGCACAATTGGTGGCTGACTAAATACTTTTTTGCCCCACTGTACATATGAGATGAGTAATGTAGGCTATGTAAACATTATATTAAGTGGCATTGTTTAATTAAAGTGGCTAGTGATACATTTTTTACATACATTTTTCCAATATTAAAGTGGCTGGAGTTGAGTCAGTATGTTGGCAGCAGCCACTCAATGTTAGTGGTGGCTGTTTAACAGTCTGATGGCCTTGAGATAGAAGCTGTTTTTCAGCCTCTCTGTCCCAACTTTGATGCACCTGTACTGACCTCACCTTCTGGATGGTAGCGGTGTGAACAGGCAGTGATTCAGATGGTTGTTGTCCTTGATGATCTTTTTGGTCTTCCTGTGACATCGGATGCTGTTAGTGTCATGGAGGGCAGGTAGTTTGCCCCCGGTGATGCGTTGTGCAGACTGCACCACCCTTTGGAGAGCCTTGCGGTTGAGGGCGGTGCAGTTGCCATGCCAGGCTGTGATACAGCCCGACAGGATGCTCTCGATTGTGCATCTGTAAGAGTTTGTCAAGGTTTTGGGTGAAAAGCCTAATTTCTTTAGCCTCCTGAGGTTGAAGAGACGCTGTTGCACCTTCTTCACAACACTGTCTGTGTGGGTGGAACATTTCAGTTTGTCTGTGATGTGAACGCCAAGGAACTATTTCGACCTTCTCCACTGCTGTCCTTTCGATGTGAATAGGGGGGTGCTCCCTCTGCTGTTTCCTAAAGTCCACAATCATCTCCTGTGTTTTGTTGATGATGAGTGAGAGGTTATTTTCCCTACACCACACTCCGAGTGCCCTCACCTCCTCCCTGTAGACTGTCTCGTTGTTGTTGGTAATCAAGCCCACTACTGTTGTGTCGTCTGCAAACTTGATGATTGAGTTGGAGGCGTGCATGGCCACGCAGTCGTTGGTAAACAGGGAGTACAGGAGGGGGCTGTGGACCTGTTGGGGCGAAATGCAAACTGTAGTGGGTCTAGCGTAGCCGGTAAGGTAGAGGTGATATGACCCTTGACTAGTCTCTCAAAGCTCACAGAAGAGACTGCTATGAGGCAGTCTCTTATCTTCGTCTTCTTGGGTACAGGAACAATGGTGGCCATCTTGAAGCATGTGGGGACAGCAGACTGAGATAGGGAGTGATTGAATATGTCCGTAAACACACCAAGTCCACAAGTTGTGACTGGAAAGGACGTATCTACACACACACCTCTACACAATCACTCAATGCATGTGTATGAAAGAGAGTGAAGAGCTCTGAGAAAAAAGGACCCTTGTATCCTGGGGTTGGACTTTCTTAGGAGCACAGACTGCCAGTTAGACCTAAATGGGGGCACACTGAAGCCGGCAGTCACCATGCCCCCCCCCCCCTCCCTACATCTGTGTGGGACTTTTTCCCAAGCCCCTTTGTCACCTACGGCTGTGTGTTACATTCCCCCAGCTACCTCCATAACACATCCCTCCGCTAGCCCAGGGAGAGGACACTGTCTGCAGTGAGGGAAATAAGGGGGAGGAACTGTGTTGGTCTTGACCCCGAGCAGCAGAAAAACAGGGGGGGGGAATGCGCTGGAGAGGCTGGCTGCCGCAGGCCTGAAGCTCTACCCACAAGAAGTGCCATTTCACTGGCCATTATGTGGGGAGGAGGGTATCAGCACCATAGAGGACAAAGTGGGAGCTATCCGAGACGGGCCCACCCCCACCATCCAGCAACAGCAACAGCAACAGCTGAAGAGTTTCCTGGGCCTGGCCTCGTACTACAGGAGGTTTGTACGGGGCTTCTCAAGCGTCGCTGCTCCCCTGAGGGACAAGGCCTTCACTTGGACAGTGGAGTGCAAGGAGACCTTCAACACCCTCAAACGTGCACTGATCGAGGCCCCCGTGCTCACCCCCCCTGACCTCACCTTTATCCTGGACACAGACGCAAGCAATGTGGGCATGGGTGGGGTGCTTGCCCAAGTGGGGCCAGAGGGGGAGAGAGTGGTGGCGAACTATAGCAAAACATTTGACAAACATGAGCGCCGCTACTGTGTCACCCGGCAGGAGCTCTTGGCTGTTGTGGCTTCCATCAAACACTTCAAGTACTACCTGGGTGGCCTGCCCTTTACTGTAAGAACTGACCACTCTGCTCTCCAGTGGCTCATGTCTTTGAAAGAGCCAGACGGGCAGGTTGCACACTGGTTTGAGGACTTCACAGTCCTCCACAGTCTGCACAGTGGTGCACAGCCGTACGACTTCACAGTGGTGCACAGGGCAGGGGCACGCCACTCCAACGCCATGACCCGTCGGCCCTGTACTGCAGACAGGTGCCACCACTGTGAGCGGAGAGAGGCCATGAGAGAGAGCTGTGTGCCGAGGAGGGGGTCTGGGCCACAGTGTGTCAGTCGAGTGGGCCTGTCTGCTATCAGCGGCAGACTGTCGACGTGGCTGAATCAGGGCAGCAGCAGGGACGGGACACAGACTTACAGCCAGTGCTACAGTGGGTAGAGGCGCAGCTGAGACCACCGTGGGAAGAGGTGGCAGCGCCGTGGCAGCTCTCTCACTCGCAACCAAAGGGTTGTGGTCAAGTTTGAGAGACTGCGGCTGGCTTATGGCGTGCTACAGCGGGCATGGAAGGAACCAGCTACGGGAGAGGTGAGGTGGCTGGTGGTGGTACCTAAAGCTCTGCGGGAGGCTGGGCTCCAGGGCACTCATGGGGGGGTGGGAACTGGACACTTTAGGGTCACAAAACCCTCCGCCAGGGCTTTTACTGGGGCAGCACAAGAGGGATGTGTCCAGGCCGTTCTCATGCTCAGTTCCCAGTTAGGGCTCCCATGGAGAGGGTGGGAGTGTATGTGGTTGGGCCATTCCCCACCACACCACTTTGACTCCAGCATGTTTTCCACCATGTGTGAGAGGCTGGGTATGCACAAGACCCGCACTACTTCTCTCCATCCTCAAAGTGATGGCCTTGTGGAGCGATTCGGGGCATCCTTGTGGTTGGAGGTGGGGGGTGGGGGGGAGCACTGCAAGTTTAAGACCATGCTTAGCCATTGTTCTCTCTCTTTACGTCTGGTCTTAACAAGAGATGGGTCACCGTTGTTTGATACTGTTTTCCTTGGTTTATTTGGGGTGGGCTACGGCCAAACACAATCTTCTGTACGGACATTTGTTAATTTATGATCTAGCCAGGTCATTACAATTTAAATCTGTCTGGAATAAATCCATTCAGTAGTATCCAGACATGCATTAGGCTATTTATTGATCATTTGATAATTTTGGTGATAATTGAATAGGACTAAGTAAGTAAATTATGTGCATTTCCGTTGTTTACCTTTGAACAATGTGTATGAATCTGAAGGACCATAACAACGCTCTCTGACGGGTTGCCCAGTAATGTGCACTTGAGATCCACTCTATAGCGCCATTGAAATTTAAAGGCAATGTTCCTGTTGTCGCGTAGACCACATTCACAGTAAATGCTGCATGTCGGCTCAATTGGAAATTACCTTAAATTTCAAAAGCGCAATAACACGGATCTTTAGCAGTACGGACTGAATCTAGCCCTTTCCTATTGGTTGTCACTCTTTGTTGCTGCTGGAAAATCATGCTGAAGAGGAAATGTACAAACAAATAATGGTTGTTGCTAAGGCACAGTTAATAATGCGCAGATCCTACTGCCTGCATTAGAGAAATATACTTGGTGGTGGCCAGGATTTTGACCCTTCAGAGCAAGAATGTTTCAGAATTAAAGGGAGGTGGTGTGTTAATTGGTAATTATGCTTTTATTAAACATGAACAAAAATAACACCACAGCTTGATTATAGTCAACCACACACAAACAAAATTCAACCATATGTACTCACAAATTCAACTTTCTTTCACTCACACACAGATACACACATACATTTGGGATTTCAAATACAAATGCATTACAAATGGTCAATGTGGACAATAAAATGTAAAATATGAAAGTGCATTGAGCAATAAGGACGATAACTACTCAAAATAATACGTACAGTATGCTCATGTCACATTTGCTTCATAAGGTAAGGTTTATTTAAAGTCAGTGTTCAGTATTCCTATATTTCAATGTGTTTTTCCATGTCGAAGTCTTTGGGGTCACACCATGGTCCAAGAGTAAAATATTTTAAATAGAATTATACCACACTGTTTTAAAATAATTAATTTGTATTTTAGTATATGTATTTATTAAGGATCCTCATTTTATAATTACGAAAAATAACAAACCACTCATTTCCAGCCTTGAGAACATTCAAAACAACAAGTCCATCTCGGAAATAGATGTAACAGCAATCAACCACATACGTAGCTATCTTTATCTAATCTCAGGCATTTGTTTGCGCAAACCAGTAGACAAATAATGAGATCACTTTGAACTGTGGTGTGGGAACAGTTTAACATGATTCACCCCACAGACACATACACATGGATTTTGTACTCTTCCTGGGGTCCAGCAACACTAAGGCAGTTATGTATAACTTAAAATATTACATTACATTACATTATATTTCAAAACACTTTTCACAACACATTAAGTGTGTTCCCTCAGGCCAATACTCTACTACCACATATCTACAATACAAAAATCCATGTGTGTGTAGAGTGCGTGGTGAATCATGTTAAACTGTGCGAGGTGCATCATGTTAAACTGTTCGAGGTGTAGATTACATCTAGCATTCCAGTGTTTGAACGTATAAACAACGCATGGAAATGCATGGACATCCCCCTCCCCACGAGTGAGGTTTCCATAGTTTAAAGCGCGTGTTATTAGATAAAATGAGGGTCAACCTAATACTGGGCAACATACTGTAAATGTGTACATTACAGGAACTGATTATGAAAGCTGTAAAATAATATGGTGTAGATTTACTACGAATGGCAGCTCAAAACGGTCTCTAAAAAGACATTAAACTGTAAAACTCCTTATTAAATCAATCCTTATGGTTCCATTGCAGTGAAAATGCTTGAATTAATGTGACTCAAACATTGCCCTTTTATGTCCCCACAAAGAAGAGAAATTTACGTAGATATGGTTCTTGCACTCTCGCAAACACAGCGCTTTTGTCCTTAATGCTTTTTCTGTGGTTGTGGTTTAACCGTCAGTCAAAGGTCCTCGGGTTCTTGAAGGTTCCTTCAGTATAAGGCTAGTTCAGTGCAGCATGACGACATGTACAGAACAGGGAAGGAACTACATTGACTTCAGAAAGTATTCATACCCCGTGACTTATTCCACATTGTGTTGTGTTACAGCCTGATTAAAAAAAAAAAATCTCACCAATCTATAAACAATACCCCATAATAAGTGAAAACAGGTTTTTTGATATTTGTGCACATTTCTTAAACATAAAAAACAGATACCTTATATACATACGTTTTCAGCCCTTTGGCTATGACACTCGAAATTGAGCTCAGGTGCATCCTGTTTCCATTGATCATCCTTGAGATGTTTCTACAACTTGATTGGAGTCCACCTGTGGTACATTCAATTGATTGGACATGATTTGGAAAGTCACACACCTGTCTATATAAGGTCTGACAGTTGACAAGGCATGTCAGAGCAAAAACAAGCCAGGATTGTGTCGAGGCACAGATCTGGGGAAGGGTAACAAAAAAAATTCTACAGCATCGAAGGTCCCCAAGAACACAGTGACCACCATAATTCTTAAATGGAAGATGTTTGGAACCACCAAGACTCTTCCTAGAGCTGCCCGTCTGGCCAAACTGAGCAATCGGGGGAGAAGGGCCTTGGTCAGGGAGGTGACCAAGAACCTGATGGTCACTCTGACAGAGCTCTAGAGTTCCTCTGTGGAGATGGGAGAACCTTCCAGAAGGACAACCATCTCTTCAGCACTCCACCAATCAGGCCTTTATGGTAGAGTGGCCAGACGGAAGCCACTCCTCAGTAAAAGGTATACGACAGCCCACTTGGAGTATGCCAAAAGGCACCTAAAGATTATCAGACCATGATAAACAAGATTCTCTGGTCTGATGAAACCTAGATTGAAATCTTTAGCCTAAATGCCAAGCGTCACATCTGGAAGATATCCCTACAGTGAAACATGGTGGTGGCAGCATCATGCTGTGGGGATGTTTTTCAGTGGCAGGGACTCATACTAGGACAAAAGTTCACCTTCCAACAGGACAAGGACACTAAGCACGCAGCCAAGACAATGCAAGAGGGGCTTTGGGACAAGTCTCTGAATGTCCTTGACTTGCTCCTCAGTAAAAGGTACATGACGGCCCACTTGGAATTTGTCAAAAGGCACCTAAAGACTCCTAGACCATGAGAAACAAGATTCTATTTGGCCTGAATGCCAATAGTCACATCTGGAGGAAACCTGACACCATCCCTACCGGGAAGCATGCTGTGGGGATGTTTTTCAGTGGCAGGGACTGGGAGGGTAGTCAGGATCAAGGTAAAGATGAACAAAGCAAAGTTGATGAAAACATGCTCCAGAGCACTCAGGACCTCAGACTGGGGTGAACATGACCCTACGCACACAGCCAAGAAGATGCAGGAGTGGCTTTAGGACAAGTCTCTGAATGTCCTTAAGTGGTCCAGCCAGAGCCCGGACTTGATCCCGATCGACCATCTCTAGATAGACCATAAATAGCTGTGCAGCAACGATCCCCATCCAACAAGACAGAGCTTGAGAGGATCTGCAGAGAAGAATGGGAGAAACACCCCATTAAAGGTGTGCCAAGCTTGTTGCGTCATACCCGAGAATAATCAATGCTGTAATCGCTGCCAAAGGTGTTTCAACAAAATACTGAGTAAAGGGTCTGAATACTTACGTAAATGTAATATTTCAGTTTCATTTTTTATAAATTTGCTTTGTCATTATGGGGTATTGTGTGTAGATTGATGAGGGGGGGGGGAAATAATACATTTTTGAATAAGGCGGTAACAAAATGTGGAAAAAGTCAAGGGGTCTGAATACTTCCCGAAGGCACTGTAAGTATTCACACCGTTTTGCTATGAAAATCCAAATTGAGCTCAGGTGCATCCAGTGCATCCAATTTCTTTTGATCATCCTCGAGATGTCAATACAACTTGATTGAAGTCAACCTGTGGCCAATTCAGGATTTAGAAAGAAACACATCTGTCTATATAAGATCCCACAACTGTCTGTAGATCTCTGAGGCTGTAACACAACAAAATGTGGAATAAGTCAAGGGGTATGAATAGTTTCTGAAGGCAATGTACTTGATTCAAGTTTTTGTTGTGGTTTGAGGACTCCCGTTTGTGGTTTTGGTTGTTTGTGTTGCTCATAGGCACTAGTTGCAGAGAGCAGGGCACATATTTGACTCTCTCTGACCACCAGACCACTACACTCTAATGGCTTCATCCTGTACACACCACCCCTGCTCATTCTCATCTCCTGTGCAGCTTAATTTTGCCCTCTGTGTCAAGCTTTTGGATAACCTCCATCTCAAAATCAGCATGGTGGACTCCGGTTTTCCTAAACGCGCCGCCGTACTTGTTTTCCTCCCAGTAGTGATGCCAGTTCCCATGTTGATCGGCTCCATAGCCAAATACCGACACCTGTAGGCGTTAGCATTAGCATTACTAGTGTTATTAGCATTCTGTTTACTTTCAACCAGGCTTCTCATACCAAAGATACGGCTCTTGATATCAAAGGATACACACCTCATCGCAGATGTGCAGGGCAAATATTATGGCCAGCATGCCCGTGGATGGGTATCTGCCATGGCGCTCTGTCCACCGGTCGTGGGTGTACTTAAAGAATGCTGGATTTATCACAATTACCTGCAAACGAGAGGGTGATTAGCTGTAACGCAACACACAAAAAGCATTAATAATTAAATGTTTTCATCCAAAATGACAATAAAAAATTAAAAATAGCTTTTTATTTTGTTACATGTACAGTACATTCTACACAAATTTTACATAAATGGCATTTTGATTACATTTTTCACAGTAATTACATTGCAAAAATCAAGTTATTTGATATTTTGATATACATAACATTTCTGTAGATAGATAGTAATTTTACATTGTAAATCATGTTTTCAGAATTTTGTACAATCATTTAAATTGAATAACACTAAGTTTTGAATCAAGTGTTGTTTTGCGTATCAGTTCATAAACCATGTGCCATGGAATTGGCACATCACAAACTCTTTCCAACTATTTTGCAACCTGTATGGCGCCACAGTCAACATTTTGTCAAGTAAATGACAAGACTTACCTTATCCTTGTCAGCCTGTACTCGATCTTTCACCCTCATGTATGTCCTGAAGAAACATGAAAGGAAAACAACAATAAGATAGTTTTATTTATTTAACCAGGTGGGTCAGTTGAGAACAGTTCTCATTTACAATGCCAAACATTTGTCACGATTAAAACGGAACAGTAAAAATTGACACAACAAAGACAACTGTCACATACCTCATTTGCACATACTGTATATAGATTTTTCTACTGTATTATTGACGGTATGTTTGTTTATTCCATGTGTAACTCTGTGTTGTTGAACTGCTTTGCTTTATATTGGCCAGGTCGCAGTTGCAAATGAGAACTTGTTCTCAACTATCCTACCTGGTTAAATAAAGGTGAAATAAAATGTAAATAATAAAAAACATTAAAAAACAGACTAGGGCCTAGATTCAATCAGATCAAGTGTTAATCGGCGATAGCCTACATACTGTAGTGGAGGTGTGACTATGTTGGAGCTGTCAAATCTGTGAGCAGCTGGTCTTGATCATTGTCACAAAGCCACATCCATCCCACTCACGTTAGAAGTCCAGAACGAGAAAGTGTAGACTATTTAGAAATAATGGCACTCAAAAAGAAAATCATTAAACTAAATAATGAGGATTTATATCAGCCTAGTCGAGGTGTAGATTACACCTCACATTCCAGTGATCGAACTTGTCAACAAGACTGCATGGGATTACTCTTAATGCAGCCAAAGGCAATGTCAGCTTTGTGGATATGACAGCTCAGACACCACTATGTGGATGTCGGCTTAAGTGGATCTGATTGAATAGAGCCCTAAGACAAGATCAAGGACAACAATTGTCAACAATTAACTACGCCATCTGTTTTAGTCAGTCAGACGAATACCATGCAGTAGTCAGTTGAGTGCACAAATGCAGCTACTGCAATTTGGGAAGTGACAGTAAAAAGCTTGTAATTGGTGTAGAGTAGACCTACGTTTTGATCTCTCCCGTCGACAAGGCGCTGGCTACCCACTGTAGATCGCGGAGTTTAAAGGGCAGCAGGACGAGGTGGACCCCAGGGCCGATGTCCACTGCACTCTCAGGGTACATGAAGTGGTGTGTCGTTCTGTTGCCCACGTCCGCCTCGAACCCTAATGTGGTGGCTTTATTCATTCTTGACAGCAAAGCGAGAACATTGCTTCAGTTCACAGGCATGTCATGTATGGTGTGCGAGATAACAATCAGACACTGTATTAGATTTATTAACATGGTAACCCTGCAGCTACTGCGCTGTAGTGTACTGTATTCATTCATTCCAGACAGTCAGTCAACCACCTGACTTAACCAATAGTTAACTAATTATGGTGTTGATTGAGCTCATGCGGTATGCCTCACTGGTTTCAGGAGATGAGGTAATTGGGTCAGGTGGTTTGTTGCGTGTCTGGAACTGAAGCCTGGTCACTGCAGTTCATCAGGCTCATTATTGCCTAATCCTGCCAATGTGAATAGCGGTGGGTTGTTTGGATCATGGCAGTGATGGGGTTGTGTAATGCCTGCTCTCGCTTTTTAGACTATGTTGGTGTTGTGTGTGATAAGCATGATTCTTTGGATTTTCTATTGTGGTTGTTTTGTCTGTTAATGGTGGTTTTGAATGTTTGATTGTGTTGTCTGCGTTGGGTCATGTTTTCTCTGGGCCATACCTTATGACACTGTTATGGGAGTCTATCAAGGAGCCATATTGAGAGCCCAGCAGGTTTCCTGAGTTCCCCACCACTGCACACTTCCTGCATTGAGCTTGTTTGGGTTGGACATCCCTGGCGGGGGGAGCGATGACCTGGAACATCTTCTGGATCACCTCGTATATCGTACGCTCATCGGTGGACCGCTGCAAAGCCTGACGGGAATGTTCAAAACTCCCTTTAGATGTGGAACAACAATATCTCACAGGAATAATGCCTGTGCTCTCCTTTGGCTACCAACAAACAAAAACAGGGCAATATACAAGGGTCCTTTTAATATTCAGTACTCAGGAAATCACCAGACTAAATAGATTATAATTTTGGCAGCTCCAGAGGGAGGCCTTGTGTTAAATGTGCCCCTTCATAACCAGCCAGCCTCTTTGTGGCCATCTTACTAACAATTTTGGCATGGCATTCTTAGCAGACCAACACTGTGTGTGTGTGTGTGTGTGTGTGTGTGTGTGTGTGTGTGTGTGTGTGTGTGTGTGTGTGTGTGTGTGTGTGTGTATGTGTGTGTGTGTGTGTGTGTGTGTGTGTGTGTGTGTGTGTGTGTGTGTGAAATTTAAAATTCAGCATTAGTGGAGACTGCATTCACGGTAAACGCTGCATATGTCGTCTCGATTGGAAGTTGCCGTTGAATTTCTAACGCTTCAGCGATAAAGATTAAATAGAGCCCTAAATAATTGGCGAGTATATCTGGGAATACACACATTACAGATCCATATACAGTGCCTAGTGAAAGTCTACACACCCCTTGCATGGTCTTTACATTTTGCTGCCTTAAAATTACATCTAAAAAGGGATTAAGTTTGATATTGTTTCCCAAAGATCTACACAACCTACTCCACATTATCAAATACTTGGTGGAAGCACTATTTTCAGCTATTACTACTGTGAATATTTTGAAATAATATCCGACCGACTTTGCACAACTCTTAGAGCAGAGAGTATATACTTTTTCAACATTTTGTTGTGTTCTAGCCTGAATTTAAAATGGATTAAATTGAGATTTTGTGTCGCTGGCTTACAGACAATACCCCATAATGTCAAAGTGTTGTTTTCGACATCTGTACAAATTAATAATACAAATGAAAAGCTAAAATGTATTGAGCCAATACATATTCAACCCCTTTATTTTGGCAAGCCTAAATAAGTTCAGGAGTAAACATTTGCTTAACAAGTCACAGACTAAGTAGCATGGACTCACTCTGTGTCCATTAATAGTGTTTAACATGATTTTTGATTGACTACCTCTCTGTACCCCACAATCGAGCAGTGAATTTCAAACAAAGACCAGGGAGGTTTTCCAATGCTTCGCAAAGAAGGGCACCTATTGGTAGATGGGTAAAGATAATAAAAAAAGCAGACATTGAATATCCCTTTGAGCATGGTGAAGTTAATAATTACACTTTGGATGGTGTATCAATACACCCAGTCACTACAAAGACACAGGCATCCCTCCTAACTCAGTTGCAAGAGGAAGGAAACCGCTCAGGGATTTCACCATGAGGCCAATGGTGACGTCAAAACTGTTAAGAGTTTAATGACTGTGATAGGAGAAAACTGAGGACGGATCAACACAAGACATAACTGAGTACCACTCTTCATATCTTCAAACATGGTGGTGGCTACATAATGTTATGGTTATGCTTGTCATCTGCAAGGAATAGGGAGTTTTTTTGGGGAAAAATTAACAGAATAAAGCTAAGCACAGGCAAAATCCTAGATGAAACCTGGTTCAGCTTACTTTCCAACAGACACTGGGAGATAAATTCACCTTTCGGTAGGACAATAACCCAAAACACAAGGTAAATTATACACTGGGGTTGCATAGTTACAATTTTGACATAAGTCAGATTGAAAATCTATGGAAAGGCTTGAGAATGGCTGTTTAGAGATGATCAACAATCAATGTCATGAATAATGTGCAAATATTGTACAATCTTGGTATGCAAAGCTCTTAGACTTACCCAGGAAGACTCACAGCTGTAATCACAGCCAAAGGTTATTCTAACATGTATTGACTCAAGGGTGTGAATATTTATGTAAATTACATAATTGCTAAAAGTTCTAAAAACATGTTTTCCCTATGATAACATTTTAAGGCAACAAAATGTCGACTATGCAAGGGGTTTGAAGACTTTCACTAGGCACTGTACCTTGAATTCTTTTCAAATGACTTATTATTGAATGATGTTGAACAGGATATATAGTAATACATCATACATCTTAATCATTACTAAGTAGAAATGTATTACATTGTACTGATGTACTTCTAATAATGTAAAGACATTATTTGGGAAAGTGTCAGAGATTACTTTCTGTAATTTTTGTTACAATATACAGAATTTTTGCTGTATGGTGCTACATCTTTAACAATAAGCTGACAGTAATTGGCCACATACATGGTCACAGTCTTTGGCCCCTCTCATCAATAGTAATGGTCTTACCAGCCACCACTTCAGGGCCAGGGGGTCCATGTTGTTGTCTCTGTCTGTGAGGAAGGGCTGCTGCTGGGGGTCATAGTGCTGAGCGAACCACGCAGAAACCTTCATGTCCGCAATGCAGGATGGGCACTCACATATCCTGTCAGGACTGAGCACCATGGCACTGGGTGTTGCCCATGTTCGGTTAACAGCGTGCCCTGGCACAGTCCTGGAGGTCTCCATCAAAGTCATAGACAGGATGTTGTTCTTCTGAATGGTGATCATGACAAAGAGAATCCCACCAAACAGAGAAAACAAGCACAACTTCCTCTTGAAAAGCATGACCGGACGTTGTGAGGTAGGGAGAGAGGTGTACAGTCAGTGCCCTGGGGAAAAGGCAGTCCAGTGATAGGTGTTGGCACCAGGAGTTTCAGTGGTGGAACCCAACTTAGGCAGTCCAGTGTTATTGTCTTGGCTTATATACTTAGTGATTCTGGATTCAAAGGTAAGAACCAAAAACATTCAGCAACTACTTTCTGATGTTCTATCTCCCTGCTGTCCCAGCCAAAGAGATGGCACACTTCTTAAAATCACAGGTAACACAAACATGCAGAAGAATTGGTTGATACCTGAGTTTATAAAGGAAAGAGGGTGTTAGCTGGAGTTTGACCCTGGCCTGATGTGTCCTAGTTGATCGAGGAGAATAAGTCCCATGAAACAATTCGACCCAAAAATGTTGTCTGGCGCTTACGAGGGAGACTGCCTTGCTCTGCTCAAGGCAATCGGCGAGGAAATGTAAAAGAGGAAGGGAAACATATAGCCTTCGGTTTCCAAATTCCCTACCCAAGCCTAAAGAAGGCCTCTCATTGGTAAAACCTCCATGTTTCTCTCCAGAGCTCCGGTCTGAATGCGCTGCACAGCTTCCTGCTTCTAGAAGACACAAACACACAGCATCAATGCAACGATTCAGAAAACAAAATCAACATCAACCATGCTGCTTACGTAACAAATAGGAGATGGGGAGAGAAATCAATGCTCCAAGAGCCACATACTGAACAGTCAACGGCAGCTTTTGATAAACTGCCCATCAATGTAGGGCTAAATACATACCGTATCTTGAAAACATCCATCAAAAATATAGTGTGTGCATGGCCATCTGGTATTTACAGTATTTGCACTGAATATATGCGCTCACTACTAACTCCACTTCTTATCAGCACGATCGATAACAAAGCTTGCACAAATGTAACAGAGTCACCCTATTGGCTGTGAAACTTCTGTTGTTAGCACCCCTCTTCCTGTGTGTGCAGAAAGAGGAAATTCAGCAGAACTGTTAACGTGCAGCCTTTTTTCTTCACCTTGAGTTCTCAGAGCACAACACTACCATCGAAGGAGTGGAAAGCCAAAACAACTGTTGCCTCTCGCTGAGGCACACAACTGAGCCTGAGCGTCCACTCTGCAATACACAAGTTTATAAATAAAGTCACACGCTGGCCCTGCATTAATGCATCTCCTATAGATGCAATACCCCCCCCCCCCCCCCCTTTGGGGCCAGACTCTGACACCAGGGGTGCAGAATCATTTGCATTGAACTCACTTGCATTGAATAAGCCAGCCTGCTGACTTCCCTCACTGGGATCCTGCTGCCTCTTTATATTAGCAACAGAGACTCCCCACCTGGCTGCCAAACTAAAGACACAGTGGTTATAGGATCCGAGAGAGGAGGGGTTGGAGGGAGAATTCCCAGGGATCAGCTGATCGTCAGCTGATGCAGTGGAAGAGTTCTGTTAGATGAGATGAGATCATATCGGTGTATCCCTGCCTGCATGTCTGTCTGCCTGTCTGTAGCTACAGTGCCTTCAGAAAGTATTCAAAACTTTGTTGTGTTACAGCCTGAATTCAAAATGGTTTAATTTTTCTACACACAATACCCAATATAATGGGTCAATACTTTGCAGAAGCACTTTTGGCAGTGATTACAGCACTGAGTCTTTTCTAGGTAAATCTGTAAGAGCTTTCCACTCCTGGACTGTGCAAAACATTAGCCCATTGGTCTATGCAAAATTCTTAAAGCTCATTTTCAGGTCATGCCATAGATTTTAAAGTAGATTTAAAGTGCTGTGGAAAAGTATTTGCCCCCTTCCTGATTGTATCTATTTTTGGGCATATTTTTTATACTGAATGTTGTCAAATCTTCAAACAAAACCTAATATTAAATATAGGGAACCTGAGTTAACAAATAACAAAAAAATATATATAATTATTTTATTTATTGAATTAACAAAGATACGCAACACTCAATTCCCATGTGTGAAAAAGTAATTGCTCCCTTACACTTAATAAGTGGTTGTCCCACCTTTAGCTGCAACCAAATACTTCCACATCCCTGGGTCGCTACTCATTTCAGTTCGCTGCAGCTAGCGACTGAATCAAGCTGCAACAAACACTCAAACTGCACAGTTTTATCACAATCTCTTCATTCAAAGACTCAATCATGGACACTCTTACTGACAGTTGTGGCTGCTTTGTGTGATGTATTGTTGTCTCTACCTTCTTGCCCTTTGTGCTGTTGTCTGTGCCCAATAATTTTTGTTTCATCTTTTGTGCTGCTACCATGTTGTGTTGCTACTATGTTGTTGTTATGTTGAGTTGCTACCATGCTGTGTTGTCGTGTGTTGCTGCCTTGCTATGTTGTTGTCTTAGGTCTCTCTTTATGTAGTGTTGTGTTGTCTCTCTTGCTGTGATGTGTGTTTTGTCCTATATTTATATGTATTTATAAGGCCCCCGTCCCCGCAGGAGGCCTTCTGCCTTTTGGTAGGCCGTCATTGTAAATGAGAATTTGTTCTTAAGTGACTTGCCTAGTTAAATAAAGGTTCAATAAAATAAAATAAACAAAGTTGTTGGTCAGTCTCTCACATCGCTCTGGAGGAATTTTGGCCCACTCTTGCATGCAGAACTGCTTTAACTCAGTGACATTTGTGGGTTTTCAAGCATGTTTTCACCGCTTGTTTCAAGTCCTGTCACAACATTATTGTTGTCTATCAACAATGACAAGCCACCGGGTCTGACAATCTGGATTGAAAATTACTGAGGATAATAGTGGACGATATTGCTGCTCCTATTTGCCACATCTTCAATTTAAGCCTACTAGAAAGTGTGTGCCCTCAGGCCTGGAGGGAAGCTAAAGTCATTCTGCTACCCAAGAATAGAAAAGCCCCCTTTACTGGCTCAAATAGCCGACCAATCAGCCTGTTACCATCCCTTAGCAAACTTCTGGAAAAAATTGTGTTTGACAAGATACAATGCTATTTCCAGTAAACAAATTGACAACAGACTTTCAACACGCATATAGAAAAGGACACTCAACAAGCACAGCACTTACACAAATGACTGAAGATTGCCTGAGAGAAATGTATGATAAAATGATTGTGGGGGCTTGTTAGACTTCAACCCAGCTTTTGACATTATCGATCATAGTCTGCTGCTGGAATAACTGATGTGTTATGGCTTTACACTGCCTGCTATAATGTGGTTAAAGAGTTATATGTCTAACAGAACATAGAGGGTGTTCTTTAATGGAAGCCTCTCAAACATAATCCAGGTAGAAGCAGGAATTCCCCAGGGTAGCTGTTTAAGCCCCTTGCCATGACTACTACTTTTCCACATTAGGTAACTGATGCGAGCAGTAGAATCAGATTTAAAAATCAGGTAAAAATACACCTTATGGAACAGCAGGGACTGTGAAGTAACACAAACATAGACACATGTATACACACACATGATAACATGTGCACTATACACACAAGTACACAAGGAGGGCACACACTTAGTGTGTTTTGTGAATTCTGTAATGAATTGTATTGTAATGGTTTTAAAATTGTATAACTGCCTTAATTCTGCTAGACATCTCAAGTGGGATTAGGTCTGGACATTGACTAAGCCATTCCAAAACTTAAAAAGTGTTGCATTTTAACCATTTATATGTAGACTTGATTATGTGTTTTAGATCATTGTCTTGCTGCATTACCCATCTGCGCTTCAGCTCACAGATGGATGGCCTGACATTCTCCTGTAGAATTCTCTGATACAGATCAGAATTCATGGTTACTTCTATTAAGGATTAGCCCCTTTTTTAAAATGTTAAAAGATTGTGCACTCTCCTCAAACAATAGCATGGTATTCTTTCACTGTAATAGCTACTTCAAATGGCACCGGAAGAAATGGCAGCAGTTTTATGGGTTCCCAACCAATTGTGCTATGTGGGTTTTTTTCACGTTATTTGTAACTTATTTTGTACATAATGTTTCTGCAACCGTATCTTACGGCAAAAAAATAGCTTCTGGATATCAGGACAGCGATCACTCACCTCGGATTATTCAACAAGCAGGAAGCACAGGACATTCTCCAAACACCCGACAGGGCCAACATCCCCATTATTTGCAAGATTAGGAGACGCAGGTATAGAGAACACAGAGCGGGATGCCTCGTGAGGACCCGCAGGAGGCGAGTGGGAAATCTGTTACAGTCAAAATTACTCGCCATTGTGCAAACATTGGATAATAAATTAGACGAGGTTGTAAACAACAGCTGGTGCACTAAATCTAAGGAAGTCACTAGATTTTGCTCACCTGAAGTAGAATATATTGTGATAAATTGCAGGCACTACTACTACTGCACACTACATGCCTAGAGAATTTTCAGCTATACTTTTCGTGGCTGTTTATTTACCACCACAGACAGATACTGGCACTAAGACCGCACTCAGTCAGCTGTATAAGGAAATGAGCAAACAGAAAACCACTCACCCAGAGGTGGCGCTCCTAGTGGCCGGAGACTTTAATGCAGGGAAACTTAAATCAGTTCTACCAAATTTCTATCAACAGGTCAAATATGCAACCAGAGGGAAAACAATTCTAGATAGCCTGTACTCCACACACAGAGACACGTAAAAAGCTCTCCCTCACCCTCCATTTGGTCAATCCGACCAAAACTCCATCCTCCTGATTCCTGCTTACAAGCAAAAATTAAAGCAGGAAGCACCAGCAACTCGGTCTATACAAAAGTGGTCAGATGAAGCAGATGCTAAACTACAGGACTGTTTCGCTATCACAGACTGGAACAGAGGCAAGCAACACTGAGGCATGCATGAGAGCATCAGCTGTTCCAGACGACTGTGTGATCACGCTCTCCGTAGCCGACGTGAGTAAGACCTTTAAACAGGTACACAAGTCTGCGGGGCCAGACAGATTACTAGGACGTATGCTCCGGGCATGTGCTGACCAACTGGCAGGTGTCTTCACTGACATTTGCAACATGTCCCTGATTGAGTCTGTAATACCAACATGTTTCAAGCAGACCACCATAGTCCCTGTGCCCAAGAACACGACGGCAACCTGCCTAAAAGACTACAGGCCTGTAGCACTCACATCCGTAGCCATGAAGTGCTTTGAAAGGCTGGTAATGGCTCCCATCAACACCATTATCCCAGAAAACCTAGACCCACTTCAATTTGCATACCGCACCAACAGATCCACAGATGATGCAATCTCTATTAGAGGTCGACCGATTAATCGGAATGGCCGATTAATTAGGGCCGATTTCAAGTTTTCATAACAATCGGAAATCTGTATTTTTAGACACCGATTTGACAAAAAAAAATGTTACACCTTTATTTCATCTTTATTTAACTAGGCAAGTCAGTTAAGAAAACATTCTTGGGCCTCCTGGGTGGCGCAGTGGTTAAGGGCGCTGTATTGCAGCGCCAGCGCCAGAGACTCTGGGTTCGCGCCCAGGCTCTGTCGTAACCGGCCAGGAGGTCTGTTGGGCGACGCACAATTGGCCTAGCGTCGTCCGGGTAATGGAGGGTTTGGCTGGAAGGGATATCCTTGTCTCATCACGCACCTACGACTCCTGTGGCAGGCCGGGCAGACTGCCGGGCGCAGTGCACGCTAACCAAGATCGCCAGGTGCACAGTGTTTCCTCCGACACATTGGTGCGGGCTGGCTTCCAGGTTGGATGCGCGCTGTGTTAAGAAGCAGTGCGGTTGGGTTGCGTATTGGAGGACGCATGACTTTCAACCTTCGTCTCTCCCGAGCCCGTACGGGAGTTTTAGCGATGAGGCAAGAGGCAAGCTAATAACAATTGGATACCACCAAAAAGGGGTAATAAAAAATAACACATTCTTATTTTCAATGACGCTGGGTTAACTGGCAATAGTCAAAGGTTAATGAAATACAAATGGTATAGAGAGAAATAGTCCTATCCTATAATAACTACAACCTAAAACTTCTTACCTGGGAATATTGAAGAATCATGTTCAAAGGAACCACCAGCTTTCATATGTTCTCATGTTCTGAGCAAGGAACTTAAACGTTAGCTTTCTTACATGGCACATATTGCACTTTTACTTTCTTCTCCAACACTTTGTTATTGCATTATTTAAACCAAATTGAACATGTTTCAGTATTTATTTAGGCTAAATTTAGGCTAAATAAGTGTTCTTTCAGTATTGTTGTAATTGTCATTATTACAAATAAATAAATACATTTTTTTTTAAATCACCCGATTATTCGGTATCGGCTTTTTTTGGTCCTCCAAGAAATCGGTATCGGGGTTGAAAAATCATAATCGGTCGACCTCTAATCTCTATTGCACTCCACACTGCCCTTTCCCACCTGGACAAAAGGAACAAAAGGAACACCTATGTGAGAATGCTATTCATTGACTACAGCTCAGAGTTCAACACCATAGCACCATAGCGCCCTCAAAGCTCATCACTGAGCTAAGGATCCTGGGACTAAACACCTCCCTCTACAACTGGATCCTGGAATTCCTGACGGGCCGCACCCAGGTGGTGAGGGTAGGTAGCAACACATCTGCCACGCTGATCCTCAACACTGGAGTCCCCCAGGGGTGCGTGCTCAGTCCCCTCCTGTACTCCCTGTTCACCCACGACTGCATGGCCAGGCACGACTCCAACACCATCATTAAGTTTGCAGACGACACAACAGTGGTAGGCCTGATCACCGACAACGATGAGACAGCCTATAGGGAGGAGGTCAGAGACCTGGCCGGGTGGTGCCAGAATAACAACCTATCCCTCAAGTTAACCAAGACTAAGGAGATGATTGTGGACACCAGGAAAAGGAGGACTGAGCACGCCCTCATTCCCATCGACGGGTCTGTAGTGGAGCAGGTTGAGAGCTTCAAGTTACTTGGTGTCCACATCACCAACAAACTAGAATGGTCCAAACACACCAAGACGGTCATGAAGAGGGCACGACAAAGCCTGTTCCCCATCAGGAGACTGAAAAGATTTGGCATGGGTCCTGAGATCCTCAAAAGGTTCTACAGCTGCAACATCGAGAGTGGTTGCATCCCTGCCTGGTATGGCAATTGCTCGGCCTCCAACCTCAAGGCACCACAGAGGGTAGTGCGTATGGCCCAGTACATCACTGGGGCTAAGCTGCCTGCAATCCAGGACCTCTACACCAGGCGGTGTCAGAGAAAGGCCCTAAAAATTGTCAAAGACCCCAGCCACCCCAGTCATAGACTGTTCTCTCTAGTACCGGATTGCAATCGCTACTCGAGTGTTAAGTCTAGGACAAAAAGGCTTCTCAACAGTTTTTACCCCCAAGCCATAAGACTCCTGAACAGGTAATCAAATGGCTACCCGGACTATTTGCATTGTGGGCCCCCCCAACCCCTTTTTTACGCTGCTGATACTCTCTGTTTATCATTTATGCATAGTCACTGTAACTATACATTCATGTACATACTACCTCAATTAGCCTGACTAACTGGTGTCTGTATGTAGCCTCACTACTTTTATAGCTTCGCCACTGTATGTAGCCTCGCTGCTGTTATATTTCACTATCTTTTTACTGTGGTTTTTATTTATTTTCTTACCTATTGTTCGCCTAATACATTTTTTGCACTATTGGTTCGAGCCTGTAAGTAAGTATTTCACTGTTGTATTCAGCGCACATGACAAATACAATTTGATTTGATTTTATTTGTATATTGGACAGTGCCGTTAGATTAAAATAATTTACGCGCTCTGCCAATATCAGATATGTCTATATCCTGGGATATTTTCTTGTTACTTACAACCTCATGCTAATGGAATTAGCCTTTGTTAGCTCAACCGTTCCATGGAAGGGACACCGATCCCGAATAAGTTTTAAGAGGCCTCAAGGCAATTCGTCCAGGTCCTGAGGTACCAAATCATCCCCAAACCCTCACACTACCACCTCCATGTTTGAGCTTGGGTATAAGGTTTTTCCCATTATGTAAATTACTTTTTCAAACAGGGGAATTTTGGTATTGCGTAATTAAATAATATAAATATATATTTTTATATTTTTTTACTCAGTTTCTCTTTCTCTAATAGGTTTTGGTTGAAGATCAGTATCAAAAATATGCAAAAATAGAGAAAATCAGAAAGTGGGCAAATACTTTTTCACAGGACTTCTTGGTAAGCAACTCTAGTGAAGATTTAGCCTTGTGTTTTAGGTTATTGTCCACCTGAATGGGGATTTAATCTCCCAGTGTCTGGTGGAAAGCGCGCTGAACCAGGTTTTCCTCTAGGACTTTGCCTGTGCTTAGCTTCATTCCGTGTATTTTTTATTCAGAAAAACTCCCCAATCCTTAATGATTACAAGCATACTCATAACATGATGCAGCCACCACTATGCTTGAAAATATGGAGAGTGGTACACAATAATGTGTTGTATTGGATTTGACCCAAACATAACATTTTGAATTCAGGACAAAAAGTTAATTCTTTGCCAATTTTTTGTTGTTGCAGTTTTACTTTAGTGCCTTGTTGCAAACATGATGCATGTTTTGGAATATTTGTATTCTGTACAGGCTTCCTTCTTTTCACTCTGTCATTTAGGTTAGTATTGTAAGTAACTACAAGGTTGTTGATCCATCCTTAGCCTTCCTTCTTCTATCACAGCCATGTAACTTTTTCTAAAGTCACCATTGGCCTTATGGTGAAATCCCTGAGCGGTTTAATTTCTTTCTGGCAACTGAGTTAGGAGGGATGCCTGTATCTTTGTAGTGACTGGATCTATTGTTACACACCATCCAAAGTGCAATTGATAACTTCTATCACGACACAAGGCGAGACCCATATGCAGACACAGAGGCAGATGATTTGAGCTCTGGTATTTATTATAATCCAAGGGATAGACAAAAGGCAGGTTGCGGACAGGCAAGAGTTCATAGCCAGAGCAGAGTCCAAAACGGTACAGGGCGGCAGGCAGGCTCAAGGTCAGGGGCAGGCAGAGTGGTCAGGCAGGAGGGCTCAGAGTCAGGACAGGCAAGGGTCAAAACTAGGAGGATGAGAAAAAGAGAGACTGGGAAAAACAGGAGCTGAGAGAAAAACACTGGTTGACTTTGCAAACACGATGAACTGGCACAGACAGAAAACACAGGTATAAATACTCAGGGGATAAGTGGGGAAAATTGGCGACACCTGAAGGGGGGTGGAGACAAGCACAAGGACAGGTAAAACAGATCAGGGTGTGACAACTTCACCATGCTCAAAGGGATATTCAATGTCTGCTTCTTTTTTTTGACCCATCTAGCAATAGGTGCCCTTCTTTGCAAAGCATTGGAAAACCTTTCTGGTCTTTGTGGTTGAATCTGTGTTTGAAATTCACTACTCGACTGAGGGACCTTACAGATAATTGTATTTGTGGGGTACAGAGATGAGGCAGTCATGAAAAAAATTATGTTAAACACATGCAACCTATTATGTGACTTGTTAAAACCTCTCTGGGACATGTGGGACGCTAGCGTCCCAACTGGCCAACATCCAGTGAAAATGCAGAGCGCCAAATTCAAATAAATTACTATAATTGATTGATGAAATCACACATTCAATATACCAAATTAAAGCTACACTTGTTGTGAATCCAGCCAACGTGTCATATTTCAAAAATGCTTTTTGGCGAAAGCAAACAATGCTATTGTCTGAGCATAGCACCCATGCAAACAAGCACAGACCATCATATTTCAACCCTCCAGGCGCGACACAAAACGCAGAAATAAAGATATAATTCATGCCTTACCTTTGACGAGCTTCTTCTGTTGGCACTCCAATATGTCCCTTAAACATCACAAATGATCATTTTGTTCGATTTATTCCGTTGATATATATCCAAAATGTCAATTTATTTGGCCCGTTTGATCCAGAAAAACACCGGTTCCAACTTGCACAACGTGACTACAAAATTTCTCAAATTTTACCTGTAAGCTTTGTCCAAACATTTCAAACTACTTTTGTAATACAACTTTAGGTATTTTTTTTACGTAGAAAATCGATAAAATTGAAGACGGGATGATCTGTGTTCCATACCGGAGGAAAACAATGTGTAGCGAGCTTCTGTGTAGCGCACCTCTAACAAATAGTACACTTCCGTCCAGCCTCATTCTGAACAGTGTTACTTCTTCATTTCTCAAAGGGAAAACCTCAACCAATTTCGAAAGACTGTTGACATCCAGTGGAAGTGATATGAACTGCAAGAAGGTCCCTTAGAAATCTGGATTCCCAATGAAAACCCATGGAAAAGAAAGTGACCTAAAAAAAAAGATCTGAATGGTTTGTCCTCGGGGTTTTGCCTGCCAAATAAGTTCTGTTATAGTCACAGACATGATTCAAACAGTTTTAGAAACTTCAGAGTGTTTTCTATCCAAATCTAGTAATATGCATATCTTAGCATCTGGGCATGAGTAGCAGGCAGTTTAATTTGGGCATGCTTTTCATCCACAATTCAGAATGCTGCACCCTATCCTAGAGAAGTTTTAAGCACATTTTTACTCCTACACTTATTTAGGCTTGCTATAACAAAGGGGTTGAAAAAATAAAAATGTAATTACTCTTTGACATTATGGGGTATTGTGTGCAGGCCAGTGACCAAAAATCAAAATGTAATAAATTTTACATTTAGGCTGTAACACAAGAAGATGTGTAGAAAGTCACTTTCTGAAGGCACTGTACAACACTGTACTATTATTATATTTTAAGGCCATTAGACTGTTAAATTAGACTGTTAAATAGCCATCACTAGCCAGCTACCACCCGATTAACTCAACCCTGCACCTTAGAGGCTGCTGCCCTATATACAGTACATAGACATGGAATCACTGGTCACTTTAATAATGGAACACCAGTCACTTGAATAATACTCATACACTACCGTTCAAAAGTTTTGGGTCACTTATTTCCATGTTTTTTTTAATGAAAATACAGTGTAGACATTGTTAATGTTGTAAATGACTATTGTAGCAGGAAACTGTAGATTTTTTTATGGAATAGGCGTACAGAGGCCCATTATCAGCAACCATCACTCCAGTATTCCAATGGCACATTGTGCTAATCCAGGTTTATCATTTTAAAAGGCTAATTGATCATTAGAAAACCCTTTTGCAATTATGTTAGCACAGCTGAAAGCTGTTGTGCTGACTAAAGGGATATTTAATTTTATGTTAGCATTTGTCTAGTTAAATAAAGGTAAAATAAAAAATATATAAAATAAAGAAGCAATCAAACTGGCCTTCTTTAGACTAGTTGAGTATCTGGAGCATCAGCATTTGTGGGCCAGAAACAAAAAAATGGCCAGAAACAAAGAACTTTCTTCTGAACCTCGCCAGTCTATTCTTGCTCTGAGAAATTAAGGCTATTCTATGCGAGAAATTGCCAAGAAACTGAAGATCTCGTACAGTGCTGTGTACTACTCCCTTCACAGAACAGCGCAAACTGGCCCTAACCAGAATAGAAAGAGGAGTGGGATGCCCCGGTGCAGAACTGAGCAAGAGGACAAGTACATTAGAGTGTCTAGTTTGAGAAACAGAAAGTCCTCAACTGGCAGCTTCATTAAATAGTACCCGCAAAACACAAGTCTCAACGTCAACAGTGAAGAGGCAACTCCAGGATGCTGGCCTTGACAGTTCACAGAATTGTCAATTTAAAGAAATTAAGCAAATGTATTAATTACTAAATTTTGCTAATGTTAGATAGTAATCCAAAGATTCTTACCTTTTCCTCGAGTCGGCAGTGTCAAATAAAATAAAATATTTTTTTTGTCACATGCGCTGAATACAACAGTTCTAGTAGACCTTACAGTGAAATGCTTACTTACAAGCCGTTAACCAGTAATGCAGTTCAAGAAATAGAGTTAACATATTTGGTACTGGGGGGCTGCATTGAGTAGCTTGGATGAATAAGGTGCCCAGAGTAAACTGCCTGCTACTCAGGCCCAGTTGGTAATATATGCATATTATTAGTAGAGTTGGATAGAAAACACTCTAAAGTTTCTAAAACTGTTTGAATGATGTCTGTGAGTATAAAATAACTCATATAGCAGGCAAAAACCTGAGAAAAAAATCCAAGCAGGAAGTGGGAAATCTGAGGTTTGTAGTTTTTCAAGTCATTGTCTATTGAATATACAGTGTCTATGGGGTAATCTTGCACTTCCTAAGGCTTCCACTAGATGTCAACCGTCTTTAGAACCTTGTTTGAGCTGCGTTCCATAGAATTTCTACAGACAAAGGAATTCTCCGGTTGTAACATTATTGAAGATTTATGTTAAAAACATCCTAAAGATTGATTCTATACTTCGTTTGACATGTTTCTATGAACTGTAATATGACTTTTTGTCTGAACTTTCGCCTGGACTTGCCCGCACGTCGTGAGTTTGGATTGTGTATTAAACGTGAGAACAAAAAGGGGGTATTTGGACATAAATGATGGACTTTATTGAACAACTCAAACATTTATTGTGGAACTGGGATTCCTGGGAGTGCATTCTGATGAAGATCATCAAAGGTAAGTGAATATTTATAATGCTATTTCTGACTTTGTTGACTACACAACATGACGGATATCTGTATGGCTTGTTTTGTTGTCTGAGCGCTGTACTCAGATTATTGCATGGTGTGCTTTTTCAGTAAAGCTTTTTTGAAATCTGACACAGCGGTTGCATTAAGGAGAAAGGGATCTAAAATTCCATGCATAACATTTGTATCTTTTAGCAATGTTTATTATGAGTATTTCTGTAAATTGATGTGGCTCTCTTCAAAATCACCAGATGTTTTGGAACTACTGAACGTAAGGCGCCAGTGTAAACTCTGATTTCTGGATATAAATATGAACTTTATCGAACAAAACATACAATGTATTGTGTAACATGAAGTCCTATGAGTGTCATCTGATGAAGATCATCAAAGGTTAGTGATTAATTTTATCTCTATTTCTGCTTTTAGTGACTCCTCTCTTTGGCTGGAAAAATGGCTTTGTTTTTCTGTGACTAGGTACTGACCGTACATAATCGTTTGGTGTGCTTTCGCCGTAAAGCCTTTTTGAAATTGGAGACTGTGGCTGGATTTACAACAAGTTAATCTTTAAAATTATGTGAAATACTTGTTTGTTTGAGGAATTTTAATTATGGGATTTCTGTTGTTTTCAATTTGGCACCCTGCAAGTTCACTGGCTGTTGTTGAGGTGGGACGCAGCCAGTTGAAAGGCTGTTGAAATACCCCCCCTGTCCTGGGGTATCATCGGATAGGGCCACAGTGTCTCCTGACCCTTCCTGTCTCAGCCTCCAGTATTTATGCTGCAGTAGTTTATGTGTCGGGGGGCTAGGGTCAGTTTGTTATATCTGGAGTACTTCTCCTGTCTTATCTGGTGTCCTGTGTGAATTTAAGTATGCTCTCTCTAATTCTCTCTTTCTCTCTTTCTTTCTCTCTCTCATAGGACCTGAGCCCCAGGACCATGCCTCAGGACTACCTGGCATGATGACTCCTTGCTGTCCCCAGTCCACCTGGCCGTGCTGCTGCTCCAGTTTCAACTGTTCTGCCTGCGGCTATGGAATCCTGACCTGTTCACCGGACGTGCTACCTGTCCCAGACCTATTATTTGACCATGCTGGTCATTTATGAACATTTGAACATCTTGGCCATGTTCGTTTATAATCTCCACCCGGCACAGCCAGAAGAGGACTGGCCACCCCTCATAGCCTGCTTCCTCTCTAGGTTTCCTCCTAGGTTTTGGCCTTTCTAGGGAGTTTTTCCTAGCCAACGTGCTTCAACACCTGCATTGCTTGCTGTTTGTGGTTTTAGGCTGGGTTTCTGTACAGCACTTTGAGATATCAGCTGATGTACGAAGGGCTATATAAATACATTTGATTTGATTTGATTCCGTATTGAGCGAGTCACTGGTACTTCCTGCTTTAGTTGTTGCTTGTAAGCAGGAATCAGGAGGATAAAGTTATGGTCAGATTTGCCAAATGGAGGACGAGAGAGCTTTTTATGCATCTCTGTGTGTGGAGTAAATGTGTACTAGAGTTGCTTTCCCCTCTGGTTGAACATGTGACATGCCTGTAGAAATGAGATAAAACGGATTTAAGTTTGCCTGCATTAAAGTCCCCGGCCACTAGGAGCGCCGCTTCTGGATGAGCCTTTTCTTGTTTGCTTATGTCCTTATACAGCTTGTTCAGTGCGGTCTTAGTGCCAGCAACGGTTTGTGGTGGTAAATAGACAGCTATGAATAATATAGATGAGAACTATCTTGGTAGATAGTGTGGTCTACAGCTTATCATGAAGTATTCTACATCAGGCGAGAAACATCTCAAGACTTCTATAATATTAGACATGCACCAGCAGTTGACAAATAGACACACCCACGCCCCTCATCTTACCAGACGTAGCTGCTCTGTCCTGCCGATGCACGGAGAAGCTAGCTAGCTAGCTCTATATTATCCGTGTTGTCGTCCAGCCACATCTATGTGAAACATAAGATATTAAAATAGCACGATTGAAACCATTTCCTTGTTTGACCGCTAGGTTTTTGGGATATTATAACTCATACTGTGGTACTCTACAGCATTCACCTTCTCTCATTGTTATTATAATAATACTTTATTTAACTTGTCTAGCGCTTTCTCAAAGAATCTAAAGTGCATAAAAAGTTAAACAAAGTCGGCCATCGGATTAAGTTGAGGCAGTTTGGGCTGGAAAGGCAGTGTAGGTTCACTGGAGGTGGCATTGATGGGACAGCCAGGGAGAAACAAAGACAGTCTTAAAAACTGGCCCTGTTCTCTTCAACAGAGCTTGACAAATCACTATTTGTTACATGAGCACACAACATATGTGTCCTTTACATTGGGGTGTGGAGAGATTAATTAATACTCTGTTTAGAACATCTCAAAGGCTTTCCATGCTGAAAACATCTGCCTTGCATTCATTGCTGATGAGGAGTGAATGGATTTGATTTGAATAACAATGGTAGATTCAAGCTAAGGGTCTGTTCATTTTTATAGTGCTCTTCCTTAGTGTATGAAGAAGAGCTAGAAGAGCACTTCCTTTAACCTCTTCTTGCAACTGTTTTTATTATGCAGAGGTTGTTGACACTTCCATCAGCCTGGGTGATGGAAACACAATTCACCAAAATATCACTAGTGCTTTCATTAATATAAACTCTTCGAGATACCTCTGTGGTGCTGTTTGTTTTTAGTTAACCACTAAAGGACAGGTTACACAAAATATAGAAAATATTGTTTTCTCCACTACAGCACAATGTCCTATGGCTTGGCTACAATTCTGTCAACGTTCATTCACGGGGACATCCAAGCTTTTCAAGATCCTCCAAGAAAACTTTCCGTATACTACATTCACAGAGCGGGTTTTCCGTAACTTTTATGGCACAGATGACTATCCCCCATAACTCTTATAGGGTGGATAATTGTGTAATATTTTTCTGAAACTAATTTGAAACTATACCTATAGTCTATAGGCTAAATAAGATTTAGGAAAAAAGGATGATTGTATCAAGTAGGCTACGTGCAACTCAAAGTTGATACATTGTAATTTGTATATACTCTTTTAGTGGTAGGTAAGTTACACAAAAAAGTTTATCACATCTTCCCCATTCTGGGAGGGATTTCTTACAATGCAATTTAAAGACCCTTGTAGTGGGTTAGTATCCTACTATACATTGTGATACAATGGGCAATTAGAATGGATTTTGAGTCAACCATGATTAGCCTGTAGCTATGTCATGAAGCACAGATTTAAATCATATTTACATAGATTCATTTACCGATCTTAGGGTAATTTCAAAATAATACATTTGTTTTATTTTAATACTGTAAACGTACAGTAAAAAGCATATAGCTGCTACCACGAGTGTCTAAATAGCCTAATGGGCTTCTGGAACAGTCACAATTAGCCACACCTATGCCAATCAATACAATGAGAAATCAATTTAATGTTTACAAAAGAGGGTCAACATTTTATTCTGCTCATTTTGCACCTACACTATACCTACACTATACACCCTAGTTCTGACCATTCTGCCTGCTTTGATCCCGAGTCTGCCTGCCGTTCTGTACCTGCCTGACTCTGACCCAATTTACAAACCTCTGCCTGCCCTGACCCAGAGCCTACCTGCTGTTCTTTACCTTATTGACTCTGCCCTGGATTCCGGAACTCTGCCTGCCCTTGACCTGTCTTTTGCCTGCCACCTGTTTGGGTAAATAAACATCTGTGATTCTAGCTGTCTGCACCTGGGTCTTATCCTGAGTTCTAATAGTACGAACTGGCCATGACTGACCCAGCAGACCAGCTCCACAATGCTGTCTCCCAGCAAGGAGCCACCATTGGAAGACACAAGGAGTTACTGCAATGCCTTATGGAAGGACTCCATACCCTTGTGAACACCATGACCAGGCGTTCAATACATTGCTGGAGCAATTCTGCCAATTCCCTACAAGGCAGCAAGCCACACCAGTAATTCCTCAGCAATGCCATCACCAGAGGCGCTTCTTCCCAGCCTGCCCCAGTGTCCCGAGAACCCCGCTTACCTCCTCCTGAGCATTACGCTGGAGATTCTGGAACCTGCCGGGCCTTTCTCTCCCAGTGCCCCCTCATCTTCGAGCTGCATCCTTCTTTGTTCCTCTTGGACAGCTCAAGCATAGTGTACATCACAATGCTGATGTCCAGGAGGGCACTCGCCAGGGCTACGGCAGTGTGGGAGCAACAATCTGTCATCTGCATCAGTCTGGAGGAGTTTGTGGCGGAGTCTCCATTTTCCAGAAGAGATGCTGCTCATAAACTCCAGCTACGTCAAGACGTCCGTAGTGTGGCAGACTACACGGTGGAATTTTGCACGTTGGCAGCTGAGAGTGCCTGGAACCCGGACACATTGTTCGACATGTTCCTTCACAGATCATCAGAGGTGATCAAAGATGAGCTCACAGCCTGGGAGTTGCCCATGGACCTCAACTCCCTCATAGCCTTGACCATCCAGATCGATAGGCAGCTACGAGAACGTAGGAGGGAGAGGGAATGTGTTCCCTGTCTCCTTCGCTCGCCCTCGATTCCCACCTCGACTTCGAGGAACACCGAAGGCAGTTCTGAGAGACTCCGACGTCACCCGAGTGCTCACAGGAATCGCCGAGGGCGGATGACTCGCATCCTCCAGAGCCCAAGCTACTGGGAAGGGCTCGATTGTCTCTGGTTGAACGTTTAAGCAGATTGAACACCAGGAGCTGTCTACATTGTGGGACAACAGGACGTTATATTTCCACATGTCCATTGAAAAGACCAGGCTCATCAGTAGGAACGAGTACTCTGGTGAGACGTACGGGGAGTTTCAAATCCCCCATCCCCCTCTCCAAAACACCCTGTTATGGGGTGACCAGGCCAAATCACTCCAGGTGTATATGTATTTATTATGGATCCCCATTAGCTTCTGCCAAGGCATATATACAGTACCAAATCCATGTGTACGTGTGTGTGTCTTGTGTGTGTGAATGCGCCAATGTTTGTATTGCTTCACGGTCCCCGCTGTTCCATAACGTGTTTTTGAAATCTAATTTTACTGCTTGCATGAGTTACTTGATGTGGAATAGAGTTACATGTAGTCATGGCTCTATTTAGTACTGTGCGCCTTCCATAGTCTGTTCTGGACTTGGGGACTGTGAAGAGACCTCTTGTGGCATATCTTGTGGGGTATGCATGTGTCGGCCAGTAGGTCAAACAGACAGCTCGGTGCTTTCAACATGTCAATACCTCTCATAAATACAAGCAGTGATGAAGTCAATCTCTCCTCAACTTTGAAAGATTGACATGCATATTATTAATATTAGCTCTCTGTGTATATCCAAGGACCAGCTGTGCTGCCCTGTTCTGAGCTAAATGCAATTCTCCTAAGTCCATTTTTGTGGCACCTGACCACACGACTGAACAGTAGTCCAGGTGTGACAAAACTAGGGCCTGTCAGACCTGCCTTGTTGACAGTGCTATCACGGAGGTAGAGTAGAGCCTTACCATAGACATACTTCTCCCCATCTTAGCTACTGCTGTATCAATATGTTTTTGACCGTGACAGTTTACAATCCAGGGATAACTCCAAGTAGTTTAGTCACCTCAACTTGCTCAATTTTCATATTATTTATTACAATATATAGTTGAGGTTTAGGGTTTAGTGAATGATTTGTTCCAAAGGTGTTAGCCAGACAAGTGATTAACTACAATGTAAAAGTAATTGTTTGTCTGGCTACAACATAACACAATCTGAAGTCATATAGGGCAGAGTCTCACAAGCATTAGAAACAGCATTGGGTGTGGATACGGTGGGAATGTGGATCTGAGCAAGTGTGATGTCATACATTTTTGTGGATCTGTATGTAAATGTTAAGTTGTCTATTGTTTTTGTCAATGTATGTTTTTATTTGTCCCAACAACAAAAAAAGTAAAATAAAAAATGACAAGAAAAGTAGTTGTTGACTTTATTCTAAAACCTGCTTAAAACAATATGCCTATGTGCGTGATGATGTAGTGCACATAAAAATAACTTTTACCGTTAAATCCCCATTCACCGAATAGCAAAAATACAAGTTAATGGGTTTCCATCGCATGGTTTTCTCATAAACGGTTATATTATTTCACAAATGTGCCCTCTCTGGTCTTGACATGTGCACTCTAGCCAACAGCTCACACACAGTGGCGTTAGGCTATGTACATTATGAGATTAATACCGATCATCATGTCAGAAGAATTAGACCCTCAATACTTATTGGAATACTTATTGGAAAGAAGCATCAAGCTCATCACCTTGCACATTCATATCATCGGGTGACTCCAAGTTTACTTCGATATGATCAAATCAAATTTTATTTGTCACATGCGCCGAATACGAGCCCCTAACCAACAATACAGTTTAAAAAAATATGGATAAGAATAAGAAATAAAAGTCAAATGTAATTAAAGAGCAGCAGTAAAATAACAATAGCGAGACTATATACCGGCGTGTACCGGTACAGAGTCCATGTGCGGGGGCACCAATTAGTTGAGGTCATATGTACATGTAGGTAGAGTTTTTAAAGTTACTATGCATAGATAATAACAACAGAGAGTAGCAGTGGTGAAAAGGAGGGGGAGGGGGAGGGCAATGCAAATAGTCTGGGTAGCCAGTTGATTAGAAGTTCAGGAGTCATATGGCTTGGGGGTAGAAGCTGTTTTAGAAGCCTCTTGGACCTAGAATTGGTGCTCCGGTACCACTTGCCGTGCGGTAGAAGAGAGAACAGTCTATGACTAGGGTGGCTGGAGTCTTTGACAATTTTTAGGGCATTCCTCTAACACCTCCTTGTACAGAGGTCCTGGACAGCAGGAAGCTTGGCCCCAGTAATGTACTGGGCCGTACGCACTAACCTCTGTAGTGCCTTGCGGTCAGAATCCGAGCAGTTGCCATACCAGGCAGTGATGCAACCAGCTCTCGATGGTGCAGCTGTAGAACCTTTTGAAGATCTGAGGATCCATGCCAAATTTTTTCAGTCTCCTGAGGGGCTATAGGTTTTGTCATTCCCTCTTCACTATTGTCTTGGTGTGCTTGGACCATGTTAGTTTGTTGGTAATGTGGACACCAAGGAACTTGAAGCTCTCAACCTGCTCCACTACAGCCCTGTCGATGAGAATGGGGCATGCTCAGTCCTCCTTTCCTGAAGCCACAATCATCTCCTTTGTCTTCATCACGTTGAGGGAGAGGTTGTTGTCCTGGCACCACACGGCCAGGTCTCTGACCTCCTCCCTATAGGCTGTCTCGTCGTTGTCTGTGATCAGGCCTACCACTGTTGTGTCATCAGCAAACTTAATGATGGTGTTGGAGTCGTGCCTGGCCGTACAGTCATGAGTGAACAGGGAGTACAGGAGGGGACTGAGCACGCACCCCTGAGGGGCCCCAGTGTTGATTATCAGCATGGCTGATGTGTTGTTACCTACCCTTACCACCTGGGGCAGCCCGTCAGGAAGTTCAGGATCCAGTTGCATAGGGAGGTGTTTAGTCCCGGGTTCCTTAGCTTATTGATGAGCTTTGAGGGCACTATGGTGTTGAACGCTGAGCTGTAGTCAATGAAAAACATTCTCACATAGGTGTTCCTTTGATCCAGGTGGGAAAGGGCAGTGTGGAGAGCAATAGATATTTCATCATCTGTGAATCTGTTAGGGCGGTATCCAAATTGGAGTGGGTCTAGGGTTTCTGGGATAATGGTGTTGATGTGAGCCATGACGAGCCATTCAAAGCACTTCATGGCTACAGACGTGAGTGCTACGGGTCGGTAGTCATTTAGGCAGGTTACATTTGTGTCCTTGGACACAGGGACTATGGTGGTCTGCTTAAAACATGTTAGTATTACAGACTCGGACATGGAGAGGTTGAAAATGTCAGTGAAGACACTTGCCAGATGGTCAGCACATCCTCGCAGTATACGTGCTGCGCCCAAGTGAATGTTGACCTGTTTAAAGGTCTTACTCACATCGGCTGCGGAGAAAGTGATCACACAGTCGTCCGGAACAGCTGGTGCTATCATGCATGTTTCAGTTTTTTGCCTAGAAGCGAGCATAGAAGTAGTTTAGCTCATCTGGTAGGCTCGTGTCACTGGGCAGCTCTCGGCTGTGCTTCCCTTTGTGCTCTGTAATGGTTTGCAAGCCCTGTCATTCGATCTTAGTCCTGTATTGACAGTTTGCCTGTTTGATGGTTCGTTGGGGGGCATAGCGGGATGTCTTGTAAACTTCCGGGTTAGAGTCCCGCTCCTTGAAAGTGGCAGCTCTAGCCTTTAGCTCAGTGTAGATGTTGCCTGCAATCCATGGCTTCTGGTTGGGGTATGTGCGTACAGTCACTGTGGGGACGACGTCATTGATGCACTTTTTGATGAAACCAATGACTGATATGGTGTACTCATCAGTGCCATAGGAAGAATCCCGGAATATATTCCAGTCTGTGCTGGCAAAATAATCCTGTAGTTTAGCATCTGCTTCATCTGACCACTTTTTTATTGAACAAGTCTCTGGTGCTTGCTCCTCTTAGTGCCAGCATCGGTCTGTGGTGGTATGTAGACAGCTACGAAAATACACATGAAAACTCTTTAGGTAGATAGTGTGGTCTACAGCTTATCATGAGATACTCTACCTCAAGCGAACAAAACCTCAAGACTTCCTTAGATATCATGCACCAGCTGTTGTTTACATATATGCATAGTCCGCCACCCCTTGTCTTACCAGATGCCGCCTTTCTATCCTGCCGATACAGCGTTTACCCCGCCAGCTGTATGTTGATAATGTCGTCGTTCAGTCACGACTCTGTGAAGCATAAGATATTACAGTTTTTAATGTCCCATTGGTAGTTTAATCTTCCTCGTAGGTTGTCGATTTTATTTTCCAATGATTGCACGTTAGCTAGTAGAATTCTCAGAAGGCAGTTTGACCTCCATCCTCCTTTTCTCCGTTGTCTCTTCACACAAATGACAGGGATTTGGGCCTGTTCCCGGGAAAGCAGTATGTCGGACTCGTTAAAGGAAAAAACTATTCTGTCAGTTCGTGGTAAGTAATCGCTGTTCTGGTGTTCAGAAGTTATTTTCGGTCATAAGAGACAGCAACATTATATACAAAATAAGTTTAAAAAATAAGTGACAAACATCACAAAAAAACGAACATAAAAACACAATTGGTTAGGAGCACGTAAAACGTCAGCCATCTTCTCTGGCTCTGTCTAATCAATCACTTGGCTCATGTAAATAATTCTGTAGTTGTCCCTTTAAACATCCTAAGGTCAACATCTCCATAGTGTTCACATTTCTCTCATGTAAATGTTGTATCTACATAAAAAGATTAAACAATTTATTTTGGAAATATCCCGTTTTTGCTATTTTCTTCATTACCATGCTGATGATTTCAAGTTGTATTGGATTTATTTTTTGTCTGTTAAAGACACTGAGTACATGTTGTTTAGTATATTTACTACATTTAGTGTGTTGAATTTTTTTCTGAAGTAAGTTCATTTAAAGTTATGTGATTTGATTTATGTAAATACATTTAAGTATTGTTTAACACACAGTTACCAAAAACCTGATTTAATTTATATATTCATACTGAGTTTGCAGCAAACAGAATGTTCATAACAAGTTTTCCAGAATTGTTTGCCAGAAGTTCACAATTTGCCTAAAATGTACCACAACATTTTGCCACAAAACTAATTTTCATGTGAAAATATGCGGCAAATTGGCTGAAGGTTTTTCTGGTAAGGGTTGTTAATGCTAATGCTAATAGAGCAAACCAACAACTGTAACGATGTATTTGAGAGACAAGTGCTCATTGTGAAAATGTATTTGTTTTCAATAAACATTGAGACTAAATATAGTTTTCATGTTGTCAACAGTTGCGCACACTTTTGTTGCTAAACAACCAACCCGTGTGTGGAGAATGGTGTTATTTCTATCGGAAAAAAAATCCAAAGTATATATTGTTCCACTTGGAACCGATAGGTTCGCGCGGCCTTATTCATAATTTCATCACAAGTAAAGGTGTTGGAATTATGAGGGAATTTAGTCAAGGTCAGAATACGGCTTAACTGTAGACACACCTCCGCCACACCTTACTTTGTTTGATCTTCACTCCAAACGAATAGCGGGTGAAGAGCATGCTATTCTCATGCTTAAATTCAAGGTCAGAATACGCATAAAAAGTATTCACACCAGTTGACTTTTTCCTAATTTTGTTGTGTTACAGCCTGAATTTAAAATTGCTTAAATGTTGATTTAAAAAATCACTGGCCTACACACAATACCCCACAATGTCAAAGTGGAATTATATTTTTCGAAATGTTTACAAATTAATTAAAACTGAAAAACTGAAATATCTTGAGTCAATAACTATTTAACTCCTTTGTTATGGCAAGAGTAAATAATTCAGGAGACATTTATTTGCTAAACAAGTCACATAAGTTGCATGGACGCCCTCTGTGTGCAATAATAGTGATTATCATGATTGTTTTGAATGGCTGTCTCATCTCTGTACCACACACATACAATTATTTGTAAAGTCCCTCAGTCGAGCAGTGAATTTCAAACACAGATTCAACCACAAATCAATATCAATATCAGTATCAATACACCCAGTCAATACAAAGATACAGGCGTCCTTCCTAACTCAGTTGCCGGAGAGGAAGGAAACCGCTCAGGGATTTCACCATGAGGCCAAATGGTGACTTTTAAACCATTTGCAACAAGGTACTAAAATAATACTGCAAAACATGTGTCAAAGGAATTAACTTTTTATCCTGAATACAAAGTGTTATGTTTGGGGAAAATCCAATAAGGACATTACTGAGTACCACTCTCCAGCTTTTCAAGCATAGTGGTGGCTGCATCATGTTATGGGTATGCTTGTAATCGTTAAGGACTAGTAAGCTTTTCAGGATATAAAAATAAATGGAATGGAGCTAAGCACAGGCAAAATCCTAGAGGAAAACCTGGTTCAGTCTGCTTTTCAACTGTGAATGTTCATGAGTGGCCGAGTTACAGTTTTGACTTAAATCTACTTGACAATCTATGTCAAGACCTGAAAATTATTGTCTAGCAATGACCAACAACATTTTTGATAGAGCTTGAAGAATTTTGAAAAGAATAAGTGGCAAATGTTACACAGTCAAGGTATGGAAAGCACTTAGTCTTACCCAGAAAGACTCACAGCTGTAATCACTGTCAATGGTGCTTCTACAAAGTATTGACACAGGGATGTGAATACTTATGTAAATGTTTTATTTCTGTATTTAATGTTCAATACATTGGCATGGTTTCATTGTCATTATAGGGTATTGTGTGTAGAAGGTGAGATTTTTTTTTACATTTAATCCATTTTGAATTCATGCTGTAACACAACAACATGTGGAATAAGTCAAGGCGTATGAATACTTTCTGAACACTGTATCCCAGTTTGCTTTCAGAATTTAGAACCATGGAAAGTGAGGTCATTTCCTGCCGTATTCAGTTGTCAGTCCAAGTGCAATACTTTTTTGAGGTCACACAGTCATACTGTAGGATGGGCCCATCTGGTTACTGGAAATACTGATCTATAAATCAGCAGGCAAAGGACCTCAAAACCTAATGGTGCTTATCTCCTTGCTTGGCTTCCTTCCTGTGTCTGGTTTGTGTAGTGCCCAGATAACAATCCATTAAATGTAGAGGTACTGTTCTAAGTGCAAGGGTTACACAAAATGAATTAGCTTGACGTTAATTTGAAAGATAAATTGACTGCATAGAGAAGTACACCAGGCCTTGTCTGACCAATACATCTTCTCTGTAATGAAGTACCATGCCATACAGTTTGGGGCACATAGGGGTTTGTATTACATTTTTGGGACAACATATACTGTTCTCTGTGTTGAACTTTGGATTTGCAAACAGCTGTTACACACTGTTGAACAGGATGTGTTCTATCTGATGAACTGTGCTGTCTCACAGCTTTATGATTAGAAAGAAACAAATAAAGAACCATTTTAAGATTGGATGGGACTCTTTGAAAACGTTAAAATTACAGTTGAAGTCAGAAGTTTACACACACTTTAGCCAAATACATTTAAACTCAGTTTTTCACAATTCCTGACATTTAATCAGAGTAAAGATCCCCTGTCTTAGGTCAGTTAGGATCGCCACTTTATTTTAAGAATGTGAAATGTCAGAATAATAGTAGAGAGAATGATTTATTTCAGCTTTCATTTCTTTCATCACATTCCCAGTGGGTCAGAAGTTTACATACACTCAATAGGTATTTGGTAGCATTGCCTTTAAATTGTTTCACTTAGGTTAAACGTTTCGGGTAGCCTTCCACAAGCTTCCCACAATAAGTTGGGTGAATTTTGGCCCATTCCTCATGAAAGAGCTGGTGTAACCGAGTCAGGTTTGTAGGCCTCCTTGCTCGCACACGTTTTTTCAGTTCTGCCCACACATTTTCTCCAGGATTGAGGTCAGGGCTTGGTGATGGCCACTCCAATACCTTGACTTTGTTGTCCTTAAGCCATTTTGTCACAACTTTAGAAGTATGCTTGCGTTGTCCATTTGTCATTGTCCATTTGGAAGACCCATTTGTGACCAAGCTTTAACTTCCTGACTGATGTCTTGAGATGTTGCTTCAATATATCCACATACTTTTCCTCCCTATTTTGTGAAGTGCACCAGTCCCTCCTGCAGCAATGCACCCCCACAACATGATGCTTCCACCCCCGTGCTTCACGGTTGGGGTGGTGTTCTTCGGCTTGCAAGCCTCCCTCTTTTTCCTCCAAACATAAGATGGTCATTATGGCCAAACAGTTCTATTTTTGTTTCATCAGATCAGAGGACATTTCTCCAAAAAGTACGATCTTTGTCCCCATGTGCAGTTGCAAACCGTAGTCTGGCTTTTTTTATGGCAGTTTTGGAGCAGTGGCTTCTTCCTTGCTGGGAGGCCTTTCAGGTTATGTCGATATAGGACTCGTTTTATTGTGGATATAGAGAATTTTGTACCGGTTTCCTCCAGCATCTTCACAAGGTCCTTTGCTGTTGTTCTGGGATTGATTTGCACTTTTCGCACCAAAGTACGTTCATCTCTAGGAGACAGAACACGTCTCCTTCCTGAGCGGTATGACGGCTGCGTGGTCCCATGGTGTTTATAATTGCATACTATTGTTTGTACAGATTAACGTGGTACCTTCAGGCGTTTACTCCCAAGGACGAACCAGACTTGTGGAGGTCTACCTTTTTGTTTCTGATGTCTTGGTTGATTTATTTTTATTTTCCCATGATGTCAAGCAAAGAGGAACTGAGTTTGAAGGTAGGCCTTGAAATACATCCACAGGTACACCTCCAATTGACTCAAATTTTGTCAATTAGCCGATCAGAAGCTTCTAAAGCCATGACATCATTTTCTGAAGTTTTCCAAGCTGTTTAAAGGCACAGTCAACTTCGTGTATGTAAACTTCTGACCCACTGGAATTGTGATACAGTGAATTGTAAGTGAAATAATCTGTCTGTAAACAATTGTTGGAAAAATTACTTGTGTCATGGACGAAGTAAATGTTCTAACCGACTTGCCAAAACTATAGTTTGTAAACAAGACTTTTGTGGAGTGGTTGAAAAACGAGTTTTAGTGACTCCAACCTAAGTGTATGTAAACTTCCGACTCCAACTGTAGATAAATTACTACCTAGGGATAACACTGTTGTGTGGCGTCCACACTTGGCCCCTGGTTTGATTGACAATGATATTGTGAACGAATATGATGATAACCATTGTACATTTTCTGTGTTGAGTAACTTAGCCACACAATCCAAATAAATCCTAATAATATTCATCATATTACAATCAAAATGCCAGCTTCACCATAATAGAAATGGAAACGGTTGAGAACGCACCATCTAATAGAGATTTTGTCTTTGCAACCTTGGCAAGAAATAGCAGCTGGACCAAAACCTCTGTGTACTTCTATCATGAAACTTTGGGTGGTTTGGCTGCTATTCCCAAGAAGAAAGCAACACACAGGAAATTACTCATGTTCAAAATTCACAGACATGCTTTTTAGTCAGTTTGTCTGAGTGAGAGAGAGAGAATATGAAAGTATGACTAATTCTAATCAACTTGAATATATGTATAGAATGTCAAAAGAAAGAAAAATAACTGCTCTTTTAGTTTGAGAATGAGAGAAAAAGAGAGGCATGGTTACCTTGTTTGATGCCTGATAATGGGAGTCCTGTCTGTAGCTCCAGTCTGGCTGTATGTCCCATTCCTTGCGCTGTGGGGGAGTGTAATCTGCACAAAATGGTTTAGATTATGACGTGAGGGGGCATGTCAGTATGTGAGAGGCTCTTTTTTCTATACAAAGAGGTGGAGCAGAGCATTTTTTGTCCACTTCAGTTCACTTTCAAAAGACTAATGCACTTCCCAGTCCCAAGCTTCATTCATACCTGGTTTTAATATGTGTCTTGTGTCCTGCTCCTGTCCACATTCTAATTGTTCCCACATTTTCAGACATGTGTCTACTCATGGTATTAAAATGTGTCTCTTATTCGTCCATTGTGTCCCCATTGTGAACAGATTTCCTGGTCCCTCATTGTACGCAAATAATTTGACAGGTATTCTTTCAAAATAATATTTATTTTGACACATATTGATGCCATAAATGAATGGTGCCACCTGTCAATGATTTTAGACGGCAGAGTTATGATTTAAATGGTTTTGCTGTCCAGATCCGTCTACACTTGTAAGATATCCAGACAATGTGTGCCTGACTACCTCCAGAGGTGGGCATAAGGAACTGATCACAATCAGATCACAATTTGTCTTTTGATTGTCTACACCTGTCTGAAAATGTAGGCACAATCATTTTAGAACCAGGTATAATGGGGCTCCAGTCATAGTCATTTGGTTCTTACATTTTGTCAATGTCATCAACCTGATCAATGAATGCATTGCTTCGATAGTCATTAGCAGTGCCTCTGAACTCATATTTAGGAAAGACTGACACTAAACAAATATGGAGACTTCAGAGAAAGTTGATTATTTTTAATAAGTGGTGATGAAAACAAAATGTTGCTCTTAAAATGGGATAAGTATGAATTTTATTTATGTATAATTATTTATTCATGAAGAAGTTATTAACGATTACTTTTCATCAGGAATCGCTTGTCTGTTCTAATTCGGTTTAGAATTGTGCAACGAGCTAAATTATCTACAGCAATGGCTGTGTTTTTGTGAAAGACACCAGCTGTGAAGGCTGTATGATAAGCTGGGTGAAGAGGAGGTGGGGGTGGGGTACACAGAGCCAGTATGTGCCTGGACACCTTAGGAACTGACAAACAGGAGGAATGGGGAACAAAGTCTTACTGTTGCCAGAGTGTTTCAATTCAAATTCCTTGAGGGAACATTCTGTGTGGTGCCGAATTGGTATATACAAGACACATAACAACATAAAACATATGAGGTTCAAACTTAACTGCCCACGGTGTCAAGGTGTTTTGGTGCAGAGATGGAGCGGTTTCAGGATTTGCCATCAGCCAGTGGAAGATGATAAGATGGAAGTGGTTATGGGTAAGATTTGTTGTTCTTTTGTGTGGAGAGACGGCAACATGTACAGCCATGTCTGTGTCTCAGTCACGTCACATTACTCTAATACTGCTCTTTCTCTCCCACCAGATCCATGGAGTCATGACATGCTCTCTCCACTCTGGCACATTTAGGTTTGGCATTGAACATAAGAAAAACTAATCATCGAATCATCTTTCAGTCAGATTTCTTGGCCAGAATGCAAAGACCCATAGCCAATCCAGAGAGATGCCATGGTAAATGAATTCTCATGTGTGTGTGTGTGTGTGTGTGTGTGTGTGTGTGTGTGTGTGTGTGTGTGTGTGTGTGTGTCTAGTTTGTGAAAATTCTGGTACGTCCAAACAAAGAGCTTTCACATAGGAGTTGTAAAATGAACCATATATCAGTTTCCAGTAAACGAACATCGACATGTTTCGACAAATCTTGACATCCAGTTGCATAACCAGAGGGAATTGGGATGATGCATTATATCTGATATTGTGTCGTTAAATTAATGAAAATAAGGATTGGGATGAATTCCTCATCAGTCATCCCATAGAGCACACAGGAAACATTGGTATGTTCTTCAAGGAATAACAACAGAGATATACAACGAGGGTGATGAATGATTCAAAACACATTGGAATGAGTTCGTAAAACTGAATTGTCATGCTGATTTACTGCTTGTATGTTTATTTTCTTCCAAGAAAAATGGTAAATTCTACTTAAAACCCATAAGCTACAATTATGTGAAGCATAATGTACATGGATGTGAATCATTGTATACTTCCTCTAATTATTTCACAGAAAAGCATAAGGCAAACGTGAGCGTGTGATGATGTTGACTTGACATCATCAACTTTAATTCACTCTGAACTTTGTCTTCCTTCCTATTCAGTGTACAGTCAGTCGCCCATTGGTTACATGTCTTCAGATCGACCATGACTGTAATTGTTCCCTTCCATTTTGGAAGGGCTAATGTAACCCAGACAACTGTAAAATGCCACCCAGAGGAGGTGGAACGAGTGAGGAGGGGTGGGTAAATGAGGACTCTGCTTCAACGAGCACTGCTCTGTGGTATTTTTGTCATGTGTGGGAGTGAAGGTACCCGAGCCAAGAAAGCTCGAAAGATAGACATTACAACTGATATAACTATTTTTCCAAATGGGAATTACTCTGTTGATAGGTGTAGAATCATTTCTGTTTCCTCATCAAAAGTAATTGATCTTTGCAACTTTACAAACTGTGATAGAGTGTGACACAATCATTAATTGGACCAGGGAGAACTTAAGATTCTCAACATGGGAGAGGGTAAGAAAACATGCATGATTGTTTGTCCTGAGGGAGTTTGATTTCACAACTGCAGAGACATGACAGATCTCCTTGTGCTCCTCTGCTCCTCCATAATTTATGTGCCAAAGGGATTTCTCCTTCAGTGCAAATGTAAAGAGGTTATTTAATAAACTTTCTTAAATCAAACACAAAAAATAAAAAGAGAGAATGTCCAAGATGGTGCCGACAGAGATGGTCACCTCGCTTCAGGTCCTGAGGAAACTATGCAGTTATTTGTTTTGTTTTTATGTATTATTTCTTATATTGTTAGCCCAGAAAACATCAAGTGTTATTACATACAGCAGGGAAGAACTATTGGATAAAAAAGCGATGTCAACTTAACAACATTACGACCAGGAATACGTTTTTCCCGAAGCGGATCCTTTATTTGAACCTCCACCTTGGACATGAGATCTTATCCCAGTGCACGACCCAAAACAACGCGGTCGCCACAGGAGAGGAAGATGGAGCTGCCTACTGGTCAGACTCAGAAGGCGAGCACACCATTCACCAAGCATATTACTCGCCAATGTCCAATCTCTAGATAACAAGGTGGACGAAATTAGGGCACAAGTTGCTTTCCAGAGAGACATCAGAGATTGTAACATTCTCTGTTTTACAGAAACATGGCTCACTCGGGATATGTTGTCAGAGTCGGTACAGCCACTCGGTTTATTCATGCATCGCTCCGACAGAAACGAACATCTCTCAGGTAAGAAGAAGGGCGGGGGTGTATGCCTTAAGATTAACGACTCATGGTGTAGTAGGAACAACATACAGGAACTCAAGTCTTTTTGTTCATTCACCTGACCTAGAATTCCTTACAATCAAATGCCGACTGCATTATCTTCCAAGAAAATTCTCTTTGATTATAGTCACAGCCGTGTATATCCCCCCCAAGCAGATACCTCGTCAGCCCTGAGAGAACTTCACTGGACTCTATGTTAACAGGAAACCATACATCCTGAGGCTGCATTTATTGTAGCTGGGGATTTTAACAAAGCTAACCGGATAACAAGACTTCCTCAATTCTATCAGCATATCGAATACGCAACATGGGCTGGTAGCATTCTGGATCATTGTTACTCTAACTTCCGCAATGCCCTGCCTTCAGCAAATCTGACCATGACTCCATTTTGTTGCTCCCAGCCTACAGACAGAAACTAAAACAGGAAACACCAGTGCTCAGGTCTGTCCAACACTGGTCTGACCAATCGGATTCCACGCTTCAAGATTGCTTCGATCACGTGGACTGGGATATGTTCCGGATAGCCTCAGAAAACAACATTGATGTATACGCTGACTCGGTGAGCGAGTTTATAAGCAAGTGCATCAGAGATGTTGTACCCACTGTGACTATTAAAGCCTTTCCTAACCAGAAACTGTGGATTGATGGCAGCATTCGCACAAAACTGAAAGCGCGAACCACCGCTTTAATCATGGCAAGGCGACTGGAAACATGACTGAATACAAACAGAGCAGCTATTCTGATTCAACAGCTCAAACACAATACTTATGTGGCAGAGTCTACAGTCAATCACGGATTACTGTAGCATTTAACACCATATCATTTAACATCATAGTACCCTCCAAACTCGTCATTAAGCTCGAGACCCTGGGTCTCGACCCCGCCAAGTCCAACTGGGACCTGGACTTTCTGATGGGCCGCCCCCAGGTGGTGAAAGTAGGAAACAACATCACCACACCGCTGATCCTCAACACAGGGGCCCCACAAGGGTGCATTCTCAGCCCTCTCCTGTACTCCCTGTTCACCCATGACTGTGTATCCATGCACGCCTCCAACTCAATCATCAAGTTTGCAGACGACACTACAGTGGTGGGCTTGATTACCAACAACAACGAGACGGCCTACTGGGAGGGGGTGAGGGTACTCGGAGTGTGGTGTCAGGAAAACAACCTCTCACTCAACGTCAACAAAACAAAGGAGATGATTATGGACTTCAGGAAACAACAGAGGGAGCTTTAACTTCCTGATTGATGTCTTGAAATATTGCTTCAATATATCTACATAATTGTCTTGCCTCTTGATGCCATCTATTTTGTGAAGTGCACCTGTCCCTTCTGCAGCAAAACACCCCCACATCATGACGCTGCCACCCCCGTGCTTCACAGTTTGGATGGTGTTCTTCAGCTTGCAAGCTTCCCTCTTTATCCTCCAAACATATCGATGGTTATTATGGCCAAACAGTTCTATTTTTGTTTCATCAGACCAGAGGACATTTCTCCAAAACGTACAATCTTTGTCCCCATGTGCAGTTGCAAACCATAGTCTAGCTTTTTTATGGCGGTTTTGGAACAGTGGCTTCTTCCTTGCTGAGCGGCCTTTCAGGTTATGTCGATATAGGACTTGTTTTACTGTGGATATAGACACATTTGCACCTGTTTCCTCCAGCATCTTCACAAGGTCCTTTGCTGTTGTTTTGGGATTGATTTGCACATTTCGCACCAAAGTACGTTCATCTCTAGGAGACATAACACGTCTCCTTCCTGAGCGTTATGATGACTGAGTGGTCCCATGGTGTTTATACTTGCGTACTATTGTTTGTACAAATGAACATGGTACCTTCAGGCATTTGGAAATTACTCCCAAGGACGAACTAGACTTGTGGAGGTCTACAAAAAAAATTCTGAGGTCTTGGCTGATTTCTTTTGATTTTCCCATGATGTCAAGCAAGGAGTTTGGGCACAGTCAACTTAGTGTATGTAAATTTCTGACCCACTGGAATTGTGATACAGGGAATTATAAGTGAAATAATCTGTCTGTTAACAAGTGTTGGAAAAATGACTCGTGTCATGAACAAAGTAGATGTCCTAACCGACTTGCCAAAACTATAGTTTGTTAACAAGAAAATTGTGGAGTGGTTGAAAAACGAGTTTTAATGACTCGTGTATGGAAACTTCCGACTTCAACTGTATATACTGTTCTATACCATCTACTGCATCTTGCCTATGCCGCACGGCCATCGCTCACCCATATATTTATATGTACATTTTCTTATTCATCCCTTACATTTGTGTGTATAAGTTGTTATGAATTTGGTAGATTACTTGTTAGATATTACTGCATTGTCGGAACTAGAAGCACAAGCATTTCGCTACACTCACATTAACATCTGCCAACCATGTGTATGTGATCAATAAAACATGATTTGATGTGGTTTTTTGTGCTGTTGAAATCTTTCGCAATGATTTTCAGATAAGGCTGATTCAAGCAACTCTTGCACTAAGCTGTTAATCAAGGGTTACATAAAAACTGAATTTGTATTTATTTTTATTTAACCAGGTAGGCCAGTTGAGAACAAGTTCTCAGTTTCAACTGCGACCTGGCCAAGATAAAGCAAAGCAGTGCGAGTTTGAGTCAAGGGCTGAGTTTGGGAAACATTGCTTTATACCACAGTAATAGTTAGTGTTACTACAGTGCATTGGAAAAGTATTCATTCCCCTTGGCTTTTTTCCTATTTTGTTGCATTACAATCTGTAATTTAAATATATTTTTATTTGGATTTCATGTAATGGACATACACAAAATAGTCCACATTGGTGACATGAAATGAAAAAAATTACTTGTTTCGAAACATTCAAAAAAATGTAAAACGGAAAAGTGGTGTGTGCATATGTATTCACTCCTTTGCTATGAAGCCCCTTAATAAGATCTGGTGCAACCACTTACCTTCAGAAGTCACATAATTAGTTAGATTGCACACAGGTGGACTTCATTTAAGTGTCACATGATCTGAGTATATATACACACCTGTTATGAAAGGCCCCAGAGTCTGCAACACCACTAAGCAAGGGGCACCACCAAGCAAGTGGCACCATGAAGACCAAGGAGCTCTCCAAACAGATCAGGTACGAAGTTGTGGAGAAGTACAGATCAGGGACGGGTTATTAAAAAATATCCCAAACTTTGAACATCCCACGGAGCACCATTAAATCCATTATTGAAAACATTTAAGAATATGGCACCCCAACAAACCTGTCGAGAGGGCCACCCACCAAAACTCACGGACCAGGCAAGGAGCGCATTAATCAGAGAGCCAACAAAGAGACCAAAGATAACCCTGAAGGAGCTGCAAAGCTCCATAGCGGAGATTGGAGTATCTGTCCATAGGACCACCTTAAGCCATACACTCCACAGAGCTGGGCTTTACAGAAGAGTGGCCAGAAAAAGCCATTGCTTAAAGAAAAGAATCGGTGTTAAAATCTATTTTAATTCCAGATTGTAAGGTAACAAAATCGGAAAAATGCCAAAGAGGTAAATAATTTCGCAAGCCACTATTACTGTGGGTTAAATATTGAGGATATTAAGACATGCAGTGGTGAGTGGTGAGATACTGACAAATAGGGAGGGGTAGAATCCTGGGGATTTCATGAGAGCGCTAGTGAGCTGGGTGGATGGGAAGGAAGCAAAGTTAGGAAAATTGCCACATAAACCACAAACTGAGTCATGATGACCAGACACATGGGTGGAGAGGCTGAGTCTGTCAATTATATTTGAACTCAATTTGTCTTATTTTTCATTGGGGTGGATCGAGTGTGGGAAATCAGAACCGACAGAGAACATTCAGACATGAGTAATTGTTCATAAATAAACCATACGTGGACAAATTGAAAGAATTGTAAGGGGACAGCTTACATGGAACTCAGAGTGGGAAGGCTACACTGATAAAGCAGCCTGCAGCTTGAAGGGCAAGTAGCCTAGTGGTTAGAGTGTTGGGCCAGTAACCGAAAGATCAATGGTTTGAATCCTAAAGCCGACAAGGTGAAAAATCTGTTGATGTGCCCTTACTCCAGGGTCGCTGTTGATAATGGCAGATCTTGGCCGTGACCCCTACCTCTTTGAGGGTGTCTCAGGAAGATTTGGCATATGCAAAAAAACTTGTTTACAATTTACACTTGTATTAATACACACGTATACATGTGTAGAATTTGGACAAATATAGCAGCTAATTATAGATTGAGGGAAATATATCACACAGTATCCAGAATTTAGGACACCCTGTCATTACCATTGGTTGGTGTACCACACTGCATAGGCCAATGCCTTAAATATTTTTGCTCCAGTAGGTGGCAACCAAAATCAAATGAATGGCTGATATAAAATTAATACAACAGATACAACATCAAGTAAGTTCTTATGAGTCACTTTGTATAAAATAAAACAATAAAAATTGTACAAGGAGAAAAAAAAAAGTTTAAACATAAATGTTGTGGGACGTTGTGGGATGTACCCATTGAATTTCACCTAGATGGCAGAGGGAATCATAACGGAAATGGTTGTCGAATTTGAAACGAGAAGTGGAGTTGGTGAAGATGAATGAACATAAGTAGCGTCTAAGAATGGAATTAAAAATGAAAAAGTGTATGTTCGACAAGGATTTGTTTCTTCTTGGGATGCGATTTTTGAATATCAAAGTTTGGATGACCATTGTGGGAGGTACCCATTGAATTTCACCCGGATGGCAGTGGGAATTAAAATGGAAGTGGATGTTAAATCTGAAACAAGAAGTGGCTTTGGAATGGAATGGAATGAAAAATAAAAAAGTATTGAAATTGATAAGGGTATGTCGGACAAGGATTTGTTTCTTCTTGGGATGCAATTTTTTTAATAAGTATGTTTATATGGGAGATCCGTTTGGGGTCTGGAAGAGGGTGAATCATTTGCTCTGAAAAGTGAAATCCATTAGAGAGACCACAGGTGAGCTTGTCCTGATTAATTGTGTCTGAGGAGTAGAGGAAGAAGACAGAAGCAGAACTCGGTCCACGTAGAGATACCCAATGGAGATCTGCAACAAGTAATTACATCATTATAATTCTGACACATAAAGAGCGGCAATTCAGGGCAAGGTGTTAGGGCTAAACTAAGCATACTTTACAAATGTATCCAAGTGTGCTTTTCTCTCGTGCACTCTCTCTCTCTCTCTCTCTCTTTCTCTCACTCTCTCTCTCTTTCTAAAATCCCCATCTTGTGTAACACGTGTCAAATTGTGTTGGTCTGCTAGGGACCTGTTTCATTGTACTACATTCTAATCAATAGACTGTGTGTTTGTTAATGTTTATCTTATATTATCATTTAGCTTGTTAGTAAATAAATAATCAACTTAATTGGTGTGGTACGTACGTAATGATTTAGTGAGACCCGGGTTTGTGCAGATTTACGAATTATTCTAATTTCAGGATGAGACTGTAGAGGAAATTAATTAATTTGCGACTGCTGTAAAATCAATATTCTGATGTTCTTTGAGTTCATTTGGGGAACGCAAACTCATTAACCTCTCTGATCTCCCCATCCCGGATCCGGGATCGTGAATACAGACTCAAGCTCATTACCATAACGCAACGTTAACTATTCATGAAAATCGCAAATGAAATGAAATAAATATGCTAGCTCTCAAGCTTAGCCTTTTGTTAACAACACTGTCATCTCAGATTTTCAAAATATGCTTCTCAACCATAGGAAAACAATCATTTGTGTAATAGTAGCTAGCTAGCGTAGCATTTAGCGTTAGCATTAGCGTTAGCAATTAGCAGGCAACATTTTTCACAAAAACCAGAAAAGCATTCAAATAAAATAATTTACCTTTGAAGAACTTCAGATGTTTTCAATGAGGAGACTCTGTTAGATAGCAAATGTTCAGTTTTTCCTGAAAGATTATTTGTTTAGGAGAAATCTCTCCGTTTGGTGCGTCACGTTTGGCTACCAAAAAAAAACGAAAATCCAGTCATCAATTACGCCAAACTTTTTTCCAAATTAACTCCATAATATCGACTGAAACATGGCAAACGTTGTTTAGAACCAATCCTCAAGGTGTTTTTCACATATCTCTTCGATGATATATCCTTCGTGGAAGTGTGCTTTCTGTTCTGAATCCCAGGAGATAATGACCGCAATTGAAGATTCCGCACGAATTTAGACAAAGGACACCGGGCGGACCCCTGGAAAATGTAGTCTCTTATGGCCAATCTTCCAATGATATGCCTACAAATACGTCACAATGCTGCAGACATCTTGAAGAAACGACAGATCTCGTCTCGATCTCAGTCTCGTTCCTGCTGCATTCACAGCCATATAAGGAGACATTTGAAAACAGAGCTTCAGGATTTCTGCTCATTTCCTGTTCGAAGTTTCATCTTGGTTTCGCCTGTAGAATCAGTTCTGTGGCACTCACAGATAATATCTTTGCAGTTTTGGAAACGTTAGACTGTTTTCTTTCCAAAGCAGTCAATTATATGCATAGTCGAGCATCTTTTCGTGACAAAATATTGCGCTTAAAACGGGCACGTTTTTTTTATCCAATAATGAAATAGCGCCCCTATAGACTTAAACAAACTTTTCCCATGGTGCCCCAGGTTACTGAGTTAATGATTACCTGATTAATCTAATCACATAATTATAAACATAGTTAATTATTCGATGACCTGCCTGGTGTGTTCCTTGTTCTTCATGATGCTCTCTGCGCTTTTAATGGACCTCTGAGACTATTACAGTGCAGGTGCATTTATACGGAGACTTGATTACACACAGGTGGATTGCATTTATCATCATTAGTCATTTAGGTCAACATTGGATCATTCAGAGATCCTCACTGAACTTCTGGAGAGAGTTTGCTGCACTGAAAGTAAAGGGGCTGAATAATTTTGCACGGCCAATTTTTCAGTTTTTGATTTGTTAAAAAAGTTTGAAATATCCAATAAATGTCGTTCCACTTCATGATTGTGTCCCACTTGTTGTTGATTCTTCACAAAAAAATACAGTTTTATATCTTTATGTTTGAAGCCTGAAATGTGGCAAAAGGTCGCAAATTTCAAGGGGGCCGAATACTTTCGCAAGGCACTGTATTAGTTTGTTCTTGTATGACCAGAAGACCTATTTTATTTATAAACTTACGAAGAAGATTGAAAGCTGTATTTATTTTTTATGTATACAGTAACTAAGATAGTGTTTTAAAGGGCATACAGGTCTGCTCTGACTTTACACGGTTATTGTTCTATTTAGTTATTAATACTTATTTCCAAAAAAAAAGGTCTTAGGAACGTGTATATGTAAAACATTTTTTATTCAATTATTTTATGATCAGTTTTCATACGCACTTAAAATAGTAGGTAACCTTTTATTTATTTAAATTGTTATTTTGTATTTTATTTCTCAGAAACTGTTCCTGATTACACTAAAGAGGGTTTTTAGTCTCTCTTACTACAAGAACCCTTGGCTTGGTCTTGAACATAATTTTCAGTTGAGTTGAATTTCAAAGCCGGATAACATCTAGCTCAAAGGTTATGGAATAAGCTATTTTCACTTTAAATTGACTTAAATGGTGCAGATCATTTACGTTCACTGCTCCTTTGACTCATCCTACTACAGTTTATACTTTTATATAATATTTGTTGTTTTGTCTTTGTCTATAGTTTCTCTTAATGCTAGGGGGTTACGAAACAAAGTGAAGCGCAAGGCCTTATTTTTATTTGCTAAACAATTTCGAACAGATTTTTGCTTTTTTCAAGAGTCTCACTCAATTTCGGGTGATGCCAACTTCTGGAGGTCACAGTGGGGCAACGATATTTGGCTTTCACATGGATCTGAACGCTCCGCTGGTGTCACTACAATGAAAAATACCTTTGGTAGTAATATTCTACACTCGGAATGTGACCCCTTTGGTCACTTTATTTGTCTTGTGATGAGTTACAATTACATTACACTCATTACTGTAAATTTCTATGTGTACCACACCAAACATGAGAATGATGAGTTGCTTTAATCTATAGAGAAACATATACAGTGGGGAGAACAAGTATTTGATACACTTCCGATTTTGCAGGTTTTCCTGCTTACAAAGCATGTAGAGGTCTGTAATTTTTATCATAGGTACACTTCAACTGTGAGAGACTGAATCTAAAACAAAAATCCAGAAAATCACATTGTATGATTTTTAAGAAATTAATTTGCATTTTATTGCATGACATAAGTATTTGATCACCTACCAACCAGTAAGAATTCCGGCTCTCACAGACCTGTTAGTTTTTCTTTAAGAAGCCCTCCTGTTCTCCACTCATTACCTGTATTAACTGCACCTGTTTGAACTCGTAACCTGTATAAAAGACAACTGTCCACACACTCAATCAAACAGACTCCAACCTCTCCACAATGGCCAAGACCAGAGAACTGTGTAAGGACATCAGGGATAAAATTGTAGACCTGTACAAGGCTGGGATGGGCTACAGGACAATAGGCAAGCAGCTTGGTGAGAAGCTGCACCTATTGGTGCAATTATTAGAAAATGGAAGAAGTTCAAGATGACGGTCAATCACCCTCGGTCTGGGGCTCCATGCAAGATCTCACCTCATGGGGCATCAATGATCATGAGGAAGGTGAGGGATCAGCCCAGAACTACATGGCAGGACCTGGTCAATGACCTGAAGAGAGCTGGGACCATAGTCTCAAAGAAAACCATTAATAACACATCATGACGTCATGGATTAAAATCCTGCAGCGCACGCAAGGTCCCCCTGCTCAAGCCAGCGCATGTCCAGGCCCGTCTGAAGTTTGCCAATGACCGTCTGGATGATCCAGAGGAGGAATGGGAGAAGGTAATGTGGTCTGATGAGACAAAAATAAAGCTTTTTGGTCTAAACTCTACTCACCGTGTTTGGAGGAAGAAGAAGGTTGAGTACAACCCCAAGAACACCATCCCAACCGTGAAGCATGGAGGTGGAAACATCATTCTTTGGGGATGCTTTTCTGCAAATGGGACAGGACGACTGCACCGTATTGAGGAGAGGATGGATGGGGCCATGTATCGCGAGATCTTGGCCAACAACCTCCTTACCTCAGTAAGAGCATTGAAGATGGGTCGTGGCTGGGTCTTCCATCATGACAACGACCCGAAACACACAGCCAGGGCAACTAAGGAGTGGCTCCGTAAGAAGCATCTCAAGGTCCTGGAGTGGCCTAGCCAGTCTCCAGACCTGAACCCAATAGAAAATCTTTGGAGGAAGCTGAAAGTCCATAAATCCCAGCGACAGCCCCGAAACCTGAAGGATCTGGAGAAAGTCTGTATGGAGGAGTGGGTCAAAATCCCTGCTGCAGTGTGTGCAAACCTGGTCAAGAACTACAGGAAACGTATGCTCTCTGTAATTGCAAACAAAGGTTTCTGTACCAAATATTAAGTTCTGCTTTTCTGATGTATCAAATACTTATGTCATACAATAAAATGCAAATAAATTACTTAAAAATCATACAATGTGATTTTCTGAATTTTCGTCTCTCACAGTTGAAGTGTACCTATGATAAAAATTACAGACCTCTACATGCTTTGTAAGTAGTGTATCAAATACTTGTTCTCCCCACTGTACCTACTCGTTAACAAAATTAAGGAAGTTTCCTTTAAAATTATTCATAAATATTATCCTGACAACCACTATATGAAGAAGTTTAAGGAAAACATCAACTCAAATTGCTCTTTTTGTAAAAAACCCAGAAACAGTGTTGCATTTTTTTTTGGCATTGTATGCATGTAAGAAAACTGTGTCAAGACATCAGTAGGTTTATAATTGAACACATTTATGAAGATTTTACACTATTGTGGAGAGATGTACTGTTTGGATTCTTTACATAGAATAGAAATAAGCTGAAACATTTGAATGTAATTTCATTACTATTTCGGCCAAATTTCATATACACAAATGTACATTTACAAACAGAAAACTTTTCGTACCCTACAAAAATAAATGTAACTGTATTTTAAGACGGTTAAATGCTCTACTAACAAAAAACGGTTAGAATTGTAAGTATATATATGTCCCTTAAGGTCCTTGTGTAATTGTAATGTGATATTGTACCCCCTAGCTCGATTGTCCATTGTTTGTAATATATGTATGCTTGTGTTCCCTCATGTGCTTTATGTATTGATTTGTTGTTAATAAAAAATTAATTAAAAAATAAAACAAATTATATATATACATATTTTTTTAAATATATATATCTATAAAAAATAAGTAGTTTTACGTAGACATAACATGCGCAGTTTGACCTACTCCGGGAAGTGACGTTGCAGGCTAGCTCAGTGCTGCCACCTCTCATTGAGTATCTCAAGTTAAAGTTCGACCGGGGTACGGCAGGCTGCCATTAGCTATTCAATTATTCGTATAACTTCTTCTATGTGCGATTTTTTAAATATTCGTTTCAAGGACATACATCTGGTGTAATGGAAGCATATATGGGTATCTGGATTGGCTTCGAAATGTGTATTTATTTACACGAAGATTGACCATGAATATTGCTATTTTCCCCTTCACTATAATGGGGGATCCTTTTATTTGCAAACAAAGCCTGCAGTACAGCGGTCAGCCTTGCATTTGTTCGGTTCAATGACTGGGTTTGTAGTTTTCCCCCGCTGACAGTGGAGACCACTGCCGACTGACTGATCTACAAATCACCTGGCATCATAAATAAATATGATAAACAACTACTTATTATTGTAGATCAGTCAAGTTACCATTTACCCACAATGCACCATGGATTTGGTAACTAGTGACAACCCTCGGACACCCCATTTGAACTCCTCCTCCACATTTACTAGATCGGTAGAACAGTGCAGAAGATAGCCTCCCCCATTTCTCGTGAGGACTAAAAAGAAAACGCTTGCTACGTTAGCTAGTTTATTCCAAACCAAAGCTGTTTTTCTAGCTACAGTGAGCACTGATTTGACAGACAAGCAAGAGACAGCATTTGTTGAGGATTCCATAAACAACTTGAGATATTTATTAGTATACTATCTAATTTATAAGCCACAACGTAATCTACAGTGATGCCGTCCGATAGACCATTCAAACAAAGAAGGTCATTCGGTAAGTAACGTCAACTGTTACCAGTTGCTGACCACAGATCTTTGAGCTAACCTTAGCTAGCTAGGCATATTCTTTACTGGACAGGCAATATTGTATTATTGAAAACAGCTCAACAGTGTACTCCGTATTCGTCATTATGAATGTAAGTGTAATGGTGTTACCTAAAGTAAACACAGTCAACGCCAGAGAGGCCTTAACTTTGATACTGACGTTAGCATGCTTAAGCTAGCTAGGCTAGTTGATCAGTTAACAACGTCAATAATAAAGGCATCCGCATGCTTCCCAGCCGAAACAGTATGGTTGAATTCGTACATGTAGTGTGACGTTTTTGTACTTCGGTGAATGTTTTTTCGGCTGTTCGACCGCACATTTTTTTTAGTAGGCAAGCCATAGTTTAGAGCCGAAGTCTTCGCCCCTTCGTCAGTGATTGGTCAACAGTAGGGCATCTAAAATAAAGCATTTGTCATTCAAGGAGAGACCATTCGTTTTCATGCAATTTATTTTAATTGAAAAATTCTGCAAACACAATTAGATGTAAAATTGTGCGACTAAGATCTCTTCGGCAAAAACGTCAAAATTAATGATTTTTTTGTTGAGTCATCTTAGATTAGTTCGGACTTTTGAAGAAGTGTGAACTGACTACGGCGTCTAAAAATGGACAAAAAAATTGACAAATCAAGGCGGCGTACAATTCAGGGCGTTCCTTTCCCCTTGACTATCCTGTTGGTTACAGCCCCCTAGCACAGTGTCCTTTGCTCCAGCCTTCCGAGTAACTGCTGTCGTTAACAGAACTGCGGAAAAACAATGCCCGACAGGCGGGGTTGAAATACACCGTTTACCATCGTGTTAGCTAGCTACCTATCCCACCTGCTGTGTACCGCCAGAGTCCTAGCAGTGTCCTTCGCTCCCGCCTGCCGAACAACTGCCCTCGCCACCATTAACATAACTGCGGGGAAGTAGTGCTCTAGCCAGCTACAGTCAAAGACAACTATGTGCTGCCTTTTATTGCCGCCGCCTCTTCTTCTTCTGTGGGGTTTATCAACGGTTGGCAGCATCCAACGTTATAATGCTCATCATTGTATCCTGTGTCAAAAGGTTTGCTGGACTTCGCTAAAGATCCCTATTTCAGAAACTTCCGTTTGAGTTTCCTAGTCCCAATAGATCCAAGTAAACCGTATTGCTGGAACAAAATACATTTTATCTTGATGTTCTGGAGCTGTTCAGGAATTTAAAGTGGGGATTTATGATGTGTACTGTTATTGTATGCCTGTGCTTACTGTGACTGTCACCCTGATATTGGCTACTAGGTAGCTACTTCCCACGCCTTTGCCGGACAGTTGTGCTTGTCAGGCAGGCGCAAAGGCCAATGTGTCTCGGTGTTGCTGTTCATGCCCTCCCCATTGAGTAGTATCTTTATGTACATATTCTTTATCCCTTTACACTTGTGTGTGTGTATAAGGTAGTGGTTTTGGAATTGTTAGGTTAGATTGGTTGGTTATTACTGCATTGTTGGAACTAGAAGCACAAGCATTTTTCTACACTTGCATTAACATCTGCTAACCATGTGTATGTGACAAATACATTTGATTTGATAATAGTCTGTATGTAGGCTATGTATAAAGGTGACATCTAGATGGTTATTAATTATTGTGTAGGCTGCTATCTTATTTGAAATAAAATTGTGTGAGAAAAAAAATGGCCATGTTAGCTACCGCCAGTGACACGACTGTGATACCCAGTAGAAAGCACTTATCGACTTGTCCAGTCAGACACACACAACTTTCTTGAGTGGCAATACATCTGCCAAATTAGCTGATTGGCTTTCCGTACATCCACTCCTTCCGACTCCCATACTCCGTCGCCATATTGGGCTGCAGCTACCCATACTTGAGTTCCACTGCATTTTTTAATTGTTCCCCTCTAATCGGGGACTGATTTAGACCTGGGACACCAGGTGGGTACAATTAATTAGAACAGAAAACCTATCACGCTCTGGACCTCATAGCCTACACCAGGAGTATTCACCCTATGAATTTGAAAGTGGTTACATTTGCCAAGCCCCATCCCTGAGCTTTATTACAGTTGGGCTTGAAACACAAACTGGATTGTGCATGGGTGCCATACAAGATTGCGTGATATGTATATTTGTGTCAGGCCATTCTAAATTATTACCCTGTGCAGTGGAACACATCATTGATAGAGCAATCACATGTCCTCAATGTCTACACACGCATTTGCACTGCTGATGTAGGCTAATTTGGGTTTGACTACTGCAGGGCTCTACGCTAACTTTTTTCCCAAGGAGTACTTGCGCTCCTAAATGAAAAAATGTAGGAGCACACAAAGAAATTTAGGAGCACAGTGAAAAATGTAACAGAGTTTATTAACAAACAATTTATTACATACATATTTATACTGTGTGTGTGTGTACTAAGGGACACATCTGTGGAACAGCACATACCACCAAAATCACACATTGATCCATGCCTACTAGACGCAAAGGATATCAGTTGTCCGTCTGGCGCGCTAAGAGGTCAGCCAGTGGTCCACGGCAGGAGTGGTGGAGACCCCAAGGCAGCTTCTTGTCAAATTCTTAATCTGGTTGTGTGCATAGAAGCCCTCGCTCACACTGGGTGGCTGAAATGGGCAGCACCAACTCCAGTATGTTCTAGGGAAAAGATGATATCTTTCAATTTCATTTAAACTCTTACCATTAACTTATCAAAATCAACCATAGGATACCATACATAACCACCCAGGATTAGCCTACCATGTAATCATGCCTGTAGGGATCCTTTGTCAATATGGTCTCCCACAGGCCACTGTAGGACTTGTCCTTGAAATTGTGGCTGACCAGGATTTTCAGCCCCTGCCACTCATCCTGGATTGCAGCCATGTTGCACCCTGATCTGCAGGATTAAACAGAGCAAGTGAGTTTGCAAATATGCAAACATAACATTGTTTCATATGGCAGTGCAGTGTCAAATAAATTCTTACCTCTCTAGAGGCTCCTTGAAATGCATCATGAGGTATGCCACACCATCATTGCCAAAGGTGAGAAGGCTGGCCTGGTCTTCTGGTCATGTGTCAGTGTTTAGCACTCTGAAAGACTCCACTGGGGTCTGGACACCCTCATCCTTCAGCAAACCACCAAACCTGGCTTTGAGATCATCCATGCCGATGTTGATGGCCGCCTCCATGTGTTGCTTTAGCTGGGGATTGGTGAGGTCCGTAAAGCCTTTCAGATTCCCCTTTAGTGTTATTCCATTTGAACAGAAATAACACACACACACCAACACACAATGAAAGGTCTGGCCATTTGTCTGTCTCCCATTTTTTTAAAGAAGAAAGTAAAGACTTCTCTGCATTTCCCTCCTTATCCTCAAATTGTTCTATTGGGCAACGAATACATTGAATCTCACACTGAGAATCTGTCTTGATCATTGATTTTAATCATCAATTTCTCTTACATTTTAACAAGCTCTCATCCTAACACACCTGGAATATCTTCTCATCACCCTGCTGCTGAGCAAGCATGGTCTGGATCTTCTCCAGCATGCCTCCTGCCTTTGCCCTAAGCTGTAGTGCTTCCAGTCTGGTCACTGTCTTCCTCAACTCTGTGGCTTGGGGGAGGATCAGGTCATTCCTTTGCATGGTGAGGCTAAGTGAGGATAGCTCCTCAAACATGTCTGAAAGAAAATGGCAGAATACACGAGTGCATTCCCCATTTCCCGCTTTATCTGTTAGGTAGTCAGTAAATAAACTGTCACCTGTCAATTACTTGATTCTGAAAGTTCATTTGAGTCTTGAACTTATTTTTTAAAACTAGTGTGGTATTACATTTCCTGTGGAAAACGGACCTTCTTTGCCCGCCCTTGAACTTCTGCTGTTGTTGATGCTACGGCCAGGTGCTCCATGTGCTGCAGAACAACGGAGTACTGGCCTTGGTCAGTGGCAAGGTCCTTGTCTTGTCCATGCCGTAGGAACACTTTGAGGGCTCTGTGGACATGGGGGATCCAGCGAGTTCCCTTGATGCTAGACTGTGTGCAAGTATCCACACCGAGCCTATAAAGAGAAACAACTTACCAATGGCATGAGAGTGCTCAAGGGTCTGTTGTCTGACCAGGAGATTGACTGGCTTCCCATCCTCCAACAAGCGTACGTAGACAATCTTGCATTCGGTGTTGGATATATCAGTGTCTCCGTCTATTAGAACGACAGGATACTTCGCAGTTTCAGCTTCGCTGACAGGCTCTCTCTCATTAAGTCAGCAATTTGACTGATCATCTCCGCACGTCCTACATCATTGTCGTATGTGGGATTGATGTCAACTCCATTTTTGTGGTCTAAGGGGCCCAAATTTGACGAAAGGTTCTTCTTTCGCAATGAAGCATGCAATGTTTATCTTTATTTTCAGCTGCATCCTCTTCTCCTCAGACAGCAGCACTTGCCTCCTCAAGGCTGCTGACACCATGCCTGATGGTTTCTCCTGTCTCAACAGGTACAGATCTCTGCACTGGATATGCCACCGCGAGATGTTTCGCTACGCTATCTCTTTTCAGATGTGGGTTTCCTGACTTGAAGGACAAGTTGCCCGCCTGTTTCTGCCCTCTACAATATTTGCAGAACATGATGTTGTTTTTGAACTTTAGCCATGGGAACATTTTGAGCCAATTCACATTGAATCTATAAATCAAATCAAATCAAATCAAATCAAATTTTATTTGTCACATACACATGGTTAGCAGATGTTAATGCGAGTGTAGCGAAATGCTTGTGCTTCTAGTTCCGACAATGCAGTAATAACAAGTAATCTAACTAACAATTCCAAAACTACTGTCTTGTACACAGTGTAAGGGGATAAAGAATATGTACATAAGGATATATGAATGAGTGATGGTACAGAGCAGCATAGGCAAGATACAGTAGATGGTATCGGGTACAGTATGTACAAATGAGATGAGTATGTAAACAAAGTGGCATAGTATAGTATAAAGTGGCTAGTGATACATGTATTACATAAGGATACCGTCGATGATATAGAGTACAGTATATACGTATGCATATGAGATGAATAATGTAGGGTAAGTAACATTTATATAAGGTAGCATTGTTTAAAGTGGCTAGTGATATATTTACATCATTTCCCATCAATTCCCATTATTAAAGTGGCTGGAGTTGAGTCAGTGTCAGTGTGTTGGCAGCAGCCACTCAGTGTTAGTGGTGGCTGTTTAACAGTCTGATGGCCTTGAGATAGAAGCTGTTTTTCAGTCTCTCGGTCCCAGCTTTGATGCACCTGTACTGACCTCGCCTTCTGGATGATAGCGGGGTGAACAGGCAGTGGCTCGGGTGGTTGATGTCCTTGATGATCTTTATGGCCTTCCTGTGACATCGGGTGGTGTAGGTGTCCTGGAGGGCAGGTAGTTTGCCCCCGGTGATGCGTTGTGCAGACCTCACTACCCTCTGGAGAGCCTTACGGTTGAGGGCGGTGCAGTTGCCATACCAGGCGGTGATACAGCCCGCCAGGATGCTCTCGATTGTGCATCTGTAGAAGTTTGTGAGTGCTTTTGGTGACAAGCCGAATTTCTTCAGCCTCCTGAGGTTGAAGAGGCGCTGCTGCGCCTTCTTCACGATGCTGTCTGTGTGAGTGGACCAATTCAGTTTGTCTGTGATGTGTATGCCGAGGAACTTAAAACTTGCTACCCTCTCCACTACTGTTCCATCGATGTGGATAGGGGGGTGTTCCCTCTGCTGTTTCCTGAAGTCCACAATCATCTCCTTAGTTTTGTTGACGTTGAGTGTGAGGTTGTTTTCCTGACACCACACTCCGAGGGCCCTCACCTCCTCCCTGTAGGCCGTCTCATCGTTGTTGGTAATCAAGCCTACCACTGTTGTGTCGTCCGCAAACTTGATGATTGAGTTGGAGGCGTGCGTGGCCACGCAGTCGTGGGTGAACAGGGAGTACAGGAGAGGGCTCAGAACGCAACCTTGTGGGGCCCCAGTGTTGAGGATCAGCGGGGAGGAGATGTTGTTGCCTACCCTCACCACCTGGGGGCGGCCCGTCAGGAAGTCCAGTACCCAGTTGCACAGGGCGGGGTCGAGACCCAGGGTCTCGAGCTTGATGACGAGCTTGGAGGGTACTATGGTGTTGAATGCCGAGCTGTAGTCGATGAACAGCATTCTCACATAGGTATTCCTCTTGTCCAGATGGGTTAGGGCAGTGTGCAGTGTGGTTGAGATTGCATCGTCTGTGGACCTATTTGGGCGGTAAGCAAATTGGAGTGGGTCTAGGGTGTCAGGTAGGGTGGAGGTGATATGGTCCTTGACTAGTCTCTCAAAGCACTTCATGATGACGGATGTGAGTGCTACGGGGCGGTAGTCATTTAGCTCAGTTACCTTAGCTTTCTTGGGAACAGGAACAATGGTGGCCCTCTTGAAGCATGTGGGAACAGCAGACTGGTATAGGGATTGATTGAATATGTCCGTAAACACACCGGCCAGCTGGTCTGCGCATGCTCTGAGGGCGCGGCTGGGGATGCCATCTGGGCCTGCAGCCTTGCGAGGGTTAACACGTTTAAATGTCTTACTCACCTCGGCTGCAGTGAAGGAGAGACCGCATGTTTTCGTTGCAGGCCGTGTCAGTGGCACTGTATTGTCCTCAAAGCGGGCAAAAAAGTTATTTAGTCTGCCTGGGAGCAAGACATCCTGGTCCGTGACTGGGCTGGGTTTCTTCCTGTAGTCCGTGATTGACTGTAGACCCTGCCACATGCCTCTTGTGTCTGAGCCGTTGAATTGAGATTCTACTTTGTCTCTGTACTGGCGCTTAGCTTGTTTGATAGCCTTGCGGAGGGAATAGCTGCACTGTTTGTATTCGGTCATGTTACCAGACACCTTGCCCTGATTAAAAGCAGTGGTTCGCGCTTTCAGTTTCACACGAATGCTGCCATCAATCCACGGTTTCTGGTTAGGGAATGTTTTAATCGTTGCTATGGGAACGACATCTTCAACGCACGTTCTAATGAACTCGCACACCGAATCAGCGTATTCGTCAATGTTGTTATCTGACGCAATACGAAACATCTCCCAGTCCACGTGATGGAAGCAGTCTTGGAGTGTGGAGTCAGCTTGGTCGGACCAGCGTTGGACAGACCTCAGCGTGGGAGCCTCTTGTTTTAGTTTCTGTCTGTAGGCAGGGATCAACAAAATGGAGTCGTGGTCAGCTTTTCCGAAAGGGGGGCGGGGCAGGGCCTTATATGCGTCGCGGAAGTTAGAGTAACAATGGTCCAAGGTCTTTCCTCCCCTGGTTGCGCAATCGATATGCTGATAAAATTTTGGGAGTCTTGTTTTCAGATTAGCCTTGTTAAAATCCCCAGCTACAATGAATGCAGCCTCCGGATAAATTGTTTCCAGTTTGCAGAGAGTTAAATAAAGTTCGTTCAGAGCCATCGATGTGTCTGCTTGGGGGGGGATATATACGGCTGTGATTATAATCGAAGAGAATTCTCTTGGTAGATAATGCGGTCTACATTTGATTGTGAGGAATTCTAAATCAGGTGAACAGAAGGATTTGAGTTCCTGTATGTTTCTTTCATCGCACCATGTCACGTTAGTCATAAGGCATACGCCCCCGCCCCTCTTTTTACCAGAAAGATGTTTTTTCCTGTCTGCGCGATGCGTGGAGAAACCTTTTGGCTGCACCGCTTCGGAGAGCGTCTATATGTTCTCCCTCCACCGGCTAGTGACTACGGGGGTCACGGTAGCTTCGCTAACGTTGTTCTCAGCATCCCTAACGTTAGGCTAACGTTGACATGGCGGCTATCTCAGGTAAACCTTGTGAAGAGGCCTCATTAGTTGTGAATCCCCCTCGCCAGATTCCTCTTTCTCCCCGTGTCTTTTTCGCTTAAAATAAAATTGAATGGGCTTCATTTTTAGCGATGTCTCCACGTTAACTTATAGCCTATACTGATACTATTTTCCAGTTCACCTTTCTCTGACTCGGACTGCGTCATCGCAGAAAACTCTACTGTTGGCGCATGCCGCTTGTGGAATGTGAGACGTGTAGTTTTTAAACAATTAGCAGCGGGGGAAAATGGATTACGGTAGGTTGTAATTTTTAATTGCACACTGTGTTCGTAAATCATTTTTCCGGTGCCCACAAATCTATTTTTAGGGGCAAATGCGAGTGAAATACTCACACTGTAGAGCCCTGGACTTCTGTGGAAAACCATTGGCATTACTGAAACCAGTATGCCTATTTTGAGAACTCTTTGACTCTTTAGTCACAGCCTATGATTTTCTATGTTGATTATGTTTGCAGTTGCACACCCCATATCAAAGAGACATATTTCTGGCTAGATCAGGAGTCTCCAACCTTTTTCTAGCATGAGAGCTACTTTAATTTTTTTTACATGTCCTGAGCTACTCAGTTTTTAAATAGCTTTTAAATATGCAAACTCTTCTTCTCTACCCTGCAACTCGTCCTTGGTGTACAATATATGTCAATATTCCTGATGAAATAATGGTTACTAAACAGTATTTGGCATGGCAAAGTTCTTTGTTTTATTTTTCCTGGTTTTGGTTTTTACTCTCAATAGAACAATTAGTCCTAGAGAAACAACAAATGTATTTTCTGAGCCCATGTCGATGCTGAAATCAGAAGACAGTAAATTATTTAAGTCTGGGGGAAAAACGAATACATTTGGACATTCAAACACCATTCAAACACCTTTTTATTGCGTATCCAGCAATGTTTCTGTTAGGCCTACTGCTGCAGCACGTCATGATATTTAGCCTACTCCATGACAGTAGCTAAAGGAAGGGGCTATAGCAGCACACAAGTAGCCTACAAATGCGTGCTGCGCCGGGCATTCCCTGAGCTCCTAAATGGAGCGGGCGAGGCAGCCAACACTCCAGCCTTTGGGAAACGCTTTCTATGCTCCAGTCAAATTGGGGATGCTCCGCTCAATGCTCTGATCAAGACATAGTTATTTCAGGTAGGCCAACTTTGCAGTTAACATTTTAATTGAGAAGGTTATTGGGGAAAGTATTTGTCTACCCACAAGACGGGTATTATTAGCATTGCTAACTGGCTACATGGAATAATAAACAAATGTGCGCAAACAGACGGGCAATATTGATAATTGGCAGATAGGTACTGTTACATTTGGCTTTTTAAGCCAATAGTGGCTATACATGGGTGGGATAATGTCAATGTGTCTTTGATTGGATAGTAGCTGGGAACTTTATAGTTTTGACAATATGCGCTGAAATAAGTGGAAAAAATTGATGTACTTTCAGAATTTCTTGGCGAGCTACTCATAGGTGGGCTGCGAGGTACTTGTAGCTCACAATCTACCTTTGAGACCCTGTAGGCTATTCTGTTTTATCTTCCAACTGGTCAGAAAGACCTTTTTCATTGATTGTCTCTTATCAGTCAACGTTTCTTCCTGTCCTAGACTATTTTTTTATTAAATTTTTTACCTTTATTTAACTAGGCAAGTCAGTTAAGAACAAATTCTTATTTTCAATGACGGCCTAGGAATAGTGGGTTAACTGCCTGTTCAGGGGCAGAACGACACCTCAGCTCGGGGGTTTGAACTTGCAACCTTCCGGTTACTAGTCCAACGCTCTAACCACTAGGCTACCCTGGTGACATCATTTAGATGAATGCTGCTGCCACTTCTTTGAGGCCGTTAAATGAAATGCAGTTTTCCATAGTGCACTTAGTTTTATCACAGTTGACAGGTTTTAAACTCATTGCTGCTTGCTCTATTGGAAAGTAGGTTGGCCCTCATTTGATGTTGCCTAGGTTAAAACAATGCATTTTATTCATTTATAAAACCCTATTGGAAAAACTCACATTACCTGACATCTTCACTTACCCATAGAAGTACAAGTTACCATACCCGATCACAGTTTAACCCTGGAAATTCCGTCTGTTGCTACAGACCTAGGAAAAACAGCCTTTAGTTGCTATGCACCCCATGTATGGACACATTGGTGCATCTTGGGTGGTTCAAAATGTTGATCATAGACCACCTTCCTGTGGAATTTGTGTCTGAGTGTCTGTAATTCTGTATTTTATATTAATGTATTGTAAAATTGCAAAATACAGTGCTCCCTTGAGAAAGAGACCTTGACCTCCCTGTGTAAATACATACAAATTCTTATCTGCAGCTGATCGTTGCAAAGAAGTGCATCAAATCCGTGACCAGCACCCCAACAAAATCCCAGTAAGTTACGCTGACACTGCCCTCTAAAGAACAGAATACACAGTCGCATCCTAAATTATTGGCGCCCTTGATGATGAGCAAAAAATACTAAAATAAATACTGAGGTATATTGTCTGAGCAGTCATCTTTGTATGAGCACTCATCTTTATCATGGGTGCCAATAATTGTGGCTCTGACTACATTTATTTTCCCTGCTCACCACACACAATGAGGAGCTACATTACACTTGTCTGCGTAGAATTCGGTTGTCTGGCTATTGTTCCTGAAAGCTCTCTTTATATATCAGTAAATTGATTACAGTAAGAGCCTTTCTTGATGTAGTTCACATGATACTCAGACATGCCAACTGCAGTTGTCTGAGTTGAGAATTGTGAAGAAGTGGAAGGCTATAGCCAGGAAGCACACTGAATGCCATCTTTTTCGATCAGTATATGAAATATTCATCCATATCTTATTTAGGCCCTTTAATATATTTGATGTAATATATTCAGTATTAATTGGTGTTATGGTGGTGGAATTACATTTTATAACTGTTTATCATTGCTTGGTGCTCCCCTACAGGTAATCATTGAGCGTTATAAGGGAGAGAAGCAGCTGCCTGTGTTGGACAAGACAAAGTTTCTTGTCCCTGACCATGTCAACATGAGCGAGTTAGTGAAGATAATCAGGTAAGACCATTGAGTCATGACTTAATAAGGTTTGGATTTGATGACATGGTGGTAGTCCATGGGCAACAGAGTCATGGACACTATACCCCACACTTTGAACCTGAATGTCCATTTATGGTGAGATCATTTCAACACCTTACACACTGTGCCTTTCTCTCCCTTCAGTCAACACATTCTCTCAAAGTCTGGAAATGAACTGTGTACGTGCCTGTATCCCCAGATCATGTTGACCAGATTGTTTACTTGTCTGGAGTGTGTCACCCAGAGAGCGGGCCGAGCCGCAGTGTGCCAATAATTGGTGCACACACTGACCCCGACTTCCTCGGGGGACTTCTGCTGGAAACACTTAAACACTCTAGCACCAAAATACACCCTGTTATCATTGGGAGAGACTCTCTTCCTGTTTTGTGTGCTTGTCTCTTCATATTACAGCCATGTCAATGACTTGTGGGGGAGGGGAGTAGACCTTAACTGTTTCACCACTGCTCTGTGTGTCAGACTATTGCAGGAAACGACTTAACTAAACCTATGCCATGTTCTGTAGTGTCAATAGTAACAAATTAGTAATGTTATAGTTTCCATGTTGAGTTGTTTAGTAGTTTATCTAGACAGACTGGTTGCCTCCCACAGTACCATTGAGCACGGTTACCTGCGCACAGTACGTTTTTTTTCTCTCCCAGAATTGTTTTTCAATTTCCTGAAATCTACACTGTTTCTTTACAGTGAGTGTGCATCTTTATGAACAGAACATATATATTTTTCTTAGGTTCTGACACAAATTATATTGAACTGGAGTACTTGAATGGAAAAATATATATACACTACTGTTCAAAAGTTTGGTGTCACTTAAAAATGTCTTTGTTTTTGAAAGAAAGCACTTTTGTCCATTTAAAATATAAAATTGATCAGAAATAAAGTGTAGACATTGGTAACCTCTCTAGGGTACGTGGGACGCTAGCATCCAACCACAGTCCGATTTCAAAAACGCTTTTTGGCGAAAGCAGAACATAATATGTTAGGTCAGCAACTAGTCACAGAAAGCATTCAGCCAAAAAGCAGAAATATAGATAAAATGAATCACTAACCTTTGATCTTCATCAGATGACACTCATAGGACTTGATGTTACACAATACATGTATGTTTTGTTCGGTAAAGTTCATATATCCAAAAATCTGAGTTTACATTGGTGCGTTATGTTCAGTAGGTCCAAAACATCCAAGTGATTTTGCAGAGAGCCACATCAATTTACAGAAATGCTCATAAAATGTTGATGAAAATACAAGTATTATGTACGGAATTATAGATACATTATAGATCCTTAATGAAACCGCTGTGTCAGATTTTTTTAAAAACTTGACAGAAAAAGCAATAATCTGAGTACGGCGCTCAGAGCCCAAATCAAGCCAAACATATCCACCATGATGGAGTCAGATGTCAGAATAGCGTTATAAATATTCACTTACCTTTTGATGATCTTCATCAGAATGAACTCCCAGGAGTCCCAGTTCCACAATAAATGTTTGTTTTGTTCGATAATGTCCATAATTCATGTCAAAATAACTCCTTTTGTTTGCGTGTTCAGTCCAGTTATCCACATTCATGATGCGCTTTCACTAAGAGCAGACGAAAAGTAAAAAGAAGTTCCGTTACAGTTCGTAGCAACATGTCAAACGATGTTTAGAATCAATCTTTAGGATTTTTAACATAAATCTTAATAATAATAATATAATATAATAATAATAATAATAATAATAATAATAATAATATAATATTATTATTAATATATATATAATAATAATATTCCATCCGGACAATTCCTTTGTCTTCAGAAATGAAGTGGAACGTAGCTACCTTTCACGTGAGCGAGCGAGGCTGTGACACTCTGCCAGACCACTCACTCAAAGAGCTCTTATGAGCCCCTCCTTAGTAGAACCCTCAAACCAGTTTCTAAATACTGTTGACATCTAGTGGAAGCCGTAGGAAGTACAACATTACCAATATCCCACTGTGTACTCGATAGAGGCTGAGTTGAAAAACTACAAACCTCAGATTTCCCACTTCCTGGTTGGATTTTTTTCTCAGGTGTTTGCCTGCCATATGAGTTCTGTTATACTCATCATTCAAACAGTTTTAGAAACTTCAGTGTTTTCTATCCAAATCTACTAATTATATGCATATTCTAGCTTTTATGGCTGAGTAGCAGGCAGCTTAATTTGGGCACCCTTTTCATCCAAAATTCACAATATTGCCCCCTACCCCAAATAAGTTAATGTTGTAAATTACTATTGTAGCTGGAAACGGCTGATAAAAATAAAAAGAATATCTACATAGGTGTACAGAGGCCTATTATCAGCATCCATGACTCCTGTGTTCCAATGGCACGTTGTGTTAGGCTAGTTGATCATTAGAAAACCCTTTTGCAATTATGTTGGCACAGCTGAAAACTATTGTGCTGATTTTTAAAGAAGCAAAAAAACTGGCCTTTAGACTTGAGTATCTGGAGCGTCAGCATTTGTGGGTTCGATTACAGGCTCAAAATGGCTAGAAAGAACTTTCTTCTGAAACTCGTCAGTCTATTCTTGTTCTGAGAAATGAAGGCTATTCCATGCGAGAGATTGCCAAGAAACTGAAGATCTCGTACAACGCTGTGTACTACTCCCTTCACAGAACAGTGCAAACTGGTTCTAACCATAATAGAAAGGAGTGGGAGGCCCTGGTGCACCACTGAGCAAGAGGACAAGCACATTAGTGTGTCTAGTTTGAGAAACAGTCCTCAACTGGCAGCTTCATTAAATGGTACCCACAAAACACCGGTCTCAATGTCAACAGTGAAGAGGCAACTCCGGGATGCTGGCCTTCTGGTGTTTTGCGGGTACTATTTGTGTGTAGATCTGGGGCTCCCGAGTGGCCTAAGGCACTGCATCTCAGTGCTAGAGACATCACTATAGACCCTGATTTGATTCCAGGCTGTATCACAATCGGCCGTAATTGGGAGTCCCATAGGGCAGCGCACAATAGGTCCACCGTCGTTAGGGTTTGGCCAGGGTAGGCCGTCATTGTAAATTTGACTTGCCTAGTTAAAAAGAGGGAAAAAGTATCAATTTCAGAATAAGGCTGTAACGTAACAAAATGTGGAAAAAGTCCAGGCGTCTTTAACTTTCCGAATGCATTCTACACTCGCTGAACAATTTATTAGGTACACTTATCTAGTACCGGATTCTTCAGGGCATGGATTCTACAAGGTGTCGGAAACGTTCCACAGCGATATTGGTCCGTGCTGACGCTGTCATCACTGCAGATTGGATGGCGGTACATTCATGCTGCGAATAGCTCATTCCATCTCATCCCAAAGATGCTCTATTGGGTTTGGTTAGCAACAATGTTCAGATATGCTGTGGTGTTCAATTGGTATCAAGAGACCTAACGTGTGCCAGGAAAACATTCACATTTTTAGCTGATAGGAGGTGAACCCGGTGTGGTCGTCTGTTGCAATAGCTCATCCGTGACAGGGATTGACGAGTTGTGCGTTCCGAGATGCCATTCGAGGAAACCACTTGTACTGACTTAGACAACTTTTTGCTGTCTGTTTGTGGCCCGCTTGCACGATTCTTGCAATTCTCCTTCAACCTTTCATCAATGAGCTGCCCTCGCCCACAGCCCTACTGCTGACTGGATGTTTTTTTTTTTCGCACCAAGGTAAACCTTAGACAATGTTGTGCGTGAAAAGCCCAGGATTGGGACCAATTTCTGAGATACTGGAACCGGCATGCCTGGCACTGACGATCATAACAAGCTCAAAGGTCACTCATTTTGCCCATTCAAATGTTCAATCGAACAGTAACTGGATGCCTGTCTGCCTGCTTTATATAGCAAGCCACATAACTCACTGTCTGTAGGAGAAATCCATTTTCATGAAAGGGATTTCAGTCAATAAAAAAATAAGTGCCATTTTTAAGATTGATTTATTGAAACCGTAATGTTATATCGTGGCACACAATCTTCAAGTAACCTCAGCAGTGGAGCTTGCTTGTAGAAGCCTATGGCTGTGCAATGGCATGGCCTTTTGTTAATTTAGCAAACAAGATATTCTTATTTCCAGAGCCCTTATTTTAGTTTTTTATTTAACCAGGCACGTCAGTTAATAACATTCTTATTTACAATGACGGCCTACCAAAAGGCCTGCTGTGTGGAAGGGGGCTGAGATGAATGAATGAATAAATAAATATTGGACAAAACACACATTACGACAGGAGAGACAACACTACATAAAGAGAGAACTAAGACAACAACATAGCAAGGCAGCAACATAACAACAACATGGTAGCAGCACAAAACATGGTGCAAACATTATTGGGCACAGCCAACAGCACAAAGGACAAGAAGGTAGAGACAGCAATATATCACACGAAGCAGCCACAACTGTCAGTAAGTGTCCATGATTGAGTCTTTTGAATAAAGAGATTGAGAACTGCCCAGTTTGAGTGTTTGTTGCAGCTCGTTCCAGTCGCTAGCTGCAGCAAACTGAAAAGACGAGCGACCCAGGGATGTGTGCACTTTAGGGACCTTTAACAGAATGTGACTGGCAGAACGGGTTTTGTATGTGGAGGATGACTGTAGAAGATAGTAGTAGATAGTAGAAGACTGTAGTAGATATCTCAGGGGGAGTGAGGCCTAAGGATTTTATAAATAAGCATCAACCAGTGGGTCTTGCGACGGCTATACAGAGATGACCAGTTTAGAGGAGTATAGTGTCGTGATGTGTCCTATAAGGAGCATTGGTGGCAAACCTGATGGCTGAATGTTAAGGAACATCTAGCCACTCGAGAGCACCCTTACCTGTCGATCTATAAATTATGTCTCTGTAATCTAGCATGGGTAGGATGGTCATCTGAATCAGGGTTAGTTTGGCAGCTGGGGTGAAAGAGGAGCGATTACGATAGAGGAAACCAAGTCTAGATTTAACTTTAGCCTGCGGCTTTGATATGTGCTGAGAGAAGTACAGTGTACCATCTATCCATACTCCCAAGTACTTGTATGAGGTGACTACCTCAAGCTCTAAACCCTCAGCGGTAGTAATCACACCTGTGGGGAGAGGGGCATTCTTCTTACCAAACCACAACCTTGTTCTGAACACCTGCAAAACAAAGGTAAAGGGTAGATGAAGCTTGTTGGACACTAAGAAATCTTTGTTGTAGAGTGTTTAACACAAAATCTGTGGAGTGGCCAGCTGAGTAGAAGGCTATCATCTACATATAAATGGATAAGAGAGAGCTTCCTACTGCCTGAGCTATGTTATTGAGAAGAACGTGGGGCCTAGGATAGAGCCTTTGGTGACAGGCAGTGGCTGAGACAGCAGATGTTCTGACTTTATACACTGCACTCTTTGAGAGAGGTAGTTAGCAAACCAGGCCAATGGCCTCTGACACCAATACTACTTAGCCAGCCCACAAGAATGGAATGGTCTACCGTATCAAAAGCTTTTGTCAAGTTAATAAAAATAGCAGCACAACCTCTACACATGTGTAGAGGTCAGATTGCAGTTGAGTGAGAGAGAAAGGGAATTTGGGGAGAGAATTGCAGGATGCGTGGCTTAGTTTCTTTTGTTGAGCCCCGCAAATACACATGTAGGTCTATGGAACACTGGAGTCAGAGAATTTAAGGAAAAGTATCAATTTTTACAACCAAATCTTTATTTTTGACGTAAATGGCATGTTCTAGAAGTAACCAGACACCTTTCTTGAATGGTGGAAAAATGATTGAAACCAGTTCCTTGTTTGACCGCTAAGTTTTATTGGTAATATGACTCATACTGTGGTACTCTATTTGCCATTTGGTTTTCAACCTCATATAGAGTGATTTTCCTGACCTGCATGGCTCATTTCTTTCTTTAGAAGTTGAAACTTGTCATTTGATATTTCTGTAGGCTATTAGTATTGTTTGTTCTTTCATTATTAGTCCTCATTATTACATTTTTAGGCTATTCAAATTAGAGGTCGACCGATTTAATTAGGGACGATTTCACGTTCTCATAACAATCAGTGATCGGCATTTTTGGAACCCGATTTACATTTTTTAAATTTATTTTTTTACCCCCTTTTTCTCCCCAATTTCGTGGTATCCAATTGTTAGTAGCTACTATCTTGTCTCATTGCTATAACTCCCGTACGGGCTCGGGAGAGACGAAGGTCGAAAGTCATGTGTCCTCCGATACACAACCCAACCAAGCCGCACTGCTTCTTAACACAGCGTGCATCCAACCTGGAAGCCAGCCGCACCAATGTGTCGGAGGAAGCACCGTGCACCTTGCGACCTTGGTTAGCGTGCACTGCGCCCAGCCCGCCACAGGAGTCGCACGTGCGCGATGAGAAAAGGATATCCCTACCGGCCTAACCCGGACGACGCTAAGCCAATTATGCGTCGCCCCACGGACCTCCCGGTCGCAGCCCAGAGTCTCTGGCCCTTAATCACTGCGCCACCCGGGCCCCATGGCCGATTACATTGCACTCCACGAGGAGACTGCATGGCAGGCTGACCACCTCAAATCAAATCAAATCAAATTTTATTTGTCACATACACATGGTTAGCAGATGTTAATGCGAGTGTAGCGAAATGCTTGTGCTTCTAGTTCCGACAATGCAGTAATAACAAGTAATCTAACTAACAATTCCAAAACTACTGTCTTGTACACAGTGTAAGGGGATAAAGAATATGTACATAAGGATATATGAATGAGTGATGGTACAGAGCAGCATAGGCAAGATACAGTAGATGGTATCGGGTACAGTATGTACAAATGAGATGAGTATGTAAACAAAGTGGCATAGTATAGTATAAAGTGGCTAGTGATACATGTATTACATAAGGATACCGTCGATGATATAGAGTACAGTATATACGTATGCGTATGAGATGAATAATGTAGGGTAAGTAACATTTATATAAGGTAGCATTGTTTAAAGTGGCTAGTGATATATTTACATCATTTCCCATCAATTCCCATTATTAAAGTGGCTGGAGTTGAGTCAGTGTCAGTGTGTTGGCAGCAGCCACTCAGTGTTAGTGGTGGCTGTTTAACAGTCTGATGGCCTTGAGGTAGAAGCTGTTTTTCAGTCTCTCGGTCCCAGCTTTGATGCACCTGTACTGACCTCGCCTTCTGGATGATAGCGGGGTGAACAGGCAGTGGCTCGGGTGGTTGATGTCCTTGATGATCTTTATGGCCTTCCTGTGACATCGGGTGGTGTAGGTGTCCTGGAGGGCAGGTAGTTTGCCCCCGGTGATGCGTTGTGCAGACCTCACTACCCTCTGGAGAGCCTTACGGTTGAGGGCGGTGCAGTTGCCATACCAGGCGGTGATACAGCCCGCCAGGATGCTCTCGATTGTGCATCTGTAGAAGTTTGTGAGTGCTTTTGGTGACAAGCCGAATTTCTTCAGCCTCCTGAGGTTGAAGAGGCGCTGCTGCGCCTTCTTCACGATGCTGTCTGTGTGAGTGGACCAATTCAGTTTGTCTGTGATGTGTATGCCGAGGAACTTAAAACTTGCTACCCTCTCCACTACTGTTCCATCGATGTGGATAGGGGGGTGTTCCCTCTGCTGTTTCCTGAAGTCCACAATCATCTCCTTAGTTTTGTTGACGTTGAGTGTGAGGTTGTTTTCCTGACACCACACTCCGAGGGCCCTCACCTCCTCCCTGTAGGCCGTCTCATCGTTGTTGGTAATCAAGCCTACCACTGTTGTGTCGTCCGCAAACTTGATGATTGAGTTGGAGGCGTGCGTGGCCACGCAGTCGTGGGTGAACAGGGAGTACAGGAGAGGGCTCAGAACGCAACCTTGTGGGGCCCCACAAGTGAGTGCAGCAAGGAGCCATGGTAAGTTGCTAGCTAGCATTAAACTTATCTTATAAAAAACCATCTTAACATAATCACTAGTTAACTACACACGTTGATGATATTACTAGCTTGTCCTGCGTTGCAAATAATCAATGCGGTGCCTGTTAATTTATCATCGAATCACAGCCTACTTCGCCAAACGTGATGATTTAACAAGCGCATTGGTGAAAAAAGCACTGTCGTTGCACCAATATACCTAACCATAAACATCAATGCCTTTCTTAAAATCAACACACAAGTGTATTTAAAAAAAAACCCTGCATATTTAGTTAAAATAAATTAATGTTAGTAGGCAATATTAACTAGGGAAATAGAGTCGGGGTATATGCAGCAGTTTGGGCCACCTGGCTCGTTGCGAACTGTGTGAACCATTTTTTTCCTAAGAAAGACCGTAATTAATTTTCCAGAATTATGACATAACATTGAAGGTTGTGCAATGCAACAGCAATATTTAGACTTATGGATGCTACCCGTTCGATAAAATACAGAACGGTTCCATATTACACTGAAAGAATAAATAAAAAAAAATGTAATGATAGTTTCCAGATTTGACCATATTAATGACCAAAGTCTCGTATTTGTGTTTATTGTAATTGTCTATGATTTGATAGAGCAGTCTGACTGAGCGGTGGTAGGCAACAGCAGGCTCGTAAGCATTCATTCAAACAGCACATTCCTGCTTTTGCCAGCAGCTCTTCGCAATACTTGAAGCACAGCAATGTTTATGACTTCAAGCCTATTAACTCCCAAGATTAGGCTGGCAATACTATAGTGCCTATAAGAACATCCACTAGTCAAAGGTATATGAAATATAAATGGTATAGAGAGAAATAGTCCTATAATAACTACAACCTAAAACTTCTTAACTGTGAATATTGAAGACTAATGTTTTCATATGTTCTAAGCAAGGAACTTAAACATTAGCTTTTTTACATGGCACATAATTGCACTTTTACTTCTCCAACACTGTTTTTGCATTATTTAAATCAAATTGAACATGTTTCATTATGAGACTAAATGGATTTTTATTTATTTGTATTATATTAAGTTAAAATAAGTGTTAATTCAGTATTGTTGTAATTTTGCATATATATATATATATCTCGGGCCAATTTTAATCAGTATCGGCTTTTTTTGGTCCTCCAATAAGTATTGGCGTTGATAAATCATAAATCGGTCGACCTAATCAAATAACATTTTGAGATGGAACTCTGTCACATTCGTTATTTGATCAGGAGAAAGCCATGCATAAAATGATATTCATATCCTATCGAATGCAGAGAGAAGGGAATTTTTTTTGTTTTTGTTTTTAACAACTAGACAAGTGTTTCCTCGTTTTGGGGGTCCAGGGTCCCCCCTGGATAATTTAGAAGGATGGTGCTCTGTTCCAGTGACCTTTTTTAAAATGACATTCTACTCGAATATACATTTCAAATAAAATTATGCTGAAACCATTCAAAATATAATTTCCAACTCCAAATGAGGCCACTAACATATTTGCAAAATTATTTGTTTAAGTTATTTTAACGTATTGGACCATGCATATATCCTATGCATGGTCTGCACTGAGTGCTCTTTCCTTGACAGACTGACCAGGTGAATCCAGGTGAAAACTATGATCCCTTATTGATGTCACTTGTTAAATCCACTTCAATCAGTGTAGATGAAGAGGAGGAGACGGGTTAAAGAAGGATTTAAGCCTTCAGACAATCGAGACATGGATTGTGTGTGTGCCATTCAGAGGGTGAATGGCCAAGACAAAACATTAATGGTGAAACCATGCCACCTTGTGGCACACCAGAGGTGACCTCTGACCCAGGGCTAAATGTGCCACTTGCCATCACCCGCTGCAGCCTTCTGGTGGTGTAGCTATGGAACCCGGCTAGTAACCTGGCTAGTAACCTTTGACACAGTTCAATGTCAGACCGATGTTGCAGGAGCTTTGCGTGATCTACTCGATCAAAGGCTTTGGACATATCAGCAAGTAACACCCTCACCATTGTTTGTTTTCTGGAGTCTAGCTGTCAGCCAGGAGTGTGGCGGTAGTAGTGCTGGACGTTGGGAGGCAGGCATACTGATTCATACACTCAGATAAAACTTGGCATTTGTTTTTTTATAATGAAGCTCTACTAGATTTTTCCAAGGCATGAAGAGAAATGGGCCTCAAGTCAGTTGTAGTACATGGGTTTGACACTTCAGGTATGGGACACATGTTGGAAATCTTCCTGGCAGCAGGAACAGTCCCCTGCCAGTAAGAGGTGTTAACAATGTGTGTGATGACAGGGGCTAGATATCTTCTACATGCTCTTTTAGTAGCCAGGCTGGAATGCCATCAGGCCCACACACTTTACATGGGCTGAGTGTGGTCAAAGCTTGCTTTATCTGGCCAATGCTGCACAGCTCAACCTGCCTTGTAGGCATGGGCAGGGGGAAGAGGTGTGGTGCTTGTCCATGCCTCAGCAAAGAAGACATTGAAAACATCAGCCATGTCGTCACCTTCAAGCCCGGGCTCTGGCTGGGCCAGTCAAGGACTTTGAGACTTGTCCTGAAGAAACTCCTGCGTTGTCTTGGCTGTGTCCTAGGGGTCATTGTCATGTTGGAAGGTGAACCGTCGCCCCAGACATCTTAAGCGCTCTGGAGCAAATTTTCATCAAGGATCTCTGTACTTTGCACCGTTCATCTTTCCCTCAATCCTGACTAGGCTCCCTGTCGCTGAAAAACATCCCCACAGCATGATGCTGCCAGGTTTCCTCTAGATGTGACGCTTGGCATTCAGGCCAAATAGTTCAATCGTGGTTTCATCAGACCAGAGAATCTTGTTTCCCATGGCCAGAGTCCTTTAGGTGCCTTTTGGCAAACACCAAGCGGGCTGTCATGTGCCTTTTACTGAGGAGTGGCTTTCGTCTGGCCACACCATAAATGCTCGATTGGTGGAGTACTGTAGAGATGGGAGAACCTTATTCAAAACAACAAATCTCATAATTAAAATTCCTCAAGCATACAAGTATTTCACACCATTTTAAAGATAAAATTCTCGTTAATCCGGCCACAGTGTCTGTTCAAAAAGGATTTACAGCAAAAGCACCACAAAAATCCGGCCACAGAAAAACACAGCCATTTTTTCCAGCCAAAGAGGAGTCCCAAAAATCAGAAATAGAGGTAAAATTAATCACTAACCTTTGATGGTCTTCATCAGTTGACACTCATAGGACTTAATGTTACACAACACATGTATGTTTTGTTTGATAAAGTTCATATTTATATTTAAAAAATCGTGAGTTCACATTGGCGCGTTACTTTCAGTAGTTCTAATACATGCTGTGATATTGCAGAGCCACATCAATTTACAGAAATACTCATAATTAAACATTGATAAAGATACGACTATTATACATGGAATTAGAGAAATTTCTCCTTAATGCAACCGTAGTGTCAGATAAAAAAATAAAAACTTTATGGAGAAAGCAAACCATGCAATAATCTGAGTACAGCCTTTAGACAACAAAGCAGCCAAAAAGATACCCGCCATATTGGGTAGTCAACATTACTCAGAAATAGCATTTTAAATATTCACTTACCTTTGATCTTTATCAGAATGCACTCCTAGGAGTCGCAGTTCCACCATCAATGTTTGATTTGTTCGATAATGTCCATCAGTTATGTCCAAATATATTATTTATATTGTTAGGGCGTTTGGTAAACAAATCCAAAAGCCGTGTTCAGGTCACGCCGAACGTCATACGAAAAGTTCAAAAAGTTCCGTTACAGCCGCCCGTAGAAACAAGCCAAACTAAGTATGGATCCATCTTTAGGATGTTTTTAACATAAAACTTAATTAATGTTCAAACCGAGGCTGTGGCACTCTGCCAGACCACTCGCTCAAAGACCACTTATGAGCCCCTCTTATAGTAGAATCCTCAAAACAGGTTCTAAATACTGTTGACATCTAATGGAAGCCTTGGGAAGTGAAACATAACTAATATCACCCTGTATCTTCAATGGGGGCTGAGTTGAAAAACTACAAACCTCAGATTTCCCACTTCCTGGTTGGATTTTTTCTCAGGTTTTTGCCTGCCATATGAGTTCTGTTATACTCAGACATCATTCAAACAGTTTTAGAAACTTCAGTGTTTTCTATCCAATTGTACTAATTATATGCATATTCTAGCTTTTACAGCTGAGTAGCAGGCAGTGTAATTTGGGCACGTTTTTTTTATCCAAGCTACCCAATACTGCCCCCTACCCCAAAGAAGTTAAGAATGATGAGGCCACCGTGTTCTTGGGGACCTTCAACCTTCAAATGTTTTGGTCTCTGAGCTCTGCGGACAATTACTTCGACCTCATGGCTTGGTTTTTGCTCTGACATGCACAGTGAACTGTGGGAACTTATATAGACAGGTGTGCCTTTCCAAATCATGTCCAATCAATTACATTTACCACAGCTGGACTCCAAGTTGTAGACACATCTCAAGGATGATCAATGGAAACAGGATGCACCTGAGCTCAATTTGAGTCTCATAGCAAAGGATCTGAATATTTATGCAAATAAGGTATTTCTGTTTTTATTTTGAATAAATTAGGAAAAAAATCCTAAACCTGTTCACTTTGACCTTTTTATGGTGTATTGTGTGTAGATTGAGGAAAAACATTTAATCAATTTTAGAATATGGCTGTTACGTAACATGTAGAAAAAGGGAAGTGTACTGAATACTTTCCGAATGCACTTTGAAGGCACACAGTGTGCCTTCAAAGTATTCATACCCCTTATTCCACATCGTTACAGCCTGAATTCAAAATGGATGAAAGATTTTTTTCTCACCTTTTTCTCACACTACCCCATATTGAGTTTTTTTTTTTTTTTTTTTTATGTTTGCAAATTTATTGACAATGTAATACAGCAATGTGTTCAGTGCCATGCGACAGTATTCATCCCCGTTGATGTGCTTCCTATTTTGTTGCACTACAACCTGTAATTTAAATGGATTTTTATTTGGATTTCATGTAATGGACACACACAAAATAGTCCAAATTGGTGAAATGAAAGAACTTACATGTTTAAAAACATTCTACAAAATAAAAAAACGGAAAGTGGTGCGTGCATATGTGTTCACCCCATTTGCTATGAAGCCCCTAAATAAGATCTGATGCAACCGATTACTGTCAGAACTCACATAATTAGTTAGATTACACACAGGTGGACTTTATTTAAGTTTTACATGATCTGAATATCTATACACCTGTTCTGAAAGGTCCCAGAGTCTGCAACACCACTAAGCAAGGGTCACCATGAAGACCAAGGAGCTCTCCAAACAGGTCAGGGACAAAGTTGAGGAGAAGTACAGATCAGGGTTGGGTTATATAAAAATTGGAAACTTTGAACAGCCCATGGAACACTGTTAAATCCATTTTATTTAAAAAATGAAAGAATATGGCACCACAACAAACCAGCCAAGAGCGGGCCGCCCACCAAAACTCACAGACCAGGCAAGGAGGACAGAGAGGCAACTGAGAGGCAACAAAGAGACCAAAGATAACCCCGAAGGAGTTGCAAAGCTCCACAGCGGAGATGGGAATATCTGTCCATAGGACCACTTTAAGCCGTACACTCCACAGAGCTGGGCTTTATGGAAGAGTGGCCAGAAAAAAGCCATTGCTTAAAGAAAAAAAATAAGCAAACATGTTTGGTGTTCACCAAAAGGCATGTGGAAGAAGGTACTCTGGTCAGGTGAGACTAAATTGTAGCTTTTTGTCCATCAAGGAAAATGTTATGTCTGGCACAAACCCAACACCTCTCATTACCCTGAGAACACCATCCCCACAGTGAGGCATGGTGGTGACAGCATCATGCTGTGGGGATGTTTCTCATCGACAAGGACTTGGAAACTGGTCAGAATTGAAGGAATGATGGATGGTGCTAAATGCAGGGATATTCTTGAGGGAAACCTGTTTGTCTTTCAGAGATTTGTGACTGGGATGGAGGTTAACCTTCTAGCAGGACAATGACCCTAAGCATACTGCTAAAGCAACACTCTAGTGGATTAAGGGGAAACTTGGAATGGCCTTGTCAAAGCCCAGACCTCAATCCAATTGAGAATCTGTGGTATGATTTAAAGATTGCTGTACACCAGCGGAACCCATCCAACTTGAAAGAGCTGGAGCAGTTTTGCCTTGAAGAATGGGCAAAAATCGCAGTGGCTAGATGTGCCAAGCTTATAGAGACACCCCAAGAGACTTGCAGCTGGAATTGCTGCAAAAGGTGGCTCTACAAAGTAATGACTTTGGGGGGGGGGATAGTTCTGTTTTTTTGTCTTATATCTTGTTTGTTTCACAGTAAAAATGATTTTGCATCTTCAAAGTGGTAGGCATGCGGTGTAAATCACATGTTACAACCCCCCCACAAAAAAAATACATTTAACTCCAGGTTGTAAGGCAACAAAATAGGAATAATGCCAAGGGGGGTGAATACTTTTGCAAGCCACTGTATATAATTTACATATGTATTCATACTAATGAGTCAACACTTTGTAGACACCTTTTGGTAGCGATTACTGAGTCTTTCTGGGTAAATCTCAGTGCTTTTCATACCTGGATTGTGCAATATTTGCCCCTTTTTTATTATTGTCAGAATTCTTCAAGCTCTGTCAAATTATGGGTTGATAATTGCTAGGAAACTATTCTCAGGTCTTGCCTTAGATTTTGAAATAGATTTCAAATAAATAGAAGTCAAAATGGTAACTCTGCCACATTCACGGTCTTCTTGGTAAGCAAACTCCAGTAAAGATGTGGCTTTGTGTTTTAGGTTATTGTCCTGCTTAAAGGTGAATTCATCTCCTAGTGTCTGGTGGAAAAGACTGAACCAGGTTTTCCTGTAGGATTTTGCCTCTGCTTAGCTCCACCCAAAATGAAAAGCAGCCACTGCTGTTGGATATCCTCGCTTTTCGGAAAATAGTGTATGGCACGGCATATCTATGGCATCTAGTCAAAACAGTGTGCTTTTACCGGCATGCTGGTAAGTAGCTTGCCAGCTAAAAGTCACAACACCGCTGAAAAGGGGTTAGTTACCAGTATCCTTTTGCCACGTTCTACTTGAGTTATCTTACGGTTTGTAAACAAAGCCGTGTGATGCGCACAGCTTTAAGGCATGCCAAATACAGTGAACAAAAAATATAAACGCAACATGTAAAGTGTCCCATGTTTCATGAGCTGAAATACCCACAAAAAGCTTACTTTTAATGTTGTGCACAAATCAAATCAAATCAAATGTTATTTGTCACATACACATGGTTAGCAGATGTTAATGCGAGTGTAGCGAAATGCTTGTGCTTCTAGTTCCGACAATGCAGTAATAACAAGTAATCTAACTAACAATTCCAAAACTACTGTCTTGTACACAGTGTAAGGGGATAAAGAATATGTACATAAGGATATATGAATGAGTGATGGTACAGAGCAGCATAGGCAAGATACAGTAGATGGTATCGAGTACAGTATGTACAAATGAGATGAGTATGTAAACAAAGTGGCATAGTTTAAAGTGGCTAGTGATACATGTATTACATAAGGATACAGTCGATGATATAGAGTACAGTATATACGTATGCATATGAGATGAATAATGTAGGGTAAGTAACATTATATAAGGTAGCATTGTTTAAAGTGGCTAGTGATATATTTACATCATTTCCCATCAATTCCCATTATTAAAGTGGCTGGAGTTGAGTCAGTGTCAGTGTGTTGGCAGCAGCCACTCAGTGTTAGTGGTGGCTGTTTAACAGTCTGATGGCCTTGAGATAGAAGCTGTTTTTCAGTCTCTCGGTCCCAGCTTTGATGCACCTGTACTGACCTCGCCTTCTGGATGATAGCGGGGTGAACAGGCAGTGGCTCGGGTGGTTGATGTCCTTGATGATCTTTATGGCCTTCCTGTGACATCGGGTGGTGTAGGTGTCCTGGAGGGCAGGTAGTTTGCCCCCGGTGATGCGTTGTGCAGACCTCACTACCCTCTGGAGAGCCTTACGGTTGAGGGCGGTGCAGTTGCCATACCAGGCGGTGATACAGCCCGCCAGGATGCTCTCGATTGTGCATCTGTAGAAGTTTGTGAGTGCTTTTGGTGACAAGCCGAATTTCTTCAGCCTCCTGCTGCGCCTTCTTCACGATGCTGTCTGTGTGAGTGGACCAATTCAGTTTGTCTGTGATGTGTATGCCGAGGAACTTAAAATTTGCTACCCTCTCCACTACTGTTCCATCGATGTGGATACGGGGGTGTTCCCTCTGCTGTTTCCTGAAGTCCACAATCATCTCCTTAGTTTTGTTGACGTTGAGTGTGAGGTTATTTTCCTGACACCACACTCCGAGGGCCCTCACCTCCTCCCTGTAGGCCGTCTCGTTGTTGTTGGTAATCAAGCCTACCACTGTTGTGTCGTCCGCAAACTTGATGATTGAGTTGGAGGCGTGCGTGGCCACGCAGTCGTGGGTGAACAGGGAGTACAGGAGAGGGCTCAGAACGCACCCTTGTGGGGCCCCAGTGTTGAGGATCAGCGGGGAGGAGATGTTGTTGCCTACTCTCACCACCTGGGGGCGGCCCGTCAGGAAGTCCAGTACCCAGTTGCACAGGGCGGGGTCGAGACCCAGGGTCTCGAGCTTGATGACGAGCTTGGGGGGTACTATGGTGTTGAATGCCGAGCTGTAGTCGATGAACAGCATTCTCACATAGGTATTCCTCTTGTCCAGATGGGTTAGGGCAGTGTGCAGTGTGGTTGAGATTGCATCGTCTGTGGACCTATTTGGGCGGTAAGCAAATTGGAGTGGGTCTAAGGTGTCAGGTAGGGTGGAGGTAGGGTGGAGGTGATATGGTCCTTGACTAGTCTCTCAAATGTTTGTGAGCATTTCTCATTTTCCAAGATAATCATCCACCTGACAGGTATGGCATATCAAGAAGCTGATTAAACAGCATTATTACACAGGTGCATCTTGTGCTGGGAACAATAAAAGGTCACACAACACAATGCCACAGATGTTTTGAGAGAGTCTGCATTTGGCATGTTGACTGCAAGAATGTCCAGCAGAGCTTTTGCCATAGAATGTATTGTTCATTTCTCTACCATAAGCCACCTCAATGTAAAAAAAAACATTGCCCAGGACCTACGTCCGGTTTCTTCACCTACGGGATCGTCTGAGACCAGCCACCCGAACAGCTGATGAAACTGTGGGTTTGCACAACCGAATAATTTCTGCACAAACTGTCAAACTGTCTCAGGGAAGCTCATCTGCGTGTTCGCCGTCCTCACCAAGGTCTTGGCCTGACTGCAGTTCGAGGTCATAACCGGGCAAGTATGCTCACCTTCAATGGCCACTGGTACGCTGGAGAAGTGTGCTCTTCACGGATGAATCCCGGTTTCAACTGTACCGGGCAGATGGCAGTATGGCGTCGTTTGTGCGAGTGGTTTGCTGATGTCAACTTTGTGAACAGGGTGCCCCTTATGGTATGGGCAGGCATAAGCTATGGACAAAGAACACAATTACATTTTATTAATGGTAATTTGAATATACCGAGAGCGTGACATTCATCTGCCGCCATCACCTCATGTTTCAGCATAATGCACGGCCCCATGTCGCAAGGGTCTGTGCACAATTCCTGGAAGCTGAAAATGTCCTAGTTCTTCCATGGCCTGCATACTCACCAGAAATGTCACCCATTGAGCATGATTGGGATGCTCTTGATCAAAGTATATGACTGCGTAGTCCAGTTCCCGCCATTATCCAGCAACTTCACAGCCATTGAAGAGGAGTGAGACAACATTCCACAGGCCACAATCAACAGCCTGATAAATTAAATGCAAAGGAGATGTGTGGTCATCCCAGATACTGACTGGTTTTCTGATCCACACCCCTACCTTTTTTTTTAAGGTATCTGTGGCCAACATATTCATATCTGATTAGATTAGGGCCTAATGAATTTATTTAAATTGACTGATTTTCTTATATGAACTGTAACTCAATAAAATATTTTAAATAGTTTCATGTTGCGTTTGTGTTCAGTGTATTCAGTGATGGTGGGAACTGGAACACAGCTGGTCTCAGACAATCCCACAAGGGAAGAAGCCCGATGTGGTGGTCCTGGGGTGGCATGGTTACACATGGGCCGGTTGGACGTACTCCCAAATTCTCTAAAACGATGTTGGTAGAGAAATTAACATTCAATTCTCTCGCAAAAGCTCTGGTGGACATTCCTGCAGTCAGCATGCCAATTGCACGCTCCCTCAAAACTTGAGACATTTGTGGGATTGTGTGTGACAGTTGCTCATTTTAGAGTGGCCTCAGCACAAGGTTCACTTGTGTAATGGTCATGATGTTTTAATCAGCTTCTTGTTATGCCACACCTGTCAGGTGGATGGATTATTTTGCCAAAAGAAAAATGCTCAGTAAAGGGCTGTAAACAAACTTGTGCACAACATTTGAGAAGTTTTTGGAACATTTCTGGAATCTTTTTTTTAATTTCAGCTCATGAAACATGGGACCAACATGTTACATGTTGCGTTCATATTTTTTGTTCAATATAGTAAAATCAAGTTTGTTTCAATATAATTCAATTTGTTTTAGCAGTGTTGTGGACTCGAGTCACAAATTTGATGACTTGAGACTAGGCGCCTCAACTCGGGACTGACATGAGACTGATGACTTGAAATTATCTGGCCAAGGTTCTGTCATGTTGTCACTCATTTTGTGGTACAGAGTCTCAATGGATTACTCTCCACGCAGCCAGAGACCGTAGCCGCAGCATCGCCCTTCCAAAAAAAAACATCAAACAGATTGGCTAGTGAAACGCACACTCGGCCCTTTGATTGGACCAGCAAACTGGCATTCAACACAGGTCGGGTGAGCTAGCGAACAGATTGCTGATTTGCTGTACAGCTATAGGATCAGGTGCCTCACAAACTTCATTGTAGGGAGAGAGGATTGCCATAATTATTAAATAAATATGCAGCTCCAAAAATGGTTTGGTGATCAAGAATATTAACTATTTACTTTGTCAACTCACCAGCAATGGGACACCAAGCAACAATTACCAGCATATGCCTACTGGTCTTTTGGTATGTGAAAATTACTTGAAATAATCATGAATAATTTATTTACTTATGTAATTATTATTACTGTGGCGAAGATGCGCCATAAAGGCATGTCGCTTGCCAAACTCTCACCCGTGGAGAGTGCTTTGTTCTCTTGTTGAAATGTTTGCTGTTGATTTCACACGTGTAAATGCATATGTGGTGAATCTATATTCCATCTAATCCAACAATATTTGCTAGTGTTTCATTTAATTCGTAAACCTTTTATTGCAACACCTTTTTTCTGTTTCCGTTTTATTTCATTCAATGTATGGTTTACTTAGTTCATATTTACCAGGTTATGTCGGAGTTCCGTGTGTCTCTCCTATGTCTGTCATTCTGGTTGCATAATAGGAGTGCGCGTGCCTCTGTTCACAAAGAAATAGGCTTCGTGGCCTGGACACCATGCTTTGGTGTCAGTACATTGAATAAGAATCATTAAGCCTGATTTCAGGCGAATGTACCGATGGATGTGAAAATGGACTTTTTATATTGTAGAGACAGTTTATTGGTTGTAATGACCAATTTGGTAATTGTATGGTCCTGGAAGGGGCCAAGTGCTTACATGTACCTATTTGAACTCCTGATTTGGTTTTTCAAGGGGAGGCTGTGCAGTTTTGCCCTCTACCTGTTTCTGTTCCGATAGGACAGGTTACAGGGATAGTTCACCCAGATTAAAAAGGACATATTGGTTTCCAGTCTATGGACAATGTATGATAGCAATTCATGCTTTGGTTTAATTTCCATGGCATTGTTTCTGCATGCTAATGTTTTAGCATTTGTGGCTCAAATCCCATTCAAGTAATGGGACCGATATTTGCATTTTTTGCTCATCATGCACAAATCATCAAAGGATCGGGAATCTGTCACTTATAGATGATTTGAACATGATGTGTGAAAAATATCAGTCCCATGACTTGAATGGGATCTGTGCCACAAATGCTAAAACATTAGCATGTGTAAACAGTCCCAGGGAAACTAAACCAAAGCATAGATTGCTGTCATACCTTGTCCATAGTTTCCTTACACTGTAAGGAATTATTTTGTAATTTGGTTGAACTATCAATTTTAAGCCTGATAGTCTATTTATTTTTAGGTGATTGCCTGTGTACAGTCGTGGCCAAAAGTTTTGAGAATGACACAAATATTAATTTTCAAAGTCTGCTGCCTCAGTTTGTATGATGGCAATTTGTGTATATACTCCAGAATGTTATGAAGAGTGACCAGATGAATTGGAATTAATTGCAAAGTCCCTCTTTGCCATGCAAATGAACTGAATCCCCAAAAGACATTTCCACTGCATTTTAGCCCTGCCACAAAAGGACCAGCTGACATGTCAGTGATTCTCTCGTTAACACAGGTGTGAGTGTTGACGAGGACAAGGCTGGAGATTACTCTGTCATGCTGATTGAGTTCAAATAACAGACTGGAAGCTTCAATGGGAAGGTGGTGCTTGGAATTAATGTTCTTCCTCTCTCAACCATGGTTACCTAGAAGGAACAATGTGCCGTCATCATTGCTTTGCACAAAAAGGGCTTCACATGCAAGGATATTGCTGCCAGTAAGATTGCACCTAAATCAACCATTTATCGGATCAACAACTTCAAGGAGAGCAGTTCAATTGTGAAGAAGGCTTCAGGGCGCCCAAGAAAGTCCAGCAAGCGCCAGGACCGTCTCCTAAAGTTGATTCCGCTGTGGGATCGGGGCACCACCAGTACAGAGCTTGCTCAGAAATGGCAGCAGGCAGGTGTGAGTGCATCTGCATGCACAGTGAGGCGAAGAGTTTTGGAGCATGGCCTGGTGTCCAAGAAGGGAAGCAAAAACATCAGGGACAGACTGATATTCTGCAAAAGGTACAGGGATTGGACTGCTGAGGACTGGGGTAAAGTCATTTTCTCTGATGAATCCCTTTCCGATTGTTTGAGGCATCCGGAAAAAAGCTTGTCCAGAGAAGACAAGGTGAGCGCTACCATCAGTCCTGTGTCATGCCAACAGTAAAGCATCGTGAGACCATTCATGTGTGGGGTTGCTTCTCAGCCAAGGGAGTCGGCTCACTCACAGTTTTGCTTAAGAACACAGCCATGAATAAAGAATAGTACCAACACATCCTCTTGAGAGCAACTTCTCCCAACCATCCAGGAACAGTTTGGTGACGAACAATGCCTTTTCCAGCATGATGGAGCACCTTGCCACAAGGCAAAAGTGATAACTAAGTGGCTCGGGGAACAAAACATCAATATTTTAGGTCCATGGCCAGGAAACTCCCCAGACTTTAATCCCATTGAGAACTTGTGGTTAATCCTCAAGAGGCGGCTGGACAAACAAACAACCCACAAATTCTGACAAACTCCAAGCACTGATTATGCAAGAATGGGCTTCCATCAGTCAGGATGTGGCCCAGAAGTGAATTGACAGCATGCCAGGGCGGATTGCAGAGGTCTTGAAAAAGAAGGGTCAACACTGCAAATATTGACTCTTTGCATCAACTTCATGTAATTGTCAATAAAAGCCTTTGACACTTATGAAATGTTTGTAATTCTACTTCAGTATTCCATAGTAATATATAACAAATATCTAAAGACACTAAAGCAGCAAACTTTGTGGAAATAAATATTTGTCATTCTCAAAACCTTTGGCCATGATTGTATATGGCACTTTCACCATTGGGTCACCAAGACCTGTAAATAAATCTACACTCTGAGCACATCAACTTGCCTTGCTTTGTGCTGATTTCATGCCTGTTACAATTGCTACAAGGTCCTTATTTTACAATTTACATAATCAAAATGTGTTGTAGACAAAATAATGAAAAGGTATGTCTGTGAGCCTCAATAGACAGATTTGTAGTTGAACAAGTCATTGTATGTATAGAATTTTTTTTTTTTTCACGACTTGACTCAAGACTCAACCTGTTCTACTTGAGACTCGAACCTTGTGACTTTACTTTCTTGTGTCTCGAATAATAGTGACTTGGTCCCACCTCCTTTGTTCAGTCTGTTACACAAACTAACAATCACGGCTAACAGTGTCACCAAGCAAGTACCATTATTTAATTCTGTGCATCCATTGCTAATTGTTGAATCCTCAATAAAGCGATGCCCGTTCTATGACCTGCCCCTTGAAGGTAGACATTCAATCTGATGCCAATTATAGTAATGCTGTGTGTGGATTTTAAACTTGCTTGCATGAAATGCTTGCCTGTACTCCGAATATACAAACCATGCAACACCTCTAGGTGGTCCAAGCTAAAAAAGATGGGTCATATCCATTAGGCACCAAATGGACTGAAGCAGGGAAGGACTACCTGGATTCGCCAAATAACTGCTTGTTTTCATTTTACTACAGTGTGCCCTAATGATTGTTGTATGATTGTATACCCATTCCCTTCCAGGCGCCGGCTGCAGCTCAACCCCACGCAGGCCTTCTTCCTCCTGGTCAACCAGCACAGCATGGTGAGCGTCTCCACGCCCATCTCAGAGATCTACGAGCAGGAGCACGACGAGGACGGGTTTCTCTACATGGTTTACGCCTCTCAGGAGACTTTTGGATACTAGGGAGTGAGGGAAGTCTGGTCAAAGAGATAGGTGAGATAGGAGGCACAGGGGTACAGAGAGAGGCGAGCTGTGTGTGTTTCTATTTTGCCCCCCCAGATGATTGAGTTCCCTTAAGGATAATTAAACAGACACCACCATGTCTTTTCATGACACTAGTAAGTAAACAGGAACGCTATGTGCAACAGCTTCCCTCTTCCCCCCACCCCCTTATTCGTTGGAAGTACATTTCTATTAGGAGTCTTTTTTTTCCCTTTAGTCATAGGCTAGTGTTTTTGGCCCATTGGTTTTGATTTTATAGTTCATTATTTTATCTCCAACTGGGACCTGGTTTTTCAGATAGAGTAGAACACTGTTAGTGTTTTTTTTTATAGGTGTTGTAACACCTTTTTACTTACGTGGTCATAGGTGCTATTGCCTAAACCAATGGTTATTAATCTTGTCTTGAGTTTCCGCAATATTGACACAGCTTACCTTTCTGGCACAAGTCTGCCAAAAGTGCAAGTGAATTAACTACGCAACAAGACATGCAATTGCTCTACCATAGGCTAAGCCATCAATATCCCTGTACCTAAATCTGCTAGAGCATTGGGTATTTTAGGTTGTTCTCCCCTCTCCCTCCATTTAATTACTGTTTAATAATCAATCAGATTAATCAAATTTGTTTGTCTGTCACCTTTAGCAGTTGACTGGTTTCATGCGCAAGATGACCATCCGTACAGTCATAACAGGTAGTGGTGGGTATGTGTGTTGTGATATAAGCTAGTACTTAGAATTGAGTAGTGGAAACAGATGTATAATGTAGAAATAAATACGCTTCTTTGCACATATACATTTATACTATTATAATAAGACTCAGTATTGAAAATAAATAAATGACTAACACATTTGATTCTTTTGTATCTGATATTATCTCCTTTTAGAACACTGTTCTGTACGTATGCCTTTGATAAAATAACTTTTGAAACTATGGGTTTGTGATGCACTACATACCTTTCATGTTTTTTTTTGTATTGATTTTGGCAATAGATACACTTATTGTATTAAAACATTTATTTTTAGAACTGTTTCCAAACCAAAAACTGAAAATGTATGTTAACAATTGTGTGTGTATAAACCATAAAATACTGAAGTTGTGTTTATTTAAATTCCTCAATTGTAACTAATTCTAGGAGTATAGCATTGCTTCAAATTAATTTTAAGCATTCGCTAATGAAGCAATTTGAAATTTAAATGAATGGTTCTAGTAGTGGTAAACCAGTGTCAATGTTGAGTACAAATTAGGGGCAAGCAATAACAGCCTTCATATTACTGATAATCTGGGCAGATATATACATTTGCATAAAAGCAGCACCATCACCACGGGTGGATTGTATGGTGTGAGCAGTCAGTCAAAATAATTGTTTATTTTGTGTTTATACTTGTGGAAAATAAATTCTGATGGATATACTTTCCTTTTTTTTATATGGACATTCACTATTATTGCCAAGAATGTATTGGTGTATCTCTTTGCTGTACAGTGAGTGTCTTATTTTATTTTAAGTGTAATACTCTTTAAATCCCATATGTGTATACTCACCAATTGCTTGGTGTTAAGGATTGTGCTACATGTATAGGTAGCAAGGTACATACAATGCGTGCACAAACCATTAGGAACACCTGCTCTTTCCATGACTGACCAGGTGAAAGCAATGATCCCTTATTGATGTCACTTGTTAAATCCACTTCAATCAGTGTAGATGAAGGGTTAAATAATTATTTTCAAGCCTCGAGACAATTGAGGAATGGATCGTGTATGTGTGCCATTCAGAGGGTGAATGGGCAAGACAAAAGAGCCTTTGAACAGGGTATGGTAGTAAGTGCCAGACACGCTGGTTTGTGTCAAGAACTGCACCGCTGCTGGGTTTTTCACACTCAACAGTTTCCTGTGTTTATCAAGAATTGTCCACCACCCAAAAGGACATCCAGCCAACTTGACACAACTGTGGAAGCATTGGCGTCAACATGGGCTGCTAGCTATACCTATGTAGAGTCCATACCATGACGAATTGAGGCTGTTCGGGGGGAAAGGGGGTGCAACTCAATATTAGGAAGGTGCTTAAGTGTTCAGGTAATTATTTCATAGCGTCATCATACTTCTACAGATAACCATGTTACCAGCCTAATCTTGTGACCATAAAGTTGAAATCCACTGTTAGCTCTGGGGAAGCCCACTGTGGTAAGCTTGTCCAGTGCTAATACTTCAGATCCATAAATATGGCTAACCCAGCTGTTTTGAAATTGTGTAGAGCAGGGGTGTCAAAGTCAAATGGACGGAGGGCCAAATAAAAAAATCAGCTACAAGACGAGGGCCGGACTGTTCGAATGTTCATTGAAAATTTTTTAAATGACGCATATAGTCTAGTGAACCTAATTGAACCTACTGAAAACCTAACAAATATATTACAATATGATCAGATAAATAAAGCAATATTTTCTTATGGCTCTGTCAGTAATCTTTAATTTTCAACAGACACAAAAGACAAATTTCCTTTATATAAATATCCCCATAACATGAACATTAAATGAAAGAAACCGGTATTCAAGGCACCATCAGTAGACTATATTTTCTATTTTAGCAAAAGTGGGCTAAATTTACTTCAAAGAAAAAACAATAATAGCAATTTTCTATCATCCACTCAACTGAAATATTTTTAAAATATAATTGGATTGAAATACAAAAAAATAAAGTGCAAAAATCTATTAATCAAAAACAACACTTTGTTTAAGGAGAAGTAACATGCAGTGAAAACAAATATTAAATTTTAACTTTTAAACTTGAACTGAGTAAAAACTCTAAATATGTGATTGCACAGTAATGTTCACTTGTTTGAGGTTGAGGGTGATACTTGGTGGTGTCCCATCTTTTCCACAAGTTCATCAATGTTCGGGGTAAGGCTCTGAGCTGAAGAAATCCTCAGAATTGAGTGGAGGTGTTCAGCAGTAAGTCGACTTCTGTGTGATGTTTTGTTCAGGTTCATCAAAGAAAACAGTTGTTCACACAGGTATGTGCTGCCAAACATAGACAACGTTTGAGCAGCCTGGATGCGCAGCTGGGGCATTGTGCCGGGGAGGAAACGGGCGAACTCCGCAGCACCCACTGCCGCATATTTTGCCCTCAGTGCATCATTGCATTGGAGGTCAATCAACTCCATTTGGAGGTTTGGTGGTGAGCTTTCCACGTCAACAGCAAATGGGTTACCGAGCAGTTCCAACCTGCTTTTTTGTGCTTCAAAGTCAGCAAATCGGCGTCGAAAGTCAGCGGCAAGCATACCTATTTTATCAGCCAACTGTGTGCTCGGGAACGCACTGGTAGAGAGCTTCTCTTTCATGGTCTGGCAGCTGGGAAAGTGGCTCAAATTTTCTTTCCGCATCTGCGTCTCCCACAGAGTCAGTTTGGTTTTAAATGCCTTCACTGTACTGTACATATCAGAGATGACACGATCCCTACCCTGCAGCTGCAAGTTTATTGCATTCAGATGACTCGTAATGTCACACAGAAAAGCCATTTCACACAGAAACATTTCGTCTCGGAGTTGTGTTGTGTCTTTCCCTTTGCTGTCCAAGAACAGACAAATCTCCTCACGAAGCTCGAAACATCTTTGAAGCACCTTTCCCTGGCTTAGCCATCGCACCTCTGTGTGATAAGGCAAATCACCATGCTCCGTTTCTAACTCCGTCAGAAATGCCTTGAACTGGCGGTGATTCAAACCTTTGGCTCTGATAAAGTTAACTGTGCGCGTGATGATGCTCATTACATGCTCCATTTTCAAGGCTTTACCGCACAACGCTTCCTGGTGTATGATACAATGATAAGCTGTCAGCTCACCTGTCGCGTTTTCCTCTTGCATCTTTTCCCGTATCTTCGCCACCAGTCCGCTCCTGTGTCCACACATCGCAGGTGCTCCGTCGGTTGTCAAACCCACGAGTTTTTCCCAAGGCAGCTCCATCTCATTTACACATCTTGACACCTCTTCATACAAATCATGCCCCGTAGTTGTGCCATGCATAGGACGTAAAGCCAAAAACTCCTCTGTCACGCTTAGGTTGGAGTCCACTCCGCGGATGAAAATTGACAACTGGGCAATGTCAGAAATGTCGGTGCTCTCATCCACAGCCAAGGAATATGCAATAAAATCTTTTCCCTTTTTCACAAGCTGCTCTTTTAGATTGATGGACAACTGGTCTACTCTCTCGGCAATGGTGTTTCTGCTCAGACTCACATTTAAAAAGAGTTGCCTTTTTTCTGGGCAAACTTCGTCACAAACTTTAATCATGCAGTTTTTGATGAAATCCCCCTCCGTAAATGGCCGGGCTGATTTAGCGATCTCTTCTGCCAAAATAAAACTGGCCTTGACAGCAGCCTGGCCTTGTGATTTGGCTTTTTTGAACAGAGCCTGTCGAGATTTGAGGCCTCGTTTTAATTCCTCTGCCTTTTGTAGCCTTTGTTCCATGTCCATATTCTTGTTTTTGTCCGCGTGTTTCGTTTCATAATGTCGTCTCAGATTATACTCTTTCAGTACCGCCACACTTTCTCCACACAGAAGACACACAGGTTTTCCAGCTACCTTCGTGAACATATACTCCGACTCCCACCTTGTTTGAAACCCCCGGTTCTCAGTATCCACCTTCCGTTTTGCCATTTTTGATGGGTATCTGAAAGTTAATTTTACTGTGATGCTGACGACTGCTGTGCCAATAAATATTGAAATGAAGCAGCCTACTGCTCGGTGCGTCACCTTTGCATTGTGGGAAATGTAGTATTGGTGCGTGTAAAAGATCTGCGGGCTGCCGGCTTGCTGCGGGCCGGTTCTAATAATAAATCAAGATCATCCCAGGGGCCGTAAAAAACCTTCTTGCGGGCCGGATGTGGCCCGCGGGCCTTGACTCTGACATATGTGGTGTAGAGAGCTTATGCTGCACGCTTTTTAATTTCTACCCACACTTTTTAAGTTCTGCCCACATTTTCTATAGGATTAAGGTCAGGGTTTTGCGACGGCCACTCCAATACCTTGACTTTGTTGCTATTTTGCTACAACTTTGGATCATTGTCCATTTGGAAGACCCATTTGCAACAAAGCTTTAACTTCCTGACTGATGTCTTGAGATGTTGCTTCAATATATCCACATAATTGTCCTCCCTCAAGATGCCATCTATTTTGTGAAGTGTACCAGTCCCTCCTGCAGCAAAGCACCCCGCAACATGATGCTGCTTCACGGTTGGGATGGCGTTCTTCGGCTTGCAAGCCTCCCCCCTTTTCCTCCAAACATAATGATGGTCATTATATATTTTTGTTTCATCAGACCAAAGGACATTTCTCCAAAAAGTATGATCTTTGTCCCTATGTGCAGTTGCAAACCGTAGTCTGGCATTTTTATGGCAGTTTTGGAGCAGTGAATTCTTCCATGTGAGCGGCCTTTCAGGCTATGTCGCTATAGGACTCGCTTTACTGTGGATATAGAGCGGTATGACAGTTGCGTGGTCCCATGGTGTTTATAATTGCGTACTATTGTTTTAACTTCACGTGTTTGGAAATTGTTCCCAAGGATGAACCAGACTTGTGGCCCAACAATTTTTTTACTCAGTAAAAAAAAATGTAGACCACAAGTCAGGTTCATCCTTGGGAGCAATTTCCAAACACGTGAAGTTATCACGTTCATCTGTAAAAAAAACAATAGTACGCGATTTTTTTTCCTTTTGATTTTCCAATGATATCAAGCAAAGAGGCACTGGGTTTGAAGGTAGGCCTTGAAATACATCCACAGGTACACCTCCAATTGACTCAAATTATTTCAATTAGCCTATCAAAAGCTTCTAAAGCCATGACATATTCTGGAATTTTCCAAGCTGTTTAAAGGCACAGTTAACTTTGTAAACTTCTGACCCACTGGAATTGTGATACATTGAATTATAAGTGAAATAATCTGTCTGTAAACAGTTGTTGGAAAAATGATTTAGATAAGAAAGTAGATAACCAACTTGCCAAAACTATAGATTGTTAACAAGGAATTTGTGGAGTGGTTGAAAAACCACAAATGACTCCAACCTAAGTGTATGTAAACTTCCAACTTCAACTGTATGTGTGTGCATATATACACAGTGAGCACCATAATTCATTGGACAGTGACCATTTTTTTGTTATTTTGGTTCTGTACCATAGCACTTTGAGTTTGAAAGGATACAATGAGGGTGAAGTGCAGACTGTCAGTTTTAATTTGAGGGTATTTTCATACATATCGGATTAACCGAAATTATAGAAGCTTTTGTACATAGTCTCTCCCCCCCCCCTCCCCCCCATCAAAAAACATTTGGACAGTTTAACATAATGTAGAATAAAGTAATCATTGTTAAAATATTTGGTTGCATATGGTTTGCATGCAATGACTTCTTGAAGTCTGCAATGTATCGACATCACCGGACGCTGGGTATCTTCCGTGGTGATGCTCTGCCAGGCCTGTACTGCAGCCATCTTCAGTTCCTGCTTGTTTTGGGGACTAATCTCCTCTTCAGTATGTAAAATGCATGTTCAATTGGATTCATATCCGGTGATTGACTCGGCCAGTCAAGGATTTTCCCCCTTCGTTGCTCTAGCAGTATGTTTAGGGTCATTGTCTTAAGGCAGTGCTTCTCAATTATTTTCTTACGCCCCCCCTAGGAAGAAGTAAACATTTCGCGCCCCCCAACTCTCTGCCACGACTGTAAATAGTATAATTTGTCTATAAAATTGTTATAAGTACACCTCTGCATAACATTGTATCCTTATTAACATTAAAGAAAGAAATATAGATCAACTTACAAACTTTAATAACATTGTTTTTTAGTCTAACAGAAAATACTTAAAGTGCATCAATTTGCCTGAATTTTTTTTTTTTAAATGAAATCCTTATTTAAACTGTAAACATTTTTTGACCATTTGATACTGAAAAATAAAATTAAATATAATAATACATTCAAATTGATCAGCAACATTAACTCAGGAGCACAATATATGAAACACCTTGACCTATAAAACAAAAATGAATAAAACAATTTGTGCTGATTTTTTTTAAATCAAAATGAGGAAGTCAGGATTAATGGCTACAATGAGCACGTTTTGCAGAGCACCGTTTTTCGAAGCGGGGTTTGAAGTATGATACTGCAACTCTCAGCTCCTGCTCAATGTTTAGCTGGGACCTGTACTTGGTCTTCAGTGCAGCATCTGCAGAGACGCCAGTCTCACAAAGATAAGATGTGGCAAAAGGAAGAAGAATGCCCATGGCCCTCTGCCCTAAGAGTGGATACTGCCTCTCTACACTCACCCAGAATTCACTCAGTGTCTGTGATGTGAACCTCAGTCTCAATGTGGAGTCAGACATTATATCAATGAACTGGTCCTCCTCTGCAGAGCTGAAACCAGTTGGAGCTGGTGCATTGAAAGGATCTCTCACCCAGTCATATTGGGAACTGTTTTCATGGAAGTACTTTTTAAAGAATCCCATCAGTGATGAAATATGCTCCTTATAATATATGGAATCACTGAGGTGGCATCATTGTCAGTAGTGTCAACAAATTCATGCAGGTTCTCGAATGAATCAGTATTTCCTTCATCAAGTCGTCTGCCCCACATTGCAAGCTTTCGAGTGAAAGAGCTGATCTTGTCTGTGACCTGAGGGAGGTGTTTATCTTTCCCTTGAAGCTGTAGATTTAGTTAATTTAGCTTTCCAAATATGTCACTCAGGTAGGCCAGTTTTGCCAGGAAGTTCTCATCACTAAATTTCTCTGCGAGGTCATACTTGTGCTCCTGCTCCAGAAACATTCTTATCTGCTCTCTGAGCTCAAAAACTCAGGACAAGACTTTTCCTCGTGACAGCCACCTTGCTTCACTGTGAAACAGCACAGCTTGATGTTCAGCTCCCATCTCCTCACAGATAGCAGAGAAGACTCTTGTTTTTAGTGGTCTGGTCTTTATAAAATTGACTACACCTACAATGTCAGTCATAACCTCACTTAATTCAGAGGAAAGGTGCCTTGATGCCAGTGCTTCTCTGTGTATAACACAGTGTGTCCACTCAGCATTAGGTGAGGCCTTCTTGATGAGTGCCCAAAGTCCTTTTCTCATCACTGCCATGGTCTGTGCACCATCACTGCAAACACCAATGTAGTTCTCCCACAATTCTCAGTCAGGAAGCAGTCCAGCATTTTGAATAGCTCTTCAGTTGTGGCTCTGTGTCTGACATATTTACAAAAAAGTAGATCCTCACACAGGGAGTTTGTCATGTCTAAACGTACATAAGCGATAAACAAACAGTCTTTGTTGCTGTCAGTTGCTTCATCGAACTGTAAGGCAAAACATTTGTCTTTGAGTTTGTCTACCAGCTGTTCTTTAAGATCGTTAGCAATGTCATTTATACGTCTGGCGACAGTGTCATTGGACGGAGGGATAGTTTTTATTTTGCAGCACTTGCGTCATTCAGCAGGACAGAGACCATGTCTAATGCTGCAGGCAGTATCAGCTCCTCTGCTATGGAGTGGTTTTTTTTGCACTGAGCAATTTGGTACGCCACCTTATAGGAGGCGTATATTCTCTGGTCATCTACTACAGTGGCCTTCCTCTGTCTTTTGACATTGAGTTCACCAGTTGTTTTTTTTCTTGTTAATGATGAACCAAACTGTTGACTTGGGCATGCCCAGGGTTTTTGCAATGTTCCTGATTGATTGATTTTCATTTCTGAGCCTTATGACGGCCAGCTTAATTTGCATCAACACTGCTGTCTTCCTCATGTTGTCACACCCCAACAACAACCTCCAAAGGCAATAGCAAAGTCTAGAATCAATACTATTCATCAACAGCTCTCCTGCATTCACTAACGACACAAATGAATACACCTGCCCAACGACACACATCTATGAAGTCAATTCAACAAGTACTTGTAGTACCTTAAAATGGGGGGACCATGTACAAAAGGTGCTGTCATTTCTAAACGGTATCAAGAATATGCATATCCTTGCTTCAGGTCCTGAGCTACAGGCAGATAGATTTGGGCATGTCATTTTAGTCAAAAATTGAATAAAAAGGGTCCGATCATTATAAGAGGTTTTAAGGACAAAAACAATTGACAGCTGTGCCATATAAATTGCAAAATAGTTGGGAGATTTGATGTACCGATTCCATGGCACATAGAATTGAACAAACACTTTTCCATAAGATCGTTTATGAATTGACACTCAAAACGTAGAATTTTTCAAATTAAATTATTATACAAAATTCTTGCATAGAATGTTATATGGGGATACAATCTTCCCAGCTCTGCAGATTTTGCTGCAAGGAGTCAGAGTCATTAGATCATTTATTTTATTACTGTCCATATGTAGCTTGTTTTTGGTCACAGGTCCAGGAATGGCTGAAGAATTGCAACATTTACCAAGAGCTAACGCTGCAGATAGCAATACTGGGTGATTTGAAAAGTCATGATCAATAATATAACAATAATTTTACCAAAAATGATTTACAATCTGTAGAAACTAAGAATTGAAAGGTTCAGTACTTTTGTGAAGCATCACAGCACAGTTGAAAAATATATGGCAAATCAAAATCCAATATGGATGGTGTTAAGAGATAGATGGGAGGGGTTGAATGGAGCTGAAGGGTGGGAGTAATAACAAATGTTAAACATGTAACATGTAAATAGTTTCAGAACATTTGTGAAATAGCATTTACAAATATATGGCTAATATAAATCAAACTGGATGGACATCAGAAATAGAGGAAGCCCAGAACTAAGAAACAAAATATAACTATTGCAAAATAGATTGTGTCCATAAAATGTATATATTATGTAGAAGCCCAAGTGTTATGGTTTATCAATTTACTCCAATTGGGGGAGCTGTGGTAGGGATTGCGGGGTATAATAAAAGGTATATTTAAAAAAAAAAAGTCTATATATGAATGTTTATATATTTGTGTGTGTGTGTGTATATATACACTGCTCAAAAAAATAAAGGGAACACTAAAATAACACATCCTAGATCTGATTGAATGATATATTCTTATTAAATTATTTTTTAGTTACATAGTTGAATGTGCTGACAACAAAATCACACAAAAATGATCAATGGAAATCAAATTTATCAACACATGGAGGTCGGGATTTGGAGTCAAACTCAAAATTAAAGTGGAAAACCACACTACAGGCTGATCCAACTTTGATGTAATGTCCTTAAAACAAGTCAAAAATGAGGCTCAGTAGTGTGTGTGGCCTCCACGTGCCTGTATGACCTCCCCACAACGCCCAGGCATGCTCCTGATGAGGTGGCGGATGGGCTCCTGAGGGATCTCCCAGACCTGGACTAAAGCATCCGCCAACTCCTGGACAGTCTGTGGTGCAACGTGGCATGGGTGGATGGAGCGAGACATGATGTCCCAGATGTGCTCAATTGGATTCAGGTCTGGGGAATGGGCGGGCCAGTCCAAAGCATCAATGCCTTCCTCTTGCAGGAACTGCTGACACACTCCAGCCACATTAGGTCTAGCATTGTCTTGCATTAGGAGGAACCCAGGGCCAACCGCACCAGCATATGGTCTCACAAGGGGTCTGAGGATCTCATCTCGGTACCTAATGGCAGTCAGGCTACCTCTGGCGAGCACATGGAGGGCTGTGTGGACACCCAAAGAAATGCCACCCCACACCATGACTGACCCACCGCCAAACCGGTCATGCTGGAGGATGTTGCAGGCAGCAGAACGTTCTCCACGGCGTCTCCAGACTCTGTCACGTCTGTCACGTGCTCAGTGTGAACCTGATTTCATCTGTGAAGAGCACAGGGCGCCAGTGGCGAATTTGCCAATCTTGGTGTTCTCTAGAAAATGCCAAACGTCCTGCACGGTGTTGGGCTGTAAGCACAACCCACACCTGTGGACGTCAGACCCTCATACCACCCTCATGGAGTCTGTTTCTGACCGTCTGAGCAGACACATGCACATTTGTGGCCTGCTGGAGGTCATTTTGCAGGGCTCTGGCAGTGCTCCTCCTTGCACAAAGGCGGAGGTAGCGGTCCTGCTGCTGGGTTGTTGCCCTCCTACAGCCTCCTCCACGTCTCCTGATGTACTGGCCTGTCTCCTGGTAGCGCCTCCATGCTCTGGACACTACGCTGACAGACACAGCAAACCTTCTTGCCACAGCTCGCATTGATGTGCCATCCTGGGTGAGCTGCACTACCTGAGCCACTTGTGTGGGTTGTAGACTTGCAACCACTAGAGTGAAAGCACCGCCGGCATTCAAAAGTGACCAAAACATCAGCCAGGAAGCATAGGAACTGAGAAGTGGTCTGTGGTTACCACCTGCAGAACCACTCCTTTATTGGGGGTGTCTTGCTAATTGCCTATAATTTCCACCTGTTGTCTATTCCATTTGCACAACAGCATGTAAAATTTATTGTCAATCAGTGTTGCTTCCTAAGTGGACAGTTTGATTTCACAGAAGTGTGATTGACTTGGAGTTACATTGTGTTGTTTAAGTGTTGCCTTTATTTTTTTGAGCAGTGTATTTTATACTAGGCCTATAGCTACTTGCTGTATGTATGTAAAACAGGCCTACAGCATACACCAAATTAACTATCTGTGAAAGTTGAAAGTGCTGTTGGTGTGATCACTTTGGCTGGTTATTATAATGGTTGCACTGATGCATTGTAAATAGTTGCACAGGTCAGACAGATGAGCACAGTGAAAAAGGTGATCCAAAGGATTTGACAACCATTAGAAAATTGGATATCACTTGCATACCACATGAGCAACGAGGCAAGCAATGACATGCTGTAAAAGATGTGCAGGCCAAATAGCGTTTGCTGTTGAATTTCTACATTTAAATATGATTTGCAGTTGTCACTATAACAATGAACACACCCTGAAAGCATTGAATGGTTGTGTTACCACTTTATTAATAGCATGCAGGATGCATTGATCAGTTGATTTGTATTTATTATGGATCCCCATTAGTTGCTGCCAAAGCAGCAGCTACTCTTCCTGAGGTCCAGCAAAGATAAGGCAGTTTATACAATTTTAAAACAGTACAAGACCTTCATAAATTTCACAACACACTGTGTGCCCTCAGGCCCCTACTCCACCACTACATTCCTAAATCCATGTGCATGTAAAGTGAGTATGTTATCATAAGTGTGTGACTGTGCCAATGTTTGTGTTGCTCATTTGTGACCCTCTCTGCCTAGTCATCGCCATTTTACCTGCTGTTGTTGTGTTAGTTGATTAGCTGTTGTTGTCTCACCTGTTGTTTTAGCTAGCTCTCCCAATTAACACCTGCGATTACTTTATGCCTCGCTGTATGTCTCTCTCAAATGTCAATATGCCTTGTATACTTTTGTTCAGGTTAGTTATCATTGTTTTAGTTTACAATGGAGCCCCTAGTTCCACTCTTCATACCTCTGATACCTCCTTTGTCCCACCTCCCACACATGCGGTGACCTCACCCATTACAACCAGCATGTCCAGAGATACAACCTCTCTTATCATCACCCAGTGCCTGGGCTTACCTCCGCTGTACCCGCACCCCACCATACCCCTGTCTGCGCATTATGCCCTGAATATATTCTACCATGCCCAAAAATCTGCTCCTTTTATTGTTTATCCCCAACGCTCTAGGCGACCAGTTTTGATAGCCTTTAGCCGCACCCTCATACTACTCCTCCTCTGTTCCACGGGTGATGTGGAGGTAAACCCAGGCCCTGCATGTCCCCAGGCACTCTCATTTGTTGACTTCTGTGATCGAAAAAGCCTTGGTTTCATGCATGTCAACATCAGAAGCCTCCTCCCTAAGTTTGTTTTACTCACTGCTTTAGCACACTCTGCCAACCCTGATGTCCTTGCCGTGTCTGAATCCTGGCTTAGGAAGGCCACCAAAAATTCAGAGATTTCTATACCAAACTATAACATTTTCCGTCAAGATAGAACTGCCAAAGGGGGAGGAGTTGCAGTCTACTGCAGAGATAGCCTGCAAAGTAATGTCATACTTTCCAGGTCCATACCCAAACAGTTCGAACTACTAATTTTTAAAATTACTCTCTCCAGAAATAAGTCTCTCACTGTTGCCGCCTGCTACCGACCCCCCTCAGCTCCCAACTGTGCCCTGGACACCATTTGTGAATTGATCGCCCCCCATCTAGCTTCAGAGTTTGTTCTGTTAGGTGACCTAAACTGGGATATGCTTAACACCCCGGCAGTCCTACAATCTAAACTAGATGCCCTCAATCTCACACAAATCATCAAGGAACCCACCAGGTACAACCCTAAATCTGTAAACAAGGGCACCCTCATTGACGTTATCCTGACCAACTGGCCCTCCAAATACACTCCCGCTGTCTTCAACCAGGATCTCAGCGATCACTGCCTCATTGCCTGTATCCGCTACGGGTCCGCAGTCAAACAACCACCCCTCATCACTGTCAAACGCTCCCTAAAACACTTACGCGAGCAGGCCTTTCTAATCGACCTGGCCCGGGTATCCTGGAAGGATATTGACCTCATCCCGTCAGTTGCGGATGACTGGTCATTCTTTAAAAGTAACTTCCTCACCATCTTAGATAAGCATGCTCCGTTCAAAAAATGCAGAACTAAGAACAGATATAGCCCTTGGTTCACTCCAGATCTGACTGCCCTCGACCAGCACAAAACCATCCTGTGGCGGACTGCAATAGCATCGAATAGTCCCCGCGATATGCAACTGTTCAGGGAAGTCAGGAACCAATACACACAGTCATTGCAAAGACCAGCTTTTTCAGGCATAATTTTGCATCCTGTAGCTCTAACTCCAAAAAGTTCTGGGACACTGTAAAGTCCATGGAGAACAAGAGCACCTCCTCCCAGCTGCCCACTGCACTGAGGCTAGGTATCACGGTCACCACCGATAAATCCATGATAATCGAAAACTTCAACAAGCATTTCTCAACGGCTGGCCATGCCTTCCTCCTGGCTACTCCAACCCCCCCCCCCCCCCCCGCAGCTACTCGCCCAAGCCTCCCCAGCTTCTCCTTTACCCAAAAATCCAGATAGCAGATGTTCTGAAAGAGCTGCAAAACCTGGACCCGTACAAATCAGCTGGGCTTGACAATCTGGACCCTCTATTTCTGAAACTATCCGCCTCCATTGTCGCAACCCCTATTACCAGCCTGTTCAACCTCTCATATCGTCTGAGATCCCCAAGGATTGGAAAGCTGCCACAGTCATCCCCCTCTTCAAAGGGGGAGACACCCTGGACCCAAACTGTTGCAGACCTATATCCATCCTGCCCTGCCTATCTAAGGTCTTCGAAAGCCAAGTCAACAAACAGATCACTGACCATCTCGAATCCCACCGTACCTTCTCTGCTGTGCAATCTGGTTTCCGAGCCGGTCACGGGTGCACCTCAGCCACGCTCAAGGTACTAAACAATATCATAACCGCCATCGATAAAAGACAGTGCTGTGCAGCCGTCTTCATCGACCTGGCCAAGGCTTTCGACTCTGTCAATCACCATATTCTTATCGGCAGACTCAGTAGCCTCTGTTTTTCTAATGACTGCCTTGCCTGGTTCACCAACTACTTTGCAGACAGAGTTCAGTGTATCAAATCGGAGGGCATGTTGTCCGGTCTTCTGGCAGTCTCTATGGGGGTGCCACAGGGTTCAATTCTCGGGCCGACTCTTTTCTCTGTATATATCAATGATTTTGCTCTGCTGCGGGCGATTCCCTGATCCACCTCTACGCAGACGACACCATTCTGTATACTTCTGGCCCTTCCTTGGACACTGTGCTATCTAACCTCCAAACGAGCTTCAATGCCATACAACACTCCTTCCGTGGCCTCCAACTGCTCTTAAACGCTAGTAAAACCAAATGCATGCTTTTCAACCGTTCGCTGCCTGCACCCAAACGCCCGACTAGCATCACCACCCTGGATGGTTCCGACCTAGAATATGTGGACATCTATGAGTACCTAGGTGTCTGGCTAGACTGTAAACTCTCCTTCCAAACTCCTATCAATCATCTCAAATCTAAAATCAAATCTAGAGTCGGTTTTCTATTCCGCAACAAAGCCACCTTCACTCACGCCGCCAAACTTACCCTAGTAAAACTGACTATCCTACCGATCCTCGACTTCGGCGATGTCATCTACAAAATAGCTTCCAATATTCTACTCAGCAAACTGGATGCAGTTTATCACAGTGCCATCCGTTTTGTTACTAAAGCACCCTATACCACCCACCACTGCGATCTGTATGCTCTAGTCAGCTGGCCCTCGCTACATATTCATCGCCAGACTCACTGGCTCCAGGTCATCTACAAGTCCATGCTAGGTAAAGCTCCGCCTTATCTCAGTTCACTGGTCACAATGGCAACACCCACCCGTAGCACGCGCTCCAGCAGGTGTATCTCACTGATCATCCCTAAAGCCAACACCTCATTCATCCGCCTTTCCTTCCAGTTCTCTGCTGCCTGTGATTGGAACGAATTGCAAAAATCGCTGAAGTTCAAGACTTTTATCTCCCTCACCAACTTTAAACATATGCTATCTGAGCAGGTCGCTGCAGCTGTACATAGTCCATCAGTAAATAGCCCACCCAATTTACCTACCTCATCCCCATACTGTTTTTATTTATTTACTTTTCTGCTCTTTTGCACACCAGTATCTCTACCTGCACATGACCATCTGATCATTTATCACTCCAGTGTTAATCTGCAAAATTGTAATTATTCGCCTACCTCCACATGCCTTTTGCACACAATGTATATAGACTTTTTTTCTACTGTGTTATTGACTTGTTTATTGTTTACTCCATGTGTAACTGTGTTGTTGTCTGTTCACACTGCTATGCTTTATCTTGGCCAGGTCGCAGTTGTAAATGAGAACTTGTTCTCAACTAGCCTACCTGGTTAAATGAAGGTGAAATAAATAAATAAAAAGTGAAGTGCTTGTTGAATGTCCTTCCCTATTAGCATGCTGAAATTCTGTTACAATGCTATTTTACAGTAAACAAATTGCTATCTGGTCAAACACCATTTTTCCCCAGAAGTTTACTAAGGGTTGGTAACAGGCTGATTGGTCGGCTATTTGAGCCAATGAAGGGGGCTTTACTATTCTTGGGTAGCGGAATGACTTTAGCTTCCCTCCAGGCCTAAGGGCACACGCTCTCTAGTAGGCTTAAATTGAAGATGTCGCAAACAGGAGTGGCAATATCATGTGCTATTATCCTCAGTATTTTTCCATCTAGATTGTCAGACCCTGGTGGCTTGACAGGCGCAGTGGTGATTTTAGCATGTAAATCTTGGTGGGGCAAAAAATAAGCCACAACACTAAACAAACAATACATTAATTGCACTATAACATTGCTACGCCTGGCAGTGAAACAGTTCATTCAGCTTCATTTACTGCCTTTTAAAAAAACATAGCTGATATGGCTGACTTGCTTAAACAAATGTGGTTTCTACTGACAATTGGCCAATGAGCACTGATACATTTTATCTATAATTTCTCTTCATTATTTCTCTTCATATGACAAGGATTAAAAAGGATTTGCCAGTAGATTGTCAACTTGATTCATGATGACTGCTAGCTAAGATTTTGAAAGTATGATGTTGACATGATCAGTCCAATCAAAGCTACTGTAGATATAACGTGATTTGTCATTTTATCTGTGGCCAAAGACCTTGAGCCTTCTTGGATGGGAACTTCTAATGTAACTCCATGGCAGCACCAAAGGGGCTAGAATTCTAGAGCTCTACCCTTAGACTTGGTGGTGACGTAGTGTCCCCATGAGTGACAGAACACTGAGCCAATCACGGTGCATCGCTCCGTGAGTGCTCGACTTTGTTAAGGACGATCTGACAGGAAAAGTGTTTGTTCACATCCATCTATGTCAACATTTGTAATTGGCTGAAGCAGAACTTTGGCCGTCATTGTAAATAAGAATTTGTTCTTTAACTGACTTGCCTAGTTAAAAAAAAACAAAAAAAACTTTTGTACCAGGATTTTTATATACAGCATAAAACATTTCTCACTCCAAGTTTTTAGTATATGTTTTTTGAAACAGAATTGTCCAGCCCATTGGGTATCTCACTACACCCCCAGTGAAATATGCAGACAGGTGGATTAAAAGTAAGATTGCATTGTAATACTTCTGACAGACAACTTTCTAGCTCCACCCATAACTTTTGGACTTTAATAGATTTCCAAAGCATGGATTATTGAGTCATTAGTTTTACATTTAAGGCATGACTCTGCCGTTTTGCTGGAGCTCTATCAGTGACCATCGGGTTCTTGGTCACCTCCCAGATCAAGGCCATTCTCCCCCGATTGCTCAGTTTGGAACTCTCTTGGTGGTTCCAAACGTCTTCCATTTAAGAATAGAGGCCACTGTGTTCTTGGGGACCTTCAATGCTGCAGAAATGTGACTAAACACAATCCTGTCTAAGGACAATTCCTTCTACCACATGGCTTGGTTTTTGCTCTGACATGCACTGTCAACTGTGGGACCTTATATAGACAGGTGTGTGCCTTTCCAAATCATGTCCAATCAATTGCTTTTACCACAGGTGGACTCCAATCAAGTTGTAGAAACATCAAGGATGATAAATGGAAACAGGATGCACCTGATCTCAATTTCAAGTCTCATAGCAAGGGGTCTGAATACTTATGTAAATCTGCTTATTTTTAATACATTTGCAAACATTTTTAAAACCCATTTTCCCTTTGTCATTATGGGGTATTTTGTGCAGATTGAGGTAAATGTTTTATTTAATCCATTTTAGAATATGGCTGTAACGTAAGTAAATGTGGAAAAGGTTAAGGGGTCTGAATTATTTCCAAATGCACCGTACATTTATGGTTTCATAAGGCTCTGTTTGTAGGGAGTGATATTGACTTTTGTAGATTACGTTTCATTTTTTCCCCATATTGTTATAGTGTTCTTAGCTTTGTCCCTTAAATAGACACAAAAATATTCTGGGGATGAGCAGGCGCATCTTCAATATATACCAATTGTTCCCCTTTAGTGCATTTAACTATATGTCGCAAGTAAAAACCTTGGGTAGCGAGTTGATACAATTCCAAGTATGTAAGGTTAAAACCACCTTCAGATTGAAGATATAAAACTTTCCTTTTATTTGCCCTTATAAAGTCTTATGGCAGAGTATACTTAAAAACATAAATTGGTATTACCGAAAATAAATGCAAAAACTTTGTCAGTCATGCCATTCTAAAGAGGTTATTCTACCTGTAAGATTTATGGGAAGATTATTCCATTTAATTAGATATGCTTTCATATTGTTGAGTTATGGAGTAAAGTTATCTTTATATATTTGTTTGTCACTTAAGAATATTTATTATTTGTGGTCCACTAAAAGGATTGCAGTAGATCGTGAGTTATTCATCTTTTTGTTATTAACATTATTTCATTTTTATCCACTAATTTTATATCCAGAAATATTTTTTAGCAAAGGGGCATTGAGTTTTCAATATTGGTCATGTCATGTATATCAGGAGATCATCTGCAAATAAGTTTAATTTACCTGTTAGGTTTGGATCCTGTCTAATTACTTCTGCAAACAGTTCAATTGCCAGTGCAACATCCCTGTTTTGTGCCCTTTTCCAAAGCAATTTCAGATGTATTATTTGTGTATATTTTTGCTTTAAGACATTTATACAATATTGTTTATATTATTTATTATTTCAGCTGGAAAGTTGAAAGCCTCAAGTTTTGGATAAAAGAAAAAAGCCATTCAAGACGGTCGAAGCCTTTTCGGCATCAACAGCCATTATCGATAAATCTGTCTATTTTTTATAAACCATGTGCTATGTATCAAGTCTGGTTAAGACTTGCCATTCTATTGCTTATAAACTTTATTTTGTCACAATTTATTAAACTTATGGGTCTACAATCAGCAAGGGACTCCAGATTTTCCTGGTTTTAGTAAAACTGAAATAACTGTTTGATACATTGAACTAGGAAGTACTGAATTGGGTCATTTGTGTAAATAGGGGTGCTACGGTCTCTAAATGTTGAATAGAATTCTATGTGAAAGCCATACATTCCTGGTGCCTTTCTCCATATGCGAATGTTTTAACAGTATCGAACATTTCTTCTTGGGTGATCGTTTTTTTTTGTGATTCTTTTTGTGTGCTGATAATTGAGTTGAGTCTAAGGCTATAGGATCCGTCCAACTTTCATAGAAGTTTTTTAAATTGTCATTAAATCTCGTTTCTAACTACCGCTGTTGTATCTTTATTTTTCTAAATTAATACTGGTTTAGCATGTATTCGTTGTGTGAGATCTGGAAGATGCTTTATTTGAATTTAACCTGTAGTTGTTGGCTCTCTTCAAAAGTAAAAGATTATGTAATTATGTGATTTCTCTAAGTGCTTTTTTCTTATTTATCAGATTGAACTTTTGCTGAGTATAACATTATCATTCCCATAATGTACACCTTAAAAGGCATCCCAAAATACATCAGGGGTCATATTCTCAGTCCTCTTTGTCTACATTAGTGTTGCACAGTTAAGAACAAATTAACCCGGCCGACGCTGGGCCAATTCTGCGCCGCCCTATGGGACTCCCACTCATGGCCGGTTGTGATACAGCCTGGAATCGAACCAGGGTCTGTAGTGACACCTCTAGCACTGAGATGCAGTGCCTTAGACCGCTACCCCACTTCGGATCCTGGCATACCTGTACCACAGTAATATCACGCTACCAAAATGTCATGTTAGTTATGATACCAAGATTTTAGAATACAGTAGTACCGTTTCATATGATACTACATATGATACTTTTTCAGCCCTACCGATCTACAGAATGTTCATAAGTTGTTTATAAAAACAATAGGTTAAAAAGGTTAAAACGGTAAAAAAAAAAAAAAAATATTACTGGAAATGCCTTTTTTTTTCTATTGGGATTCGCGCATTTTATATAATATAATTTCAAACAATATCACAGGCCATTTTAAACAAATCCTGGGTCACTAACTTGATTTGAAAACAAAGTTATTTTCTAAAAAGGTATACACCTGTCTATATGAGGTCCCACTGTCTATACGAGGTCCCAAAACCAAGCCATGAGGTCGAAGGAATTGTCCGTAGAGCTCCGAAACAGGATTGTGTCGACGCACAGATCTGGGGAAGGGTACCAAGATATGTCTGCAGCATTGAAGGTCCCCAAGACCACAGTGACCGCCATCATTCATAAAACGGAAGAATCCGGCCTTTATGGTAGTGGCCAGACCGAAGCCACTCCTCAGTAATTGGCACATGAAAGCCTGCTTGGAATTTGCCAAAAAGGCACCTAAATGACTCTGACCATTAGAAACAAGATTCTCTGGTCTGATGAAACCAAGATTGAACTCTTTGGCCTGAATGCCAAGCGTCACGTCTAGAGGAAACCAGGAAACGCTCATCACCTGGCCAACACCATCCCTATGGTGAAACATGGTGTAATAAAACCTGTTTTTGCTTTGTCATTATGGGGTATTGTGTTTACAAGTTTAGATAGCTGGCTAGACTAAATTGACCAATCCATTTGGTTTAGCTGACATGGCTGATTGACTGTCAGTGACTGACAAGAGAGAAACAAACACCTGATGGACAACCAAATTTTGAAATTGCATACAGCCTGGGGGTGTATGCAAATGTCTGAGTAAATGGGGACTCGGACAGTTCCAAAAACATATTCAAAAAAATATATAAAATGGGTCGAGGGCACCCTGCTGCCCTAAGCAACCAATAAGGTAATTTATTCCTGCCTTACTTCATTGTTAAATTAGAGTCATGAGTCACCAGACCTGATCACAGAGATGCTAAATCTACTCTAAAATTTGAGGTGTTGGTGCCTCTACAGCCCGAATGGGCCACTTTGATGTGAGTGGGTGCCACAAAAAAATGTAACTCATGAGGGGCCCTAAGCGAAAAAATGTTGGGCACCTGGCACGCAAAACATTTTAGCAGCCCACCCCCTCTTGACAGAGGGCAAAAAAAGTTTTAGGGTACATTTTCTGTAGTACATATTTTGCCATAGGGCGTAGAGAAAATGTTGCAGTTTTAAAAGAGAGTTTTCTGCAATTCTACACGTTGCCATGGGGCGGAGAGAAACATTTGCAGTTTTGAACCCCGACAGTCCCCACCCCCCAACATTTTTGTTTTGTTTGGAAATTGATCACAGATGCCCATCCAGGCTTTAGGGCATTTCAGACAGCTGAAGAATGTGTTTTATGATTGATTACATTTAGCTTCTTGTGTATATTGTATTTTGATGTGTATTGTGTTATACAGGGCTTATGACAAATACCTTTGTCTCAACTTTGACTTAAAATGCAAAAATGAACATGTTATTCACTCCAAACTGTTGCAGTACTAGGAGTGGGTCTAAAGAGCTTTTCCAAAGTAATGCATATTGGTGCATTCCTAGTACATGACATTTACTCACAAATTACTGCCAATAGCTTAGTGTTAAGGTATGTGCTGCATGCATATAGTAAAGAAGCTATATACTTTATAGTGCATTTTATAATGTACAAATTAAATGAGATGTCACTGTACTGGGAGTGAGTCTAAAAAAAAAATAAAGAAAGTAATGTGTTTTCAATGTAAGTTGTCAGCAGAGGGCACCAAATACCCATGTAGGTGGACTGGGGAGAGTAAAAAAACAACCTTTATCAAACCATATCACTGAAGTTCAGCGCTATAGTGCGATTTCCAATAGAGCTAACTTATGCAATCCCCAAGAACATGGAAAGATTACCTTTAAATTTCAATCATGCTATAACGCTGATCTTCGGCGCAACCGATTCAATCCAGCCCTAAAATAATGTCATCACTCAAAGGTTTGACCACAACCACAAAGTCTCATTCAAGGTCAAGGTTAGAAAATCAAAGCTCAATTGTCAATAAGAAACAGTGTGACAAATACAACATGATCTTATAGGGTAATCCATTTTTTGTATATTGCAAAAAATCAGCAGGGAATATCTCCACATCTCAACCACGTGTTTGCCATGCAAGGCTTAACTGTAATTGATTTGCAGACAAACTTAATGTACATTTTCCATTTCACATTGGGAACATTAGCATTTCTCTAGTTTCCCACAGCAAAAAAAACACCTTAACACCAGTTTCAAAATGGTTAGAAAACGATGAACAAAAACCTGGCATTCAAATTTTACATTTTATGATGCTGTTTTACAGAAAAATCGACATTTCAATAACCAAACATGGTAATTGGACAAAGTTAGAGATTTTCCAGTACTTATGAAAGTAGCCCTCGAAAATTGCGTACTACGTTCGGAAAGTTCAGATCCTTGACTTTTTCCACATTGTTAACTTTATAGCCTTAATCTAAAATGGATTAAATAGTAATCAATCTAGAACTCCAATTGCTAGGGTGCTGGCCCATATGGGGGAACATGTAAGGAAAATGGTGCAGCACACCTTCAAGAAAAGAGTTGCTTTCAAACTAAGGATTATGTGGCTAATTGAGGTAAGAAAGTATTCTTCTCATATATTATGCATGATCTACACAGACACATCCAGCCCAAAGCGGGAGGTTTAAAAAATAATTTCCTAGTACCGGAGCATCTCTTTAAGGAATTGGGAAGTCTAGCATTGACATACCATACACATTTCCAATGCTAAACGTGGAAGGTGTTAACCATATCAAATGACAGCAAGTGTTCTGCAACAGATTTTCAGGGATGACTCAAACCTTTCATTGAAGGCGGAATGGCATCTTATGCGAGGCTGAAAGAGAGAAATAATTTTATATTAGAAATGGTGCTGCAGCAGAATAGCATTTTATCTGCACTGGTAATTGAATGTCTGAAAGTCTCCATCAGCATCTTAATGTTATTTTATAACTTCCCATTGAAAAACGATATCCCCAGTATAAATGCAGTATTGTATACACACTTAAGAGTAACTGACACTTTGACCTACTGTGCAGAAATGAAACAAACCGATAATGTCTAATAATCTGTCAAAAATATTACATTTGCCATTTATGCTTCAAAACCAAATTGGAGGTTTAAAACTAGGTTCCATCACGCGCCTAGTAAGATTATTGTTAGCAGAATTAAATGGATGCAGTCACTGCATGATTAATAAAATTCACTAATAAATCACTAGGTAGTCAAAAAAATATTGCTATCAGGTTGTACATCACAGCTAGTACATTTTCTGCTGCTTCCAGCCATTCAGACGATGCACCGTTTCAGTTTCACTTACTCAATATCTTGGCCAAAAACAGATGAAAAAAGCAGTGATTGGGAATCAACACAGTCAGTCTTGCTATGCAGTACGTGACTAAGGCTATAGCTCAGGAGTTCCCAACCTAGGGTGCGCCAACGTTTTGTGGGGCGGGTCCTTCCTTGATTTGAGGGGTAAAAAATATATACTTTACAGTTCACGATTGTTTATACCGATCTAAAACAATGCATAAATATTTCTAGCTTTATGCTAGAAAAAGCTGTAAAATGCCAGGGGAAGACACTACTGATGAACATGGGAATATCTTTGATTTGTCTCCATGACATTTAGAAGCTGAGCTACAACCTTCTTTAGAAGGAGCCAAAGAAATTGGACTTTGCTTGGGAAGTAATCTTATACAATGTGTGACTGTCCCTATCAATTGATCAAATCACTTTCTGTAAAAGAGAATATGTATAAATGAAATCAAGCTGGTGTTGTATTTAATATAGGTAAGTGACACGACAAACAATGGAAGTTATGTGAGAGAAAAAAACAGCAGTTAACAAATCCGTTTTCACTAAATGTCAATGTGGTTGTCAAAATACATAAATAATAAGTGACAGTTGTTTCCCATTTATAAAAATTCTAATACTGGTATGATATTTACGCAATATGAGCCAAATATAAAGTAAGTGCTGCGCAAAGAACGTTAAAATCTGCGGGACAGCCCTTTTTGTCAAACCCGCGGTCTTCATATTTGCTCTTTGCGAAGGGTATTCCTCATCAGCAAGACTGATGTGACACTATCGCCAAGAAGTATGGCAAAGTCTTGAGGGTGTTTCACGGCCATCGGACATCTTTTGACTAGAATCATCCCGATTTTTCAGAGACAAAAAAAACAGCAGCAGTTACAAAGTAAAGCTTTGTAGCTACGTTTTGATGAATGGGTTGTCAGGGATTGGTCCAAATTCACGTTTCACAGTGACTATCTGGTGTGACCACCATTTGCCTCATGCAGCGCGACATCTCCGCATAGAGTTTATCAGGCTGTGGAAGGTTGTCCCACTCCTCTTCAATGGCTGGGCGAAGTTGCTGGATATTGTTGGGAACTGGAATACGCTGTCAATCCAGAGCATCCTGTACTTGCTCAATGGGTGACATGTCTGGTGAGTATGCAGGCCATAGAAGAACTGGGACATTTCTCAGCTTCCAGCAATTGTGTACAGATCCTTGCGCCATGCATTACCATGCTGAAAATGAGGTGGATGAATGGCGCGACAATGGGCATCAGGATCGTCATGGTAAGTCTGTGCATTCAAATTGCAATCGATAAAATGCAATAGATTTCATTGTCCGTAGCTCATGCCTGCCCATACCATAACCCCACAGACACCATGAGGGACACTGTTCACAACGCTGACATAGGCAAGCTGCTCTCCCACACAATACCATACACATGGTCTGTGGTTGAGGCCAGTTGGAAATACTGCCAAATTCTATAAAACGAGGTTGGAGGAGGCTTATGGTAGAGAAAGTAACATTCACTTCTCTGGCAATAGCTCTGGTGGACATTCCTGCAGTCAGCATGCCAATTGCACACTCCCTCAAAACTTGAGACATCTAGTAGCATTGTGTTGCGTGACCTTTTATTGTTCCGAGCACAAGGTGCACCTGTGTAACGATGATGCTGTTCAATCAGCTTCTTGATATGCCATACCTGTCAGGTGGATGATTATATTGGAAAATGAGAAATGCTCACTAACAGGGATGTAAACAAATTTGTGCACATTTTAGAGAAATACGCTTTTTGAAGCATATGGAACATTTCTGGAATCTTTTATTTCAGCTCATGTTGCGGTTATTTTTTTGTTCAGTATAGAATTTTCACAAATTCCAGACTCCACGTAATTTCTAAACATCCATCCATGTCCTTACTGGTCACACAATGTGTAATTCTTCCCGAGGGTGTATATTAGGGATACTCAAGTACTATTTGAGAAGGTCCGGTCACAACAAATTTCCTAGGTGGCAAAGGTCTGGGTGGATATTGTAATTTATCGGTGTAGTAACAAACCCCCACATCGCAAACCTCACCCCTCGTTGGCAGAGAAAACATTGTGCCATTTTAAAGCTAATTTCCTGAGATTCTACACATTTTGCCATGTCTTGTGTGTTCATATGATACCCGAGTGACTCAACAAAATCAAATGGGGTCCATTTGGGGTCAAGGCCCATGGACACAATCCGGCTATGATGAACTACAAAGTTTAGATAGCTGGTTAGCCTAACTTACCTATCTAACATGGATTAATAGTTAATCAACTGGATATTTCTGATAGAGATCTAAGGTCTTTCAGTGAATGGACAGAGAAACTGGGGCTGCAGGTAGCCTAGTGGTTAGAGCGTTAGACTAGTAACCGAAAGGCTCTCTCTCTGATTTGGTCCTGCCGTACATACCTACACGTACGGTCACAAGACGCAGGCCTCCTAATTGTCCCTATAATTTCTAAGCAAACAGCTGGAGGCAGGGCTTTCTCCTACAGAGCTCCATTTTTATGGAATGGTCTGCCAACCCATGTGAGAGACGCAGACTTGGTCTCAACCTTTAAGTCTTTACTGAAGACACATCTCTTCAGTGGGTCATATGATTGAGTGTAGTCTGGCCCAGGAGTGTGAAGGTGAACGGAAAGGCACTGGAGCAACGAACCGCCCTTGCCGTCTCTGCCTGGCCGGTTCCCCTCTTTCCACTGGGATTCTCTGCCTCTAACCCTATTACAGGGGCTGAGTCACTTGCTTACTGGTGCTCTTTCATGCCATCCCTAGGAGGGGTGCGTCACTTGAGTGGGTTGAGTCACTGATGTGATCTTCCTGTCTGGGTTGGCGCCCCCCCCCCCTTCGGTTGTGCCATTGCGGAGATCTTTGTGGTCTATATACTCGGCCTTGTCTCAGGATGGTAAGTTGGTGGTTGAAGATATCCCTCTGACCCCTCCTGTCTCAGCCTACAGTATTTATGCTGCAGTAGTTTGTGTCGGGGGGCTAGGATCAGTTTGATATATCTGGAGTACTTCTCCTGTCTTATCTGGTGTCCTTAGTGAATTTAAGTATGCTCTCTCTAATTCTCTCTTTCGAAGGACCTGAGCCCTAGGACCATGCCTCAGGACTACCTGGCATGATGACTCCTTGCTGTCCCCAGTCCACCTGGCCATGCTGCTGCTCCAGTTTCAACTGTTCTGCCTGTGGCTATGGAATCCTGACCTGTTCACCGGATGTGCTACCTGTCCCAGACCTGCAGTTTTCAACTCACTAGAGACAGCAGGAGTGGTAGAGATACTCTTAATGATCGACTATGAAAAGCCAACTGACATTTACTCCTGAGGTGCTGACTTGCTGCACCCTTGACAACTACTGTGATTATTATTATCTGACCACGCTGGTCATTTATGAACATTTGAACATCTTGGCCATGTTCTGTTATAATCTCCACCCGGCACAGCCAGAAGAGGACTGGCCACCCCTCAGCCTGGTTCCTCTAGGTTTCTACCTAGGTTTTGGCCTTTCTAGGGAGTTTTTCCTAGCCACCGTGCTTCTACACCTGCATTGCTTGCTGTTTGGGGTTTTAGGCTGGGTTACTGTACAGCACTTTGAGATATCAGCTGATGTACGAAGGGCTATATAAATAAATACATTTGATTTGATTTTGATTTGATCGAATCCCCGAGCTGACAAGGTAAAAATCTGTCATTCTGCCCGAACAAGGCAGTTAACCCACTGTTCCTAGGCAGTCATTGTCAATAAGAATTTGTTCTTAACTGACTTGCCTAGTTAAATAAAAGGTTAAAATAAAAAAACTTCCCACGCACTACCAAATTTCAAAATTGCACCTTGTGCATTATACTATTACAACTGTCAACAGCAGTAAGATGAAAGCCCGACAGTTCCAAAAATAAATATATATAAATAGGGACCCGCATTGACCCCGTTCTGGGTCCGGATCTGTACCACGGTCCGCCTGTGAGTCTGGTTATATGAAACATTTTAATATGATTTAATAGTGCTAAAAACAGTGACAGTTCCTCTTGTAAAAAATAGAAATCTTTTTTCTGAAGACTTCTGTACATTCTGAGAAATACCTCCCCAAAAACCAACAAACGTGATTTGTTATGTCATCAGCCGCAACCTAGAAATGTTTGGCCTACAACCCCATTTTGATATCAGAAAATGTTAATGTGCTCAAAGGTCATGAAGTTGACTGGATGTTTCTGAAGCTCCTCAACAACTTCAAAGTGCAGCCATCGCCTGCATTGTGGGAGGCTCTATTGTCAACCAATCATTAGGTTGTTTTTGTTTGACCCACACGAACGTGACCAAAGATGTGACTGAAACAGGAACCAACTTTGCTGCAATTCATGTATACAATTTTTTTGTTGTTGTAGGATACACACACATGATTTCAGTTAGTCTGTGTTATGGAGGATAGAGCTATATGCTTTTATATAATTAAACTTTTAGAAAACAATGGCACTACTTTGACACTGCCATGTTGATCTGAGCCTTGCCGTTTGAAAAACACAACAGTGGCCGACTAAGTTGTCGCAAATGCACCTCCCCGACTTCACTCATTTACTTTCGTCTAGTTGGCCGAGTTCGCCTAACAAGTCAAAAGCCCTCATTGTCAGGTAAATCACATAATAAGAGGTGAAAAGGAGGCTGTATGGCAACTTTAATAGCCTAGTCAGAAAATAGATTCTGTCTAGTGTTGAACACAGCTGAACGTGAGCAAATTGCTCATGGTTTTATGAAAGTCGGATCTCTAAAGGGATGAAAGCAGGGGCCTCAAACATACAGCCCCAAGGGCCAAATGCTGCTTCAAAAACTAAAAGCTACGCGCTGTGACATAAGACGACTTCGCATTATAAATGGATGGAGTGGCTGTGCCTGTCTCTCGGGCTCAATCTTAACCCTGCCTTTTCAGGTCATTTACATAGATTGTTTTAGTGGAAAAAGGAAATGAAGCAACCTCTAGATGATGCCTAAAATTTGTGAGTTCTCATGGTGTCAGAAGTGATCACTCACCTGTCAATTAGAGAGTCTCTCATCGTGGTAGCGATTGCACTGGGCTGCGCCTCGCTCAGTCTGAACACACTCTCGATGACGGACAGCTCTGTGCTGGTGGTGTCCAGCCCAGTGAAGGCACACCAGTCATTTACCACCATCCCTGCGGCGATGACCTCGCTACCACGGTTCACTGTTCCAGCCTGTGGAGTGCCAGAGAAGGGGAGATTTGGCAACAACTCAAGAACTCAGCAACAACTTGATGCAATGTGCCCCCCTGGGCGCTTAAGTAGATCAAAAACATGTAAACAATATGGAGAAATGTCCACTTTGCCTATCAGAGGGCAAGGTAGATCTATTACCACATTGCTTATATGTATCAGATTGATTCAGATACACATGAGCCTTGCAGTCGGGGCTAGGGACAATGTAGAAATGAGCATAAGCACCACTATGACAACTACCGCTCACCACCAGAGGCACTTGGAGTAGGGAGGAGAGCTCATCCTGGTCTTCTATGGAGGTTTTGGGGTGTACCAGTCCCCCCTGATTGCTGAAGGCACAGTAGCTCCCCACTAGAACTTGCTCTGCTACTGTCTGACGGAACACCTCCACCTTCAGACTGTCCGCCAGGATCTCCTCAGTCTCCTAAACAAACATGAGAAGTGTGTTAACATCCCCTACATCAGACAACGTACTAGGGATGAGCATGAAAAAAATAATATAAAGGAAATTTGTCAATTGAAATGCATTACGCCCTTATCTATGGACTAAAGCACGGTCAAAGGTACTGCATCAATACAGCCTGGGGTTCGATCCCAGGCTGTGTCGTTCCCCGGAGTCCGACAGCGAGGTGCAAAATTGGCCCAGCATCATCCGTGTTAGGGGAGGGTTTGGCCAGGGTGGCTTTACTTGGCTCATCGCGCTCTAGCGACTCCTTGTCGCAGGCCAGTGCGCTTGCAGGCTGATTACGGTGGTTAGTTGAACGATGCAGCTGGATTACGGGTTAAGCAAGTGCTTGTTAAGAAGCGTGGCTTGGCGGGTCATGTTTCTGAGGACACATGACTTGACCTTCACCTCTACCGAGCCCATTGGGGAGTTGCAGTGATGACAAGACCATCATCACAAAATTGAGGAGAAAGAAAGGGGGGTAAAAATGATTTTAAAAATACAACTAAATCAAAAACAACAAAGCTAGGGGAGTGGATCAGAAAACCAGTCAGTATCTGGTGTGATACATCTTTGCATGGTTGATCAGGCTGTTGATTGTGGCATGTTGTCCCACTCCTCTTCAATGGCTGTGCGAAGTTACTGGATTTTGGCTGGAACTGGACCACGCCGTTGTACACGTCGATCCAGAGCATCCCAAAAATGCTCAATGGGTGATATGTCTGGTGTGTATGCAGGCCCATGGAAGAACTGGGAGATTTTCAGCTTCCACAAATTGTGTACAGATCCTTGCGTCACGCTGAAACATGAGGCGATGGCAGCGGATGAATGGCACGACAATGAGTCTCAGGATCGTCACGGTATCTCTGCGCATTCAAATATCCATCGATACATGCCAATTGTGTTCATTGTCCGTGGATATGCCTGCCCATACAATAACCGCACCACCACGGGGCACATGGTTCACAACGTTGACGTCAGCAAACCGCTCGCCCACACACCATACACGCTGTCTGCCATCTGCCCAGTATCTGCCATCTGCCCAGTACAGTTGAAACCAGGGTTCATCCATGAAGAGTACACTCCAGCGGCCATCGAAGGTAAGCATTTGCCCACTGAAGTTGGTTATGACCCCGAACTGCAGTCAGGTCAAGGCCCTGAACGGCGAGCACGCAGCGGAGCTTCCCTAAGATGGCTTCTGACAGTTTGCGCAGAAATTGTTTGGTTGTGCAAACACTTAGTTTCATCAGCTGTCCGGTTGGCTGGTCTCTGACGATCCCGCAGGTGAAGGTGGTGAACCTGGGCTGGCGTGGTTACACATGGTCTGCGGTTGAGGCCGGTTGGACATACTGCCAAATTCTCTAAAACAATGTTGAGGCAGCTTATGGTAGAGAAGTGAACATTCAATTCTCTATCAAGAGCTCTGATGGACATTCCTGCAGTCCAATTGCACGCTCCCTCAAAACTTGAGACATCTGTGGCATTGTGTTGTGACAAAGCAGCGCCTTTTATTGAGTGGCCTTTTATTGTCCACGGCACAAGGTACACCTGTGTAATGATCATGCTGTTTTAATCAGCTTCTTGATATGCCACACCTGTCGGGTGGATGGATTATCAAGGGAAAATGAGAAATGCTCACTAACAGGGATGTAACAATTGTGCAAAAAATTGGAGAGAAATAAGCTCTTTGTGCATATGGAAAATGGCTGGGATCTTTTATTTCAGCTCATGAAACCAACACTTTACATGGGTTTATTTTAGTTCGGTGTAGTTGGCTATTTAGCAGTCTTATGGCTTGTGGATAGATGTTCAGGAGCCTGTTGGTGTCAGACTTGATGCACCAGCACCGCTTGCCGTGCGGGGGCAGAGAACAGTCAGTCTGTGGCTTGGGTGAGTGGAGTCTAGCGATTTTCCAGGCCTTCCTTTCAAACCGCCTGATATTGAGGTCCTGGACATCAGGGAGCTCGGCCCCAATGATGCAGTGGGCTTGGGAGTGGGTCTAGGGTAGTGTTTCCAAACTCGTTTTGGTTTTTGCAGTAAACAGTAAAGAGCTGATTCAAATTATCAAAGCGAGATGATTAGTTGAATCAGCTACGTAGTGCTAGCGCAAAAAAACAAAAACAAAACGTGCACCCCTTGGGGTACCGAGGACTGAGTTTTGGAAACTGCTTGTAAACAGGAACCATGAGTACAGAGTCATGATCTAATTTGCAGAATAGGGGACGAGGTAGGACCTTGTATGCTTGCTTGAGGGTAGAATAACTGTGATCTAGGACTGTATTGCTCCTAGTGCCGAGGGAGACGTGTTGATGGAAGTTGGACATCATGTGTCTTATTTTTAAATCGCCGGCAACCAGAAAAGCGGCCTCTGGATGTAAGTTCTCCTGCTTGTTTATAGCCTCGTACAGTTCGTTAAGTGGCAGCTTATTATTTTTCTTGTCCAGGGGTGGAATGTATACAACAGTCACGATAACAGCTGAAAACTCCCTTCGGAAGTAGAAGGGTCGGCATTTGAATGTATTCCAAGTCGGTGAAAAATGGGTCGGCTCTTCCACCGCGCTCAAGTCAGCACACCAGTTGTTGATGAACTCCTTCCCCTCAATTTCCTTAACTCCCCTGTCCACATGGTGAATAAAGAATCCATCGAGTTGGATAGCCATGGGGTGTATCTTGTCCGAGAGCCATGTTTCATAAAAGCAGAGAATATTGCAGTTTCGAGAGTGCGGTTGGTAGCAAATCCACGATCGGAGGTCACCCATCTTATTATCAAGTGACTGTAAATTAGCCAGTAGAATTGAAGGAAGAGGTGGCTGGTTTTCCCGTCTACTTAATCTTGCCAGAATCCCCCCTCTTGCCTCTAACGCCAGCGTTTAGTCTTGGGTAGCCTGAAAATTGGGTCGTAATTACAGAAAGAGCCCAGGGCAGATGAGTCGAAGTCATCTTACTCTACATTGGCAAGATATTTTGCATTTTGCCTACCATTTCTGCATAGCAGCTTGTGCACAACACTAAAATGCAGGATATTTGGGGCAAGGGGCATTTCAATATAGCCTATTCGCATTTTATGACCTATAGTCAATTAGCTGGGAGGGAGGGGTCTATGTCCCTGGAGTTGGAAAATGTCTGACAGAAGTGCATCAATGGTAGCTTGAGAGAGAGCTCGACAGCTTGTAGTCATAAAACCCGGAAATGAGTTACCTCTTGTTCATTCAGCCATCCCTATGGGAAAAATGAATGGCAAACAAAACATAAATCTCCTAAGCCTTTGTTCAACATAGAACTTAATTCCGGCGTTTATCCAAAAACAGCACTAATTCTCTCTATAGGCTTTGTCCAACGAACCATGGTGGAGTTAGTGCTTACAAAAAGACACCATTACAATCTCTAGATAGGCAATTTTTAAACAATTGTTGTAGCTAGCTGTTTTCAAAGTTGATTATATTATACATAATTTAAAAAGGTAATTTCATGACCACTTGTCAAAAAAAGTTTTAAATGTATCAGGGTTTCCTTTTTAAACGCAATTTATACTGTAATTATTAGTAGCGCGCCCCAGTTTGAGAACCACTGACTTAGCCTATACTCACTGTCCATAAAGCTTATAAAAATACTCATTGAATAAAAATCTAAAATTAAAGACAAATTGGCATATCAGATTTAAAATAGCCTAAATACACAGGCAAAAATGGTAAGAAGTTCAATAATAAGTATGAGTAATAACAGTAGTGTTCTTGCTGAGATTAGAACACTAATTAGTCTATATTTCGGCCCATTGTAAGGGATGGGAATTGTTACGACTTATATTAGCTACTGTGGGAAAAAAAACAGACAAATCTCCTTAAGACAAGATGACAGCCAAAATCTGCCCCTACACCCAACCTAAATTATCTTTCAATGTATTGTCCCCCCACTAGAATCAGTTAAGACATTTGGGTTCACAATCTGATTGGGCAAAATAATGTTCATAATACAGTTCCACAAATCAGGTCACCCTACCAAATGTCCTGCTGAATGCTGCCTTTTCGATGTTACAGCCTAATGAACCTAGTGCTAAATTGCCAATGGTGAATACATTGCCAATGGTGAATAATGTAGCCTATGGATTTAGGCTCATGCAAGTGGAGGATTGAATAACTAGTACCAGGCTATATCATCACATGCTGTCAAAAGGAAGCATTCTGCGACAGGGACAGTAGTGACAGCAAATTCATTTGTTGACAATCATGTTTGCAAAACAGTGCTACAAGTTTCCTGTGCCGCTCTTTTGACAAATGAGTTCATGAACTTTGTTCAGCTGAGAACAAACGTGCCTATCCAGTCTGCCGTGGCTGCCTTCGCCACGCTAATCGTGAGGGACGTTTCTTTACGAACGCGCATCCAATCGCTTTGGTCCCAGGAACCTTAACAAAATTACAAGCTTCAATCTGCCGCGGTTCACAGTGCGGTGGCAGAAAATGTTGGATCTCCCGGGTGAAGCTTCCGAGGTTACAACGCTTATGATGTAGAATTGCAGGCGCAATATGATTCCATTTCAAAGTGATTTGGAGGCACAGTTGAAAGTTGACACACTGAATTAGAAAATAAAAGCAGTACTTTTATCAACCCGTGAGAAATAAGTATGGCATGGGAAGAGGGTCAAATGCGTGTCTCACGCTTAATGCGTGAGAGTTGGCAGCACTGCAATCATACATGACAAACAGAGGTATGAGGTATTGTTTTTTTCTCACCCTGTCCAGATCAGGATGCACCAGGGCCACATAGTCATTACAGGCTATGACATTCCCCAGTGCTGAGAGCCGCTCCTCGACCCTCTGGATCTTCACCGTGTCTGGAAGACAATTCCTAATGTGCTGCAGCTCCTGGTCAGTAGTGTTGTTGGGCACCAGGAGTCCATGACGATTCCCTGAATAGCACATTTATTGTGGAAGTAGTTGAGCAGGGTTAGCTGGGCTAAGTGCAAAATTGTTTCAAATTTAGCACATTCGTTGTGACAGTCAATTATCCAAATAATTTTCAGAAAATAGAAAGCGCAGTATTGGTCTTACATAAAGCATAATTGAGTATTCCACTCTCCTGTTGAACTGATGACATTGCTTTGTGTTTCTTTGTGTACTTGCACAAAGCCTAGCTGTTTGACCTACAGAGCTATACTCACCCACACACATTCTTCCAATTATCCGACATCCTGCTATTGAGGCATGTACAACTGGGATGGTTTCTGACAACTCGCCTTCAAAGACACTGAAAACATAGATTTCATGTTACCATGACAGCAATAGAGCCCCACAGTGGAGGTGTCAATACTCATAAAACCTAGCGGTCAAACAAGGGAAATGGTTAAAATCATTTTTCACCATTCATTTTTTCCCCCATACGGGATTTTAGAAAATTAAAATAAGGGCTGTGTTTTGTATAGGCTTACCCTGGCGTGACGTTTTTATAACCATGTAAATCTCTCTCGGACAAGGTCACTTTTACCTTTAACTAACATTAGATATTTCATACAGAAATTCTTACCTTTGTCTTGACAATTGGAACCATTTCCCTGATTGACCGCTAGGGTAGTGACTCATACTGTGGTACTCTATGCTCATTTAGAACAACATTCCCTGGAGAAAACTGACAATACTGTATGTAAGCTTTCAATATAATTTTACTTGTCCATTTATTATGGAATTTACTCTTATGCGCTGTCCTCTTGATCAAGACAGGTGAGTGTCCACCGCAGTGCTGATTCATGAGCGTGACTCAGAAATCAAGTGTGCTTTGAATGACACCCAACTCAAGTTGCGACAGTGCAGTAATATCTAACACACAAAACTAAGTAAAGAGATGGAATAAGAATATATACATATAAATATATGGATGAGCGATATAAAATCTGTCCTTCTGCCCCTGAACAAGGCAGTTCCCACTGTTCCCCAGTAAACCATCTTTGTAAATAAGATTTTGTTCTTAACTGACTATCCTAGTTAAATAAAGGTTACATTACATATATACTTTTAAATGTAAGTGCTTTAATATGCTTTAATATACCCCAGGAAGAGTAGCTAATGAGGACCCCTAATAAATACAAACACTGGTGCCTTTCTATTCGAAAATTAGGTTAGTATCGTCAAGGTTGGTTGAAAATAAATGTACCATCTCAAGCTAGTTAGCTATACCGCTGGAAGTTCGATCTGATCAGCTAACGTTAGCTAGCAAGCAACGTCTGGAAAAGATGCTACATATCTTACCTATAGAAATTCTCTGACCCACCAATTGCAACTAGGCAATATGTGTTTGTTAATTTGGCGAAGCAGCCTATTTCGTTGTTCTTCTCGAAAGATGCCCTGACAGCCATGTTGAAGTTCACAGTTGAGGAAGAACTTTCCTGAAACAAAATAAAATACCCGTTTATATTACACCATTCCTACCTTGTTACCGTTAGCTGACTATCAATTAGTTACTTCTAGCCAAGCCTAGCTACTCAGTTAACTCTCATCTCAGTTAGCCCAATTTGCTGATAATAATATGTACTGTAGAGAATCCGAAGATTATACAACAGCTACAAACACATGACAACTACCACCCCATAATTGAAACAAATGAAGACGCAATGCATATGGCTAACGTTAGCAATCTAGCTAGTGGAGTGGAAATTGCCTCAAATTTACAAGTTCAGTAACGTTTACTGAACTCATTTTCAAGAAAATCCAAGACCACGGGCTGGTTCCCATACACACTATAGTTATTGAGCTACGTTTGAATGTTTACCAGATCTGTTTGAAATATCGGATTAGCTATGAAAATAACAATAACTTCACCTACTCAAGGTTTGTGGCCTCAGCAAACGTGGACTTCTTATTTTTCCTCACACGTGTTCACTTCCTTGTCTACGTCATGACGTAAACCCCCAACACCCGACGCAAGCCATGTGTTTGGCCCTTTCAATGCCGTGTTGAAAACTACTGGGAACTCGGAACTCTCCCGACTTCAGTAAGTTCATGACAACTGGAAACTCGGAAAAACGAGTTTCGAAACAGTCCCGTGCTCTCGTTCTCTGTGGCCGACATGAGTAAGACGTTTAAGCATGTTAACCCTCGCAAGGCTGCCGGCCCACACAACATCCCTAGCCATGTCCTCAGAGCATAGCTATCTGGAGTGTTTACGGACATATTCAATCTCTCCATATCCAAGTCTGCTGTCCCCACTTGCTTCAAGATGCCCACCATTGTTCCTGTACCCAAGAAAGCAAAGGTAACTGAACTGAATGACTATCGCTCCGTAGCACTCACTTCTGTCATCATGAAGTGCTTTGAGAGGCAAGATAAGGATCATATCACCTGCACCTTACCTGACACCCTAGACCCACTTCAATTTGCATACCTTCCCAATAGATCCCACAGACGATGCAATCCCACTGCACACTGCCCTATCCCATCTGGACAAGAGGAATACCTATGTAAGAATGCTGTTCATTGGCTATAGCTCAGCCTTCAACACCCTAGTACCCTCCAAGCTTATGATTAAGCTCGGAGCCCTGTGTCGGAACCCCGCCCTGTGTAACTGGGTCATGGTGAAGGTAGGAAACAACACCTCCTCTATGTTGATCCTCAACACAGGGGCCCCACAAGGGTGCATGCTCAGCCCCCTCCTGTACTCCCTGTTCAACAATGACTGCGTGGCCATGCATGCCTCCAACTCAATTATCAAGTTTGCAAACGACACAACAGTAACCTGATAACCAACAATGAAGAGAGCCTACAGGGAGAAGGTGAGGGCCCTGGCGGAGTGGTGCCAGGAAAATAACCTCTCCCTCAACATCAACAAAACGAAGGAGCTGATTGTATACTTCCAGAGACAGCTGAGGGAGCATGCTTAGGGTCAAGGGTCATGAAGGCAGTCAAATTCCACGTGACCAATTAGTCATGGTAATTAGGCTTCTCCAAGCTCTGATGCTGCTGATGGTCATTAGTAGTCTACTAAACTTGCTAACAGCCTGGTACTCAGCACTCTATTGTCCCTCTAATCACTCAGATATCAATGCAAATGTAATCGAAAATCTAATCAAGCACTTCATGAGAACCCATGAGCTCATGTTGCGTAACATTTCTATAGGCTATGCAATTGCGTGAGAAAACAGAGTGATGGGGATCCCATCAGCTTTCTATAGGCTAGGCCTACTATATTTATTTCTCAACTTTCCTAATATTAAGTACATTGCTTCTCTTTACAGTAGGAGCATATCCTACCTGGTCGGCATAAAAATGAACCACGGGAAAAGCGTCCTCCATTCGCTATTTAAGTGCACAGATAAATTTTTTCCCCTTCCACTGTTTCGAGATAGGTGTATGATAATGGTCCACTCTAAATCAAAACAAATTTCACATATTTATTATTTAGTATATTGAAAGACGAGATTAAATCAAGAATAGTCTGATGGGTGACAATATTAGCCTATCACTTGTGAATTATATATTCTCTCTTGCGAATGATGCCCAGCGTAATGCAAGAAACAATGCCTTTCTTTTTCGTGACTTTTTCGAATCATAGTTGCACACCTCATGTAGCCTAGCCCATAAGCCTTTATGTTTTGATAAGGTTTGTATTTCAACTAAAGTGTCCAAATAACTTCTTAAAATTAAGCAAATAAGTCCGCTTTACAAGGGGTGTAGAGCCTAACTGGCACACATAAGCAGCGCGTGAGTTTCAAGTTTTGGGAAGATAATTTTCACCATAAAAATGAACCTCTCTTAATAAAAGTATTACATGCATAATCACATTTGTGGTTACTTTTCATAATGGTGTTTTCCCGCGAATGGAACATTCACGCTTGTGCCGTGTGCGCATTGCTGCACTTATAATGTGAAGAAATAGCCTAATAGTCTAGGGAATTATAATTATAATATTTAGCCACTGGCTGCAAAAGGCATGGATTTTTTTAGGGGGCATTACGGCCACACAAGGGGGATGCCTTCAGGAAATTCGAGGCATTACAAAGTGCTTGTCAAATTGTGAATAAGAGACTGATGAAGAGTGTACAGCCTGCGCAGAGCTCATGTTTTTCAAGCATCATTAGTCGCATCATGCAGCCTTACAATGTATTAAAAATAAAAAATATAGCCCAACATTTGTAGAAGTAAAGTTAAATTAATCGCTTTAAATTAAGCATTTTGGAGTAGCTATTTCTTTGTTAACCGCTCGTGCGTACTCCCTCAAATAGTTTGGAGAAAATATCCTTTCTATTTTATTCAGCTTTGTTAAATTTTATTCTTTATACTATAAAATAATGCCACGGAATTCTAGGCAAATCTTGTCTTCTAAATAGATTTATGGAGCCCACAGCAATATGGCCTAATTTAACATAAGGATAATTCAGAGTATGCTATTCTGTTCTTCTGAAATAGACTACATTTTCTTCATATCATGTTTCTTTAGACCTGTCTAAAATAAATAATGGATTTATTGTGAAGGTGTAGGCTATATAACATGGATTTATGTTTATGTTCTAAAGATCTGCATCAGTGGCTTGTGGTCAATTACCGTGAGACCGGCAATTATTTCCTTGACAATCACAGCTGATGAAATTTTGTGGGCTGATGAAATTTTGTGACCACCACTGCCCTAAGCACACATCAACAGAACTGCAGTTGAGAAGGTGAAAAGCTTAAAGTTCCTCAGTGTACACATCACTGACCATCTGAAATGGTCCACCCACACAGACAGTGTGGTGAAGAAGGCGCAACAGCGCATCTTCAACCTCAGGAGGCTGAAGAAATTCGGCTTGGCCCCTAAGAGCCTCACAAACTTAGAGCATCCTGTCGGGCTGTTTTACCACCTGGTATGGCAACTGCACCACCCACAATCGCAGGGCTCTCCAGAGGGTGGTGCGGTCTGCCCAACGCATCACTGGGGGCACACTACTTGCCCTCCAGGACACCTGCAGAACCCGATGTCACAGGAAGGCCAAAAAGATTATCAAGGACATCAACTAGCCGAGCCAAGGCTTGTTCACCCCGCTATCATCCAGAAGGCACAGGGAAAAGACTGATTAATATCTGACATCATCAGAATGGGCAGCTGAACACTATATATTGGATACACTTGATTTGTTATTTTAACTAAAACATTACCAATCTTTGTTCAACATAAATACCTAACTTGTTTTTGCAGTGATTCCGTGACTCGGTTAGCTTTTAACAGCTAGGAACGCTATTTCTTGTTCCGTAATCCTGCCTAACTGACAGGTTAAAGTCTGCTTGAAAGAGCCGCTAAACTAGGTAAACTGCTAACGTTAGCCATCAAGCTAACAAAGTTAGTCCCAGGTGATCTCGAGAGCCTAATCTTCCTGCACCTTCGTCACTGGGGGTACTTGTGTCCACTGAGCCTACTCCTACTGCTTCCCCTACGATTTTGAAGTTGACGTTGACAACCTTCCGTCCCTGCTCTGGATCAAGCGGGGCTTCTCCATCTGTCAGAGGTCTGATTGTGGGCAGCTCCATGGTAAGAAATATGACTGTTCCTGGTGCAAAAACAATGTCCTATCCTGGAGCTCGAGTAAATTACATTACTAACTTGCTTCCGAATGTACTACGCCAGGACATGGACATCGATTCTATCATAGTCCATGTGGGTTTTAATGACATTATGAAGGGCAGCTCTGAACATTTGAAACTGGTAGACACTAATAAAATATCGATCATATCTGGCCCTGTGCCCACTTTGAATCGTGACATTGAACGCTTTAGCAGGATTCTTTCTCTTCACAAATGGATACCTTTGTTGACAATTTGGATACCTTTCAGAAACAAAACACGTTTTATATGGAGGATGAGATCCTACCCAACTAATTTGGGTTCCTGGATCCTTTCATAGCATTATAAGGTTGTGTTGAAACAATGATTTATCAATGAACTAAGCCCTTCTCAGTTAATCCCTACCATTGTGTCGCTGAGGCATCATAATGCTTTAGCAAATGTACATTATACTAGGGGCATTGGTAGACACAATATATGTAACCTAATTTATGTTCCTCTAACTGCCCTGATCCAACAGCTATTGTATGCAGCAATCATGTGTCTATGAACCAGATTTATGGTGTTAGCACTGAGGCGGTGTGCCCTAGTAGGAAGTCCACTGTGTGCCGCTCACCCTGCACTAACATAATTAACATGATAATATCTACTTCTGCTAAGCTTCCCAGTAAAGCAATGGAAACAAGCAAGCACCCCAGAAAAAGAAGTGCTATAAATAGCCCATGTTAACATACACTACCATTCAAAAGTTTTGGTTCACTTGTCCTTGTTTTTGAAATGTCCTTGTTTTTGAAAGAAAAGCTATTTTTTTGTCCATTAAAATAACATCAAATTGATGAGAAATAGAGTAGAGACTGTTAATGTTGTAAATGACTATTTTAGTTGGAAACGGCTGATTTTTTTATGCAACCATCACTCCTGTATTCCAATGGCACGCCGTGTTAGCTAATCCAAGTATATAACTTTAAAAGGCAAATTGATTCTTTAGACTAGTTGAGTATCTGGAGCATCAGCATTTGTGGGTTCGATTACGGGCTCAAAATGGGCAGAAACAAAGAACTTTCTTCTGAAACTCGTCAGTCTATTCTTGTTCTGAGAAGGGAAGGCTATTCCATGCAAGAAATTGCCAAGAAACGGAAGATCTCGTACAACGCTGTGTACTACTACTTTCACAGAACAGCGCAAACTGGCTCTAACCAGAATAGAAAGGGGAGTGGGAGGCCCCGGTACACAACTGAGCAAGAGGACAAGTACATTAGAGTGTCTAGTTTGAGAACCAGATGCCTCACAAGTCCTCAACTGCCAGCTTCATTAAATAGTACCCGCAAAACACCAGTCTCAGCGTCAACAGTGAAGAGGCGACTCCGGGATGCCTAGAAGGCCAACATGTGTGACATTTTTATGATGTTTGTGATATCAACAGAGAGGTATATTTTCTGGGTGATTTAAATATTAACTGGCTTTCATCAAGCTGCCCACTCAAGAAAAAGCTTCAAACTGTAACCAGTGCCTGTAACTTGGTTCAGGTTATCAGTCAACCTACCAGGGTAGTTACAAACAGCACAGGAATTAAATCATTAACATGTATTGATCACATCTTTACTAATGCTGCAGAAATTTCCTTGAAAGCAGTATCCAAACCCATGATGTAGTGATCATAAAATAATAGCCATATCTAGGAAAACCAAAGTTCCAAACTTCTGAGCCTAATATGATGTATAAGAGGTCATACAATAAGTTTTGTAGTGATTCCTATGTTGTTGATGTAAAGAATAGTTGTTGGTCCGTGGTGTAAAGGAGAAAACGGACGTTGCACTGGACACATTTATGAAATTGCTTATCCCAGTTACTAATAAGCATGCACCCATTAAGAAAATGACTAATTGACGGATTGATGAGGAATTGAAAAATGTGTGTCACGCCCTGGCCTTAGTTATCTTTGTTTTCTTTATTATTTTGGTTAGGCCAGGGTGTGACATGGGTGATGTATGGTTTTTGTCTCATCTAGGGTGTTTGTACTGTCTAGGTTTTTTTGTAGATTTATGGGGTTGTGTTCATTCTAGGTGTTTATGTAAGTCTATGGTTGCCAGGATTGGTTCTCAATCAGAGGCAGGTGTTTATCGTTGTCTCTGATTGGGAACCATATTTAGGCAGCCATGTTCTTTGGGTATTTTCTGTGGGTGATTGTTTCCTGTGTCAGTGTTTGTGCCACACGGGACTGTTTCGTTGCCAGTTCACGTTATTATTTTGTATTTGTGTTCATGTTTAGTTTTTCTTATTAAAAACCATGGACACCTACCACGCTGCGTATTGGTCCAATCCTTGTTTCACCTCTTCAGAGGAAGACGAGGAAATCTGCCGTGACAATGTTATGGTTGAGAGGGATGAGGAAAAGGAATGGAAAATAAACCTGGCTGCAAATTGAGCAATCATGTGACTAAACTGAATAAAAATAAGAAACTACACTATGAAAAAAAGATGAATGACATAAAGAATGATAGTAAAAAGCTTTAGAGCACCTTCAATGAAATGTTGGGAAAAAAGGCAAACTGTTCCATCGTTAATTGAATCTGATGGCTCATAAATTACAAAACCAACTGATATTGCCAAGTACTTTAATTATCATTTAATTGGCAAGGTTAGCAAATATAGGCATGTGTTAGGTATGCGTAAATGGCTGTAAGGGAGTCAGGCGCAGGAGAGGAGATATTGGGTTAGCAAATTTAGGCATGTGTTAGGTATGCGTAAATGGCTGTAAGGGAGTCAGGCGCAGGAGAGCAGATATTGGGTAGCAAACAGAGCCTTTTATTTAGGCGAACCAAAAACAAGGCACAACGAACACGAAATACAATACGGGTTGACATAACCCAGCGCAACCAGTCTAACGTGCGCATACATGAAACAATAAACAATCCCACACAAAGACATGGGGGGAACAGAGGGTTAAATACACAAGTGATTGAGGGGATTGAAACCAGGTGTGAGGAAAACGAGACAAAACAAATGGAAAATGAAAAGTGGATCAATGATGGCTAGAAGACCGGCGATGCCGACCGCCGAGCGTCGCCCAAACAAGGAGAGGACCTGACTTCGGCAAAAGTCGTGACAGCATGACATGCCAGCAACAAACGCTGACACAACACATCCAAGTATATCTTACCACATTTTGAAAGACAAGAATTGTAATTTTGAATTCCGTAAAGTGAGTGTGGAAGAGGTGAAACAATTATTGTTGTCTATCAACAACGACAAGCCACCGGGGTCTGACAGCTTGGATGGAAAATTACTGAGGATAATAGCAGACGATATTGCCACTCCTATTTGCCATATCTTCAATTTAAGCCTACTAGAGAGTGTGTGCCCTCAGGCCTGGAAGGAAGAAAAAGTCATTCCGCGACCCAAGAATAGTAAAGCCCCCTTTACTGGCTCAAGTAGCTGACCAATCAGCCTGTTACCAACCCTTAGTAAAGTTTTGGGAAAAAAGGTGTTTGACCAGATACAATGCAATTTTACAGTAAACACATTGACAACAGACTTTCAGCACGCTTATAGGGAAGGACAATCAACAACCACACAAATTACTGATGTTTGGCTGAGAGAAATTTATGATAAAAAGATTGTGGGAGCTGTTTTGTTAGACCAGTGCGACTCTTGACATTATCAACCATAGTCTGCTGCTGGTAAAAAAGTATGTGTTATGGCTGTTCTATTGTGGATAAAGAGTTACCTGTCTAACAGAACACAGAAGGTGTTCTTTAATGGAAGCCTCTCCAGGTAGAATTTCCCAGGGCAGTTGTCTAGGCTCCTTACTTTTTTCAATCTTTAGTAACAACATGCCACTGGCTTGTGGTGTTTAGTGTTACTCAACACTATACACCACAGCTACTACAGCAACTGAAATGACTGCAAAACTTAACAAAGAGCTGCAGTTAGTTTCAGAATGGGTGGCAAGGAATAAGTTAGTCCTGATTTTTACAATGCTTTTAAACTAAAATCATTGTATTTGGGACAAATCATTCAATAAACTCCAGACTTCAACTAAATATTGTAATAAATCATGTGGAAGTTGAGCAAGTTGAAGTGACTAAACTGCTTGTAGTAACCCTCGATTGTAAACTGTCCTGGTCAAAACATATTGATACAACAGTAGCTTAGATTGGGAGAAGTCTGTCCATAATAAAGCGCTGCTCTACCTTCTTAACAGCACTATCAACAAGGCAAGTCCTCCAAGCTCTAGTTTTGTCGGATCTGGGCTACTGTTCAGTCGTGTGATCAGGTGCCACAAAGAGGGACTTAGGAAAATTGCAATTGGCTCAGAACAGGGCAGCACGGCTAGCCCTTGGATGTACACAGACAGCAAACATGAATGATATGCATGTCAATCTCTCCTGGCTCAAAGTAGAGGAGAGATTGACTTCATCACTACTTGTATTTGTGAGATGTATTGACATGTTGAAAGCACTGAGCTATGTTTAAAGGACTAGCACACAGCTCAGACACCCATGCATACCGCATAAGACTCTTCACAGTTCGGAAGTCCAGAACAGACTATGGGAGGTGCACAGTACTACATAGAGCTATGACTACATGGACATCTATTCCACATTAGGTAAATGATGCAAGCAGTAGAATAAGATTTAAAGATTTAAAAAACATAAAAATACACCTTATGGAACACTTTGGACTGTGAAGTAAACACAGACATAGGCACATGCAGACACATACATGATAACAAACGCACTATACACACACACACACGTACACATGGATTTTGTGTTGTAGATTTGTGGTAGTGGAGTATGGCCCAGAGGGCACACATTTAGTGTGTTGTACTTATATTTATTAAGGATCCCCATTAGCTGCTGCCAAAGAAGCAGCTACTCTTCCTGGGGTCCAGCAAAATGAAGGCAGTTTATACAATTTTATAAACATTACAATACTGTAAGGTTCTGTATTTATTTTCTTAGTCAACCTTGTGTTCTGTTTTGCTATGTTCTTGAACGTAGCCCTTTTTCTTTGTGTTCTTGAACATAGCCCTGTCTTTCATTTTTCTTCATTGATTTCACCTGTGTTAGTTACTCACCTGGTCTCATCAGCTCCTTATTTAGTTCAGCTCATTCTGTTTGTGCCTTTGTGAGGTATTGTTGGTTTTGACTCTATTAAGCCTTTTCCTAGCTCTGCCTGTTTGCCTACCTGTGTATGACCATTGCCTGTCTGTTACCACGATTTCTGCAAAGGTGAAATAAACACCTAGAGACCTCTTGTGGCATGTCTTGTGTCTTGTGAATTCTGTAATGAATGGATTGTAATGATTTTACAATTGTATAACTGCCTTAATTTTGCCGGACGCCAGAAATAGTAGCTGCTGCCTTGGCAGCTAATGGGCATCCAGTACATTTACAAATACAAGGCGATGTCAGTACAGGTGCATCACAGCTGGGACTGAGAAGCTGTTTTTTATTATCTATCTCAAGGCCGTCAGACTGTTTAATAGCCATCACTAGCCGGCTACCACCCGGTTACTCAACCCTGCACTATGTACATAGACATGGTATCACTGGTCACTTTAATAATGGAACACTAGTCACTTTAATGTTTACATACTGTTTTACTAATTTCATATGTATATACTGTATTTTAGTCAATGCAACTTAATATTTATATGTTTCTTAATTCCATTCTTTTACTTTTAGATGTGTGTATTGTTGTGAATTACTAGATAATACTGCACTGTTGGAACTAGGAACAAAAACATTTTGCAACACCTGCAATAACATCTGCTAAATATGTGTAATTGACCAATAAGATGTGATTTGATTACCATGTAACGTTCATTCAATACAATCATACTTTCTTTAACCTTTGCCGTTTTAAAGCATTTTGCCCATAAACCATTTCTTCAGGTTTATCTTAAAACTTACCTAGCGTAGTGAAGGATTTAATATTGTTTGGAACACCATTCCATTCCTCTGCACCAGTCTTAATAAGGAAGGAGCTTTTTCCAGCCATGCTCCTATAGCGCAGTGGTCTGATATTGGCAACACTGGTTCTGGTATGATGGCTATGAGACAAGTAACTTAGGGAAAGTCCATGTATAAATGTAAAAACCATCAACAGTTTGATCTGCACCATCCGGAGATCAACTGGAAGCCAGTTCAGTTCCCTGAGTGATTAGGACTAGGGCTGCGGTGGTCACGAAATTTCCTCAGCCGGTGATTGTCAAGCAAATAACTGCAAACACATTTAGCATCTTTTGGCTTCCACACATAGCCTTTGCATCTACATTTTTTAAAAGTATAATAAATCCATGTAATATAGCCTAGACCATCACAATAAATCCATTATTTATTTTGGACAGGTCTAAAGAAGCATGACATGAAAAAAATATAGTCTCTTTCAGAAGAACAGAATAGCATCCTCTGAGTTGTCCTTATGTTAGGTCCTGATCTGGCTATTGTTGGTCAATTTCTTAAACAAATTATCAGGTCAATATGATTATCAAACATACATTAGTAATGGAAAGGAAACACAGACTAAGTTTTAAAATACTCCTTTAGTAATACAATTGTAGGCAGAAGTTGGTACAGAGTACAGTACATAATAGCTCTCCCCAGGTTCTGCAAAATGTCTAAGACATTATGTAACTCATATAGCCTCTCCCAGTCCTCCTTGCGTGAGTTTCCCTGGCAACAACATTTTAATAAATCTAACCTTCCCCTGACAGCAGCAACCATCTTATCAGCAATTAAAAGCTCTGAAGTGGGTTTGACCGCAACTTGACATTTCATCACAAGTATAGAGTCATAATAAGGTGAACTAGTCCAAGCATCTTCTGACAGGTGGCTGTTTTCATCAGGCCTGCAGTAGCCTTGTGTTCTCAGAAAACCAGTCAGTATTTCTCAGAACCTCAGATAGCCAGGTGGGGCCCAGACAGGAGTAGTATGTACTGTAGACTGTTTCCGTCTTCTGACAGTGTCTGAAGGGCACAACACTCATAACGGGTTAAACACACAGAGATCTCCTGAAGAGGAGACCTCACAGTTTATCATAACACAATTTATTAACCCTTTAAAAGGTATGAGGCCTTGGTTTAACCCTCTTCACTATGCCAAATGGCTGTTCATTTTAGTGGACAAAATTAGATTAGAATCCCGTGGCATTATTTTATAGTATGAAGAATACAATTGAACAAAGCTGAATATGCTTAATTTAGAGATATGAATATAACTTTAGTCTTTCTACAAACGTTGGGCTAAAAAAAATATTAAAAAATAAATAAATAAATAAATTGCTTGAATGGCATGAGCTCTGCTTTGTTTTTTGCGCAGGCGGTACACACTCTCATTCCCAATTTGACAAGCACACCTAGAATTTTACGATGGCATCCCCTTTGTGTGGCTGCAATGCACCCTAAAAAAATCCATGTCTTTTGCAGCCAGTGGCCGTTGTGACCTTCTCCAGCGCGCTCCTAATCATCTCTCACTCACATTGCTCTCAATCAGGTGATTGGGTTTTTCGCACAGGCTACAAGTGAAGACAGACACATTAGAGTCCTATCATGCAGCCTTACAATGTATAAAAAATCGAAACATATAGCCCAAAGTTTGTAGAACAACTGAAGTCACATTAATAACTCTAAAGATGGCGCCGGAGGGGATGGCTGTTGTTTTATGGGCTCATTGTTTGTAACTTATTTTGTACATAATGTTGTTGTTACCGTCCCTAATGACCGAAAGAGCTTCTGGACATCAGAACAGCGATTGCTCACCTTGAACTGGACGAATAATTTTTCTTTAATGACTCGGACGAGAAGGATTTACTCCAGACACACAAACAGGCCCTCGTCACCATCATTCGCAAATTTGATTTGATTTGAAAAAGAGACTGAGGTTTTGCGGAAGGAGAATGAGGTGCCTTCTAGGATCCGGCGACAAGTGGCTAATCTGCCTTTGCCATCGGTACTATTGGCCAACGTACAATCACTGGATAATAAAGTGGACGTATATTCTACCAACGGGACATACAGTGCCTTGCGAAAGTATTCGGCCCCCTTGAACTTTGCGACCTTTTGCCACATTTCAGGCTTCAAACATAAAGATATAAAACTGTATTTTTTTGTGAAGAATCAACAACAAGTGGGACACAATCATGAAGTGGAACGACATTTATTGGATATTTCAAACTTTTTTAACAAATCCAAAACTGAAAAATTGGGCGTGCAAAATTATTCAGCCCCTTTACTTTCAGTGCAGCAAACTCTCTCCAGAAGTTCAGTGAGGATCTCTGAATGATCCAATGTTGACCTAAATGACTAATGATGATAAATACAATCCACCTGTGTGTAATCAAGTCTCCGTATAAATGCACCTGCACTGTGATAGTCTCAGAGGTCCGTTAAAAGCGCAGAGAGCATCATGAAGAACAAGGAACACACCAGGCAGGTCCGAGATACTGTTGTGAAGAAGTTTAAAGCCGGATTTGGATACAAAAAGATTTCCCAAGCTTTAAACATCCCAAGGAGCACTGTGCAAGCGATAATATTGAAATGGAAGGAGTATCAGACCACTGCAAATCTACCAAGACCTGGCCGTCCCTCTAAACTTTCAGCTCATACAAGGAGAAGACTGATCAGAGATGCAGCCAAGAGGCCCATGATCACTCTGGATGAACTGCAGAGATCTACAGCTGAGGTGGGAGACTCTGTCCATAGGACAACAATCAATCGTATATTGCACAAATCTGGCCTTTATGGAAGAGTGGCAAGAAGAAAGCCATTTCTTAAAGATATCCATAAAAAGTGTCGTTTAAAGTTTGCCACAAGCCACCTGGGAGACACACCAAACATGTGGAAGAAGGTGCTCTGGTCAGATGAAACCAAAATGGAACTTTTGGGCAACAATGCAAAACGTTATGTTTGGCGTAAAAGCAACACAGCTGAACCCACTGTCAAACATGGTGGTGGCAGCATCATGGTTTGGGCCTGCTTTTCTTCAGCAGGGACAGGGAAGATGGTTAAAATTGATGGGAAGATGGATGGAGCCAAATACAGGACCATTCTGGAAGAAAACCTGATGTAGTCTGCAAAAGACCTGAGACTGGGACGGAGATTTGTCTTCCAACAAGACAATGATCCAAAACATAAAGCAAAATCTACAATGGAATGGTTCAAAAATAAACATATCCAGGTGTTAGAATGGCCAAGTCAAAGTCCAGACCTGAATCCAATCGAGAATCTGTGGAAAGAACTGAAAACTGCTGTTCACAAATGCTCTCCATTCAACCTCACTGAGCTCGAGCTGTTTTGCAAGGAGGAATGGGAAAACATGTCAGTCTCTCGATGTGCAAAACTGATAGAAACATACCCCAAGCGACTTACAGCTGTAATCGCAGCAAAAGGTGGCGCTACAAAGTATTAACTTAAGGGGGCTGAATAATTTTGCACGCCCAATTTTTCAGTTTTTGATTTGTTAAAAAAGTTTGAAATATCCAATAAATGTCGTTCCACTCCATGATTGTGTCCCACTTGTTGTTGATTCTTCACAAAAAAATACAGTTTTATATCTTTATGTTTGAAGCCTGAAATGTGGCAAAAGGTCGCAAAGTTCAAGGGGGCCGAATACTTTCGCAAGGCACTGTACATTTTTTTAATATCTTATGATTCACCGAGTCGTGGCTGAACGACGACATGAATAACATACTGCCGGCAGGTTATACACTGTATCGGCAGGATAGAACAGCAGCATCTGGTAAGACAAAAAGTTGTGGTCTATGTATGTTTGTAGACAACAGCTGGTGCACAATATCTAAGGAAGTCTCGAAGTTTTGCTCGCCTGAGTTAGAGTATCTCATGATAAGCTGTAGACCACACTATCTACCTAGAGAGTTTTCATCTATAATCTTCATAGCTGTCTATTTACCACCACAGATCAATGCTGGCACTAAGACCGCACTCAATGAGCTGTATATGGCCGTAAGCAAACAGGAAAACGCTCATCCAGAGGCGGCACTCCTAGTGGCCGGGGACTTTAATGCTGGGAAACTTAAATCAGTTTTACCTAATTTCTACCAGCATGTTAAATGTTCAACCAGGGGGAAAAAAAACTCTAGACCACCTTTACTCAACAGACGCGTACAAAGCTATCCCTCGCCCTCCATTTGGCAAATCTGACTATAATTATATCCTCCTGATTCCTGCTTACAAGCAAAAATGAAAGTAGGAAGCACCAGTGACTCAATAAAAAAGTGGTCAGATGAAGCAGATGCTGAGCTACAGGACTGTTTTGCTAGCACAGACTGGAATTTTTTACGGGATTCTTACGATGGCATTGAGGAGTACACCACATCAGTCACTGGCTTCATCAATAAGTGCCTCGATTACGTCATCCCCACAGTGACTTTACAGACATACGTCAACCAGAAGCTATGGATTACAGGCAACATCTGTAATGAGCTAAAGGGTAGAGCTGCTGCTTTCAAGGAGTGGGTCTCTAACCTGGAAACTTATAAGAAATTCCACTATGCCCTCTGACGAACCATCAAACAGGCAAAGCCTCAATAGAGGACTAAGATCGAATCGTAATACACCGGCTCCGATGCTCATCGGGTGTGGCATAGCTTGCAAACTATAACAGACTACAAAGGGAAGCACAGCTGAGAGCTGGCCAATGACACAAGCCTACCAGACGAGCTAAATAACTTCTATGCTCACTTCAAGGCAAGTAACACTGAAACATGCATGAGAGCATCAGCTGTTCCGGACGACGCTCTCCGCAGCCAATGTGTTTAAGACCTTTAAGACCTACCTGCCTAAATGGGGTGGCAGGTAGCCTAGTGGTTAGAGTGTTGGACTTGTAACCGGAAGGTTGCAAGATCGAATCCCCGAGCTGACGAGATAAAAATCTGTCGTTCTGCCCAAACAAGGCAGTTAACACACTGTTCCTAGGCCTTCATTGAAAATAAGAATGTTCTTAACTGACTTTCCTACTTAAGTAAAGGTAAAATAAAAAATTACTACCAACCTGTAGCACTCACGTCTGTAGCCATGAAGTGCTTTGAAAGGTTGGTCATCATTATCCCAGAAACCTTAGACCCACTCCAATTTGCATACCGTCCCAACAGGTCCACAGATGATGCAATCTCTATTGCACTCCACACTGCCCTTTCACACCTAGACAAAAGGAACACCTATGTGAGAATGCTATTCATTGACTACAGCTCAGTGTTGTCATGAAGTGGCCCTTTTTGGGTATAGCTAGTGGGTTACCCTTCTCTCTCTCTCCCTCTCCTACACCCAAGTTCTGTTATCTCAGGTCGTAAATTCCTGGAGGAGACTCTCTCCCCCTGGCCACGCAGAAAGAAACACAGAGAGAACAAAGGATTTCACATGGCAAACTCCTAAATCCCCAAAATGGGGATTTGATATAAAATGTCCACTTGTGAGGAGGTGGGAATGGTCCGTGGACACTTAAGGGTGACGAGTGTGTTTCCTTTGGTGACCTCAGAGAGGACAGGAAAAACACGACTATATCTCTGAATATGTACATTTCTCAATTATGGGGTTTGCATCTAATTCTTGTATAAAATGAATGAGTATAGACTAAACTATTTGTGAAATGATGTAATATGTTAAACCTTTAATGTGAAAGAATTGTATTCCCTTTAAAGTTTAACTAAGTCCTTGGCCCACCCCCGTGAGCACAGATATGATCTGGCATCATGGAACTGCCCTTTTCTACAGTTACGAATAAAAAAAAACTCCTACAAACTCCTCACAAAAACCTCAGTGTCCGCTAAGGTTGGAATGGATGTTGAATTCCTAACCATACCACGTGGAGCATTGGCTACAAGGGTGGAAATAGTTAACTCTGAGACTATCGATCCCAACAGAATAAGAGCAAATCTTAGATACTAATTACTAGTCTGCAGCTAGAAATTATGTCAAATGATGTTCTAACCACGAAAGACTTTGATCTCCAGGGGAGCAGAGAGAGAGACACTCCGACGAACTCTCCAACAGACAGACGGACAATTCCAACAGAGATCATGATGACACATTGAGCGTAAATATATATTGGATTGCAGTTATTCCCGAATGAGTGAGTGTTCATGTGCAAAGGATTAGCATTTAAATTAATATAATTATCAACTGTGTAGTGATTACTTGTTTGTCTTTCCCACTGTTCTCAGTCCACACCCACTTCCCTTTGTCCACCAAGCCGTCATATCGGCTTAGCCCACTAGGGAACCTCCCCCATCATTTCCTTGTAACCATAACTGTTGTTTGTTTATGCATTTCTGTGATTATTTAGTTAGTTAGTAAATAAATGATTAAGACGATTGGTGTGTGGATGATTCGTAGTAAAGGCTGGGTTTGTGCAGATAACCAACAATTTACGACGTTTGGAATGAGACTAACGTGAGGTAAAGAATAATTCATTAATAAGAAGACTAATTGATCAGATATTAAAATATCTGAAGAGTTATATTAGGAAAATTATAACTTTGTAAACTGAAGATTTTCCTTGGTGCCCGACTTCCTAGTTAATTACATTTACATGATTAGTTTAATCACGTAATAATAATTAGAGAATTGATTTGATAAAATAAGTCTACACTTTAATGATGCCAAACACACGACAGCGTTCAACACCCATAGTGCCCTCAAAGCTCATCACTAAGCTAAGGTCCCTGGGACTAAACACATCCATCTGCAACTGGATCCTGGACTTCCTGATGGGCCACCCCCCAGGTGGTAAGGGTAGGTAACAACACATCCGCCATGCTGATCCTCAACACGGGGGCCCCTCAGGGGTGCGTGCTCAGTCCCCTCCTGTACTCCCTGTTCACTGGATCCTGGAAGTCCAGGATCCAGTTGCAGATGGATGTGTTTCGTCCCAGGGACCCTAGCTTAGTGATGAGCTTTGAGGGCACTATGGTGTTGAACGCTGAGCCAAGCACAACTCCAACACCATCATTAAGTTTGCAGATGACACAACAAGGGTAGGCCTGATCACAGACAACAACGAGAAAGCCTATAGGGAGGTCGTCAGAGACCTGACCGTGTGGTGCAAGGACAACAACCTCTCCCTCAACATGATCAAGACAAAGGAGATGATTGTGGACTACAGGAAAAGGAGGACTAAGCACGCCCCCTTTCTCATTGATGGTGCTGTAGTGGAGCAGGTTGAAAGATTCAAGTTCCTTGGTGTCCACATCACCAACAAACTAACATGGTCCAAGCACACCAAGACAATCGTGAAGAGGGCACGACAATACCTATTCCCCCTCAAGAGACTGAAAAGATTTGGCATGGGTCCTCAGATCCTCAAAAGGTTCTACAGCTGCACCATTGAGAGCATCTTGAAAGGTTGCATTACTGCCTGGTATGGCAACTGCTCGACCGCAAGGCTCTACAGAGAGTAGTGCATACGGCCCAGTACATCACCGGGGCCAAGCTTCCTGCCATCCAGGAACTCTATACCAGGTGGTGTCAGAGGAATGCCTTATAAATAGTCAGACTCCAACCACCCTAGTCATAGACTGTTCTCTCTGCTACCGCACGGCAAGCAGTGCAAGAGCGCCAAGTCTAGGTCCAAAATACTTCTTAACAGCTTCTACCCCCAAGCCGTAAGACTCCTGAACAGCTATTCAAATGGCTACCCAGACTATTTGCAATGTCCCCGCCCCCTCTTTTACGCTGCTGCTAGTCTCTGTTTAATATCTATGCATAGTCACTTTAACTCTACCTACATGTAAATATTACCTCAATTACCTTGACTAACTGGTGCCCCCGCACATTGACTCTGTATCCCCTGTATATAGCCTCGCTATTGTTATTTTACTACTGCTCTTTAATTACTTTTATTTTTGACTCATCTATTTTTTTACTAAACACTTACAACTGCATTGTTGGTTAAGTAAGCATTCACTGTAAGGTATATTGCAGTGTTGTATTCAGCGCATGTGACAAATAAAATGTCATTTGATTTGCTCGACATATCAATTACTTGGAACTTGTACTTAATGCTCAGGCACCTCCTCCCGTGTTTGTCGGGCCAGCATGTGCCAGTCAGATCCGACAACGGTGTCATACATCTACAGGCAGGGGGGGATTCGGTCCCTCCCCTTCTCACCTTGGCTCACTCCTTGTTGCTGTGTATCAGTGAGCATTTGCTCTCACTTCAGGTGACGCATGTTCCCGGTTGTCTCAACTTGGGTGCAAATCTACTATGCAACGGGGGCCCTCATCCTCAGGAGTGGAGACTACACCCCTGGGTGGTTGCCCAGATATGGGCAAGAGGTTCGGCAGGGCCGACGAAGATCTTTACAGATCGCAAGAAAACACACAGTGTTGTCTATTTTTCTCGATTAAGGACCAGATAGCCTAGTTGGGAATAGTTGCTCTTGAGCACCAGTGGCTTCGGATGCTCCTTTATATATTTGTGGCAGGGGTTCTGATTCAGCCCATGTTGGAAAAGGTGTACCAAGAGGGTTTATCATTGATTCTTGTGGCTCCCTGTCGACCCAGACATGCTTGGTTCGAGGAAATCATTCACCTTTTAGGTAGGGATCAGTGGCAACTCCCGTTGCCCAGGGACCTGGGGCCCAGGCGCACGGCAGGTTCGGCACGCGAAGTCCTGGGGCCTGAGAGGGACAATCTGAGGTCTAGAGGTTTACCTCTGAATGTTAAATGCCACAATTCAGTCATTCACATGTTTTGGAAAGATAGAAGCTCTCAATCCAGATGCCCAGCAGGGACACAGTCATCGAGGGCACCATTCAAAGTATCCAATCTGCATTAAGTACCAATTTCAGTCAACAAAGTATTTCTGCAGGGCAATAAAGGCAGATTGAATCTCTGACAGAGCCTGTGGGAGCAATAGCATACATCACAGTGTCACCTGCATACAGATAAAAATATATATATATGTTTTTTACAGATAAACCACTATTGTAGATGTACATAGATACAATCATTTGACCAATACACGATCCCTGTGGGATGCCCTTTATGTCCAGAAAACCTAATTAAACACCATCAGTAAATACACAGTGTTCTGTATTTTTATGTGTATTGTTCAGTTGAACAAATGGTGGCATATTACCAGCACGGTATTGTAAACACATTGTAGAGGCTGTTTGCAGCCTTTTTACTAAATAAATCCAGCTTTGACAGTGTTACTGACCGTAGTGGTTACGCTTGGCTTGCGAATGCAAATTTAGAGCACACATTCGTTAATATAACATTGTTAATTGGCGCTTCAAATTAAAAAGCTTATTTGAAGTGTTATTTGACATATCAAAGAGTATTATTTGATGTGTAAATGTTTGACACGTAAAGACCCGAACGGTGTTCTATACTGAGCCACCCCACTGACCCACCCCTCAAGGCTATTCAACGCCCAACATCATCCTCTCAACCTATTTATCCTCCCCATGTCAAACCCCACTCATTTCATGAGCTACATATCCCAGTGCTTGTAACACTGACCTGTAAACGACTCCATTTCCCATGAGTACTTCCATCATAAAACCTTCTTTCACACATTACACCACAGGAGGTCACTGCTGTCGGGCCAAATATAGTTCTCTGTGCTTGCTGAAAGCTTTCCCACAGTGCTATCAGGAGTAGGCTTAAGTGTACAGTATAGCAAATATACAGTATCTAACAAATGTATTACAGTAAAGTAAAATATTTAAGGAGAATACATCATGCCCGTTACATCAGATGAGGTGGTGCGATATGTAAAGATGAAAACAATAACTTCCATTGTTGACAGTATTTCGGTTCATAAACAAAACAATGACATTTAATTAACATTCATGGTGGCTACAATAGCATCTATTGGAGGTTTCAACCTTAAAGGTAACTCGAATGTTACCACATCCTCTAATTGACAGCTCTATTAGGTTCATCTACTGTATAACCATGTGGGCTTTTGTTGTCTTGGTTTTAGGTGAACTTTCACATGGCAACCTATAGCCACTCACACTCAGAACAACTGTATACCAAACTCTCACATTTACACAAGGATGACTTTGAATTAAGCCCCCTTAATGTTTAAACTTTGCAGAGGGCATGTCCCTTTAATTTCTTCAGTGCTCTAGATATCTTCATGCCACTGGGATGCTTTCCAAAACACCTCAACCTGAAACCTGAGTTTCTGATAATACCTCAATCCCCATATTTTAAAATTGACATCTGGACAGAATCTTCTAAGGTACATATATGTTTTGTACTGAGGCCTCTAGAAGTTGCTACAAGTTAACATGTTTTCTGTACAACCTCTATACAACTACAGTTAAAATAGAGGAAAGAACCATGTTGGGTTACACTTTACTTGAAGCACCTTTTTACCAGTAGCGGTACGTGGGTAAAATCACTGGGGAAGCCAAACCAATAAAAAAGCCATATTACAACCTGTGTTGTAATAATTGTATTGTTTGCTCTATAATCTATTAGTTCATATGCCTGTTAGTATATAGGCCTAAGGTCGAGATAACAAGAAGACAGAGTGGCAGAATAAAATAAACCACACCTTTGTTTCATCACAAAGCCGGAGAGCAAACTCTGTCCGTTGAAGTCCACAAAGTATATTGTATGTAACATGATCTTCAGCATGGTCAAGCAAGTTAATGTTTAAGACTTTTTCGGACTACTGAACAACTATTTATTTAGAACCATTGAGAGTTACCGCCAGTCACAAAGAAAACAGGAGCTGCCTCCACTATTCCAGCACCATTTCAACTTCAACATCATCAAATCCCCTGTGCTTAGTCTAGTACAGTGACAACTAAAAGATACCAAAAACAATTTAATCAAATCAATGTAAGCTAAATATTATGTGGTTGTACATGGTTCTGATTTGTTTGTTTGTTTGTTTGTTTGTGTGTGTGTGTGTGTGTGTGTGTGTGTGTGCATGCATGCAAGTAGAAAAACATGTTGACTCACCCTACTTGTAGAGAAATGCCAATGCCATCCTCCTCTCTTTCATGTTGACGAAACAGTCTATGACTAACATACAGTACAGGCTTTTATTTGTTGTTGTCCTAGGCTACATTGGCTAAAATTCTTGCTCGCTAGCTTAACTTCCTTTCATGGCAACATTAGCCTTCTACATCTAGCTACATACTGTAACTATTGAACTTCCATCCTCGCAGTCCATGTATGAATTTATGGTTGGATCAGAATCGCTGTTATAATCATTGGCCAGTAAGGAGAATTAAGTAAAACCATACATCTAAATCCCTATCTCCATCCATAACTAATTTAGGAAAAGGCCAATTTTATCTAGCTAGCTAGACACCGGAGGGAAACAACACAACAAGATGCAACAATTCAAGTTGCTTTTGTCAATGACGTATTTCTCTTGAAGCGATATGATCGGAGTGAAGCCAAATCCAAACTGGCATCCCTTGACACTTTTTTTTGGTGCACTAGGACCATTCACAGTTGAGCTCACTCAGTTTAGCTCAACGCTGATCAGCTATTATTTTATGTTTGTATTTTAATCAAGGGAGGCCAAATGCTCGCTGGCTTCCCTTGCATGCAATGCTACGGGCGGCAACAATGTCACACGCTTTATAACCAGACAGCATCAGATAGATGGCCTACACATATAGAAACAGAGGGGTGCTATTTCGCTTGCTCAAATGCTTTTTCCATGAAATACAATTCATGACCAAAAGTATGTGGACACATGCTTGTCAAACATCTAATTAAAAAATTATGGGCATTAATATGGAGTTGGTCCACCCTTTGCTGCTATAACAGCCTCCACTCTTTGGGGAAGGCTTTCCACTAGATGTTGGAACATTGCTGCAGGCGCTTCCATTCAGCCACAAGAGCATTAATTCGGTCGGGCACTGATGTTGGGCAATTACGCATGGCTTACAGTCGGCGTTCCAATTCATCCCAAAGGTGTTCAATGGGGTTGATGTCAGGGCTCTGTGCAGGCAAGTCAAGTTCTTCCACACATAACCCGACGGGGGCATTGTCATGCTGAAACAGGAAAGGTCCTTCCCTAAACTGTTCCCACAAAGTTGGAAGCACAGAATCATCTAGAATGGCATTATATGCTGTAGTGTTAAGATTTCCCTTCACTGGAACAAAGGGACTCATGACAAACAGCCCCAGACCATTAATCCTCCTCCATCAAACTTTACAGTTGGCACTATCCATTCAGAAAGTTAACGTTCTCCTGTCATCCGCCAAACCCAGATTCATCCGTCAGACTGCCAGATGGTGAAGAGTGATTTATCACTCAAGAGAACGCGTTTCCACTGCTCCAGAGTACAATGGCGGCAAGCTTTACACCACTCCAGACGACCCTTGGCATTGTGCATGGTAATCTTAAGCTTGTGTGAGGCTGCTCGGCCATGGAAACCCATTTCATGAAGCTCCAGACAAACAGTTATTGTGCTGACGTTGCTTCCAGAGGCAGTTTGGAACTCAGTAGGGAGTGTTGCAGCTGAGGACAGATGGTTTTTACACGCTACACGTTTCAGCACTCGGCTGTCACGTTCTGTGAGCTTGTGTAGCCTACCACTTTGCGGATGAGCCGTTGTTGCTCCTAGACATTTCCACTTCACAATAACAGCACTTACAGTTGACCGGGATAGCTCTAGCAGGGCAGAAATTTTACGAACTGGATTGTTGGATGGTGCCACCTTGAAAGTTACTGAGCTCTTCATTGAGGTGATTCTTCTGCCAATGGAGATTGCATGGCTGTGTGCTCGATTTTATACACCGGTCAGCAACAGGTGTGGCTGAAATAGCCAAATCCACTAATTTGAACACAGAGAGGTGAAAGACACATTATTTTATATGTTTTTTTCCTTGGTCAATTTTTGTGGGAAGCCTGGCTTTCTTTGGTATCCATGAATACATGCCACTGCCTTTTACCTAGTGTTATATCGCCTACATCTTATAATACAGTAATAGACCACTGTAACACTGTACTAAAGCAATAAAGGCGTAAGAGGCTTTGTTGTATTGTGAATATATCACAGATTAATAATGCTCTATAAGAATATGTTCGTATGGCAATATAGCACTTAATTAAAAGGTGCTTCAAGTAAAGTGTGAGCCAAAGTTTTAAGGGCTCCCGAGTGGCGCAGTGGTCGAAGGCACTGCATGTTAGTGTTAGAAGCGTCACTACAGACCTTGGTTCCATCCCGTCTGTATCCCAACCTGCGGTGATCAGGAGTCCCATAGGGTGGCGCACAATTGGCTCAGCGTCGTCCGGGTTAGGGGAGGGTTTGGCCGGGGTAGGCCATCATTGTAAAATAAAATTAAATGACTTGCCTACTTAAATAAAGGTTAAATAAAATAAGTTGTTATTCTCAGCTCATCAAATGTGAATGATGACATTCGCCTTAGGATCCACATATCCACTGCTGAACAAAAGAGACAACGAAAAGAGAGCTGAAGAGGACATGATTAAATGGCATTCCAATACTTGCATTTAAAAAGGCCTGTTGGCTCATATCTTGATGATAATGCCTCATACCTCTTTCACTCTCTACCACTATCCTCTGGATAAGATTTGCAGTACAGAAATGATCCTGAGCACTGGGATTCTATCGATATGAATGAAAAAGTACCTTAGTATATAGAAGGAACATTTGTCAGACATGCACATTGTCAACGAACAATATTGTAAATAATAAGAATACTTAGAAGAACTGATCAATCAAGTAAAACTGTACCAACTGTCTACAACCAAGACACTCAGGCTGTATAAACAATGCATATCACACAACAGTTGTGTTACAACTCATATTTGTTGTATTTGTCATTAGCTCAAGTTCGACACAGAAACAGAGTCCTCCTCTATTAGCCTTTCAGGTGAAACTCAATGTGCGAAGGAAGACATCAAAGCTCCTAAATGGTAGCCACCCCAGCGTGCAAGTGCTCAACAGGTTTTGTTGCATATTATCAGTAAACCAATTAAATTAATTATGGGAGGTTCACATGTCAACACCATCTCTTAGTTATACAATTACCTTAAGGCTTGTTTGTGTACATTACATAAAATAATGTCAAATGTAAATGTAAATGTGTGTCCATTCAAAGGCCTGTGTAGGTAATCATATATTTTTTTTAATGTTCTATTATGTATTTGTATTTCATATGGATCCAGATTAGCTGCTGCCAAGGCAGCACCTACTCTTCCTGGTGTCCAGCAAAATTAAGGCAGTTATACATTTTGAAAAACATTATAATACATTTTCAACAAATTTCACAACATATTAAGTGTGTGCCCTCAGGCCCCTACTCTACTACCACCTATCTAGTTTGTCATCTCCCAGTAAGGACGTTGGTAGTATGAACTTTGCCTATGGATTCGGTAGCAGTGGCAGCAGTAGGTTACCTACAGTATGACTCATTCCCCTGTGTCTCTTCTCTGATGAGCAGAGTTAAAGATTAGGAACTGAAAATACTTGGATGATTCATGCTCTATTATCTCTGTCACAGATCAATATTGACAAAGCGATATAAATCATTTGCCTCAGTTCCTCTTAAAACCATCCACTTGAAGAGTGTTAATGGGGCATTGTGTTGTCATTCTCTTGTGTAAATGTGCCAAATCAATGATGCATCTGCCATTTGCTGATATGAAAGCGTTCAACCATACATTTACACTTGTATTCCCCATGTTCACTAAGTCTTCTAAAATATCGGATTTAGCTTGATTTTACAGCTCTATATTAGAAGCTATACAATACTGTTTTGTTTACAGTCAGTTGGTGGTCTAAAGAAGATGCATCTAACCCCTAATGGTTTTACTCTTGACTCACAGTATCTTTGACATTTGAATTATAGATGGGTGACTATATAAAGTCAGAAACATTTAGGCTTAATAAACCATAGAGGTGTAAGACTTTCGATCCACTGGGCTAAAAAAATAATAACCCTCCTGTGCATATGTTGTGAATGACATCACTCAGCAATGTATAAGATTTTGAAATGGATGAGATTAAGAGAATACATTTATCATCAAAACACAACCTGATAGAACATAACTGGAACAGAATTGGTTTTGTACAGAGTGGAATAGTGTTGCTAAAACCTATGCTGTGTGGCTCTGTCACACTCCACAGCTGGGAGACAGTGAAACCACAAGCCTGCTGACAGAAACTAGGCTTAAACTGCAGGTATGACGAATGTCAGGAACTAAAACCAGAGAATTGCCGGGTAGTCATTGCTCATTTCTGCCTTCAAGAAATTATGTTAAAAAAACACACACAACAATGTTGTATCGGTCACGCCCTGACCTGTCACGTTCTGACCTTAGTTCCTTTGTTATGTCTTTGTTTTAGTATGGTCAGGGCGTGAGTTGGGTGGGTTGTCTATGTTCGTTTTTCTATAATTTGGGATTTCTGTGTTCGGCCTAATATGGTTCTCAATCAGAAGCAGCTGTCAAACGTTGTCCCTGATTGAGAATCATACTTAGGTAGCCTGGTTTCACTTTTGAGTTTTGAGTGGGTCTTTATTTTCCGTGTTAGTGTCTGTGCCACACGGGACTGTTTCGGTTTGATTTACTTCACGTTTATTGTTTTGTTCAGTGTTCGTTATTCATTAAAAAACATGAACACTTACCACGCTGCGTTTTGGTCCTCCGATCCTTTATACTACTCCTCTTCGTCTAGAGGTTTTATAGGTCTAGGTAGTATGTATGTCTATGGTGGCCTGATATGGTTCCCAATCAGAGGCAGCTGTTTATCGTTATCTCTGATTGGGGATCATATTTAGGTAGCCATTTTCCCCTTTGTGTTCATGGGTTCTTGTCTATGTCTAGTTGCCTGTCTGCACTACTCATATTAGCTTCACGGTTCATTTAGTTATTTTGTTAGTTTGTTCTGTGTTCGTATGCTTACCACACTGCGCCTTGGTCTCATTCGTATAACAAACGTGACAGAAGAACCCACTGCAAAAGGACCAAGCAGCGTGATAAGGAGGAGCAGCGTTTTATGGAGAAATGGACCTGGGAGGAGATACTGGATGGAGCAGGACCCTGGACACAGGCGGGGGAGTATCGCCTTCCTAAGGAGGAGATAGAGGCAGCGAAAGCGGAACGGCGATATTACGAGGAGTCGTACCGAGGAGACAAGCCCGAGAGGCAGCCCCAATAAAAAAAACCTTAGTTACTTTGTTTTCTTTATATTTTGGTTAGGTCAGGGTGTGACGAGGGTGGGTATGCTAATTTTTGTATTGTCTAGGGTTTTGTATGTCTAGGGGTTTTGTAGGTCTAGGTAGTATGTATGTCTATGGCTGATATGGTTCCCAATCAGAGGCAGCTGTTTATTGTTGTCTCTGATTGGGGATCATATTTAGGTAGCCATTTTACCTTTTGTGTTCGTGGGTTCTTGTCTATGTTTAGTTGCCTGTCTGCACTACTCATATAAGCTTCACGGTTCGTTTTGTTATTTTGTTCAGTGTTAAAAGAATAAAAGAAGAATGTACGCTTACCACGCTGCGCCTTTGTCTCATTCGTATAACGAACGTGACAGTATCTGATTGTCAACAGAAACTTGGTGAATAACTACAACAGATTAGCCTACTTAACCCTGTGTATTAAACAAACAAAAGCCATGGTTAGCCCAAGCCTACACAGCTGAGACAAAGACACCCAAATCCAGATGAGGATGGCCAAGGCTGTTCTGGGAAGTAAAATTCAGAGTTCAGTGCATAGAGGAGAAAATATAACAGTAACTATCCAGGAAGTCCCCTGCCTGCATCCTTACCCCTAAAAGAGGCAACATATTTCAACCCCATCATTTCCCAAAAATTGGAAATGGCAAAGATACACTTTGTCAAACAGTAGCACTTTTTATTTTATTTACCTTTTTTACAAGAAGAGAGATTTTATTTCTCCATATTAACACAAATCATGCTATATGTTGTTGTTTTGTTGGTAACCAGTTGCTTGACAAAGTCCTACAACTTCAGAAGGATATATATATACACACTTGAAGTCTGAAGTTTACATACACTTAGGTTGGAGTCAATAAAACTAGTTTTCAACCAATCCACAAATTTCTTGTTAACAAACTGTAGTTTTGGCAAGTCAGTTAGGACATCTACTTTGTGCATGACACAAGTAATTTTTTCAATAATTGTGAACAGACAGATTATTTCACTGTATCACAATTCCAGAAGGTCAGAAGTTTGCATACACTAAGTTCACTGTGCCTTTAAACAGCTTGGAAAATTCCAGAAAATGATGTCATGGCTTTAGAAGCTTCTGATAGGCTAATTGACATAATTTGAGTCAATTGGAGGTGTACATGTGGATGTATTTCAAGGCCTACCTTCAAACTCAGTGCCTCTTTGCTTGACATCATGGGAAAATCAAATCAGCCAAGACCTCAGAAAAAAATGGTGGACCTCCACAAGTCTGGTTCATCCTTGGGAGCAATTTCCAAACGCCAAACTTCCAAAGTTGTGGCAAAATGACTTAAGGACAACAAAGGTATTGGAGTGGCCATCACAAAGCCCTGACCTCAATCCCATAGAAAATTTGTCGGCAGAACTGAAAAAGCGTGTGCGAGCAAGGAAGCCTACAAACCTGACTCAGTTACACCAGATCTGTCAGGAGGAATGGGCCAAATTCACGCAACTTATTGTGGGACACTTGTGGAAGGCTACACGAAACGTTTGACCCAAGTTAAACAATGTAAAGGCAATGCTACCAATTACTAATTGAGTGTATGTAAACTTTTGACCCACTGGGAATGTGATGACAGAAATAAAAACTGAAATAAATATTTTTTTATAAATCATCTGTACTATTATTCTGACATTTCACATTCATAAAATAAAGTGGTGATCCTAACTGGAAAAATGACTTGTGTCATGCACAAAGTAGATGTCCTAACCGACTTGCCAAAACTAAATTTTGTTAACAAGAAATTTGTGGAGTGGTTGAAAAACAAGTTTTAATGACTCCAACCGAAGTGTATGTAATCTTCTGACTTCAACTGTATATTAAAAAATAAATCATGTATTTTTACTCCTTGGGGTCTAAATGTACACCTGTTGGTGTACAGTCACACCGGTACACTTATTTAATTGGCGTTGTGAAACCTTAAATAACGACAGTCAGGTCTGAAACACGACCAGTAGAGATAGTTACCCATTCTGCCCTACAAAGGACCACTGAACCAGGTCAAAGATTTCACATCTTCCCCCAAAACTAGAGTAATCTCCTGACTGGTAGTGACGGCGTAACTCCTGGACGGCTTGCCAATTGGTAGTGGCCTTTGAAAATTATCCAAAAAGGGATGCAAGCCAGCAAATTCATGGGTAACAAGGACATACTGTAATTATATGTCAGGGCACACGGCTTGGTCAAATTCTATTTCTGGCTCATGTCAATCGTGCATCAGAGGGTACCCTATCCAACTCCAGGGCCATTCTGGATCTTTATGTGGCACATTGTTAAATCCATGATGGGAAATGTACAAGTGCACACTTTAAGAAAAGGGCAGAGAAGTGGGGCGCAATCTATATGTGAGCAATACATGTTTTACTGAGAGTATCTGGTCATCGTCATCACCATCATAGTAGTGGGGTAATATTTATCATATAGCCTAAGTATATATTATATATACACACCTCACATGTGACCCGTGATAAGACTATGCAATTTCTATATTAACAAAGCCTGTTACATTTTTTATCTAACTCCATAAAGATGATTCAGCAATATGCCAGATAGACTAGTTGAGTTACAGATCCTCCCATGTGGCACAGTTGGTAGAGCATGGCACTTGCAATGCTAGAGTTGTGGGTTTGATTCCCATGTGGGATCAGTATGAAAAAGAACAAAAATGTATTCACTCACTACTGTAAGTCGCTCTGGATAAGAGTGTCTGCTAAGTGACTAAAATGTAAAAATGTACAGGAATAAGAATTGTCTGTCAAAGGCAAATAGATGTAATTACATTGTGAAATAAAGGATTACATTATGCTTAAATTAGAAAGCCTTAACAAGCACTACAAGGCATTATTCTAGGGATGATCCGATAGGGAGAGAAAAACAAAGGTGCCATGGACCATAGGTCATGGGAATGAGAGAGTATCTCAACAGCGCAGGTCAGGAGCAAAGGAGAGAGACAATGAATCTAAGACTTTTATAAGCATCTGAGTTAGTCGGATTCAAAATCTGAGTGGTTGACCAATTGCATAACTGTTGAGTTAACTTCCACTCAGACTTCAGATCTACAGGATGATATCACAATAGAACCTCTGCTACCCAGAGGTGTGACATAATGGGGGTTGGTGAGATAATGCAGCATTTCTAAGACAACACAGAGGAATCCTTGCATAGTTGATAAGGGTCACTTTGTGGGCTGAAGCCACCCTACATCATCAGTATTTATATTTGGTGGCATACACAGAATTAGATTAGAACCCCAATCAAAAAGAGCTTTATTGCAAATTGTTATTTTCAGTAACACTGTAATCAGCTAATCTTAGCCCTTGTAACAGTTCTAACTCTAGTTCACATATTTAATTTGCAAACTCATCTCTTTAAGCTGCAATATATAACTTTTTGGGCAACCCGACCAAATTCACATAGAAAGGTGAGTTATAGATCTGTCATTCTCATTGAAAGCAAGTCTAAGAAGCGGTAGATCTGCTCTATGTGCGCTATTTCTACGCTTCCCGTTCACCAGCTTCAAAGTGCTACAAATACAATATATTTGGTTCTGGAAAATATATTTCACAGTGGTTTAGATGGTACAATGATTCTCTACATTATGCATTGCTTGTTTTGTCACATACAATTCTATTAGTTTGCCTAATTTCAGTTTAACAATCAGGAAATTGCAGAGAGATGTTTGTATATTGCACCTTTAAAGCTGGGCGTACACTACATGATTTTGGTGCGATTTAGCTGTCCAAGACAAGTTGTTGAGATCGGAGACAAAATACCAATGTCGTTGCCGACTCGGGGAGCGCGGCCGTCTGAGGGCTACCGAAATCTGAGAACTACTGATACCGATCCAGTCTTTGAGCCATCCTGATATTTTCAAACGTTTAATTTAATTCGCACAAAATCTGCAATGCTCTTGTAGTGTGAGATGTGCAACGACAAGTTTTGAGAACAGTAATCAGCAATAGCCAATGAGAGCTTGCCAGAGAAGATGCCAGTGAGATGAAGACGTGTCGCGTTAGTGATGACTACTACTAGTATGCGTTTATACTTACCTTTAACCAAAGTTAGTGTCAAATCATTATAGCTCTGAAGTTCACAGACAATGTAAATCAATTTAAAATGTATTGGCTAGATATTTCAACTTGTATGGCAAGCGTGAATATCTGACTGAAAATGTGTTGAGGCTGCTTTGAACCACAGCTCGTTCTAGTTACGTTAACAATCTAAACCACATAGTTTTTACGAGACAGCGTGGCAAGTGAAGAATATTGTAGTGTGTAACCCCTACCACCGTCTGTCCCACATAGTTTAGTGTGCGTAACATTACGTTGGCAAGACAAAAAACTAGAGGAAGGACGGTTGTTTAATGTGTGCGGCTCAGCAATGTTGGAAAGTCGTGTAGTGTATGCCCGGCACAACACAAAAACATGCTATTCTACTTTTTACACATGATCAATGGTTAAAACTAAAGTTCACATTGTGCTTAACAACTACATCAGAACCACAGCTACCCTGTCTAAAACAGTATTAATTATCTCAATCAAGTATATTATTTTAATGAAATAAATAAAATTTTGAAACAAAATGTCATTGCACATCTCACTATTAATATCCTCACTTTGATGAAGTCCCTCTTTTCATTTTCGCACCAAATCATCCTAAAGTATATATATATATATATATATAAAAAGACCAACTTAAACTTATTACAGTACCAGTCAAAAGTTTGGACACACCTACTGATTCAAGTTTTTTTCTTTATTTGTACTACTTTCTACATGAGTAAAAATAGTACATTAGAAAATAGTAAAAATAAAGAACAACCCTGGAATGAGTAGGTGTGATCAAAAGTAAAAACACATCTTAAAAAACCCCAGTAAAACTCAATTTACAACTCATTTCATACAGTATTAAATCATTAAAGCCATACTGGCTAGTGAAAGACACAGAAATAAGAACACAATACACAGTCATTGAATGAAGGGCCGGCCCTAGCATTTTGGGGACCCTAAGCGAAATGTGTCATGTCACTTATTGGCAGGACCGCCACAGCTTCAATGTCTACATGCAAATGCTAAAAAGCTATCACTACAACTCAGTGTAAACAGGCTAATTCAGGCTGTACTCTACCCTCCTGTAAACTCCTATCAGGGCATTAAGGTACAAAATGCCACTCCGCTATAATGTTCTCTACAAAAGGCAAAAAGGTGTGCTCTGCTTCCTGGAGGTCCAGTGCGATGGGGGTGGGGGGGGGTAAAGTACTTTCTCAGCAGAGCCTCAGTTGTTATTCTTTAACTCAAACCTGCTGTACACCTGTTTGGACTTCATCTTGTTGTAGTGGTTGACCAGGTCTAGTTTGCTGTGGCCTAAGGTCATGCGTTTCTGGTCCTTCCGGTTTATCATGGGGGGCGGTGGCGGGGGAGTCTGCTCGCTCTCCGGCTCTGTCTGGGAGAGGTCTGGCCCCCCAAAGGCTGCGCTGTGAGGAGGAGACCTCCTGAAGATGTAGGTGTCCTTCTCAGTTGGGGGGAGGAAGTCCTTCTTGGTTGGGGGGAGGAAGAGGTCGGTGAGCTTGTTGAGGATGGGGTTGGAGGTAGTCCTCTGCTTGGCAGAGAGTTTGCTGTCCGGCATTGGAGACTGTGTCTTGGGGCTACTGTTGAAGAGGCTTGACTTTTGGTCGTATAAACCAAGAGTCTGAAACTTGGACGTTGTTCCGCCAACGTTTGGTTGGCGCAACTCTGTGGGGATGGACTTGGACCACTCTATCCCGCCCGATTGGCCGATCCCAGAGGAAGCGTGTTCTGTAACTGGGCTGTGATTGGTCCCATTGGGGGAGCCTCTTGTGCCTTGGGCAGTCTGGTTATGAAGGGAGGGAGTTAGTGCCCCTCCTCTCCTCTCAGGGCTCAGGTGAGAGTTGCTGGTCTCTTTCTTGTCATGACCTTGAGTGACCTTGTAAACCGTATTGGTCATGCCAGGTGCTGCCTTGATGCTGGACATGCTGCAACTGGATTGGCTGCTGGAGTTTTCTGAACTCAGAACCCTCTCCCTATTCCGTGACCTCTCGGGGAAGAAGTCTAGCCCCATGTTGGGCGCAGTAACAGGGTAGGGGTAGTAAGGGAGACTCTCCTCATCTGGGTTATGGAAACAGTCAATGATCTGAGAGTCAGCGTACAGGCAGCGGAATTCTCGGTCGAAGCTCTCAGTGATCTGCCCAGAGAAATGCATCACCATGTTGCTGTGGACCTGCGCTGAGAGCCAGCTGAAACTACAGGAAAGGGAACATGATCGAAAACAATGACATCTTCAACAACAAGTAGTTGTACAGTATGTACACACAAATGTACACAGTACATAATGGGCTAAATATGCCATACAGCAAATACATCCCTACCCAGTAATGTTCTACTTAAAAACAAATGACCTGTAGTGCATAAAAACTTTTTAAACTCACAAATGGTTTGCACACTATTTATAAACCTTCAGAAAAAGATAAGTACATCCTGTGCAACTGGTAACTAATTCTGGTGAGAAACCAACATATCTTTTGAACAGCTTTAGACGACATGCAGCAAGCAATATGACAGTTTAGTAACACTTTACTTAGGGCGTATAGTCATAAAACATTTGTTTTAAGCATGTCTGAGGCCTTATAAAGTTTTATAAATCAACAAAAATGACTGATAACGCCGATTCATTATAGCATGACACACATTATAACTAGTTCAAAGATACTTATGACAAGTCTATTAATTAGTGATAGGGGGAAAATAGATGGTAACATATCGCAATATTATTTTGGATGATATTATATTGATACTTTGACTCCAAGTATCGATTTGAAAAATATATAAAAAATATATGTATTTATTTATTTGCTAGGTAGGGTTAGCTTGCGTTAGTTGGCTGTACCTGCGCCACAACTCTGGTGTTTTTCATCCTATAGCTTGTTCTCCATCTTCTTTTTAAATAGTGAGCTAACATGTTTTTCACACTTTTTTATTTTTATTTCACCTTTATTTAACCAGGTAAGCCAGTTGAGAACATGTTCTCACAACTGCGACCTGGCCAAGATAAAGCAAAGCAGTACAACAAACAGAGTTACACATGGAATAAACAAACATACAGTCAATAACACAATAGACAAGTCTATATACAGTGTTTTAAATGAAGTAAGAAAATAAATAGGCCATAGTGGCAAAATAATTTAAATTTAGAAAATAAAGTGATAGATGTGCAGAAGATGAATGTGCAAGTAGAGATACTGGGGTGCAAAGGAGCAAAAATAAATAAATAACAATATGAGGATGAAGTAGTTGTGTGGGCTATTTACAGATGGGCTCTATACAGGTGCAATGATCTGTAAGCTGCTCTGACAGCTGATGCTTAAAGTTAAAGTTTTATTTCCATGACTGATCATAAAATGATATTGTCTCTCCGCAGCAGACATATTGTGAGCAATATGTTTGGGACAAATCACAATAACATCTCAGTAATGAATTGCAATAAATATAGAATCGTGAGAACCATGAGAATTGCAATACATATCGTATTGGCACTTAAGTATTGTGATAATATATTGTGAGGTCCCTACTTAGAATGCACTATGACCACATAATACGTTATGCCTGTATAATAATACCCGTGTTATCAACAGTTTCTTAGGGGAAGCATGTTTTCAAAACGACCAAACAAATATGAACAGGCTAACTTTGAATTCAATTTGAATACTGAACCAGAAGAACAACCTGGGTACATAGCATCTCAGTGTTCCTCTGTATGTGAGCAATTGTTTTTGTTTGAAGTACTGCTGATTTCCCTTTCATTGTTGTAAAGCCTGTCATGCGGATGTGCTTGATAGTCAAAATAGCTACCACTTCCAAATATAAAAGTGTTTTGTTTGAATTTCAAGATGAACATAAAATGGAACTACAAATATATTTTCAGTAAACTCTACAGGTAAATGCTTTTGCATTGACTGAGGGCTTGGCACATGCGTACAAACCTCATTGTTTGCACACTCACCCCCGAGTTAAACCCTTGTAGACCTCCCTACCCAGTAATGAATCATCATCAGCTGAGAAAACAGCTGACACTTCTATCTTCCTGTCTGAACATGAAGGCAAAATCTAAACATACAAGCTACATATTCCCCATAAAGTGAAGTGAGACATAGAAAAAGTGTAAGGCCAAGGAAGAAATGTACACATTAATCTCAAGTTCCTCTACACACCTTCCTCTAGGCATCATCAAGCCCATAAAACGCTCGAGGGCTCTCAAGAACAAGTTTGTTCAACTGATACTAGTTTTGTTGGCAGTTGACAAAACTGCCAACACATTGCATTTCAAAATGGAGGGTGTACGAATGTTTTGCATGAGATTAAGTGACAAGAGCAATGAGCAATACAGTGTTGATAATAAGTGCATGTATGCACTTCTTCAATTGTTAAAACACACTTACTGGGACTAATTTTATAACCACTTCTATCATGGTCAAGTATTATTTGCTTGTTTCAAATGCTTCCACTTCTATCAATCGTACAAGAAAAGCACTTCACTCCAATTAGGGGAGGGGTGGTATGGTTAGGGGAAAATAAAGGAAAATATATACATTTTTAAATATATACAGTACCAGTCAAAAGTTGACACACCTACTCATTCCAGGTTTTTTCTTTCTTTTTTTCTTCTATTTTCTACATTGTAGAATAATAGTGAAGACATCAAAAGTATGAAATAACACATATGGAATCATGTAGTAACCAAATTGTTTTTGAGAGAATGCCAAGAGTGTGCAAAGCTGTTATCAAGGCAAAGGGTGGCTACTTACTTACTTAAAATAAAATAAATCTTGATTTGTTTAACACTTTTTTTGGTTACAACATAATTCCATAAGTGTTATTTCATACTTTTGATGTCTTCACTATTATTCTACAATGTAGAAAATAGAAAATAATAAAGAAAACCCCTTGAATGAGTATATGATTGGAAATTATGCAGACAATTACATTGATGGAAGCTACAATCTATCTGCAATATTAAGGCTGATCTACCCCCCCCCCCCCCCAAAAAAAATACAAACATTTAAATAAAAGCACCGTAGGCCACTAGCTTTGGGAGACATTTAATCGGCATCAAAGATAGAGTTTAACACAGTGGTTATTTAGCTGTTATAACTATTAAATAGCGGAACATTTAATTTTTTTGCCTCTAGAGTCCCCCTGATGCCGTTGTGATAACGTTATTAAACCATTTATCTGTAAAAACTGCTTACAGACAACCATCAAAGTCTGCTCTCCATCTAATGGGATCACAGCTATCCAGCCTTGCCTGACACGACAAACACTTGCTGCACAAGGTGACCTTCCTCCTAGAGGACCTATCCCATCCACTCTCCAAAGAGTTTGACCAATTGGCTTCTGGATGCCGGTACAAGGTACCAAGGTTCAACTGAGGGGGAGCACAAAGCACTTAGGAATGGGATGTTTACCTAATGACTCAAATTACAGCTATGTTTGCCTGAGTCACCTTACTAGATAATTCAGAGTGCCACCCAATGTTGGTAGACAATGTCCAGAGCAAGGCTAGCACTTAGCTGAAGCAGCATACTGTGCAATATAGGAATTCTCAGTTCACGCTTATTATGCTTTAGATTTACTGCAAATTAATAGATAAATAACTGATATGTATTTTCCCAGGAGACATGAGTACAATCCTTACCTGTATGACCCAGCAATGACTTCCTCACAGTCTATAATCATAAACTTTTCCTGGACCTGCCCGGTGAATTTTTTCCCACTTTTAGTGCAGTACGTATCTCCACACACACTGCGGATTCTCATGTTCTGGAAAGGTAATGAAAATGTCAAATTTTGTGGAAATAATAGCACCAATGAGATTAACAATATCTAATGAATCATGATGTATGTTTGCAGGTAATAAATGGTATCAACCCATCTTCCATTTTCACATATGAAAAAGTGTACCACTGCACATTGTATAATGAATGCTTGCACACACACAGAATAAGAGAGAAAGAGAAGCAGAAACACAGCGAGAGAGAGGGGGAGAAAAGAGGGAGCGAAATACAGAGTAGAAATAGTACATTCTATTCAGCAATCCATCAACCCATGCACCCACCACATCCCATACTTACACCCAGGTGAGAGTTCTGGATGTCCAGTGCTGCACACATGTCAACAAAGTAGTTGAGATTCTTCTCATCCAGGAGAATGTACACAGGGACCTTGCGTTTGTTCGAGGCCTCCATCAAGTCACACAGCAGATCAACGTCTGTGAAGAGGTCCATGACCAACGCTATGACCTGCACATACAGGGAAAAGTTGATAAATACAAACATTTAATTTGATGGGTGGACAACAGGATACAATGCTGCTATTTTCTATTTGGTAATTTTATCTATAGGCCTATAATAATATTTTTGTTTTATATCACATCTGTATTTTGTACCAGCCAAGTATGAATGATAATTAAAACGATCATACAATTTTAGAATCAGAATCACCAAGTACATGTTTGGTGTGCAAGACAGCTAGGTGTATTAAAGCAGTGTTTTTCAAACCTCTCATCAGGGACCCCCAGCCGTTCTATGTATTTGATATATTCCAGAGCTAGCACACCGGATTCAACTTGCCAACTGATCATCAAGCCTTTGACTAAGTCAATCAGGTGAACTAGTTCAGGGTTACAACAAAATTGTGAAACGTCTGGGGGTCCCAGAGGAGAGTTTTTTTTTTTAGAAACACTATATTAGAGGGTGTGCAGGAGAATGGGAATATACCCTTTTTAGCCTATTGAAAAAAGAGGAATATACCCTTTGATGAGCACAATATAATGCTATCTTAATGAGGTTTACATATAGGGCATTAAAACACTTTGCTTTTTAAGGCATTATATAGTATTGGTCATAATGCTATATGAATGTAGGAATATATGATTAATACACCTATGGTGTGCATTACAATGCATTATGCAGAGGGTATTCATAGGAAATGTTAACATTTTTATCTAACACAAGTCTACATGGCTTTTTGCCAAGGATAACTAGGCATGAGCTGAAGGCCTGTATGCCTCTGTACATGTTGTAGTAAAAAGTATTGCTATTGCACTAGGCTACCTTTTCTTCAAATGAATATGACACACACATTACATATTACAGGCTGAAATGAATGTATGAAAGAAACATTGATGACCCTAAGAAAATTATAGCCTGGGCCTATGGATTACTGTATGGGGGGGCCTCTTGCTCCAAAACGAAACCTTAAAGGCTTGTAATGTCTCCCAATTTCCTTTAAAATACATGGAGGTAAATGTATGTGTTTTAGCGACAACACACAGCTTTTCCAGATAAGATTGCAAAACATACAGTACATGGGCATGTTTAGACATGTCAAATAGTTCAATTGTTTGTATTAATGCAAAAATAAGCCCATAGCCATACCACAGGAGTGGACAGAGGTAGGAAAATAACCCAAGTGCTTTTTGGGGGACCATAGCCATTGGCCGTTACTCTCTCTCTCGGTGTGTGTATATATATAAAATTCAATGACTTACCCTTTTTGCTTTATTAATTAACGACCGAATGAGGTCTTTCACATTGTGAGTCTTGTCCCTTTGGAAATAGATCTGTGTTTCTGAGGGTCCGTATCGTTGGGGGTTTTCTGGCCACCCTAGTTCCAGAATAGGTGGCTCTTCGTCGGACATCATTGGGAAATAGGTCCCCGAGGTAAGCTCAGATACCGTATCCCCCTCCCCAATGTCCCCCTCGGTGCCATTTGAGTTGTTTTCGGAGCTACAGTTCCTGGCTGCATTCTCCGTAATATAATGAATCTCAAGCGGCGAGAGAAAATTTAATTCCCTTTCCTCTGTCAGAACTCGTCTGTATTCCTTCTCCCCAGACTCCAACAGAGCGTCGGTTGCCAACCTGGCCGCCTCGTTGTGGCTGAGTTCGAGCGTCGAGCCTTGTCGCCATGGGTTCTTCACTTCTTCTAACCTGCTGGCGAGTTTACCAAGCGCTTTGCGCCCGGAGTTCTGTGTCGGCCGGAGCGCGTCGGAGCTCATCATTGTGCCTACGCAGCACTAAGGTAACAGATGGCGGTGTACTCTCCTGCACTACAGTACTCTTACAGGCATATAGCAAATGTAAATCTCTAAAAACTAGTAGTCTCTTTATGAAAACGGCCTGCGCTGAAATGGACTGGACTTCTCTAGTTGCCGATCATGACAGCGACTGTAGGCTATTCCCGCGGGGGCTTTCGTATTGTTGGTCTAATAGTCTGTTCAGAAGCACACCGCCTCTTCCCACCAGGGTGTAACCATTAGTCCAAAAAGTTCCGTTTTGCAACAAAAACAAGAGTTTCTATTGGACACATTCAGGTAGGTCTCGCCCTTGTTCCGTTTTCTTCCGTTTACGAAAAGTTTTGCAACAGAATCGGTGTAATAAATACACCCCTGCATATAGCGGTCGCGGTATCGAACGTCATCTGGCTCCACCTCTCGCTCACATGATATGGAATTGAAAACCTATCCCCAGCGTCTCTTTATGGTAGCCATCATACAGTGCATTTGGAAAGTATTCAGACCCCTGAACCTTTTCCACATTTTGTTTCTTTACAGCCTTATTCTAAAACGGATAAATAATAATAATTCCTTAGCAATCTACAGACATTTTTGCAAAATTATTTAAAAAATACCTTATTTACATAACTATTCAGACCCTATGAGACTCAACATTGAGCTCAGGTGCATCCTGTTTCCATTGATCATCCTTGAGATGTTTCTACAACTTGGAGTCCACCTGTGGTAAATTCAATTGAATGGACATGATGATTTGGAAAGGCACACAATATACAGGCACAATACAGGCACACTATATAAAGTACCCCACAGTTGACAGTGCATGTCAGTGCAAAAACCAAGCCATGAGGTTTTAGGAATTGTCCGTAGAGCTCAGAGACAGGATTGTGTCGAGGCACAGATCTAGGGAAGGGTACCAAAACATTTCTGTAGCACTCCACCAATCAGGCCTTTATGTAGAGTGACCAGACGGAAGCCACTCCTCAGTAAAAAAGGCACATGACAGCCCACTTGGAGTTTGCCAAAAGGCACCTAAAGACTCTCAGACCATGAGAAACAAGACTATCTGGTCTGATGAAACCAAGATTGAACCATTTTGCCTGAATGCCAAACGTCACATCTGGAAGAAACCTGGCACCATCCCTACAGTGAAGTATGGTGGTGGCAGCATCATGCCGTGGGATGTTTTTCAGCGGCAGGGCCTGGGAGACTAGTCAGGATCGAGGCAAAGATGAATGGAGCAAGTACAGAGAGATCCTTGATGAAAACCTTCTCCAGGGCAGACTGGGGGCGAAGGTTCACCTTCCAAAAGGACAACGACCCTAAGCACACAGCAAAGTCAACACAGGAGTGGCTTCGGGACAAGTCTCTGAATGTCCTTGAGTGGCCCAGCCAGAGCACGAACTTGAACCCGATCTAACATCTCTGGAGAGACCTGAAAATAGCTGTGCAGCATCCTGACAGAGCTTGAGAGGATCTGCAGAGGAGAATGTGAGACACTCCCCAAATACAGGTGTGCCATGCTTGTAGGGTCATACCCAAGAAGACTTGAGGCTGTAATCGCTGCCAAAGGTGCTTCAAGAAAGTACTGCGTACAGGGTCTGAACACATATGTAAATGTGATTTCATTTTTTTTATTTTAAATATTTTTTCCCAAAATTCTGAAAACCTGTTTTTGTCTTTGTCATTATGGGGTATTGTGTGTAGATTGATGGGGGGGGGGGGGGGGGACAATGTAATACATCATCTTAGAATAAGGCTGTAACGTAACAAAATGTGAAAAAATTCCAAGGGTCTGAATACTTTCCGAGGCACTTTTTGTGTGTCATCCAAAGGTTTGGGCTCCCTTAGAAATGTCCTTGAAGAGCACATATATTTGATATGGCTTTTTCTTTGCAACTCTGCCTAGAAGGCCAGCATTCCAGTCGCCTCTTCACTGTTAACACTGAGACTGGTGTTTTGCGGGTCCTATTTTTAGGAAAAGGGTTTTCTAATGATCAATTAGCCTTTTAAAATGATAAACTTGGATTAGCTATCACAACGTGACATTGGAACACAGGAATGATAGTTGCCGATAATGGGCCTCTGTACGCCTATGTAGATATTCCATTAAACATTTTTTTTTTTTAAATCTGCTGTTTCTAGCTACAATAGTCATTTACAACATTAACAATGTCTACACTGTATTTCTGATCAATTGAAACGTTATTTTACATGGGAAAAAAGTGCTTTTCTTTCAAAAACAAGGACATTTCTAAGTGACCCCAAACATTTGAACGGTAGTGTATATACATGTAACATTGGTGGTATTGTGTTTCAGGGAGGCCTTTATGCCTGCTACGTTAGATTAAGGGCTCTACACAGTTGAGAGCGCTCTCAATTCCACCCCTCCCCGTGAGTGGGATAAAGTTATTAAGTGACAATGTACGATTAGCACTCCATTGTTTGTTTTTTGTTGTAGTCTACATACAACAAATTAATGCATGGCTGCAACTTCTCCTAATATGCTGTTACAAACCTATACCTGATGTCACCTTTCTATTTTATTACATAGGTTATAATTAGGCAATGTAGGCCTATTATACATTGTTTATAGGCCTACCCAATTTCGTATGTAATAGACAAATGGGTCTCAAGCAGTGTCAAAGATATGGCTTCTGAGTTGTGTGTCCACCTAAATGTGACAAACGGGTCCACAAGACAAAACTATCTGGTAGTAATTTACCTCTATTTTCAACCTGGTCTCAGAGCATTTCATATTATTCTGGATGAATTCATTTGTGGATGCCATCACTCATTTCGTATGATATGTTATTATTTACAATTCGTATTATATGTTACGAATTTGCAAAACGTATGATACATTATGAATTCTAGTTAGGTGGCTAACATTAGATAGCTGGCTAACATTAGCTAGGCTAGGGGTTAGGAGTCAGGCTAAAGGGTTATGGTTAGGGGATGTTTTAGCTAAGTGTAACTTTAGGGGAAGGGTTATCTAACAGGGTTAAGGTTAGGAGAAGGATTAGGCAACATGCGAAGTAGTTGCAAAGGAGGTAAAAAGTATTAAGTAGTTGAAAATGTGCTAATTAGCTAAAATGCTAAAGTTGACCAAGATGAGCTCCACCCACCCTACTTTTGCTTTTGACTTATATAACCATACCAAATATAACATATCATACTAATTTGAGTGTCTCGGATTTACCTTTGTTACATCTAGTATTTTGCCTTCTAGCAATGTAAGCATTTAGGTCTAATAGGCTTGCTTGATCAGGCACTCATATCATACCAGCTTGGCTATGGCTGCACTGCCACTGACTGAATAGTAAATATAGGAACTAGGGAAGAGTGCATGACATTGTAGAAGTTAATTTACATGTCATCTTGCACATAAAAGGCCACAAGGCAAATTATATTTAAAAAAGCATCCACACTCAAATTAAAAGTCCTCAACAGGAAGGAAATCAGTAGCCTACATCTCAGCATCTGAGGCGCATATATTTAATTTGTCTTTTGTTTTGTATTTCCTTTATCTTTCAGGTCAAATTGATTGATACAAAATAATGATTGAATTTTCCACAATGTGAGGTTCTATTTCAAAAGAAGGATATTTAAAAATTAAACTGACCAGCGGTTAATACTTTTGATCACATTCACTGAAGAGATCCTTACTGGGGTAAGACAGATGTAGGCCCACCCATGGTGGAATCTTTCTTCCCACAAAAACTCAAAACTAGTAATTGAAGGCACAGGATGGGGTACTCCATTGTGAAGTGATGCGGCAGGATGTAGAGGTAATCAATACCCATGCTTGTAGTTACTATTTCATGTTAAGCAATATTATACCTGGTTGATATCATACATACAATGCCTGACATCAAGCCCTTATCTACAATAACGTATCCCCGAATCAACTAATCGTCTGTCACTGAAGTGTTAACAGTACAAGTAGGGTTATTCTTGTTGATCACATTCATATCTGCTAATCTAAAAGCTGTCAAAACAGCTCAGATGTGTTCTTTCTCTAACCACCCATTATCATGAGACCGGAATTGTCATCAGTTTGCACTACGATCACCACTGCAACTACAGTGTGTTCCTTACAAAACTAACAAATCAGGTTTAACCAGATTCTTTCAACTGAGGTGCCCATAGAGGTAATGGTGACACAGCTCATCGTGATACAACAGCAAACACTTGTGTTGTGAATAGCACATTATTTTAACATATAGGAATAATGAATGGACGTTTTTTTTATTTTTTTTTACGCACATCCACAATAATAACAGGAGCTGGACAAAAGTAAGGTCCAATAAACAGAAAAATATCATGTTCGCTCACTGCTTTGCTGCTCCCATTACTTTTGGGACCAGCAAAATAGTAAACAGATCTTCCCTTTTTAGATATGGGTTCTCAACTTCTTTTCAACGGATCATTTTGAAATCACAATCAATAATAAATACACAGCAGGATTATCTTGCTGAGTTTGAGTGGACATATACAGTGGGGCAAAAAAGTATTTAGTCAGCCACCAATTGTGCAAGTTCTCCCACTTAAAAAGATGAGAGAGGCCTGTAATTTATCATAGGTACACTTCAACTATGACAGACAAAATGAGAAAAAAAATCCAGAAAATCACACTGTAGGATTTTTAATGAATTTATTTGCAAATTATGGTGGAAAAGAAGTATTTGGTCAATAACAAAAGTTTCTCAATACTTTGTTATATACCCTTTGTTGGCAATGACAGAAGGTCAAACGTTTTCTGTAAGTCTTCACAAGGTTTTCACACACTGTTGCTGGTATTTTGGCCCATTCCTTCATGCAGATATCCTCTAGAGCAGTGATGTTTTGGGGCTGTTGCTGGGCGACACGGACTTTCAACTCCCTCCAAAGATTTTCTATGGGGTTGAGCTCTGGAGACTGGCTAGGCCACTCCAGGACCTTGAAAGGCTTCTTACGAAGCCACTCCTTCGTTGCCCGGGCGGTGTGTTTGGGATCATTGTCATGCTGAAAGACCCAGCCACGTTTCATCTTCAATGCCCTTGCTGATGGAAGGAGGTTTTCACTCAAAATCTCACGATACATGGCCCCATTCATTCTTTCCTTTACACGGATCAGTCGTCCTGGTCCCTTTGCAGAAAAACAGCCCCAAAGCATGATGTTTCCACCCCCACAGTAGGTATGGTGTTCTTTGGATGCAACCCCGCATTCTTTGTCCTCCAAACACGACGAGTTGAGTTTTTACCAAAAAGTTATATTTTGGTTTCATCTGACCATATGACATTCTCCCAATCTTCTTCTGGATCATCCAAATGCTCTCTAGCAAACTTCAGATGGGCCTGGACATGTACTGGCTTAAGCAGGGGGACACATCTAGCACTGCAAGATTTGAGTCCCTGGCGGGGTAGTGTGTTACTGATGGTAGGCTTTGTTACTTTGGTCCCAACTCTCTGCAGGTCATTCACTAGGTCCCCCCGTTCTTGTGATCATTTTGACCCCACGGGGTGAGATCTTGCGTGGAGCCCCAAATCGAGGGAGATTATCAGTGAGTTTGTATGTCTTCCATTTCCTAATAATTGCTCCCACAGTTGATTTCTTCAAACCAAGTTGCTTACCTATTGGAGATTCAGTCTTCCCAGCCTGGTGCAGGTCTACAATTTTGTTTCTGGTGTCCTTTGACAGCTCTTTGGTCTTGGCCATAGTGGAGTTTGGAGTGTGACTGTTTGAGGTTGTGGACAGGTGTCTTTTATACTGATAACAAGTTCAAACAGGTGCCATTAGTACAGGTAACGAGTGGAGGACAGAGGAGCCTCTTAAAGAGGAAGTTACAGGTCTGTGAGAGCCAGAAATCTTGCTTGTTTGTAGGTGACCAAATACTTATTTTCCACCATAATTTGCAAATAAATTCATTAAAAATCCTACAACGTGATTTTCTGGATTTTTTTCTTCTCATTTTGTCTGTCATAGTTGAAGTGTACCTATGATGAAAATTACAGGCCTCTCATCTTTTTAAGTGGGAGAACTTACACAATTGGTGGCTGACTAAATACTTATTTGCCCCACTGTATTCTCAGAAATACAAATTGGACCTTTTAAATAGGTAAAATGGCAATCGTAATAATACGTTGACTACGAGCTACGTGCCAGCCTTATTTATTAATTTGTACATAAATATCCCACCAATAGTAATATGCCACCACTCATTATTCCAGTAAAAACAAAAAATGGAAGATGGAGCACTGCCATAGAATTGTTGAACTACCCAGACATCTGGCATCTTTGGCACCTTCTTCCTCAGCTTTTCAGACGTTTCAGGATGGCGAACTCAAATAATGGTTTTGATCTGATTGTTTGTGAAGGGTGGTGCTAAGAGGTGCTGAAGTAATGCTTAAATAACAGGAGTTACATTCTAAATGGAAATGACAGCCACAGCCCTGCAGGGAGGGCAAGTACAAATTTGCAAAATTCGATTTGATTAAAAAGATGTGACCTGACTCAAACTTGTATCAACTTTTACTGAGCGGTTGCTGGGACAAGTCAAGGATGCCCCATATGACATAAGGCCAACACTCTCCTAATGAATTCATTCTTTGTGGATAAATACTTTTGCTAATAAAACCATCAAACATGCTGTAGGGTTTGCATACTATACATATTCGGTAAGATGTGTCAGTCCTAAGCATTTTTTCTTCTCAGCTAGGGAAAACATTCTGACTTGATTCAGTCAGAAAAAACAAAACAATTTAGCACTTATTTCCCTGTCCATTTACCAAACTGCATCCATGTGCGTGCGTTAAGTAGGGCTCACAAGACAGGTCTAGGTTATGCTACAATCCTACTGTAGTCTTGACTAAGCATTGGATCTAATTTTTTTTTACTCTAACATGGAACGTTTCATCAGATAACCTTCTTAGCTAGCTGGTCTCACCCTGCTAATCCAGCTTCTCCTAGATCATGTTTAACCTCCTGGGAATTGCCTGTAAAGACTGGCTGAATAAAGTGTAGTTAGATTGACAGTAGCAGATAGAGGAACGGGTTCTTAAATGAAAGGATATAGCACAACAATTAAGTGCTTGGCTTACTCTGTAGTCCTTTTCATGATTGCCTCTGTCAATAAATAACTTTGTACATGTGAGGCTGTCTAAAAACTTAACATATCTAGATTATATATTTATGGCAAATCAATCCAACGCATTTTATAAAGCCTTTTTTCATCAGCAGTTGTCACAAAGAGAGGCGACAGGTAGCCTAGTGGTTAGAGCATTGGGCCAGTAACCGAAAGGTTGCTGTAGGGAAAAACATCCGAGAAGGCAGGAACCTAGGAAAAAACCTAAAGGAACCAGGCTCCGAGGGGTGGCCAGTCCTCTTCTGGCTGTACCGGGTAGAGATTTGAGTACAAATGCTTAAAATGACCTAATTTCATTAATACGATGGAAAGGCATTATCCCTGCAAAATTGAGAGCATAAGTTAATTAAAATTGGAAGGGCCACCTCAGATTTTCACTGAGCACTTTGTAGGGTCATTTTTGATTGATTATATGACATCCCAATTAAAACAATTTCTCTGAAATCAACGTGGGCCAGAACCCTCGTAATGTTCTCCTTAGGGAGGAAACAATTTTTTGCATTTAAGTTACTGACAGTACTGCTTTTACACCTAGAGATTATACATATCACCTGAAGCGAGCTTAGCCGTGATACCACTGGGTTTGTGAAGTCAAACCTCCTCCACCCATAAGCATGCACTAAACACTCCCTTAACACAGCAGCAGGGTGAGTGCTCCTCCAGGACTCTCATGAAGAAAACAAATAGGAAAAAACAGGGCCGTGTTTGAACCAGTTGACTCCCTGGTGCGGTGCCAGGGCCTCCATCCAGCTCATGGTAATAAATTGCAGCCTGACAACATTGCTCTCAACAGCTTAACGTCGACCTTTTCCAAGGCGCTGTTTGTCACTCTCTGGTCTGGGCCTCGGGACATTTACAGTTTACTACCATGGGAACACTGACTAAGCCGACTTGAGCTTACCATTTCCTGTTTAAAGTCTGTTTGAGATTTAATATTTTGGGTAGGTTGTTAAATGTAGTTTGTATATCTCTGAGACCTAAATGAGACTACTGTACGTCAACTATGGGCAATACCACATTTGTTTCACAACAGGAGAATAACTGCCTCATCCAACAATTCACTGGGAATATTCACTAAGGCTTCCCTCAACTTTTACCCAAAATGGAAATATAGCGGTGTTGGTTAGAGCCCTAAGCTTTTCCTGGTTGAATCACAAGGTCAAGAAAACTCAAAGGTCATCTTTGATAAGATTACCGCAGCACTATTCAGATCACAAAATAATCTTTGTAGAAAGGTGGCGCACCGATCTGAACACAAACAAGTAGAGGAAATGGGGTGACTGATCTGAACCCAAAAGGGTCACAGTACTGGAAGACGTAACAACACAACAGAAGTGGCACACTGAATCCTGCCTGGTCATGTGAGCAGGCTGTGTGGATCATGGTGTAGTAAGTAAACACCAGGTGACACACCTGAAGGATAATATAACACAGGAAGACTGTTAGTTTTACTGCTGTCCTGTTGACTGCTCTAAAACCACCATGCTGTAAACCTGCACATGATCTGTGTTAGCAGTATAGGTCAGCGCCTGGCTGCCCGCAGAGCAAATAGACATGGCCTAGAAAGGTACACCAAACAAGATCATATGACCATGTAGTACTAACCACTAGCAACCGTATATAAAGTCCTTTTTATATAGACCTGTGGCCTAAGTGAACAATGGTGACTTGCTGATGACTCCATCTTTGTTTATATCACTTCCCAGCATCATAAAATGACCAATAGCATGTTTATGCCCCCATCGCTAGTTTTGGATTGTTGTCTTTCATAAGATGCGTTTTCTAAACTTTCATGGGAAATGTGAAATACATCTCCCATATGAGTGTTTGAAGCATAGGTGAAAGACTGCATGGATGGGGTGATTTCACTGAATGAGAGAACTCCTGCTGTGGAAATAAAGCCCTAAAACAAATGCAGGAGGTGGGACCTAAAAGGGCCCACTCCCTCCCTCACAGTCAGCTGAACAGCCACACGGATGGCCAGACACTCACACACATACCCAATTCCAAACCAAAGGTGTAAAAAAAGGAAACATACAGCTACAGAAAATATGTACCATTATAAATTCTTTCAGATGAATTTAACAAAAAAAATAATTTGCAATTGGACAACTGTTATTCCTGAGAGGAGTGTATCTATGTCTCTTCTCCAGACCAGAGCACTCGGTAGACTCTTTCCCTCTCCCAGAGCCCCTTGTGGACCAACGAGACAGTGATCTGTCAGTCAGAGGGAAACACAACACCACAGTTTCCATGGAGAAGCCTGTCAAAGACCTAAAGCAATTGGCTGAGAGCAAATGACAAACATGTATCAACTAGCACACCTGTTATGCAAAACTGGGCTACACTCATCAGGCACTTCAATACTGGTTTACAGATTTATTTTGAAGGAGGATTCATACAAACAAAAAGAAAAACTAAATATTCCTTTGAGACTTATTTAAGTTAGGGCAAAAGTCCCATTTTATACATTGATGATTCGCCAGGCAACATGTATATGTTTCCCATAACATTCGGAGAGCATTGGAAGACGGAACCGCTGCACCAGAAAAACTTAGACAGCGTGTATGTAACCGCAAAGGCTATGAGGAACGCTTATAAATGTTATGGCATCAGAAAAAAATAGATAACTAGAAAGGATTTCTGTATAATTTTTTAAATGAAGTGCAACATTCCAAGCGGGCATCTTCTTACTCTCAAAACTTATAGGAAATGGCAGTGGATGGTATTCCCTGCCAGTCAGTTGGTTGACACTGGTTAGGGGGTTGTTTTGGAGGGTGGGTGGGGAAGGGGGGGTGAAGGGAGAGAGAGTGTGTGTATGTTGTGTAGATCAGGTGTGAGAGTCCCTGCATGGCTATCCTGCCTAGAGTACAGTGTTTCTGGCCACAGAGGAGTAAGGGTAGAGAAGGAGGTGAAGCAGGGTGATGGGGGTGGGCGTCTTAGAGCCCAGCGTCGTTGTAGGTGGGCGTGGGGACCTTCAGGATGCTCTGTGCATTATCCTCCAGAAGGGGGCGCCAATTGACCTCCCCAGTCAGCAGGAGGTCCTCCCCGTCCAGAGCATCAATAAACTGCATCTGTGTGGAACAAGTACAGATAAAGACAAAGAAAGCACCATTAAGACTGGCACAAGGACATCATTACAGAGGCAAACTGATGCTTCATACACTGATCAAAAAAATAAAAGGGAACACTTAAACACAATGTAACTCCAAGTCAATCACACTTATTTGAAATCAAACTGTCCACTTAGGAAGCAACACTGTGGAAATTATAGGCAGTTAGCAAGACACCCCCAATAAAGGAGTGGTTCTGCAGGTGGTAACCACAGACCACTTCTCAGTTCCTATGCTTCCTGGCTGATGTTTTGGTCACTTTTGAATGCTGGCGGTGCTTTCACTCTAGTGGTAGCATGAGACGGAGTCTACAACCCACACAAGTGGCTCAGGCAGTGCAGCTCGTCCAGGATGGCACATCAATGCGAGCTGTGGCAAGAAGGTTTGCTGTGTCTGTCAGCGTAGTGTACAGAGCATGGAGGCGCTACCAGGAGACAGGCCAGTACATCAGGAGACGTGGAGGAGGCCGTAGGAGGGCAACAACCCAGCAGCAGGACCGCTACCTCCGCCTTTGTGCAAGGAGGAGCAGGAGGAGCACTGCCAGAGCCCTGCAAAATGACCTCCAGCAGGCCACAAATGTGCATGTGTCTGCTCAAACGGTCAGAAACAGACTCCATGAGGGTGGTATGAGGGCCCGACGTCCACAGGTGGGGGTTGTGCTTACAGCCCAACACCGTGCAGGACGTTTTTCATTTGCCAGAGAACACCAAGAATGGCAAATTCGCCACTGGCGACCTGTGCTCTTCATAGATGAAAGCAGGTTCACACTGAGCACGTGACAGACGTGACAGAGTCTGGAGACGCCGTGGAGAACGTTCTGCTGCCTGCAACATCCTCCAGCATGACCGGTTTGGCGGTGGGTCAGTCATGGTGTGGGGTGGCATTTCTTTGGGGGGCCGCACAGCCCTCCATGTGCTCGCCAGAGGTAGCCTGACTGCCATTAGGTACCGAGATGAGATCCTCAGACCCCTTGTGAGACCATATGCTGGTGCGGTTGGCCCTGGGTTCCTCCTAATGCAAGACAATGCTAGACCTCATGTGGCTGGAGTGTGTCAGCAGTTCCTGCAAGAGGAAGGCATTGATGCTATGGACTGGCCCGCCCGTTCCCCAGACCTGAATCCAATTGAGCACATCTGGGACATCATGTCTCGCTCCATCCACCACAGACTGTCCAGGAGTTGGCGGATGCTTTAGTCCAGGTCTGGGAGGAGATCCCAGGCATTGTAGGGAGGTCATACAGGCACGTGAAGGCCACACACACTACTGAGCCTCATTTTGACTTGTTTTAAGGACATTACAGCCTGTAGTGTGGTTTTCCACTTTAATTTTGAGTGCGACTCCAAATCCAGACCTCCATGGGTTGATAAATTTGATTTCCATTGATCATTTTTGTGTGATTTTGTTGTCAGCACATTCAACTATGTAAAGAAAAAAATATTTAATAAGAATATTTCAATCATTCAGATCTAGGATGTGTTATTTTAGTGTTCCCTTTATTTTTTTGAGCAGTGTATTTTTATTATGTACTGAATTGTCAATGATAGTTTGTGGAATATTGACATGGTGAACCAAACCAAAGCAACCTACAAGTATTTTTCTCAACATAGTATTTTGTGTTGGACAAAAACTCAACAAGTGCTGTAAATTGTGACCCGTTTCAAGAAGCTAGGCGTATGTCACACGTCACTACTTCACAGGAGAGGCATTTTATTATTTAAATCAAAATGAGTTTTTTTTTGCAGAAATGTCTTCTGGAACATGTGAACTTTTATGTGCCTTAATAACAAACTAGTATGCCATCTGTAAATACAATTGTTACATTTCAAGCCTAGTTGGTTTAGCCACGAAAAATGGCAAGAATCTTCCCGCTAGCCATGATTGGCTGAGATAATGGATGGGCTGGACATGCCAAGAGAGATGAGTTCAGATTGGTTTACCACGCGTCAGTCTATAACATGAGCTGCTCAGTATTGTCGATAATCCTTTCTACCACAGCTTTAGAAAGATATGAAGAACTGCAAAAGTGTTGCTACTGCTCTCAATGTTGCTGCCCTGAATTTGAAGTGTTATCGACAAAGTCAAGATCAGAGGGAAAAAGGTTGTGATGATTACTTTCTGTAGGACAATCGTGCCATGCTGACTCTCTCGGACACTGCAAATGTATCAGAAATCCCTGATATTGTAACTGAACCAGACATTGTAGTCTTCTGATGACAATGATGGGGAAGAAACGGCGTGTTGTCACAGAATACGTTTTCAACCGAGGGAGTTGAAAAGAGTCAGAAGGCTGTTGTATAAAACACCTGTCTCCGGATTACATCTTCAAACTAACGGCAACTATGGCATCCATGACAGAGTGAGAAGCGTTCATCCATGTATACGGGTAAGAGTTTAGCAAGCTACATTTTCAGATATTTGTTTTGAATTTTGTCAGAAAGTTGTTTTCAATGCCAGTTAAAGCATACTGTTAGCTAGCTAATGTTGTGTATGATCTGTGTAGTAATATGATCTGTGTAGTAATATTATTTGTATCTCAGAAATACATTTGCATTGCTAGCTAACATTGAACCTAGTTGGTTAGATTTAGCTACATACAGATTCATGCATGGTCCTAATGTTATGAGTTGGTATTATGGCTAATTGTTTATCTAGCTAGCCACATGCATTATGCAAGTAATCATTTCATTGAACCGTTAACACCTTCTGTATCCTGTGCATGTGACAAATAAACTTTGATTTTATTTGATAGTGTGTGTTTACCAGAGACGGTAATGTGAAGAACAACATGACCTGCACCAAAGTCAAATTAGGATAACTATAGGCAAACGAGACAGTCCAAATACAACAATTCTCAGGTACAATGCCCTGCTTTTATTTCGTCACACTCACAACCGTAAGCTATTTTCTGTAATTAGCGTGCCATTAACGAGCTCTGACTGGGGAAAGTACATTTGTAGTGTAATCCAACTCGGAATCACTGGCCTCTTTCTAGAGCTCCGACCTGAAGATCATTGACGTCATGATTTTACCTAATTTCCCCCATCCACACCGCTATGATATACCTTTTCAATTACCAGAAATATTTTTCAGCTGGTAATCAAACTAAGTAAAAGACGCAAAACCAAAACTTAAATGAGAAGTATAGAAATCGCACACACAGAACTTATCTACCGCTTCTTAGACTTGCCTTTAATGAGAATGACAGATCGACAGTTCATTCGGAAAGTATTGAGACCCCTTCCTTTTTCCACATTTTGTTACGTTAGACGTATTTTAAAACAAATTAAATTACTTTTAGCGCAAAAACCAAGCTATGAGGTTGAAGGAATTGTCTGTAAAGCTCAGATACAAGATTGCGTCGAGGCACAGATCTGGGGAGGGTACCAAAAATATTCTGCAGCATTGAAGGTCCCCAAGAGCACAGCGGCCTCCATCATTGTTAAACGGAAGAAGTTTGGAACCACCAATAATCTTTCTAGGGCTGGCCGCCCGACCAAACTGAGCAATCGGGGGAGAAGGGCCTTGGTCAGGGAGGTGATGGTCACTCTGACAGAGCTCCAGAGTTCCTCTGTGGAGATGGGAGACCCTTCCAAAAGGACAACCATCTCTGCAGCACTCCACCAATCAGGCCTTTATGGTTAAGTGGCCGCCAGACAAAAGCCACTCCTCAGTAAAAGGCACATGACAGCCTGCTAAAAGGCACCTAAAGGACTCTCAGATCATGAGAAACAAGATTCTCTGGTCTGATGAAATCAAGATTAAACTATTTTGCCTGAATGCCAAGCGTCATGTCTGGAGGAAACCTGGCACCATCCCTATGATGAAGCATGATGGTGGCAGCATCATGCTGTGGGGATGTTTTTCAGCGACAGGGACTGGGAAACTAGTCAGGATCGAGGGAAAGATGAACAGAGCAAAGTAGAGAGATCCTTGATGAAAACCTGCTCCAGTTCGCTCACGACCTCAGACTGGGGTGAAGGTTCACGTTCCAACAGAACAACGACCCTAAGTACACAGCCAAGACCACGCAGGAGTGGCTTCGGGACAAGCCTCAATTCCTTGAGTGGCCCAGCCAGAGCCCAGACTTAAACCTGATCAAACATCTCTGGAGAGACCTTAAAAATAAAAGTTATGTTTTTGCTTTGTCATTATAGGGTAGTGTGTGTAAACTGAGGGAAAATAAACAATTTAATCAATTTTAGAATAAGGCTGTAACATAACAAAACCTGGAAAAAGTCAAGGGGTCTGACTGAATACTTTCCGAATGCACTGTATAACTCAAATTTCAATGTGAATTTGGTAGGGTCACCCAAAAAGTTACATATTGAATCTTTAATTAAGTGGCTTGAGCTCATGGAAGGAGCATTTGATGAAAGTAACTAGTGTGTGTAACGATGCAGTGGCAATGCCAGTGTAGCGAGCCACCACTGTACGTGACTTCGTCGCTGGGGAAGGGGCCTAGGGCCAAGAGCTCGACTACGCTCTTGAAATCCCTGCGAGCTCAGAAAAACAGTATCTTTTGTTTTTTCCCCTCTTGAAAAGTCCCCCCTCGTCTCATAAATTCCTGGCAGTGCCTGTAATGTAGGTTAGCTAACTGCAACCTGTGGCATGGCCCTAGGGCAGGGCCCTGTCTCTGTGTGCAGTGATGCGAGGACACCTTTAATGCAAGCAGGCAGGAGTGGGTCAGGCCCTGGACAATGTACACACCAATAACTCAGGACTACAGGACCAAGGGGGGGTGCCAGTGGAGTGGCCGTCACCGCAGTCACATGTTCCCAACGCCACTTTCATATGTTTTTGTACTAACATAAGTTTCACTGTCGCCATGCCGGCTTGGGTAGAGGAAAACGGTCAAACGCTAATCCTTTAAACTCGTAGAAATAGGCCTATATGGATATGGCCAAATGTAAATGTTTCTAAACAGAATAACTATAAAAAGCATTATGTATGACCATGGTAGCAATAGAAAGAAAACATTTAGGAGATTGTTAGACCAAAAGGTGAGGACATAAGCTCACCTGATAAGACTTGAATCCAAACAGACTTGATTTTGTGCATTTTACCAGTGGTGGAAAAAGTACCCAAGTAAAATAAAAATAACTTAAAAGAAAATGACAAGTAAAAGTCACCCAGTAAAATACTACTTGAGTAAAAGTATAGGGTTTTAAATATACTTAAGCGTCAAAAGTAAACGCTAGAAATAATGACAAATTCCTTATCTCAAGCAACACCAAAGGCAGTAGTGATGACTGCGTTCTTTTGATAAGTGCGTGATTTTGACATTTCCTTGTCCTGCTAAAGCATTCGAAATGTGCCAGGGAAAATGTACATTTTCTTTAGGAACATAGTGGGGTAAAAGTGGTCAAAAATATAAATAGTACTGTAGACACCCCAAAACACAATTTAAGTAGTACTTCAAAGTATTATTTTACTTATGTTAAACTACTGTATTTTACATTTACTGTAGTTTCCACAGCATTTGTCAACAACGAAATCTGAAAATACACTGGACATTTTGGAGTAGGTGCAAGATTGGAAAAAAGGTTTGACTGAGAGGTCTAATATGATGTCTCCAAGTTGCCACTAGGGAAGCCCCCGACTAAAAAAAAAAAAAATCTTAGTCGACAGACTTCTGTTCTCGCGACCAATCGATTGATTGAACATTTTAAAATGTTTTTTCCCCCCCCATATATAGAGACATGCTATATGTTTTAACCAAATCAGCTACAGTCCAGGGTTTTTCTTTATTTATTTTTTTACTATTTTCTGCATTGCAGAATAATATTGAATACATCAAAACTATGAAATAACTAGAAATGTGAGATTCTTCAAAGTAGCCACCCTTTGCCTTGCACACTTTTGGCTTTCTCTCAACCAGCTTCACCTGGAATGCTTTCCCAACAGTTGTTGTTGTTGGCTGATTTTCCTTCACTTTGTGGTCCAACTCATCCCAAACCATATCAATTGTGTTGAGGTCTGGTGATTTTGGAGGCCAGGTCGTCTGATGCAGCACTCCATCACTCTCCTTCTTGGGCAAATAGCCCTTACACAGCATGGAGGTGCTTTTTGGGTCGTCCTGTTGAGAAACAAATTATAGTGGGACTAAGCGCAAACCAGATGGGATGGCATATCGCTGCAGAATGCGGTGGTAGCCATGCTGGTTAAGTGTGCCTTGAATTCTAAATAAAATCAGACAGTGTCACCAGCAAAACACCCCCGCACCACATCCTCCATGCTTCACGTTGGGAACCACACACGCGGATATAATCCGTTCACCTCCTCTGCGTCTCACAAAGAAACAGCGGTTGGAACCAAAAATCAAAAATTTGGACTCATCAGACCAAAGGACAGATTTCCACCGGACAAATGTCCACTGCTTATGTTTCTTGGCGCAAGAAAGTCTTCTTCATATCGGTGTCCTTTTAGTGGTTTCTTTGCAGCAATTCGTCCATGAAGGCCTGATTCACGCACTCTCCTCTTAACAGTTGATGTTGAGATGTGTCTGTTACTTGAACTCCGTGAAGCATTTATTTGGGCTGAAATTTCTGAGGCTGGTAACTGAACTTATCCTCTGCAGCAGAGGATAACTCTGGGTCTTTCTTTCCTGTGGCAGTCATCATGAGAGCCAGTTTCATCATAGCGCTTGATAGTTTTTGCAACTGCATTTGACATTTTTCCAGATAGACTGTCGTTTCTATTTGCTTATTTGAGCTGTTCTTGCCATAATATAGACTTGGCCTGTACTATGGAGCGAGAGCAATTTAGAGGTGGAGGGTCCGTCATGGTCTGGGGCAGTGTGTCACAGCATCATCGGACTGAGCTTGTTGTCAGTGCAGGCAATCTCAACACTGCGCATTACAGGGAAAACATCCTCCTCCCTCATGTGGTACCCTTCCTGTAGGCTCATCCTGACATGAACCTCCAGCATGACAATGTCACCAGCCATACCGCTCATTTTGTGCGTGATTTCCTGAAAGAACGGAATGTTCTGCCATGGCCAGCGAAGGGCCCAGATTTCAATCCAATTGCGGGCAGGGCACGCGGGAGACCGGTGTTCAATTCCCCGATGGGGAGGAAGTAGTAGGCTGTCCTTGTAAATTAGAAGTTGTTTTTAACGGACTTGCCTAGTTAAATAAAAGATTACACTAAGAGCATAACATTTCTGCACCCTATTTTTTTTTATATTCTAGTCTAACCAATACCCAAACGGAGATGAAGTAAAAATAAAATTAAAATAAAATCTAATTGATTTATCAAGACCAGCCCCCATGCTTGTCTCAGAGCAGTGCGAAACTGTGCTAAAAGTGAGTTGTAGGCTTTTGCTTCAAATCCTATTGCTTCTAACTTCAATATGCTCTTTAATTAAATAAGACCTACACCACTTGTAACAGCACATTACTCAACACTAGTGAGACTCATGTCGCCTACAGTAGGCCTACAGTATATAAAAAAATATGACGTGACTCTCCACCAATAATTACAGAGGATTGGAGGATATTTCTGTAATTCAGTGATATTTATTCACATAGTAATTCGTTACGGATCCATAACGAAATCAACATTTGCATTTTGAAAGAGTATTTTTATAATTATTTTATTAATGAAAGCATAAAGATGCCATTATTAGTTACATTGTTTTAGTTTGAACCTGCAGACTGACACTAAGAACAGAACAGTGGGAACATTTCCCTAGTCAGCGCCATTATTAGTGCAATGCCCCTTAAATATTTGAGATTATTTTGTTTTGAAATAAAGTAAAATGAGCGAGAAAAGGCCATTCTTGAACATGGGGTGAGACATTGTTACTAATTTGTTTTTAGAGGGAAAAAAAACATGTCATCTCATGGGTCTCCAAGTCGAGACCGTCATGGGTATTGAACCAGCATCTTTAACAACACAGCTTGCACTGCTATACAGTGTCTTAGACCTTTGCGCCACCCAGGCGCTGTACAACGTGACCGGTCAGGAGTGGCCTACAATATGAGCAAAATAATAAATAAATAAATAATCCTAACACAATAAAACCCTGAGTGTAACAACAGTTTTAGTAAGTATTACTGAAGTTGTGCACAATTATCAGTTTCTATTTAGGTTTATGCCATCCACTCATTGTTAGTAGGACCCAAAAGCATAAATCGGTGCTCTAACTCCCCCTTGCGCTGGTCTGGAGCAATGAAGTGGTGATACAGGGTATCGTACTAAACCACAAATTACCTCTAAATCCCGCGGCGTAAACTCACAACTTTTAAAGGAGGAACCACTGTACACTAAGCCTACTAATGATAATGACATTACTTTTAATAATAGTTAAATAAATGACACTGAATAAAAACAAATGCAACAATTTCAAAGATTTTATTGAGTTACAGTTAAGGAAGATCAGTCAATTTAAATAAATACATTTGGCCCTAATCTATGGATTTCACATGACTGGGAATAACAGTTGGTCACAGACACCTTTAAACATTTTTTTTTAAAGTCAGTCTGACCACCATTTGCCTCATGCAGCTCGATACATCTCCTTCTCATAGAGTTGATCAGGCGGTTGATTGTGGCCTGTGGAATATTGTCTCACTAATGGCTGTGCAAAGTTTCTGGGTACTGGCGGGAACTGGAACATGCTGTCGTACACAACGATTCAGAGCATCCCAAACATAATCAATGCAGGTCATGAAAGAACTTGGACATTTTCAGCTTCCAGGAATTGTGTACAGATCCTTGGGCTGTGCATTATCATGCTGAAACAGGAGGTGATGGTGGTGGATGAATGGCACAACAATGAGCCTCAGGATCTCAACACGGTATCTGTGCATTCAATTTGCCATTGATTAAATTGCAATTGTGTTCGTTGTCTGTAGCTTATGCCTGCCCATACCATAACCCCACTACCATGGGGCACACCAAACTGCTCGCCCACACGACGCCATGGCTGTCTGCGTCTGCCATCTGCCGGTACAGTTGAAACCAGGATTCATCCATGAAGAGCACACTTCTCCAGCATGCCAGTGGCCATCCAAGGTGAGAATTTTCCCACTGAAGTTGGTTACGACGCCAAGCTGCAGTCGGGACCCTGGTGAGGACGACGACCATGCAGATGAGGTTCCCCGAGATGGTTTCTGACAGTTTGAGCAGTAATTCTTTGGTTGTGTAGACCCAGTTATCAACTGTCCAGGTGGCTCATCTCAGACCATCCCTCAGGTGAAGAAGCCGGGTGTGGAGGTCCAGGGCTGGCGTGGTTACACATGATCTGCAGTTGAGGCCAGTTGGACGTACTTCCAAATTCTCTAAAATGAGGTGGAGGTGACTTGTGGTAGAGAAATTAACATAAAACTATCTGACAACAGCTCTGGTGGACATTCCTGCAGTCAGCATACCAATTGCATGCTCCCTCAAAACTAAAGACATCTGTGGAATGATGTTGTGTGACAAAACTGCTTATTTTAGAGTGGCCTTTTATTGTCCCCAACACAAGGTGCACCTGTGTAATGATCACACTGTTTCATCAGCTTCTTCTATGCCACACCTGTCAGGTGGATGGATTGTCTTGGCAAAGGAAAAATGCTCACTAACAGGGATGTAAACACATTTCTGCACAAAATCTGACATAAATGAGCATTTTGGGGTCTTGTATTTCAGTTGATGAAACATGGGACCAACACTAAGGACCAAGACAACATGTTGCTTTTATATTTCTGTATAGTAACTAGGGCTGGGAAGATATCAGTATCGCAATATTTTTCCATGGCAACTGTCACTCACAGATTACATTTAGAAAGTTTTTATTTTAATAAAACATTGGTGATGTAAGCCTACATAAGGCTACAGTACTGTGTGCCTCTCTGCTGTCAAAATCAATGCCATAACCAATCTCGTTCCCATAAACCTGCTTTTGGTCAGTCTTAAATATCCTTAGTTGTGCATATTGGCACATGTTAAGGACACACCTATACTTACATCCCTCCCACCTCAGCACAAGCGAGCTGATGTTAGACAGGTAAATTGCCGAACCTGGCATAAGGTGTGGAACATGCCGGTGTCAGTTTTAACATGACAAAATGTTAATCTTTTTGTGTGAATAATTGTCTTCAAATTCCACTCTGGAGAGCCTAGTTTTAATTATTTGTAGTTATTTAAACATTCAGTTTAAATAACTAAAATTAATATAAACTAGGCTCCCCAGAGTGCCCTTTTCAAATATTTCCTAAGGAATCCCAGCCATTCCATGTTTTTGAACTATTCCAGAACTAGCACACCTGATTTAAAATTGTCAACTAATCATCAAACCCTTGAATAGGTGAATTAGGTGAGCTAGTTCAGGGCTACAACAACATTGTGAAACATCTGGTGGTCCCCACGTCTTTCCAAACCTGAAGTCAGGGCAGATTCTTTTTGGGTGCAGGCAGAAAACTGAGGCCAGAAACATTGGTTCTCTTTATTTGGGGAACCACTGAGGACTAGGTGCAAGTATCCCATCTGTGGTGATATAGAGGGTCGTCTTCCTTTCTCACCTGTTTACGGACGTACTCCACCATGAGCTCCAGCTGCCTGGGGTCCTCGCACTGGCGGTTGAACATGTTCCTCCACAGGGCGGCCGCCAGCACCCCATCGTCCGAAAGGATTCCCTTCAAATGCAACAACACAGAGGAGGTAAATCATGGTTGTCACCTTCCATCACTGCGTTGTCAAATAGCACTGAGGACTGGACCAGACCGAACACAGTGGCTCCTGCAGGACCGTTCCGCCAGTCAGGCCTAGAACAGCACCACGAAATGCTAGCTGCGGACCTGTTCCCAAGCAGGCTTGGTCTCTGGGGCCCTTCCATTCCCAGTCATCATTTCCAGTGTGTGTTGTGTTTTATACTATCTGCCACAGCTGAGGCAAAGATAAATCTAATGGTCAAACCGGGGTCTTACCTCATCATATCCAAAAATAGCAGCATAGAAAGTCTCTGTCATAGCCCTCATGCTTTCCTTCCGGTGAATGGCATCAATCTAGACAGGCGAAAGAGAGAAGGGAAGGAGGATGGAGGGATGTGGGTTAGCCAGCTGGAAAGCAAGGACCTAAGTTGTTATTAACACTATTTTGGGTAAACAGTCCCAATACTACTGCTTTGCTTGAGTTCCTCAAATTTGGTCACATTTTCCACATCAAGCGCATGCACGCACATACACACACACTTTCCCCTCCTGAAATATAAATAACCTTTTCCTTGAGCTGTTGGAGCCAGTTTATAGTGCTGGACTAGGTTGAGAGTAGGGGATCTTTGTGGCTACTCACTGAGTGTGTCCAGCAGGTGGAGTAAACTATCCTTACATAAATACACAGATACAGTACTGTATGTAAGCATGTGTGCTGTATTAGGTACACTAAGGACACTAACAACACTCAGGGAGTTTAGATAATGAATGCATTGTAATAGACTAAGGGAGTAAAACACAGAACTCAATAGGCTATGACAATAATGAAATCAGAGGTCACCTCGAGGATTCTTCCATAAAAACTCAGCAGCTTGAAAAACGCTAACCTGGAAGCGGTTTGAGAACTCAATAGACGAGGACCTAGTTTTACCGGTTCAACACGCCCAACTTCATATTTCAGGTGTGATGAGACACGCATTGAAAATTTGAATTTGAAGCAGGCGTGATAAGACCGGAGTAGAACTCCCACTTAGAACAATTACAACAAGGCCTAAAAGGGAAGTATGAGTCCCTTAACCTCTGCTCTGTGCAATTCTCCACAGTAACATACATGCTGCAATCTCTGGTGTTTTTGGATTCATTTTAAAAAAGTGATCTCATTTATTAAAAATCAGTTTAAGGGCTTCCACATTTTCTTCCCCTCATGCTTTAAACTGTGGAATACTGCTAGGCAGCCACCTTGGGCCACTTCTTTACTAAACTCAGCAAAAGTTGTCACTGTCAACTGCATTTATTATCAGAAAACTTGTTCATAAATATTTGTATGAACATTAGATACAACAACTGATACATAAACTGAACAAGTTCCACAGACATGTGACTAATAGAAATTGAATAATGTGTCTCTGAACAAAGGGGGGGTCAAAACAAAGAGTAACAGTCAGTATCTGGTGTGGCCACCAGCTGCAATAAGTACTGCAGTGCATCTCCTCCTCGTGGACTGCACCAGATTTGCCAGCTCTTGCTGTGAGATGTTACCCCAGTCTTCCACCAAGGCACCTGCAAGTTCCCAGACATTTCTGGGGGGAATGGCCCTAGCCCTCAACCTCCAATCCAAGACGTGCTCAATGGGATTGAGATCCGGGCTCGTTGCTGGCCATGTCAGAACATTGACATTCCTGTCTTTCAGGAAATCAGCCATACTGTTTGTTTCGTGCGTGGTGGCATTGTCATGCTAGAGGGTCATGTCAGGATGAGCCTGCAGGAAGGGTAGCACATGAGGGAGGAGGTCTTCCAAATCGATCCCGCTCCAGAGTACAGGCCTCGGTGCAACGCTCATTCCGTCGACGATAAACTCGAATCCGATCACCCCCCTGGTGAGACAAAACAGCGGCTCGTCAGTGAAGAGCACTTTTTGCCAGTCCTGTCTGGTCCAGCAACAGTGGGTTTGTGCCCATAGGCGACATTGTTGGCGGTAATGTCTGGTGAGGACCTGCCTTACAACAGGCCTACAAGCCCTCAGTCCAGCCTCTCGCGGACAGTCTGATCACTGATAGAGGGATTGTGCGTTCCTGGTATAACTCAGGCTGTTGTTGTTGCCATCCTGTACCTGTCCCGCAGGTGTGATGTTCAGATGTACCAATCCTGTGCAGGTGTTGATAGACGTGGTCTGCCACTGCAAGGATGATCAGCTGTCCGTCCTGTCTCCCTGTAGCGCTGTCTTAGGCGTCTCATAGTACGAACATTGTAATTTATTGCCCTGGCCACATCTACAGTCCTCATGCCTCCTTGCAGCATGCCTAAGGCACGTTCACACAAATGAGCAGGGACCCTGGGCATCTTCTTTTGGAGTCAGTAGAAAGGCCTCTTTAGGTGTCCTAAGTTTTCATAACTGTGACTTTAATTGCCTACCGTCTGCAAGCTGTTAGTGTCTTAACGACTGTTCCACAGGTGCATGTTCATTAATTGTTTATGGTTCATTGAACAAGCATGGGAAACAGTGTTTAAACCCTTTACAATGAAGATCTGTGAAGTTATTTGGAATTTTACGAATTATCGTTGAAAGACAGGGTCCTGAAAAAGGGACGTTTCTTTTTTTGCTGAGTTTATATACCAATGACCTTCCTTATGCCTCATCTGAAACTTAAGCTACTATATTTGCAGATTTTTTCGTTTAACTAGTCAGTTAAGAACAAATTCTGATTTACAATGACGGCCTACCAAAAGGCACACACACCAGTTCAAAAGTTTGGGGTCACTTAGAAATGTCCATGTTTTTGAAAGAAAATGACATTTTTCATCCATTAAAATAACATCAAATTGATCAGAAATACAGTGTAGACTTTGTTAATGTTGTAAATGACTATTGTAGCTGGAAACGGCAGATTTTTTATGAAATAGCTACATCACTCGTGTTTCAATGGCACGTTGTGTTAGCTAATCCAAGTTTATAATTTTAAAAGGCTAATTGATCAGTAGAAAACCCTTTTGCAATTATGTTAGCACAGCTGAAAACTGTTGTTCTGATTAAAGAAGCAATAAAACTGGCCTTCTTTAGACTAGTTGAGTATCTGGAGCATCAGCATTTGTGGGTTCGATTACCGGCTCAAAATGGGCAGAAACAAAGAACTTTCTTCTGAAACTCGTCAGTCTATTCTTGTTCTGAGAAATGAAGGCTATTCCATGCGAGAAATTGCCAAGAAACTGAAGATCTCGTACAGCGCTGTGTACTACTCCCTTCACAGAACAGTGCAAACTGGCACTAGCCAGAATAGAAAGAGTGGGAGGCCCCGGCGCACAACTGAGCAAGAGGACAATACATTAGAATGTCTAGTTTGAGAACTAGATACCTCACAAGTCCTCAAGTGGCAGCTTCATTAAATAGTACCCGCAAAACACAAGTCTTAATGTCAACAGTGAAGAGACGGCTCCAGGATGCTGGCCTTCTAGGCAGAGTTGCAAAGAAAAAGCCATCTCTTAGATTGGCCAATAAAAATAAAAGATTAAGATGGGCAAAAGGACACAGGACAGAGGAACTCTGCCTAGGCCAGCATCCTGGAGTCGCCTCTTCACTGTTGACGTTGAGACTGGTGGTTTGCGGGTAGTATTTAATGAAACAGCTTGTGTATGTCAGCCTTACTGGTCTGTAGCTCCATTGTCCAGGTAAAGACAGAATATGCACTCGCAGAGCCATCTGTTCAGTGCCACGTTAATGCTGTGGGGAACAAGGGATCCCTTCATTTTAGTAACCCTCTCCTCTAAAGTTACATGGGCTTGCCCCGGTGGTGCCCTCAGGCCAGTTGGGTGGAGGAGCAGGAAAATGAGGCCAGGTTGAAGCAGTGCCAAGTGGGGCTTGAGCTGCCAGGGCACAGGAGTGGTTAAACTTCGGGAGAAGGTATACGACTGAGCTTACAGCGAGGGCCCCGCAAATGTAGTCATTATCAATCTTTACAGCTTGGGTTCTCATTCCCCCGCCACTCTCGAGAATGAGGTCACGCCAACGGATGCCCAAATTCTCCATGGAAAACCGGCTTTAACGAGGCATGTTTGGGTGACCGGAGCATGGAGAGCAGTGACCTGACTTCAGGTGTTCCTGGCGTGGTATGGAACTACAATGTACAATATTGTACTCCTATACACAGGACACACAAAGATGCTTCATGTTTCGGGATGGCTCGATCAGCTGATTCCAACTATTTAATAGGGGTGGTTACAGTATGTCGTGGTGATTATTCAGGGCCCTGTAAAAGCTAGCCCCCTCACAGAGGATTACTCTAAATAGCTGCCAGCAGCTCGCCCGTCTCAGTTGGGCTAAATAATACTGATAATGACCGAATACATTTTCCCTAGACACCTGAAAATGTGAGGATATTCTTAGAAAATCCAATGCTGAAACCTTTCCTTCTTGATTTACAGTCTGCTCGGAAGGAAATCATGAAAATGGGCGAAGATAGCGGCGGCCTCAGACGTTAGTGCGAGCGCAGTAAAAGATACGAGGGCATGGCCTTTGAAAATGGAGACATTGACATTTGTTTTACAAGGAAGGTATTCATTTGTCAGACATCATTCTCTATTACAAGTTAACCATAAATCAATTTTGAAGACTTCAACATGAAAGTTATAGAAAAGTATTACTTAAAGCTCCAAGGGGGAATCTTGACTTGATAACCAGGCAAATCATTCCTTACAATGAATAGACGGTGGGGGACAGGACATTTGACTTTCCTACTGTGCATATAGCTGGTGAAACTGTTGGCCAACATCCAACTCTGTACATGTTGACATGACTGACAGCCAAAGCTGGTCTGGTTCAAGAGAACTGGTTCAGGGGTTATGCAATAACACTATGAAAGTAGGCTATACAGAAGTCATCTATCCCATAAGATAATGTATTGCATTTTAAACAAGTTCCCAGATAGATAAATGTAAATCAGGTATGAAATAAGAATTCGTATGTGTTTTTCTGGGTCTTGAGACACAAAGGGTTCAGAGATGAGGAATGACAGTCACGTTTAAAGTTTGGGGTGGGGGGCAGAGTAAGGCACTGACTGTTTTCACAGTTTATCATGACAGCGGAAACTTTAAAAAGCCCTTCAAACACTATTCAAGCCCCTGCTTTGGTAATGTTAATAGCGACACTATCGGGGGCTGCAACATCAGGACCCAATAGCATTTGACTTGGACATATACAGGTAACTGCAAAAATAAAGGAAACAAAGTGCTTAAATATGGCATTGGGCCACCACATTCAATTTTAGTAATTTAGCAGACAATCTTATCCGGAGCAATTTACAGTGCATTCATCTTAAAATAGTAAGTACATTTTTCCTCGAATTATTTTATTTAAGCCTTATTTTACCAGGTAAGTTTACTGAGAACACATTTACAGCAACATCCTGGGGAATAGTTACAGGGGAGAGGAGGGGGGATGAAAACACCAATTGTAAACTGGGGATGATTAGGTGGCCAAGATGGTATGAAGGCCAGATCGGGAATTTAGCCAGGACACAGAGATTAACACCCCTACTCTTACGATAAGTGCCATGAGATCTTTAGTGACCACAGAAAGTCAGGATACCAGTTTACCGTCCCATCCGAAAGACAGCACCCTACACAGGGCAATGTCCCCAATCACTGCCCAGGGGCATTGGGATATGTTTTTAGACCAGAGGAAAACGGGTGCCTCTTACTGGCCCTCCAACACCACTTCCAGCAGCATCTGGTCTCCCATCCAGGGACTGACCCTGAGAAGCAAGCCAGCAGTGGGATGCAGGGTGGCGGGGGTTTAGATGTTTTCAGAAGATTTGCAGGGACTAGCTTCAGGGGGCTGGTTCCACCATTGGGGCTTTGACTGAGATGAGTAGGAGCTACCCTCCTGTATGGGTAAGAGAGACCAGAAATTACATAACAGAGTACTCGGGTGGGAGTGTAGGGTTTGAGCATAGCCTGAAGGTAGGGAGGGGAAGTTCCTCTCGCTGCTCCTTAGGCAAGTACCATGGTGTTGTAGTGGATGCAAGGTTCAACTGGAAGCCAGTTGAATATGAGGAGGAGCGGGGTGACATGGGAGAACTTGGGAAGGTTGAACACCAGTCAGGCTGCGGCGTTTTGGGTAAGTTGCAGGGGTTTGATGACACAAGCGGGGAGCCCAGCCAACAGCAAGTTGTAGTAGTCCAGACAGGAGATGACAAATGCCTGGATTAGGACCTGCACCGCTTCCTATGTGCAATCCTGTTGTAGAGCATGAACCTTCAGGAGCAAGTCACTGCTTTGATGTTTGCAGAGAACGGCAGGATGTTGTCCAGGGTCACGCCAATGTTCTTTGCACTCTGGGAAGTGGACACTGGAGTAGTCACCATGATGGAGAGGTCATGGAGAGGGCAGGCTTTCTCCGGGAGGAAGAGCAGCTCAGTCTTGTCGAGGTTGAGCTTGAGGTGGTGGGCCGAGATATCTGCAGGCACGGAGAGATGCGTGTCATCCGTTGAGTGTCATCATGAGTGTCATCCGCATAGCAATGATAGGACAGACTATGTGAGGACATGACAGAGCCAAGTGACTTGGTGTGAAGAGAGAATAGGGCCTAGAACTGAGCCTGGAGGGACACCAGCAGTGAGGGTACATGCTTCAGACACAGATCCTCTCCACGTCATCTGGTAGGAGCAGCCTGCAAGGTAGGATGCAATCTAAGAGTGTACAAAGCTTGAGACGCCCAGCCCCGAAAGGGTGGAGAAAAGGATCTAATTGGCAGCGGATACATCTAGGAGGATGAGAACAGAGAGTTAGCTTTGGCAGTGCGGAGAGCCTCCGTGACACATATGACAGCAGTCTCGGTTGAGTGACCTGTCTTGAAGCCTGACCGGTTAGGTTGAAGATCACGCGGAGAAAGTTGGTAAAAGTCAGCACACTTTAGTATTTTGGAAAGAAAAAAAGGGTCTGTCGTTTTTTTTGCAGTACTTTTACCCCTTTTCTCCCAAATTTCATGATATCCAATTGGTAGTTAGTCTTGTCTAATCGCTGCAACTCCCCTACCGACTCGGAAAGGCGAATGTTGAGAGCCATGTGTCCTCAGAAACACGATCCTGCCAAGCTGCACTGCTTCTTGATACACTGCTCATTTAACCCAGTAGCCAGCCGCACCAATGTGTCGGAGGAAACACCGTCCAACTGGCGACCGAAGTCAGCTTGCAGGTGCCCGGCCCGTCACAATGAGTCGCTAGAGTGCGATGGGACAAGGAAATTTCATCCAGCCAAATCTTCCCCTAACCCGGGCGACACTGGGCAAATTGTGTGCAGCTTCATGGGTCTCCTGGTCACGGCAGGGATTGAACCCAGGTCTGTAGAGACGCCTCAAGCCTTAGACTGCTAAGCCACTCAGCAGTGGGTCTGCTGTTTCCTCAGGTTATAGGCAGAAGCTTGACATTTTGAGTGAAAGAAAGTGGCTGTACCAGCAGATAGAGGAAGAAAAGGTATAGAGCCAGAACAGTTGATGCACCTAGGCATACAGTGCATTTGGAAAGTATTCAGACACTTACCTTTTCCACATTTTGTTACGTTACAGCCTTGTTCTAAGATTGAGAAGGAAAAATATTTAATCAATCTACACAATATCTCACCAATTGGATGAAAAAGCAAAAAACAGAAATACCTTATTTACATAAGTATTCAGACCCTTTGCTATGAGAATCGAAATTGAGCTCAGGCACATCCTTGAGATGTTTCTCCAACTTGGAGTGAACCTGTGGTGAAATTCAATTGATTGGACATGATTTAGAAAGGCCCACACATGTCTGTGTAAGGTCCCACAGTGCAAAAACCAAGCTTTGAGGATGAAGGAATTATCCGTAGAGCTCCGAGACAGGATTGTGTCAAGGCCAGATCTGGGGAAGGGTACCAAAACATTTCTGCAGCATTGAAGGTCCCGAAGAACACAGTGGCCTCCATCATTCTTAAATGGAAGAAGCTAGGAACCACCAAGACTCGTCCCAGAGCTGCCCGCCTGGCCAAACTGAGCAATCGGGGGAGAAGGGCCTTGATCAGGGAGGTGACCAAGAACCCAATGGTCACTGACAGAGCTCCAGAATTCCTCTGTGGAGATGGGAGAATCTCCAGAAGGACTACCATCTCTGCAGCACTCCACCAAATCAGGCCTTCATGGTAGAGTGGCCAGACGGAAGTCGCTCCTCAGTAAAAGGCACATGACAGCCCACTTGGATTTTGCCAAAAGGCACCTAAAGGACTATGAGAAACAAGAGTCTCTGGTCTGATGAAACCAAGATTGAACTATTTTGCCTGAATGCCAAGCATCACATCTAGAGGAAACCTGGCACCATAACTACGTTGAAGCATGGTGGTGGCAGCATCATGCTGTGGGATGTTTTTCAGCGACAGGGAGACTAGTCAGGATTGAGGGAAAGCTGAATGGAGCAAGTACAGAGAGATCCTTGATGAAAACCTACACCAGAGCACTCAGGAGCTCAGACTGGGGTGAAGGTTCACCTTCCAACAGGACAACGCCCTAAGCACAAAGCCAAGACAATGCAGGAGTGGCTTCGGGACAAGTCTCAATGTCCTTCAGTGGCCGAGTCAAAGCTAGGACTTGAACCCGATCATACACCTCGAGACCTGAAAATAGCTGTGTAGCTACGCTCCCTATCCAATGCGACATCGCTAGAGGAACTGCAGAGACGAATGGGAGAAACTCCCCCAAATACAGGTGTGCCAAGCTTGTAGCATCATACCCAAGAAGACTCGAGGCTATAATCGCTGCCAAAGGTGCTTCAACTAAGTACTGAGTAAAGTATCCAAATACTTATGTAAAGTATGTGATCTCAGGTTTCTACTTGTATATGTATGTGTATGTGTTTTTACTTTGTCATTATGGGGTAGTGTCTAGATTGATTAAATCGACGAGGGAAAAAAAATATATCTTTTAGAATAAGGCTGTAAAGTAACAAAATGTGGAAAAAGTCAAGGGGTCTGAATACTTTCCGAACGCAATGTATATTCTACAAGTGTCTGGAACTCTTTTGGAGGGATGCAACAGCATTCAGGGGCCATCTGAGAAACTCATAAGTGTTCAATAATTCGGTTGAGATCTGGTGACAGAAGGCCATGGCATATTGTTTTCATGCTCATCAAACCATTCAGTTACCACTCGTGCCCCTGTGGAAGGGGGCATTGTCATCCTATGGCCATGGTAGCCAAAATAATTTTGGCCTGCCCAGCATTTTTATACTTGAACCTAAGCATGATGGGAAGTTAATTACCTCAGGAACCACAACCTGCGTGGAAGCACCTGCTTTAAATATACTTTGTATCCCTAATTTACTCAAGTGTTCCCATTATTTTGGCAGTTCCCTATATCTGCCTATAGATAATACAGGATGCTTTGTTATTGCAACAGATGTGCATCTTGTAGAATTCATTGACATCTGAAAAGCAATACGCAGAAGTTTGTCCCTCCCAGTGGTACCCTTTGGGCACACTGATTCAATGGAGATGTCCAATATGCAATGAATCCCAATTTTGTCTCTGCTACGAAAAACATCATGTAACCTTGACCTGACATTACTGGATGGGTATTGAGAAATCAAAATGGTAGAAACTCCATCCATCCTATCAGAAGGTTAAGTTGAGCCATTATTAGCTGTCTGATCATAGGATCAGTTTTGCCTTTTAAGTCATTATAAAAAAAGATTACATGGACAGAGGGAACCTAATCCTAGACCAGCACTACTACTTTCAGATGCTTGATAGATGTGGTCCCAGGTTTTAGACTAGAAAAGACATGAGGTTGAAGTTTGAGGGACTTACCCCCATGATCTTGCTCCTCTGCTCCACGTCCTCCCACATTGAGTGGACGATGTAGCGGCACATGTACTTCCCCTCACGGCCTTCTTGCCTAATCCTCACCAGACAAATCCTACAGGGGAGAACAGAGTTAACACCTTATCTGACAGGGACGGACAGCCTCTTACCCTAAAGGGCCAATACCGAACTTGAGATACACTATACAGTACATTTGGAAAGTATTCAGACCCCTTCCCCACATTTTGTTACATTACAGCCACATTCTAAAATTGATTAAATCAATTTTATTCCCTCTCAATCTACAAACAATACCACATAATGACAAAGCGAAGACAGTTTTTTGGAAACCTTAGCCAAAAAATAAATACAAATACATGAATACCTTATTTACATAAGTATTCAGACACTTCGCTATGAGACTCGAAATTGAGCTCAGGTGCATCCGGTTTCCCATTAACCATCCTTGAGATGTTTTGACAACTTGATCGGAGTCCACCTGTGGTATATTAAATTGATTGGACATGATTTGAAAATGCACACCTGTCTACTATAAAAAGGTCCCACAGTTGACAGTGCATGTCAGACCAAAAACCAAGCCTCGAGATCTAAGGAATTGTCCGTAGAGCTCAGAGACAGGATTGTGTCGAGGCACAGATCTGGGGAAGGGTACCAAAACATTTCTGCAGCATTGACGGTCTCCAAAAACACAGTGACTTCCATCATTCTTAAATGGAAGAAGTTTGGAACCACAAAGCCTCTTCCTAGAGCTGGCCACCCAGTCAAACTAAGCAATCGGGAGAGAAGGGTCAGGGAGGTGACCAAGAACCTGATGGTCACTCTGACAGAGCTCCAGAGTTCCTCTGTGGAGATGGGAGACCCTTCTAGAAGGACCGCCATCTCTGCAGCACTCCACCAATCAGGCCTTTATGGTAGAGTGGCCAGATGGAAGGCACATGACAGCCTGTCAAAAGGCACCTAAAGGACTCAGACCATGAGAAACAAGATTCTCTGGTTTGATGAAAGCGTCACGTCTGGAGGAAACCTGGGGTCATCCCTATGGTGAAGCATGGTGGTGGCATCAACATGCTGTGGAGATGTTTTTCAGCAGCAGGGACTGGGAGACTAGTCAAGATTGAGGGAAACATGAACGGAGCAAAGTAGAGAGATCCTTGATGAAAACCTGTTCCAGAGCTCTCAGGACCTCAGACTGGGGCGAAGGTTCACCTTCCAAAAGGACAACAACCCTAAGCACACAGCCAAGACAACGCAGGAGTGGCTTCGGGACAAGTCTCTGAATGTCCTTGAGTGGCCCAGCCAGAGCCCGGACTTGAACCAGATCGAACATCTCTGGAGAGACCTGAAAATAGCTGTGCAGCAACGTTCCCCATCCAACCTGACAGAGCTTGTGTGGATCTGCAAAGAACAACGGGAGAAAGTCCTAAAAATACAGGAGTACCAAGCTTGAAGCGTCATACCCAAGGCTGTAATCGCTGCCAAAGGTGCTTCAACAAAGTAATGAGTAAAGGGACTGAATACACATGTATGAGATATTTCAGTTACATGTTTTATACATTTGAAAAAATGTCTAAAAACCTGTTATTGCATTGTCACTACGGGGTATTATGTGAAGATTGATGAGGGGAAAAAAACTATTTCATCCATTTTAGAAAAAAGGCTGTAACGTAACAAAGAAAGTCAAGTGGTCTTTATACTTTCCGAGTGCACTGTAAATACACAAAAGTATGTGGAACCCCCTTCAAATTAGTGGATTTGGATATTTCAGCCACATCCGTCGCTGACAGGGGTATAAAGATCAAGCACACATCCATGCAATCGCCATAGACAAACATTGGCAGTAGAATGGCCTTACAGAAGAGCTCAGTGATTTTCAACATTGCACCATCATAGGATGCCACCTCACTTCCTCAAATTAATAGGCTCCCCTATTAATTTCTCCCCTTCTAGAGATGCCCGGTCAACTCAGCCGTGAAGTGGTACGCCACACAAGCTCACAGAACGGGACCGCCACGTGCCGAAGTGCATAGCGCATAAAACTCATCTGTCCTCAGTTGCAACACTCACTACCAAACAGCCTCTAGAAGCAAAGTCAGCATAATAACTATTAGTCGGGAGCTTCATGTGCTGGGTTTCCATGGCCGAGCAGCCGCTCACAAGCCTAAGATCACCATACGCAATGCCAAGCGTCGGCTGGTGGTGTAAAGCTCGCCACCATTGGACACTGGAATGTGTTCACTGAAGTGATGAATCATACTTCCTGAACTGGCAGTCGGACAGACAAACGAGTTTGGCAGATGCCAGGAGAAAGCTACCTGCCCCCAATGCATAGTGTCAACTGTAAAGTTTGGTGGAGGATAAATAATGGTCAGGGGCTGTTTTTCATGGTTCGGGCTAGGCCCCTTCATTCCAGTGAAGGGAAATCTTAACACTACTGCATATAATAACATTCTAGAAGATTCTGTGCTTCCGACTTTGTGGCAACAGTTTGGGGAAGGCCCTTTCCTGTTTCAGCATGACAATGCCTCCGTGCACAAAGCGAGGTCCATACAGAAATGGTTCGTCGAGATCGGCATGGAAGAACTTGACTGGCCTGCACAGAGCCCTGACCTCAATCAAACATCTTTTAGATGAAATGGAACGCCGACTGCGAGTCAGGCCTAATCGCCCAACCACACTAATGCTTGTGGCTGAATGGAAGCAAGTCCCCGCAGCAATGTTCCAACAGCTAGTGGAAAGCCTTCCAAGAAGAGTGGAGGCTGTTATAGCAGCAGAGGAGGAACAATCTCCATATTAATGCCCATGATTTTTGAATGAGCAGGTGTCCACATACTTTGTCATGTAGTGTACATGGCCATACCTAGGAAATCCTCTGACATCAATGCATGATTTATTTATGTTCAAGTCACACATGCTTGTATCAAGTTATAATTTGTCATTGTAACAATGCTACTTTTAAGTGGCTCATGTTGATTCTGCTGTGTTGGGTTCACATGTTTTCAACCCTTAATGGGCTTTATTCGGAAAATGTACTGTGCAATTTCTGAAACGGGTAGCTGATTAAGTCAATAAAACTGAATCTGTGGTGGTTCTACATTTTCACTCACTGGTTCTTAGATCCAAATGCAAATAACCTAAACCAGAGTGCGTATGAATCCGCATTCGTGTGCATTATTCCCACGACATGACACCCTTTTCATAGTGTGAAGATTGTTTAGCCTCATGCGCACAGCAGTTTTGATTCCAGGCCTGGCTTTTGGAGCTTATGTCATCCCGCATGCCAAAGTCAACAGAATTAGTGGCAGGAAAGTAGCTTTGACAGGAAGTCAGAGGAGTGGTGGGCATGTTTGATGAAGAGGTTCGTGGCAGCGCAATTTATCACCCAACACTGATGAGCTCATGTATGCATACCTTTTTTTCCCAGGTCTGGTTTAAATACCAAGGCATGTGTTAACTCAAGGCATGTAACCTGAACTACCTAGGGCTTGAGAGTACAGATGCAAAAAGGGCAGTGAGGTTAGATTTTTCTCTTGGAAAATCAAGATGGCAAGATTTACCTCTAAACAATTCTTATCCAAATAGAAACATACCTAAACAATTAAGCCCTTACCACTGCACTCTATACATAGACAGGGAGGTGGTCAGGGCCCTGCGGAGTGGTACCAGGAAAATAACCTCTCCCTCAACGTCAATAAAACGAAGGCGCTGATCGTGGACTTCAGGAAACAGCAGAGAGAGCACGCCCCTATCCACATTGACGGGACAGCAGTGGAGTAGGTGGAAAGCTTCAAGTTCTTCAGTGTACACATTACTGACAATCTGAAATCGTCCACACTGACAGTGTGATGAAGGCGTAACAGCGCCTCTTCAACCTCAGAAGGCTGATTTTTTTGGGGCTTTTCACCAAAAACACTCTCAAACTTTTACAGATGCACAATTGAGAGCACCCTGTTGTGCTGTATCACCCACCGCCTGGTACGGTAACTGCACCACCCGCAACCACAGGGCTCTCCAGAGGTGGTGCGTTCTGCCCAACGCATCACAGGGGGCACACTGCCTGCCCTGCAGGACACTTACAGCACCCGTTGTCACAGGAAGGCAAAAAGATCAACCACCTGAGCCACGGCCTGTTCACTCTGCTACCATCCAGAAGGCGAGGTCAGTACAGGTGCTTCAAAGCTGGGACCGAGAGACCGCTTCTATCTCAAGGCCACCAGACTGTTAAATAGTCATCATTAGCCAGCTACCACCCAGTCACTCAACCTGCACCTTAGAGGCTACTGCTCTATATACATAGAATCACTGGCCACTTAAATAATAGAACACTAGTCACTTAAATAATGTTTACATACTGCTTTACTCATTTCATATGTATTACTGTATTGTACTGTATTTTAGTCAAAGCCACTGCGACATTGCTCATCCTAATATTTATATAGTTCTTAATTCCATTATTTTACTTTTAGATGTGTGTATTGTTAGATACTACTCCACTGTTGGAGCTAGGAACACAAGCATTTCGCTACACCTGCAATAACATCTGCTAAATATGTGTATGTGACAAATACAATTTTATTTAGCCGTCATTGGCGCTCATGCCTAGAATGTCTCCTATGGCAAATCCTTTTACCAGAAAATACAAAATCTTAATACCAATTGAAAGTCTAGATTTGACTTCAAAGGAATAGCGTATGGGAGACAAAACAGCCAAACTGAAATAACACAGAATGGAGGTCAAAGTAGAAAATAAGGCAGCTTCATCATGGGAACTTGAAGTTCCCAAAAGGGTTTCAAAATTAACAGAGGGTGGCAAATGCTAAGTAAACCTGGCCTGAGGAGGGCCTGTAGAGGGGGTGTAACAGAGGTACTCGCCAGACATGGAGCTGTGCCACCAGGAACCAGGAGTTGAGCGTGTCAGGGAGGGAGCATTCTGTGGACGGAGAGATCAGAGGAGGCGTGTCAGCCAAGACCGGCTTACATTCCATCCCCCCACCCGCTAAAGAAAACAGCCTAACCACCCTGTAAAGTGTCACATTAATATTTCAGGATGCAGATGAAAGGGTCCATTTAGACACTTGGGCAGTCTTGTTGATGTGAAGTTACTCTGGGAGTTTGGGTCGATAAGCCCAAGCAGCCCTTCCCTCCATCCATTGGACTGGTAAGGTCCACACGGCCATTGTTCTCAAAGCTATGGAAATGTACTCAGACTAGCACAACTACATCTCAGTCATAGATTACTAACCTGTCAATGACTTATTAAATCAATTGCTTATGTTCAATTAATTATCAACAAAGACCTGTTGGCATCTGGGTGGAATAATAGGTTACCTCAGGTGATGAACTCTACAGAAGGAATTAACTACATAGAAGGAATCTGAATCTATACATGTAAATACTTACTTTCAAAAAATTCATCATAGTTGATTCTCTCCACACAGCATGTGTACATGCGCAAGGCAGCAATCTTGATTTTCTGCAAAAACAGACCGTAGCAATAAGTTGATAAGATAACAAAGACCTAAAGAGTATCCCACACAGTAATACTTTCCTTTTAACTTCTCCAAAATGTAAACCAAAGTTCACACATAATAAAAGCAGAGGGCTTAGGCCCAGCGTGGGTGGTGGAATAAGAAGAGTGGATTGTGAATCATGGGTAAAATCGCTCTCCGTCCGGGGATTCTGGGTAAGCTTGGCGGTGGCATGGGAGGCCCTCTTTGAGCGCAGCCTCAGCTGCTGTGCACGCGAGTCAACATTCATATAGGAACTCTGCTGCTACCCACTCACAGCACAGCAGTGGCTATGGTTTGGAGTTGGTATGCCTTTGCATTCCCTAGGCTTTTGACACCAAAGCAATTTAAACCGTAAGACACGGTTCAGAGGAAGGCTTTTCAAGCTGATCTAAATTAAGCTACCTTCTGCTGTTCTAAGACCCTATAGCAGTGGTGACAAAGTCCATGTGCAAATTGAGCAGCAGTGCAGAACAAAAATAGGTAAATGACAGCCGACTTAAAAAGGGGCAATCTGCAGTTGCTACATCCATTTTCAGACTTATAAATTAATGATATATACCCATTGATTCTTGACGAATAGTAGTTAGAAATGCCTCATGAGCTTAGTTCAACTGTCATACCCCTTCAGAACCCAAAGTATAAGCTTGTTTTATTTACTCCAATGTTTGTAAACAAACACTATATAGCCTCAAAACATGGTTTAAACCAGGGGTTGGAACCGAAAAGCCATACTGTTCTGGAACAGAACCATTATATCAAAAGCTTTTACGTTCAAGGCATTTTTTTAAAATGATCTAGACCCACACAAAAAAACGCAACCATGTGTCTATGCAAAGGCATAACTGTCAATCAGACTCTTATTTCAGTGTCTGCCTGCAAGCTGAAAATCTTTGCCAGAGTGTAGGCTACCTTTCCCTAACCCCTCCTAAGCCTAGGCTACTATACTGACGTTACAACCATAATTCAGAAGATAGGGAGAGATTTTTTATTAGCGAGAGAGGAATGGTTTAACTTTTTCAACACTAGTTAACGATACTATAAGCCTAGGTATCACATTTCACGTTGGATTTATTAACTACAAAAAGGTAAGATGTGTTTTTAATTCTGGTGCCGCTCTGAACAAATAAGCTTATTAGCTAGCTAGCTCAAAGGACAGTCATAGAAGAAGCTCCTCCTAGGGTTCAGAACTTTATTTTGCTGGTCGGAACAGTGGAACACAAACAAACAAAAAAGTGTTTCTGTTCAGAACGAAAGGACTGAAAAATCAACTTGGGTTCCAGCCCATGGTTAAAAATATAAAAAAGGTTCATATCATGGCAGTTGTCTGTATCCATAGTTGTATGAATTTAAATTTCTCCAGCCCCATCCTTCAGCGTTTCACCCCGAACAGGGTAGGGGAGTGCGCTTTTGTTCTTGTTTCAACTGTTGATTATCACTTTAAAACTCCATCCTCCGATACTCCCTAAGCACTTTTAGAAATCTGAGTGGATTGGATAGGTGTAATATGACAAAACTTCAGAGGTGGGGCTATTACCATATTGCTAAGGCTATACCTTGTCAGATACACTTTTCTGTCCTTGTAACCTGGCCAGAAAAACATCCCAGGGACCCATTTAAAGTCTAGGCCCAGCCCAGAGTTACCAACATTAGGAACCAGACCTAGCTTAATTTGAAACCTTTCACATACTTTGAGTGTTTGCTTTAGTCCCAGATGGGTGGGGTTACCCGTTTTCTATCGGTTCCATTGCAACAGGGACGCTCAATCAAGCATAGCTAAAGTATTTATAATGATTTCAAATGGTAGGCTATTTGAACCCAGGTCTGGGCCCAACCCATGAGAGGGTGGTTTTAGAATACATTGTCACCCCTAACCCATGGAGGTACTTGGCTCGTCCACAGGGAAGATTCCTGGTTCACCACAGGGTTAATGCTGCCCTGCTGGGGTTCATAAGCCTCATATCCACCTGTAACCAGGATGGACATATTTTAAGTGCCAGTCCTGTCTTTAGAGATGGGAATGTGTGCATTCAATGTGACACAGGCATTTGTGAAACATGACTGTTTTTAAATCAGAACTAAATTAACGATAGGTCTAAAACAACAAGAGAGTTGCAACAACTCCCATTTCGGGACACATACTTTTGGATCAAATCAAATTTTATTTTTGTCACATACACATGGTTAGCAGATGTTAATGCGAGTGTAGCGAAATGCTTGTGCTTCTAGTTCCGACAATGCAGTAATAACAAGTAATCTAACTAACAATTCCAAAACTACTGTCTTGTACACAGTGTAAGGGGATAAAGAATATGTACATAAGGATATATGAATGAGTGATGGTACAGAGCAGCATAGGCAAGATACAGTAGATGGTATCGAGTACAGTATGTACAAATGAGATGAGTATGTAAACAAAGTGGCATAGTTTAAAGTGGCTAGTGATACATGTATTACATAAGGATACAGTCGATGATATAGAGTACAGTATATACGTATGCATATGAGATTAATAATGTAGGGTAAGTAACATTATATAAGGTAGCATTGTTTAAAGTGGCTAGTGATATATTTACATCATTTCCCATCAATTCCCATTATTAAAGTGGCTGGAGTTGAGTCAGTGTCAGTGTGTTGGCAGCAGCCACTCAGTGTTAGTGGTGGCTGTTTAACAGTCTGATGGCCTTGAGATAGAAGCTGTTTTTCAGTCTCTCGGTCCCAGCTTTGATGCACCTGTACTGACCTCGCCTTCTGGATGATAGCGGGGTGAACAGGCAGTGGCTCGGGTGGTTGATGTCCTTGATGATCTTTATGGCCTTCCTGTGACATCGGGTGGTGTAGGTGTCCTGGAGGGCAGGTAGTTTGCACCCGGTGATGCGTTGTGCAGACCTCACTACCCTCTGGAGAGCCTTACGGTTGAGAGCGGTGCAGTTGCCATACCAGCCCGCCAGGATGCTCTCGATTGTGCATCTGTAGAAGTTAGTGAGTGCTTTTGGTGACAAGCCGAATTTCTTCAGCCTCCTGAGGTTGAAGAGGCGCTGCTGCGCCTTCTTCACGATGCTGTCTGTGTGAGTGGACCAATTCAGTTTGTCTGTGATGTGTATGCCGAGGAACTTAAAACTTGCTACCCTCTCCACTACTGTTCCATCGATGTGGATAGGGGGGTGTTCCCTCTGCTGTTTCCTGAAGTCCACAATCATCTCCTTAGTTTTGTTGACGTTGAGTGTGAGGTTATTTTCCTGACACCACACTCCGAGGGCCCTCACCTCCTCCCTGTAGGCCGTCTCGTCGTTGTTGGTAATCAAGCCTACCACTGTTGTGTCGTCCGCAAACTTGATGATTGAGTTGGAGGCGTGCGTGGCCACGCAGTCGTGGGTGAACAGGGAGTACAGGAGAGGGCTCAGAACGCACCCTTGTGGGGCCCCAGTGTTGAGGATCAGCGGGGAGGAGATGTTGTTGCCTACCCTCACCACCTGGGGGCGGCCCGTCAGGAAGTCCAGTACCCAGTTGCACAGGGCGGGGTCGAGACCCAGGGTCTCGAGCTTGATGACGAGCTTGGAGGGTACTATGGTGTTGAATGCCGAGCTGTAGTCGATGAACAGCATTCTCACACAGGTATTCCTCTTGTCCAGATGGGTTAGGGCAGTGTGCAGTGTGGTTGAGATTGCATCGTCTGTGGACCTATTTGGGCGGTAAGCAAATTGGAGTGGGTCTAGGGTGTCAGGTAGGGTGGAGGTGATATGGTCCTTGACTAGTCTCTCAAAGCACTTCATGATGACGGATGTGAGTGCTACGGGGCGGTAGTCGTTTAGCTCAGTTACCTTAGCTTTCTTGGGAACAGGAACAATGGTGGCCCTCTTGAAGCATGTAGGAACAGCAGACTGGTATAGGGATTGATTGAATATGTCCGTAAACACACCGGCCAGCTGGTCTGCGCATGCTCTGAGGGCGCGGCTGGGGATGCCGTCTGGGCCTGCAGCCTTGCGAGGGTTAACACGTTTAAATGTCTTACTCACCTCGGCTGCAGTGAAGGAGAGGCCGCATGTTTTCGTTGCAGGTCGTGTCAGTGGCACTGTATTGTCCTCAAAGCGGGCAAAAAAGTTATTTAGTCTGCCTGGGAGCAAGACATCCTGGTCCGTGACTGGGCTGGATTTCTTCCTGTAGTCCGTGATTGACTGTAGACCCTGCCACATGCCTCTTGTGTCTGAGCCGTTGAATTGAGATTCTACTTTGTCTCTGTACTGGCGCTTAGCTTGTTTGATAGCCTTGCGGAGGGAATAGCTGCACTGTTTGTATTCGGTCATGTTACCAGACACCTTGCCCTGATTAAAAGCAGTGGTTCGCGCTTTCAGTTTCACACGAATGCTGCCATCAATCCACGGTTTCTGGTTAGGGAATGTTTTAATCGTTGCTATGGGAACGACATCTTCAACGCACGTTCTAATGAACTCGCACACCGAATCAGCGTATTCGTCAATGTTGTTATCTGACGCAATACGAAACATCTCCCAGTCCACGTGATGGAAGCAGTCTTGGAGTGTGGAGTCAGCTTGGTCGGACCAGCGTTGGACAGACCTCAGCGTGGGAGCCTCTTGTTTTAGTTTCTGTCTGTAGGCAGGAATCAACAAAATGGAGTCGTGGTCAGCTTTTCCGAAAGGGGGGCGGGGCAGGGCCTTATATGCGTCGCGGAAGTTAGAGTAACAATGATCCAAGGTCTTTCCACCCCTGGTTGCGCAATCGATATGCTGATAAAATTTAGGGAGTCTTGTTTTCAGATTAGCCTTGTTAAAATCCCCAGCTACAATGACTGCAGCCTCCGGATAAATCGTTTCCAGTTTGCAGAGAGTTAAATAAAGTTTGTTCAGAGCCATCGATGTGTCTGCTTGGGGGGGGGGGGTATATACGGCTGTGATTATAATCGAAGAGAATTCTCTTGGTAGATAATGCGGTCTACATTTGATTGTGAGGAATTCTAAATCAGGTGAACAGAAGGATTTGAGTTCCTGTATGTTTCTTTCATCACACCATGTCACGTTGGCCATGAGGCATACGCCCCCGCCCCTCTTCTTACCAGAAAGATGTTTGTTTCTGTCAGCGCGATGCGTGGAGAAACCTGTTGGCTGCACCGCTTCGTATAGAGTCTCTCCAGTGAGCCATGTTTCAGTGAAGCAAAGGACGTTACAGTCTCTGATGGCCCTCTGGAATGCTACCCTTGCTCGGATTTCATCAACCTTGTTGTCAAGAGACTGGACATTGGCAAGAAGAATGCTAGGGAGTGGTGCACGGTGTGCCCGTCTCCGGAGTCTGACCAGAAGACCGCCTCGTTTCCCTCTCTTTCTGAGTCGTTTTTTTGGGTCGCTGCATAGGATCCACTCCGTTGTCCTGTTTGTAAGGCAGAACACAGGATCCGCTTCGTGAAAAACATATTCTTGGTCGTACTGATGGTGAGTTGACGCTGATCTTATATTCAGTAGTTCTTCTCGACTGTATGTAATGAAACCTAAGATGACCTGGGGTACTAATGTAAGAAATAACACGTAAAAAAACAAAAAACTGCATAGTTTCCTAGGAACGCGAAGCGAGGCGGCCATCTCTGTCGGCGCCGGAAGTGTTGATAATTAAGTTAAAACAAGTGTCCTAGATTAATTAGGGCCGATTTCAAGTTTACATAACAATCGGAAATCTGTATTTTTGGGCGCCGTTAAGAACACATTCTTATTTTCAATGACGGCCTAGTGCCTTGTTCAGGGGCAGAACAGATTTTCACCTTGTCAGTTCGGGGGATCCAATCTTGCAACCTTACAGTTAACTAGTCCAACGGAATAACGACCTGCCTCTCTCTCGTTGCAATCCACAAGGACACTGGCTGCCTGTTACGCGAATGCAGTAAGCCAAGGTAAGTTGCTAGCTAGCATTAAACTTCTTATAAAAAAGAATCAATCATAATCACTAGTTAACTACACATGGTTGATGATATTACTAGATATTATCTAGCGTGTCCTGCGTTGCATATAATCTGACTGAGCATACAAGTATCTGACTGAGCGGTGGTAGGCAGAAGCAGGCGCGTAAACATTCATTCAAGCGCCAGCAGCGCTTCGTTGTGCGTCAAGCATTACGCTGTTTATGACTTCAAGCCTATCAACTCCCGAGATGAGGCTGGTGTAACCGAAGTGAAATGGCTAGCTAGTTAGCGCGCGCTAACTAGAGGGACGGAAGCTATACTGTTACACTGGCAATACTAAAGTGCCTATAAGAACATCCAATAGTCAAAGGTTAATTAAATACAAATGGTATAGAGGGAAATAGTCCAATAATAACTACAATCTAAAACTTCTTACCTGGGAACATTGAAGACTCATGTTAAAAGGAACCACCAGCTTTCATATGTTCTCATGTTCTGAGCCAGGAACTGAAATGTTAGCTTTCTTACATAGCACATATTGCACTTTTACTCTCTTCTCCAACACTTTGTTTTTGCATTATTTAAACCAAATTGAACATGTTTCAGTATTTATTTGAGGCTAAATTGATTTTATTTATGTATTATATTAAGTTAAAACAAGTGTTCATTCAATATTGTTGTAATTGTCATTATTACACACACACACACACATACATATATAGCCCAATTAATCGTTAGCGGCTTTTTTGGTCCTCCAATAATCGGTATCGGCGTTAAAAAAAATCATGATCGGTCGACCTCTAATCTGTGATTCACGACTGAACCTCAATACATTATTGAACATGACACCCTACATATAGATTAAAGTGTGAGGTGATACATCAGAGGTTACTTGTGAGAGACCTACAGTAATGCTGTAGTGGATGGACATTTGAATGGTTTGGTGAACGCTAGAGGCACTTACCCATTTGTTGTATTTGAGAGGCCCTGTGAAGCCCATGGCCTCGATGAGCTTGGTGAAGGCCCCCACCTCCTCTTCCATGGCCGTCTGTGGAGTTTCTTTCACATTAAAGAGCTGGGAATGGAGGGACAAGAGGAAAGAGCCTTGACGCATGATATCAGCTTGAAAAGGTAGCCCAGTAAGCCAACTACAGACACTGACTAGTGATGTGCGGATCAGCGGTTTTCAAAACCACAACTGTCCACAATTTCAAAAGAACTGTTCCGGCAAATGCCTGTCTTGATGTGATACAGTAAGGGACCCGCAACCTGTAAATGCGTTTTGCATCTGATTAAATATTTCTCAGAAACACATTTAAAAATTCAAACATGCAACAATAATGGCTTATTATTTTAGCATGTAGGCTAAGCATTAACAGCTAACCAGTGCTAGGCTACTTTTTCCAACCTGCTAATGAACTCAGAAAAAAAAGAAAGTCCTCACTGTCATGGGATTGAGATCCGGGCTCGTTGCTGGCCATGGCAGAACACTTACATTCCTGTCGTGCAGGAAATCACACACAGAATGAGCAGTATGGCTGGTGGATTGTCATGCTGGAGGGTCATGTCAGGATGAGCCTGCAGGAAGGGTACCACATGAGGGAGGAGAATGTCTTCCCTGTAACGCACAGCATTGAGATTGCCTGCAATGACAACAAGATCAGTCCGATGATGTGACACACCACCCCAGACCATGACGGACCCTCCACCTCCAAAATCGATCCCGCTCCAGAGTACAGGCCCCGGTGTAACGCGCATTCCTTCGACGATAAACTCAAATCCGACCATCACCCCTGGTGAGACAAAACTGTGACTCGTTTGCCAGTCCTGTCTTGTCCAGCAACGGTGGGTTTGTGCCCATTGGCAAAGTTGTTGCCAGTGATGTCTGGTGAGGACCTGCCTTACAACAGGCCTACAAGCCAGCCTGTCTCAGCCTACTGCAGACAGTCTGAGCACTGATGGAGGGATTGTGCTTTCCTGGTGTAACCCGGGCAGTTGTTGGAATCCTGCATTTGTCCCGCAGGTGTGATGTTAGGATGTACCGATCCTGTGCAGGTGTTGTTATACATGGTATGCCACTGCGAGGACGATCAGCTGTCCGTCCTGTCTCCTTGTAGTGCCATCTTAAGCATCTCACAGTATAGACATTGCAATTTATTGCCCTGGCCACATTGGCAGTCCTCATGCCTCCTTGCAGCATACCTAAGGTACATTCAGGCAGATGAGCAGGGACCCAGTGCATCTTTCTTTTGGTGTTTTTCAGAGTCAGTAGAAAGGACTCTTTAGTGTCCTAAGATTTCATAACTGTGACCTTAATTGCCTACCGTCTGCAAGCTGTTAGTGTCTTAATGAATGTTCCACAGGTGCATGTTCATTAATTGCTTATGGTTCTTTGAACAAGCATTGAAACAGTGATGTTTTACAAATGCCTGTGTCACATTGAATGCACACATTCCCATCTCTTATAGGCAGCATTTTCACTTTTGGATAAATAGCGTGCCCAATTTCTTATTTTGTTCATATTTTTTTGTTTGTTGAATTTTACCCCTTTTTCGTGGTATCCAATTGTTGTAGTAGCTACTATCTTGTCTCATTGCTACAACTCCCGTACGGGCTCGGGAGAGACGAAGGCTGAATGTCAACTTCCTGCTACTCATGCCAAGAATATAAGATATACATATTATTAGTAGATTTGGATAGAAAACACTGACGTTTCTAAAACTGTTTGAATCATGTCTGGGAGTATAACAGAATGTATGTAGCAGGCAAAAACCCTGAGGACTAACCGTTCAGAAATCTTTTTTTTTTTTAGGTCTCTGTCTGTTCACTGATTTCTCATTGGAAAACAATATTTCTTAAGAACTTGTTTACAGTTCCTACCGCTTCCACTGGATGTCACCAGTCTTTGAAATTTGGTTGAGGTTATTCATTTGTGCAATGAAGATGTAGGGCCAACTAGGAACTGCGTAACACTATTGAGAGTTGCGCAAGACTTGAAAAGTCTTGATTTGTTGTCTTCCTGTATTGAACAGACAGACCCGTCTTCAATTTGATCAATTATTAACGTTTAAAAAAATACCTAAAGTTGTATTACAAAAGTAGTTTGAAATATTTTGGCAATGTTTATAGGCAACTTTTGAAATATTTTGTTGCGCATTTTGGAAGCTGTTTTTTTCTGGATCAAACGTGCCAAATAAATTGACATTTTGGATATATATGGATGGAATTAAATCGAACAAAAGGACCAATTGTGATATTTATGGGACATATTGGAGTGCCAAGAAAAGAAGCTTGTCAAAAGTAAGGCATGTTTTATATTTTATTTCTGCGTTTTGTGTAGTGCCTGCAGTGTTGAAATATGCTACCCTCTGTTTACTGTTGTTCTATCATCAGATAATAGCTTCTTATGCTTTCGCCGAAAAGCCTTTTTAAAATCTGGCATGTTGGCTCGATTCACAACGAGTGTAGCTTTAATTGAGTATCTTACATGTGTGATTTAATGAAAGTTAGATTTTTATATCAATTTATTTGAATTTGCCGCGCTGCATTTCCCCCGGTTTTTGGCCAAGTGGGACGCAAGCGTCCCCTATACCATAAGAAGTTAAACCCTTTACAATTAGGATATTTTGATTATTACTAATTATCTTTGAAAGACAGGGTCCTGAAAAAGGGACGCTTCATACATTCTTCTCTAGCTAATAAAAAAATGTATATCTTCTGAATCACACTTGTAATGTCAGTACAGTAGCCTATGCTTCAGAGTGAGGAGGGGCAGGAAGACTAAACACATACAAACTATGGCAAAGATTTCAGCTTGCAGCCAGACACTAGAATAAGTCTGAGTGGCAGAGAAGGCTTTGCTTTATTGCTGGGGCGGCACAGTAGCCTAGTGGTTAGAGAGTTGGACTAGTAACCGAAAGGTTCAAATCCCCGAGCTGACAAGGTACAAATCTGTCGTTCTGCCCCTGAACAGGCAGTTAACCCACTGTTCCTATGCCGTCATTGAAAATAAGAATTTGTTCTTAACTGACTTGCCTAGTTAAAACATTTTTTTTTAAAACGCATGGACTGTAAAAAATAACATTAACCGGATCCCATGCTTTTAAAATAGTATATTCACTTTTGAATATAGTTCCGTTTCTGTTCTTTCAAAAATGTATTTATTAGTTTGGTTCCCTGAACCAGTTCCAATCCCTGGTTAAAACAGTGTACAGGTAGTGTGGACTTTGCAAAATAATTGATTGTGATATTTTATTTAAATTTTACCTTTATTTAACTGCCTCCCAATGCAAGTGGAGGGATTTATGTTTCTAGAACAGCAACGCAAATCAGAATCGATTCACGTTTTTATGGAGTATTTGGCCGTTTTGCCTCCCGGAGCCAATTAAGTCTTTTAAACAGAACATGTTACTCCTTAGTCCAAGGACCTTACATTAATATTAGGCTCCTTTCGTTCAATATTGGGCTAAATTAGGCTTAGGCTAGACTGAAAATACCATCAGCGAAGGCACATTTGCTGTTGTTCCAGCCTTGATGCGAGTCATGGTGGTTAGCACATACCTGTGAAGTGCTGTGAAGGGTCCGGCATTGTGTCTGGGACGGAGAGGTTGAGGCTAACAACCGGCAAGCAATTAAAGCTCTTCCAAGACAGGCCTCTTGCTCTAATGCCTAAAAGAATGACAGAAAAATATGGCATTAGGTAAAATCCAATAAAAGGACTGTCAGATGCAGTTAGGCCTACTTACCAACATATTTGGGAGTGGATGTACCATGCAATTAGACAATTAGTAGTAGCACTAGTAAAGTCAGATTATATACATTTTATAAAGAGAAAAAAATATGTGCATGTGTCCATGGTAGGCTAAATGTTCTCATAAAGCTTTTAAGTTTTGCTGAACTATCATAGCTACCTGCAGAGACGTCGCTAGGCCTATTTTAGGGGGGCTTCAGGGGAGGCTGCTGCATGCGCTAGTGACTGTTAAGTCTACTTGTATATAACATTTTGGTTAACGTTAGCTACAGCTGTGGCTTGAGACTGCTAGCTAACAGTAAACTGACAGGAATAGGCTCTGACAGGACGGATTCATGCAGATAGGATACAATGTGAATTTGTGGTAAGTTAGAACAGAGAGCATTCACTACTATAGACTTTGGTCATAATCAAAGCTTTGTTAACGAATACGTTTTAATGTGAGGCTGCCTGTAAATTAACAGTGTAACAAACGCTGCGAGCTAGTTAACGGTACCTTTTAAATTCGACATAACTAGGTATCGTCGCCACCTAATTATAAGTAGGTCATGTGTAGAAAAGGTGGCATAGTGTTGATCACAATGTGATTGTATTATCCTCAATTTCTCAACTGTAGGCTAGCTAACGACTAACGTTAGATGGGTATACGGAAATTCTTCAAGAGAGGCAGTGCCACCAGCTCTGCCGAAGGCCAATCTGGTGAGAAATTAAGATTTTACCAGTTCAAACAAGCAAATTAAAACTTAAACTGGTGAATCACCTATTAAGCCTTCAGTTATTGTAAATATGAGTTTAATAGCAATACATGTCAAAACACAGCAGACAAGAATGAGAGAAAGAAGCTGGAGGCTGACAGGGCTGAGGGAGCATGTCTGATGAAGGTTGGTGATTTAAAAAAAAAAAGCAAGTAGATGTTTAAGCTTTCAGTTAAATTTGTACAGCATGTCTTACTTTTGTTAGGCATAAATAAATGATGTTCATGATATCTTAAAGGGTCATGCAGAAAGAGAGGCTTCTATGCAAGGCAGAGATCAACATGCGAGCTGTGAGAGAGAGCGAACAGATCCAGCGAGGCAGGGACAACAAACAGATCCAGCGAGGCAGGGACAACAAACAGATCCAGCGAGGCAGGGACAACAAACAGATCCAGCGAGGCAGGGACAACAAACAGATCCAGCGAGGCAGGGACAACAAACAGATCCAGCGAGGCAGGGACAACAAACAGATCCAGAGAAAGAAAGTAATCAACTCGCTGCAGCAACTCCTTCCAGAAATGAGAGCAATTTAGGTGCCAAAGACACTGGGCCCAGACAAGTGAAGCTGAATAGCTACCCACACTAATGTTTTGGTACAGAGAAAAGGGCATTTCAGCACTGCTGGTTTGAGAAATACAATTGTGTAGAGTACTCTGTCCACAAAAACGCAGCTTTCTGCTTTCCATGTAGAGTTTTTGGCAAAAACTGATTATTTTGTCAGTAATGGCCACATTTTTTTTTTTTAAAGCTTTGTTTATCTTCGGTAAACATGAAATGGCACAGAGACAGTGTTGTGGCATGGCAAAGCTACCAGGCAACTAGCAGTCATGGGAACATTACTCAGATTTTAATATCTGCCCATGCTAGTGATATTGCAGAGAGAAGGGAGTAATCTGAGGAGAATTGTTGCAGTCACCTCAATGTTAGGAAGACAGGGACTCTCTTTCCGTGCCAATGATGAATCTAGTGAAAGCACAAAGAGGGAAATTTCTTGAATGTATGGAGCTTATGAAGGAGTTTGACCCTTTCCTGCAAAAGTACAATACTCCATCAAATGCAACGTCTCTCTCCAGAATCTCAGAATGACATGATCGAATGCTGTGCTCAAGAGATTATGGACACCATGGTCTCGGAGATGTCAAAATCTGGAATGTATGCCATTATGGCAGATGAGGCCAGGGATGGGCAGACTGAACAGTTGGCTCTGTGTGTTAAGTATGTAACAGAGGGGACCGTTAAGGAGCATTTACTAGCACTAGCAGAAATCAAGTCAGTTGATGCCCAATCGATAGCAAATGAGTTGCGACAGCTACAACAAATGAGGGGTAGCAGGCCTAAAGTGCATTGCACAGACCTATGATGGTGCAGCTGTCATGAGTGGGTCCAAAGGAGGTGTGTGCAAGCACATTTCAGAGTGCTGCATCCAGAGGCAATTTACGTACATTGCTATGCTCATGAGCATAATTTGGTGTTGTGTCATACTTGCAGGGCGATTTCGGAGGCTGCTTAGTTTTTTAGTTTCTTGGAGAATGTGTATTCATTTTTCAGTACATCCCTAGTTAACCACCACAAGTTTAAAGAAGCTCAGTCCAAACTTGGAATAGCATCAACTGAACTTGTACAGCTCTCAAACACTTGCTGGGCATGACACCGTAACTGCTATTTTTGATTGTCTATCTACTATTGAATCCCCCATGGCTGTTGGTCTGAGAGCAAAGCTTCATCATTTCTCCACCGTGTATTTGCTATTGATGTTTCAGTCCCTTCTTTCTGTAACTGAGGGACGACACAAGTTCCTCCAGAAAGAGACGGTAGACCTGGCAGAAGCTTGTTTCAGCAAACAAGCTTGTATGTGACACATTGATAGGCAAATGCACAGATACATTCGCCAAAGAACTTCATGATAGAACCAAAGCACTCTGTGAAATTCACAACATTCCAGAGGCAGATGCAGCAAGAAAGCGCAAACAAAGGAAAATGGGAGATTTTGTGGTGGAGACCTCCTTGGGATTAGGCACAGAATTTTCATGTTCCCAAACAATGAAAACAGGGTTGTTGCTCCCCTGCTTGGACAGGATGGTTTGTGAGCTTGACCAGCAATTCTCGACTGTAGATGCAGGTCTACTCAAAAGGCATACAGGCATGCTGCCCAGCTCAAAAAACTTCCTTGGTACATCATGCTTAACTGAGTTTGCCAAGCACTTCTGTTAAAACAGAAGAGATGTTGGTGGCCAGAAACTTCCTTGCCCGGGAAAAAAAAGGCTGGATGTCCTCCCAAAGATATGCTTGCTGTGCATAACCTCCTGGATGATGATATGTTTCCTTCTCTGAAGGAAATCATTCAGGTTGCCCTCACAATTCCTGTGAGCAGCTGCTCCTGTGAAAGGTCCTTTAGTGCACTGTGCCGGATGCACTCCTGGTTGCGTAAGACAATGGGCCAGAAAAGGCTTGCAAGTCTTGCAGCCATGTCCATTGAGGGTGAAGTGCTTTTGGCCACTAAGCCACAATAGTGTTGTTGACCGCCACCTTTAAAAATAGGAGGTACACTTTGATGCATCCAACCACAAAATAAGCATCAAAAGAGAGGGAAGCAGGAGAAGTTCTGTAATATAAGTTGTAATATTTCTTTGGGATCTTACTTTATCAGTTTTTATTCCTAATTATTTTTCAGTTTTTAAAATCATATTTAGCTTATTAGTTTAATTTAGTTTTGCCCCATTGTGGATGATACTGTTTAAGATGTTCTCCATGTGTCTGAATTACTGGGTTAATTTTGAGCAACACATTTAAATAAAGATTTTTTCTAATTGTATAATATGACCTGCATGTCTTCACATTTCTCCCTCTCTCAAAATAACATCCCAAAAGTATTTTGGCTAGATAGTACAGGCATTTTTGGACCTTTTGTTGGTGTTGGATGGATGGGGACAGAGTGGACTTAAATTCTATCCAAATAAAGTAATTACATATCAGTGTCTAACACAAACTATGAGACAGGTATACTTTTAGCCAACCTTAACCAAAAATAACCTTATTTTGATTGATTTTACACCCGTTGTTACTCTAAAAATACATTGCTTGCTGTTTGGGGTTTTAGGCTGGGTTTCTGTACAGCACTTTGAGATATCTGCTGATGTACGAAGGGCTATATAAATACATTTGATTTGAATTATGAAAACGTTTTGGGGGCTTTAAAACAAATGCTGGGGGAGTATGCCCAGACCCTCCTAAAAGAGGCTTAGCCCCCCTATCCATGAAATCTCTAGTGACGTCCCTGGCTACCTCATTGCCTTTCTGACTCCAACACATTTGATTCTCGAGAGCTAAGCTACCTGTATACCAATAACATTTTGTATTGCTGTCGTTGTGATCTTAGAACCCTGACTTGGCCTCTGGTTTAGTGAAGTGTATAAGAGAGAGTTAGTCACTGCGGACTGTTCTCGACTGCAGCAAAAAGATGAAGCAGCCTACCACGTCATAGTGTGTAATCGGGTACATCTCTCGAAGTTTTACACAAAGGCAAGGAGAGTGCAATTTAGGAAGAATATTGAAATAAGTTAGAGACACCCTAGTTCTCCTGGGTTGGAGGTAATGCTAGCTGACATTGGCTAACGTTAGCTCATGTTTTTCTTGTTTTTGGAACATTCAATAGATTAAGGCTACGATCTATGATTCATGTTCCAATCCAACAAGGGCGAGAAATTTGGTTGGTACTGAAGTTATTTTATTTGGCAACCAATACAGAAAATGCTGCGACTTGACTGTTAGCTAAGCTAGCTATAGCCTTCATGTGAGCAAGCCTTACATTACCTTGCCGAAGGTGACTCTGGATGCTGACGTATTTATTATGTTCCTCGCAGCGGACTGCAATAGTCGCCGATACATGACTCCGACAAAAGTTACAATATTTAACCTACGTATTGAAACCAAGAAGCGGGTAACAGAATGCTTTTCAATTAAATCTTCACGTTTTGTAACACTGGCCCTCCTTCTTTTTGATTTGGTTGGTTGATAGTATCCAACTTTTAGGTACATACACTGCCACCTACTGTACTGGCGTGTGAGGCCATTCACGGCCTACCTGGGTAACTGCAACTTCGGGCACTTCGGCGTTGCAGGCTGTCATAAATTAAATTTATTGAAACACAATTATACAAGTATTATAATTGTCTTTGATTTGTATTGAAGCAATATCTGATCATGGCTGCGATCATACTATTCAGGCATGTATATACTTTTTATTTTTTTTCTCAGACAGCCATAGACAAATGTCATTTCTGTCAAGGCATTAAACATCATCGTACAATTCATTTATAACACATTTCTTATACGTGTACATGAACTTGTATTGGATATTATTTTAAGTGATTTTTAAGGTTTTCCTAATATTAATAACTCAACACGACGCCTGAATGTATAAACTTGCCTTCGTGACGACTGAAAACATTTATCATGAAAAATAAGATATTTCCACCCAACTTTTTGTGAGATTATAATAACAACCATATAATTTCCTTATCTAAAACAAATCAATCAATGTAAATTATATACGAATTTACCTCAAAAATATCGGTGTGGTGGAAATGACCAGGTGTGGTGGAAATTACATCTATGGTAAAAAATATGAACAAAAATATTTTATTGCAAATATTTTGAACAACCATTTTAAAACATGTAATTAACATAACACAAAGTAAGATTCCAAAAGTAGCCGATGGGCAGAGCTCAAGGAAGTAGGCCAGTGTTTTTGAGAGATCATCTGCATAGAAGAGCTCAGTGAGCAAAGTGAAACTGTATCCTTTGTGGTATATCCAACACAGGTGTGGAGGGTCACCTGCTTATGAGAATCACCAAAGTGAACTGCCAGGATATCTCTGGTTAATTTACACAGATAGTTCTCTGCAAAGCAATATGCACGATGATCTCTTTCCGCAGATTCTCTTTTAATTCTCTCAGTTTGGAGTATTTGTGTCGAATGGTGTACACGTGTTGACCCAACTTCTCTTTCAATCCTTTGGAGAAGTCCTCCAGTAGAATATGCAGTGAGCCACACATACACACACATTTTATTTTACTGTACAGTGAACTTCACCATGTTTCCCTCTGTCTTTCTTCTCTCTCTATTCTGGTTTTTCTCACAGCACAAAGACTCAATAAGGTTTGTGGTATTTTAGTTTGTCCTCTATGATCTGAAGGTTGGCGTGGGATTTGCAAAAGCATGTGTCCCTATCCTGGACTGCTGGCTTGACAAAACAAAAAAGGCTGTGTTTTGCAGAATTCATAGTGGACATTTCAGTCTCTGAATCCTAAACCTCTGATAAAAGGTTCTGAATTGTGCCATTCAAGATGCGCTTCTGCTTTTTTTCTCGTTCCTCATTAGTGTATCCTTTTCCCCTTTTGTTGCTCTATTGTTGTCATCACGTTCATATCATCTAGTGATATTCTCTTCTGTGGCTATGCTAATTCTGTTGCACTGCTTTTTCCTGGACTATTGAAGACTTGTTGGCCTGTATTGATTTGCCCTAATTGCTTTTGCTGAAAACCCAAATTCTCTGTTTGCGGCTTTGCCCAGGCCATACTTTCTCAGGATGTTGCCTCTGAACAATTTTGAAGCCACTTGTTTGTCCTTGGTACTGCACATTTGTTTTTACTTTTCAGCAATGATGGCATTTTGATACAATAAAATACTTCTCAAGTTCTTCGGAGTTCCCTTCATTTGCTGTTTTGTCTTTGGGGAATCTTGTAATGACCGACGCTGGAGATGAGAAGCAGGTACGGGGAGTCAACATTTATTCAAGAACAGACAAGTAACAAAACAGGAACAAGGTCAGCACACGGGTAAACAACGGCAAACAACAATTAATGTTGAAGTAAGGAACAGAGCGGGGAACCAGACAGATAAAGGGGATGTAATGACAGAGGTGACTGAGTCCAGGTGAGTCCAATAATCGCTGATGCGCATGACGGGGGGAGGCATGTGTGCGTAATGATAGTGGCAGGAGTGCATAATGCTGGGGAGCCTCCAAGTGCCAGGGAGCTGGAGCAGGCGTGACAGTACCCCCCCCCCCCCCCCCCCCCCCCTTCTAGGGGTGCCACCCTCGTCCCACCTGGGCGAGCCTGACGGGCCGGCCGAGGCGCGGCCACTGGACAAGCTGGCTGAGCGTAAACTCCCGAGGCATAGGAGCCCGACGATCCGGCTTGCCCGCGAAAGCCTGTTGATCCCGCTGATGTGTGGGAGCCCGATGATCTGGCGGAGGCGTAGCAGCCTGACGAGCCGGCTGGGCATAAACGTGGGATGGGAGCCGACGTGGGATGGGAGCCTTCAGAGCCAACCAGGTCAAGAACCTCTCGAGCTAGCTGAAGGTGTGACAGCCTGACGGGGCTGACTTAGGCACCCCCGGTTCCATCGGTGGAGGCCCTTGGACCCGAAGTCACAACCAACCGGAACGCCAGGACTCCCCGATGCTTCGTATGATGACTTCAGCATTCTGTAATGACCGACGCTAGAGATGAGAAGCAGGTACGGGGAGTCAACATTTGTTCAAGAAGAGACGGGTAACAAAACAGGAACAGCGTAAGCACACGGGTAAGCAATGACAAACAACAATTAATGCTGAAACAGGGAACAGAGCGGAGAGGTGATTGAGTCCAGGTGAGTCCAATATTCACTGATGCGCATGACAGGGGGAGGCAGGTGTGCGTAATGATGGTAGCAGGAGTGCATAATGCTGGGGAGCCTGGCGCCTTCGAGTGCCAGGGAAGGGGAGCGGGAGCAGGCGTGACAAATCTTGTCTCTCCATTTTCTTCATGAGTGGACCGTTTTTTGTATTTCTCAGCTTTCCGTAAAGCTTTATCAAGTTTTTTTTATCATCTTTTTTTCTCCCAGGTAAGTTGACTGAGAACACATTCTCATTTGCAGCAACGACCTGGGGGAATAGTTACAGGGGAGAGGAGGGGAGATGAATGAGCCAATTGTAAACTAGGGATTATTAGGTGACTGTGATGGTTTGAGGGCCAGATTGTGAATTTAGCCCATCCAGGGACTGACGAGGACCAACCCTGCTTAGCTTCAGAAGCAAGCCAGCAGTGGTATGCAGAGTGGTATGCTGTTCTGGCTGCAAGTCATCTGGTGACTGAGGTGGTGTGTTGCCTGATAGGTACGTCTCCATTTCAACTGTGGTCTTTGAAGTCTGTCTTCTATTCCATTGGTTGCATTTCTATTGCCTTCTCTTGCCTCTTTGTTCTCGCTTTGTAAGCTCAGAGATAGATTTCACACCTCCCTTCTCTTTTTTCTTCCAGTATCTCTCCCATTATTTTTGCAGATGTTCCTGGTATCGTATTTATTTCTATGTCTGTGACCTCTGTTTTATGTGGCATATTCTAAAAACATACTTGAAAAAACATTATTAATGAGGAATTTGCCCTCAGTGGTAGAAATGACAAAGGACAGGTATATTTTGTGTAAAAAAATGACAGGCAAACTCACAATAAATATTGATATAGCTTTTATTTAATTGACTCTCTCAAGTGGATACATTATATAAGGGTTAATTCATGTTTTCTCATAGAAAAACATAGTAGAAGCTCAAAAGTATGGGTCAGGGACAAGGGCAATTGAGATATAAAATGCATCTGTAAGTAGCTAAAATACTTGATACTTGAACTTAACATATAAAGAATAAAAGCTTTTTTTTTTTATCCCTAAAATTAACCCAGAGGACATAGAAGTGCACATAGTTGCAGAATCACCCACCTACATTATATTCTTCAATACAATAATACAAAATTGGGGAAAAGGAAAATTACCCAACCACCTATTACCGTACACACACCGTACACACACTGTACACACACTGTACACACACTGTACACACACACACACACACACACACACACACACACACACACACACACACACACACACACACACACACACACAGTATACACATACAAACACACACTGTACACACATACACACACACCGTACACACACACTCCATCTCATACACGTTAGAATGTTAGTATAAAAATTGGGGAAAAGGAAAATGACCCTACCACCTATTACCGTACACACATACACACACACCGTACACACATACACACACCGTACACACTTGTGACTCATTTCTCCTGTACAATTAACAACCATGGCTATAAATGCTAAAAATCCCAGTTTACTGAAGCACATATTCTTCACGTCACTCTCTCTTGTTCTCTGCCTACTCACAGGAATCCTTGGGGTGGCAGGTAGCCTAGTGGTTAGTGCGTTGGGCCAGTAACCGAAAGGTTGTTAGATCAAATCCCTGAGGTGAAAATCTGTCATTCTGCCCCAGAACAAGGCAGTTAACCCAGTGTTCCTAAGCTGTCATTGTAAATAAGACTTTGTTCTTAAAAACTTCTTATGGCTGGGGGGCAGAGTAAAGTCCCAGTTGCTAATATATGTATATTATTAGTGTATTCGGATAGAAAACACTCTGACATTTCTAAAACTGTTTGAATGATGTCTGTGAGGATAACAGAACTCATATGGCAGGCAAACACCTGAGAAAAAAATCCAACCAGGAAGTGGGAAATCTGAGGTTGGTCGATTTTCAACTCAGCCCCTATAGAAGATACAAGAAAATCGACCATTGGTCATCTTGAATGTCAACCTTCTTTAGAAACTTGTTTGAGGATTCTACTATGAAGGTGGGCTGAATGAGAGGGGAATGAGTCAGAGGTCTGGCAGCAGTCACACGCATTTCACATGAGAGGTATCTCCCATTCCTTTGCTTTTCTGAAGACAAAGGAATTCTCCGGTTGGAATATTATTGAAGATTTATGTTAAAACCTCTTAAGTCTACCCCCTCCTTTTTCGAACATTCTGTTAAAAATCGCGCAACTTTTCAGCGTCCTGCTACTCATGCCAGGAATATAGTATATGCATATGATTAGTATGTGTAGATAGAAAACACTCTGAAGTTTCTAAAACTGGTTAAATCACGGCTGTGACTATAACAGATTGTGTGTTTCATTGAAAAGCGCAAGAAAAACTGCTCTCTGAAAGCTAAAAATTATTTCCATGCGTCACTTTCATGGGTTGTTAAAAGGGCACAAAATTAATTATCGACCTGCATGCAATTCCTACAGATTCCACACGATGTCGCCATTGTCGTCATTTTCAAGGGACTTTTCTCTTGGTAAATCCAACTAACTGGATTCCATTTCTTCCGGTCTCCACCAGGATGTTTTGAATGTGCACATTGGCAGCCATTGATTTGAAAACGAGGAGCTATTGAATATACATCGCCCTGTAATCATTTTGATAGATTATAAACGTTTACTAATACCTAAAGTTGGATTACAAAAGTATTTCGAAGTGTTTTGTGAAAGTTTATCGTCAACTTTTTTAATTTTAAAAAATGACGCAGCGTTTAAAAACGATGTTTTTTTCTGAATGACACAGCTTCCATAGAAAGCTATTTTGGGTATATATGGACCGATTTAAACGAAAAAAAGACCCAATAGTGATGTTTATGGGGCATATAGGAGTGCCAAGAAAGAAGCTCGTTAAAGGTAATGAATGTTTTATATTTTATTTCTGCGTTTTGTGTAGCGCCGGCTAAGCTATATCTTTGTTTACATCGCATTCAGGCATTTTGGGGTGTTGCATGCTATCAGATAATAGCTTCTCATGCTTTCGCCGAAAAGCATTTTAAAAATCTGACTTGTTGGCTAGGTTCACAACGAGTGTAGCTTTAATTCAATACCCTGCATGTGAATTTTGATGAAGGTTTGAGTTTTAACGAGTACATTTAGCATTTAGCGTAGCGCATTTGCATTTCCAGGTGTCTACTTGAGACATCTGCGTCTCAAGTAGGAGCAAGAAGTTAAAACAACCTAAAGATTGATTCCATACATCGTTTGACTAGTTTCTATGGACTGTCACGGAACCTTTTGACATTTTGTCTGCAACTAGTGAACGGGGAGTTTTGCTTTGTTTACCAAACGCGCTAACAAAAGTAGCTATTTGGACATAAATTATGGACATTATCGAACAAATCAAACATTTATTGTGGAACTGGGATACCTGGAAGTGCATTCTGATGAAGATCATCAAAGGTAAGTGAATATTTATAATGTTATTTCTGACTTCTGTTGACTCCAACATGGCGGATATATGTATTTGTTCTCTGAGCACCGTACTCAGATTATTGCATGGTTTGCTTTTTCCGTAAAGCTTTTTTGAAATTTGACACAGCGGTTGCATTAAGGAGAAGTATATTTTTAATTCCATGCATAACACTTGTATTTTAACATAATACTTGTATCAACATTTATAATGAGTATTTCTGTAAATTGATGTGGCTCTCTGCAAAATCACTGGATATTTTTGGAACTACTGAACATTACGCGCCCAATGTATACTGAGATTTTTTTTATATAAATATGAACTTTATCAAACAAAACATACATGCATTGTGTAACATGAAGTCCTATGAGTGTCATCTGATGAAGAGCATCAAAAGTTAGTGATTCATTTTCTCTATTTCTGATTTTTGTGACTCCTCTCTTTGGCTGGAAAAATGGCTGTGTTTTTCTGTGGCTTGGCTCTGACCTAACATAATCGTTTGTGGCCCTGTACTTTCACTGGCTGTTGTCATATCGATCCCGTTAACGGGATTTCAACCCTAAGTTAACTGACTTGCCTAGTTAAATAAAGGTAAAAAATTAATAATATCAGGTGGTGTGAAAGGAAGGCCCATAAAATTGCTAAAGAATCCAACCACCCAAGCCATAGACTGATTTCTCTGCTTCTGCATGGGAAGGTGTACCGGAGCATCAAGTCTGACACCAACAGGCTCCTGAACAGCTTCTATCCCCAAGCCATAAGACTGCTAAATGGCTACACAGATTATCTGCATAGACCCTTGTATTTTATTTTTGCACTGTCTCTAAGCATGTTCACAGGACTCTACACACACATTTATACTGACTCTACGTACATACAATCATCAAATATGCTGCTGCTACTTTGTTTATCATATTTCCTGATGTCTAGTCACCTTACCCCTATACATAGCCCGCTGTGGGAGGACTGGACCTATCGCTGGGAGCAGCGGGCGTGCGCTATCCTGCTTCTCATGGTCCCATGAAAGATTCAACTAATTCTGCGAGGGGTAGGAATTGGCAGATTTCTCCATTCCCTTCTCTCGCCGCTGTATTGGGATGCTCAATGGTGAGAAATGTCTCAGTCCTTGGAGCAAAAACATTGTGCTATCCAGGAGCACGAGTACAGGGACATCAATAAGCTTCTCCCAAACATTATAAAGCTGCATCAGGAAATTGAGTCTATCATATTGCATGTGGGATTCAATGAGAAGGGCAGCTCAGAATTGCTGAAAGAAACGATTGGGTCACTACTTAACACTAACAAAAAAATAATATCTGGGAATCAGGAAGCAAGTTCAGGGAGTGCATAAATTAATAAACAAATGAACAAACATGAACAACAAACACACAGACAGGAAACAGAAACAATAACGCGTAACGATGGTGACAGTTGTGCGCCATAACAAGCAGCCTGGTGACCTAGACATGTTGGGGTGGTATACAGAAGATAGCCCTGTTTGGTAAAAGACCAAGTCCATATTATGGCACGAACAGCTCAAATAAGCAAAGACAAATGACAGTCATCATTACTTGAAGATATGAAGGTCAGCCAATCTTGAAAATGTCAAGAACTTTGATAGTTTCTTCAAGTGAAGTCACTATGATGAAACAGGCTCTCATGGGGACTGCCACAGGAAAGAAAGACCCAGAGTTACCTCTGATGCAGAGGATACGTTCATTCAAGTAAACTGCACCTCTGCTAAGTAACAGACACATTTTAACATCCACTGTTCAGAGGAGACAGCGTGAATCAGGCCTTCATGGTCGAATTGCTGCAAAGAAACATTAGCAATGGACATTAGACCAGTGGAAATCTGTCCTTTGGTCTGATGAGTCCAAATTTGAGATTTTTGGTTCCAACAATTGTGTGAGACGCAGAGTAGGTGAATGGATGATCTCCGCATGTGTGGTTCTCACCGTGAAGCATGGAGGAGGTGTGATGGTGTAGGGGTGCTTTAGTGGTGACACTGTCAGGGATTTATTTAGAATTCAAGGCACACAGCCAGCATGGCTACATCAACATTCTGCAGTGATACGCCATCCCATCTGGTTTGCTCTTATTCCCACTATCATTTGTTTTTCAACAGGACAATTACACAACACACCTCCAGGCTGTATAAGGGCTAGTTGACCAAGCAGGAGAATGATGGCATGCTGCATCAGATGACGTCAACCCAATTGAGATGGTTTGGGATGAGTTGGAACACAGAGTGAAGGAAAAGCAGCCAACAAGTGCTCAGCATATGTGGGTACTCCTTCAAGACTGTTGGAGAAGTATTCCAGGAGAAGCTGTTTGAGAGAATGCCAAGTGTGCAAAGCTGTCAACGCAAAGGATGGCTACTTTGAAGAATCTCAAATATAAAATATATGTTTAACATGTTTTTGATTACTTTTTGATTACATTATTTCCTAGTCTTGATGTCTTTATTATTCTACAATGTAGAAAATGGTAAAAATAAAGAAAAAACACTTGAATGAGTAGGTGTGTCCAAACTCTTGACTGTTACTGTATGTAGCTTAAGAACCTTAAGGTTAATGAAATAAGTAATTTGGTAGTAACAAATGACATTCATATCTCTGAAACTCACTTAGCTAATACAGTGGTAGCAATACATGATTACAATATCAACAGAAAATACAGAAATGCCAAAGGTTAAGGTGTTGCCGTTTGTATTCAGAACCACATTCCTGTAAAGCTTAGACAGGATCTCATGTTAAATACTGTTGAAGTAATATGGCTACAGGTTAATCTGCCTTGCCTAAAGCCCATTCTGGTGGGAAGCTGCTATAGACCAACAAGTGCTAACAGTCAGTATCTGGATAACATGTGTGAAATACTTGAAATTGTATATGATCGACAGGTGGCAGGTAGCCTAGTGGTTAGAGCGTTGGACTAGTAACCGAAAGGTTGCAAGATTGAATCCCAGAGCTGACAAGGTAAGAATTTGTTGTTCTGCCCTGAACAAGGCAGTTAACCCAGTGTTCTTAGGCAGTCATGGAAGATAAGAATGTTCTTAATTAACTTGCCTGGTTATTTTATTTTATTTTTTTTAAATGTATATTTTCTGAGTAATTGAAATAGACTCGCTTTCAGACTGCCCACTCAAGAAAAAGCTTCAAAGTGTAACTAGTGCCTGCAACCTGGATCAGGTTATCAGTCAACCTACCAGGGTAGTTACAAACAGCACAGGAATAAAATCAACATTTATTGATTACATCTTGACTAATGGTGCAGAAATTTCCTTGAAAGCAGTATCAAAGCCATCAGATGTAGTGATCACATATCTAGGAAAACCAAAGTTCCAAAGGCTGGGCCTAATATAGTGTATAAGAGGACATACAATATGTTTGTAGTGATTCCCATGTTGTTGATGTAAAGAATATTTGTTGTTCCTTGGTGTGTAAGGAGGAGCAACCAGCATATCCCAGATATCTAATAAGCAGATATTACTTAAATATTTTTTTTAATTGGCAAGATTAACAAATTTAGGCATGACATGACAGCAACAAACTCTGACACTACACATCAAAGTATATCTGACCATATTATGAAAGACAAGCATTGTCATTTTGAATTCTGTTAAGTGAGTGTGGAAGAGGTGAAAAAGTATTGTGGTCTATCATCAATGACAAGCCACCGGGGTCTGACAACTTGGATGGAAAATTACTCAGGATAATAGCAGACAATATTGCCAATCCCATGCGCCACATCTTCAATTTAAGCCTATAAAAAAAGTTAGTGCCCTCAGGCCTGGTGGGAAGCAAATCATTCTACTACTGAATATTAAACCCCTCTTTACTGGCTCAAATAGCCAACCTGTAACGGTTGTTGGAAGGAGATGACCAAGATGCTGCGTGGTAAGTGTCCATGTTAGATTTATTCGATAACTGAACACTGAAACACAAAGTAAACAAAAGAACCAGTCCTGTCTGATAGAGACACAGTGACAGAAAACAACTACCCACAACTCAAGTGGGAAAAACAGGCTGCCTAAGTATGGTTCTCAATCAGAGACAACAATTGCCAGCTACCTCTGATTGGGAACCATACCAGGCCAAATACATAGAAATGGAAAACATAGAACACAAAACATAGAATGCCCACCCCAACTCACGCCCTGACCAACCTAAACAAGAAACATAAGGAAATTAAGGTCAGGATGTCACACAACCAATCAGCCGGTTACCAACTCTTAGTAAACATTTGGGGGAAAAAATTGATTGACCAGATAGAATGCAATTTTACAGTAAACAAATTGACAGACTTATTGTTGTAGTCTTGATTTTATACCTTTCAGTGTCCCTTGCTGGTTTCTGTCCCACAATCTTGTTGTGCTCCATATCCGCAATGTGTATTCACTCCCACGTGCTTGTATCCCCAAAGGACTCTAGATAACCTGTTTTACAAAGAGAAAATGATAAAAGAGAAAAGAGGTAGTGTTACGCGGAGTGGAACAGGGGAACCCAAGAGCAGATTCAGACGAGGAGACTGGGATGAAGTAACCAAGGTATTTATTGAACCGCAGGGGGGAGATGGAGTGCAGGTCAGGGGAAGCTCGGGCGAGTTGCTGGAAACCACGTGCGGAGGCTGAGGCGAGAGGGTTTGAGACAGAGTACGCAGGTCCGGAGGGAATCCAAGGGGGTAGTAGTGTGGGGAATCCAGGACAGAGAGGCATCAGGACGAGCCGTGAGACAGGGACCAGAGTCAGAGCGGGCAGAATAAACAGAGATTACGTTCTGGCAGTGTGGAAGAGGCAGGGCTGAGTATTTGTAGAGGTCTTGATTATGGAACGGGTTGCAGCTGGTGGGGATCTGCTCTGATCTAGCACACCTGTCTCCGCCCACACCATCACACACAGAGAGGGAGAGAGTACTGGGGGAATGGCGGCAGGTCAATGAGACACAGGATGAGCAGTAGAGGGTGTTGCAGGAGCAGGTGTGACAGGTAGACTAAATTGATTACATGGTCTGGAAGGTAGTCTATGGTCCTCACTCCTTAGGCTACCTGTAATCCCATAATACAAATACAAAACCATACAAACATGACCCAATTCATGTTTATGCCATGCGTACTGTAAATTGAGCTATCTTAGCAATCAGTTTGTATTTTTCCCAACTTACAACTTACCTTGTGCAGAGCTAGGGGTTAGAAGCACATGCTGGTGGAATCAGATTCTGTACCACCTACAGTACAACAAAATACACAATTTAACCACCCCACTTAGTGTATTGATCTCTATTAGACTGGCTATCTTAGCACACCTAACATAGACATGTCAATATTGTCAGCTTGCTGTTATCTAGCTAATGTCACTAAATTGGCAGCAAGATTTCTAGCCTGAGAACTGAGAACCAACTACAGCCAATTTATACACTTTCATACCAACACACAACTAGCTCGAAAATTCTAATTTATGTAACTGAGTGTTTTACAGACAAGGCTGGAGTAGATGGCTACCAATAGTTACAGGGGATGAATGAGCCAATTGGAAGCTGGGGATGGTTATGTGGCCATGATGGTATGAGGGCCAGATTGGGAATTTAGCTGGGACACCCCTACTCTTACGATAAGTGCCATGGGATCTTTAGTGACCACAGAGACCACAGAGAGTCAGGATACCCATTTAACATCCCACCCAAATGACAGCACCCCACAATCACTGCCCTAGGGAATATATATATATGTATATACAGTGCCTTGCGAAAGTATTCGGCCCCCTTGAACTTTGCGACCTTTTGCCACATTTCAGGCTTCAAACATAAAGATATAAAACTGTATTTTTTTGTGAAGAATCAACAACAAGTGGGACACAATCATGAAGTGGAACAACATTTATTGGATATTTCAAACTTTTTTAACAATCAAAAACTGAAAAATTGGGTGTGCAAAATTATTCAGCCCCTTTACTTTCAGTGCAGCAAACTCTCTCCAGAAGTTCAGTGAGGATCTCTGAATGATCCAATGTTGACCTAAATGACTAATGATGATAAATACAATCCACCTGTGTGTAATCAAGTCTCCGTATAAATGCACCTGCACTGTGATAGTCTCAGAGGTCCGTTAAAAGCGCAGAGAGCATCATGAAGAACAAGGAACACACCAAGCAGGTCCGAGATACTGTTGTGAAGAAGTTTAAAGCCGGATTTGGATACAAAAAGATTTCCCAAGCTCTAAACATCCCAAGGAGCACTGTGCAAGCGATAATATTGAAATGGAAGGAGTATCAGACCACTGCAAATCTACCAAGACCTGGCCGTCCCTCTAAACTTTCAGCTCATACAAGGAGAAGACTGATCAGAGATGCAGCCAAGAGGCCCATGATCACTCTGGATGAACTGCAGAGATCTACAGCTGAGGTGGGAGACTCTGTCCATAGGACAACAATCAGTCGTATATTGCACAAATCTGGCCTTTATGGAAGAGTGGCAAGAAAGCCATTTCTTAAAGATATCCATAAAAAGTGTCGTTTAAAGTTTGCCACAAGTCACCTGGGAGACACACCAAACATGTGGAAGAAGGTGCTCTGGTCAGATGAAACCAAAATTGAACTTTTTGGCAACAATGCAAAACGTTATGTTTGGCGTAAAAGCAACACAGCTGAACACACCATCCCCACTGTCAAACATGGTGGTGGCAGCATCATGGTTTGGGCCTGCTTTTCTTCAGCAGGGACAGGGAAGATGGTTAAAATTGATGGGAAGATGGATGGAGCCAAATACAGGACCATTCTGGAAGAAAACCTGATGGAGTCTGCAAAAGACATGAGACTGGGACGGAGATTTGTCTTCCAGCAAGACAATGATCCAAAACATAAAGCAAAATCTACAATGGAATGGTTCAAAAATAAACATATCCAGGTGTTAGAATGGCCAAGTCAAAGTCCAGACCTGAATCCAATTGAAAATCTGTGGAAAGAACTGAAAACTGCTGTTCACAAATGCTCTCCATCCAACCTCACTGAGCTCGAGCTGTTTTGCAAGGAGGAATGGGAAAAAATTTCAGTCTCTCGATGTGCAAAACTGATAGAGACATACCCCAAGCGACTTACAGCTGTAATCGCAGCAAAAGGTGGCGCTACAAAGTATTAACTTAAGAGGGCTGAATAATTTTGCACGCCCAATTTTTCAGTTTTTGAATTGTTAAAAAAGTTTGAAATATCCAATAAATGTCGTTCCACTTCATGATTGTGTCCCACTTGTTGTTGATTCTTCACAAAAAAAATGCAGTTTTATATCTTTATGTTTGAAGCCTGAAATGTGGCAAAAGGTCGCAAAGTTCAAGGGGGCCGAATACTTTCACAAGGCACTGTATATATATATATATATACACATACATACAGTGGGGAGAACAAGTATTTGATACACTGCCGATTTTGCAGGTTTTCCTACTTACAAAGAATGTAGAAGTCTGTAATTTGTTATCATAGGTACACTTTAACTGTGAGAGACCGAATCTAAAACAAAAATCCAGAAAATCACATTGTATGATTTTTAAGTAACTAATTTTCATTTTATTGCATGACACAAGTATTTGATCACCTACCAACCAGTATGAATTCCAGCTCTCACAGACCTGTTCGTTTTTCTTTAACCTCTTGAAACTAGGGGGCACTATTTTCATTTTTTGAAAAATAATGTTCCCAAAGTAAACGGGCTATTTCTCAAGACCAGATGCTAGAATATGCATATAATTGACAGCTTAGGATAGAAAACACTCTAAAGTTTCCAAAATTGTACAAATATTGTCTGTGAGTATGATAGAACTGATATTACAGGCGAAAGCCTGAGAAAAATCAATCAGGAAGTGACTCTTATTTTGAAACCCCTGTTTTCCTATGCATTCCTATTGCCCAGATTCCTTTTTCTATGGCTTCCCTAATGTGTCTACAGCCACTAGACATAGTTTCAGGCTTTTATTTTGAAAAATGAGCGTGAACGACAACATTGCATCAGTGGTCAGGTGGTGGCTCTCAGAGTGATTTGTGCGTAATAGACAAAGGCGGCCATTGTTCCTCTCGCTCCTACTTAAAAGCCAATTGTCCCGGTTGATATATTATCGAAGAGATATTTAAAAAACTCCTTGAGGATTGATTATAAAAAACTTTCGCCATGTTTCTGTTGATATTATGGATCTAATTTGGAGGTTTTTTCAGCGTTGTCGTGACCGCAATTTCGGTGGATTTATAAACAAAATGTGGACAAGAAACGGAGGTATTCCTTTTTCTACGTAGTCCCCAAGGAGTCTACAGCATTTTGACGTAGTTTCACGCCTTTATGTTGAAGAATGAGCGTAAGCGACTACATTGCGTAAGTGTCCGGCTGAGGGCTCTCAGAGTAATTCTTGCGTAATAGACAGAGGTAGCTATATTTCCTCCTGGATTTACTGAAAATACAGCTGTCCCGGTGGATATATTATCAAATAGATCTTTGAAAAACACCTGGCGTATTGATTATAAACAACGTTTGCCATGTTTCTGTCAATATTATGGAGCTAATTTGGAATATTTTTCGGCATTGTCGTGACCGCAATTTCCGGTCGAATTCTCAGCCAAATGTGAAGAACTAAAGGAGTTATTTCGGCTACAAAAATAATATTTTTGGAAAAAAGGAACATTTGCTATCTAACTGGGAGTCTCGTGAGTGAAAACATCCGAAGCTCATCAAAGGTAAACGATTTAATTTGATTGCTTTTCTGATTTTCGTGACCAGGTTGCCTGCTGCTAGCTAGGCATAATGCTATGCTAGGCTATTGATAAACTTACACAAATGCTTGTCTTGCTTTAGCTGTAAAGCATAATTTCAAAATTTCATGAATAAGAATATTTTCTAGAAAATATTTTTTGTCCGTTGCGTTATGCTAATTACTGTAGTTGATGACAACGCTCCCTGATCCGGGATGGGTAGTTACAAGGAGTTTTAAGCCAATCCAATTTGTGGGAGGTGCTTCAGGAAGCATGGGGTAAAATCTCTTCAGAAAACCTCAACAAATGGACACATAGAATGCCAAAGGTCCTCAAGGCTGTAATTGCTGCAAATTGAGGATTCTTTGACGAAATCAAAGTTTGAAGGAGACAATTATTATTTAAATTAAAAATCATTATTTATAACCTTGTCAACACCTTGACTATATTTCCTATTCATATTGCAACTTATTTCATGTATGTTTTCATGTAAAACAAGGACATTTCTAAGTGACTCCAAACTTTTGAACGGTAGTGTTTAATTATATATATTTTTTCCAAGAACATTAACCATGTGTGTTCTCTTGTTTTGTACTGTTCTGTAGTTTGGACCAAATGATTTGCGTGCTGCAGGCCCTGGCATGGATCAAAGTTTGCGAGACATTCAATGTTTTTAGAACCACATCATGTCTATTGTCCTGCTAATAGCCCTTGTGAAAAATAAGTATTTGAAAACATCTCAGCAAGGTTTTACCCGTGGTCGTGGAGCTCGGGGGAAGTGCAACTAAACTGTAGCTGAAATGTACTGTACAGTAGTTGAAATAAACATCTGCATTTTTAAAGTATTTTTTATCTTTATTTTATTAACGAAGCATAAAGATCTTGATGAACAGATACTGTGTAAAACTTTAGCGTATATAAGCATCAAATACGACGGATTCTATCTTCATTATGCATTAAATGCCACGTCACAAATAATTGAACACACACAACATGAGCAGATGAACCTGGTCAAAACAGAGACTATCATAAATAATGTTAGTGCTTATTTATTTTGGTCCAAAGAAATTAATGAGTGAGTAATCCAATAATTTTGATTGGCTTGCCATTCCAAATAAAATTTTAGATTTTTTGCTCATATAATTTAAACAGGTTGCTAGGTGTAGGCAAAACCATAATTGAACTTTTATTTAACTAGGCAAATCAGTTAAGAACATTCTTATTTACAATGACGGCCTACACCGGCCAAACCCTAACCCAGACGACTCTGGGCCAATTGTGCGCCGGCCTATGGGACTCTCAATCACGGCCGGTTGTGATACAGATTGGAATCAAACCAGGGTCTGTAGTGATGCCTCTAGCACTAGGATGCAGTGCCTTAGACAGCTGCACCATTCAGGAGCCCATGTCATGCCTAAACGTGTTAATCTCAGCTAGTTAATCTCAGCTAGTTTGCCAGGGGTGGTGTGGTGTCAGTGGCCAAGAATCTCCTTTGCAATCCTTTGAAATAAAACTCTTAGGTGCTTTTTCTTCTCTCTGGTGGCACATCCGTTGCTAACTTGCTATATGATGACGACTAAGACAGTGATTGTGCAAGAAATTCTGTAGCTAGCAAGTATTATTGGCTTCAAAACATTCACTATCAGTTTTTCACACATCCAGAACTACCCAGCATTAGCTAGTTAGATAAAACCTGACACAGCTAAAAATGACTAAACTGTAAATGTAAAGCTAACTAACTACTAGCCAGGAGAAAGTTTATAGTTGCTCACGTTCGTTCTAACATTTCAACCTTCATTCACATTCATACATTTTTACTTAAATATACTATGTTGTTGCCAACAAAAATAGGAAATTCCGACTTTTATTTTGAACCACAAATTCCACTATTGTGTCTAATCCTTATTGTGGCTAGCCTCACTCATGTTGTTGATGACATTAGTGACTGTGTTCAGCTAGTAGCTTCAAGCTAGCTAGCCAACTGACATGTCAATGTCTCACTTTGTATTCACCTTGTGCGGTGAGAAATGATGCTTGTGCTGCACAGTGCTTTTTCTCTCACTCCCACACTGTCACACTGCTTGTAACAACTGAGAGTGAGAAGGAAGCACTCAGTGAAGGCGGGGGAAGTGACTCATATTCCAGCCGCAGAGGCCTTTTCAAAATAAAGAGGCCTCAGTCTCCCCGGCTCCTACGTCCTTGCTAATACCTTTATTCAAGCCTGCAACAGGATACTCTGGGGCAGTTGTTCTGTGCTCTGTGCAGAACCTTTCATAATAATTTTTAGTAAAATAAACGAAGTGAATCATATTGAGTTCACCACACGACAAGGAAAATATGAACTATTCACCATTTGTGCCGGGGAGAAGAAGACATCATTTGAAATTTGAAAGATATTTAGCTGTCATCACCACTTTTGTCCACTAGAGTGTGAAAAGCGTTCATCAAGCTCTTGATTCCTACAGCCTACATTTTCATTTTAAAAGTGAGAAACAATTCTCTCCATCAGTATTTTAATAAATTCTGCCACTGCTCCTAAAATAAAAAACACCTGGAGCCTGTAAATTGTATGTTTGAGGCATGGTCTCATTAAGCAAAATATAGCCTAGTCTTACCGTTGATACAGCATTATAGGAGTGAATAGTGGAATACGTTTGGAGGAGCATGTCTTTCGTATCCAGATGAGAGGCGCTCTTTGGAGATGGGCACGTATACTTGAACAAGGGAAATGAAGGATGCAGGTACGCATATGTGTGTATGTTTTAGGGTGTGCAGAATATTTTAAATTCAAGGCACTCTTAAGTGATAATGCCCGAGAATCCAGTGTTTGGAGTATTTATTGGCACGGGTGTTGTTAGGCCCGAGAAGAAGTTTCTTCAGGACAAATAATGAAATGCAAAAAAGTTATTCTATATATCTATTCTAAATCGGTCCTTTTAGGTGGATTCAACACCGATGCAAATACATCCATAAAAGGCTAATATCGGTGATAATATCAGTCAAACAATAAATCAGTCAGGTTCTAATGACAACTAATGAAAAGACACGTGCCAAATGAATTCCACTAAATTATGCAAATGAACCTATTGACCGATAAGCATAACCATTAACAGCCCTAGCCCAAATATATTATGGGCATCGTCATTAAACTGGCAAAAAAAGTGCATTTCCTCTCTTAGTTTAAAACTGCAAAACATATATCTTCACCTATGGCAAAATGGGTAGAATTACAGGAAATTAGTTGTAAAATGACACATTTTGTTCTCTCTGCCCCATGGTAAAATTTGTAGAATTGCATAAAATGCATTATAAAATGTCTCTATTTTCTCTTCACCCCATTACAAAATGTGTAGAATCGCAGGTAATTAACTTAACTTTGTTTTCTCTGACGTCAAGTGATGGGCCACAAAAATATTTTAGGTGGGGGGGCCCTCTACCAAAACTCACGAAATCTCACGAATATATCCACCAAACACCGGCTTTGAGGGCACCGGCATTATCACTTTTATACAACGCTTACCAACATATTCAAATAATGATAAACATATTTTCATGAAAAACGTTATTTTAATGAATTTATTTAGACTTTTTCATCCTTCCACAAGATATAGTCTTGGCAGAAATCTTGAGTTGCTACCCAAGCTGGCGGGATGTTCGGTTGCCAGAGACATGACCCAGTCAGTCAGTCTTTTTGTTCTGCAGCTATGGACACGACCCAGTCGTTCGTTCTACATGTTCCATTGCCATACTGGCTTGCTAGCTATCCAACTATGACTAATTTAGAGTCACGTCAAACAGTGCATCCAGAATAACAGCAAAGTAGCTGCATTTGCAAATGTTTGTTGTTTTCTAGTGACATTTATTTGGATACATTCATAACAATAAGCTAATGCTCCACGATTTCGCCTGGCTCTCTCGTCAGGACACTGTTGTTCAGAAGAGCTAGCCAACAACACAGCTAACAAATTTCAAACTGAAGCTGGAAAGACCGCAAACTAGCCACATTTCAATTCATTTTTAACTGTTTTCTATGGACATTTCTTTGTATATATGCACAAAAATGATGCCAGCTGAGTCATAATTTCAACTCGCTGAGAAATGTTGCCTGCATGTGTCTCGTTCCGACTCCCAACACGTTCATTACTATGGGACAGCTGGAGATCGAATTTCAAGTTTAGAAATTCCCTGGCTATACTGATGTGACAGTGGATTGTGCAGTGAGATGGAACAGAGTAAATATACATTTCAAATCAAATCAAAATCAAATCAAATTGTATTTGTCACATGCGCCGAAATGCTTACATTCAAGCCCTTAACCAACAATGCAGTTCAATAAATAGATTTTAAAAAATATTGACAAAATAAACTCAAGTAAAAAAAAAAAAGTAACCACTCCACAAATTTCTTGTTGACAAACTATGGTTTTGGCAAGTCTGTTAGGACATGTACTTTATGCATGACACAAGTCATTTTTCCAACATTTGTTGACAGACAGATTATTTCACTTATAATTCACTGTATCACAATTTCAGTGGGTCACCTTTAAAAATCTTGGAAAATTCCAGAAAATTATGTCATGGCTTTAGAAGCTTCTGATAGGCTAATTGACATAATTCGAGTCAATTGGAGGCATACCTGTGGATATATTTCAAGGCCTACCATCAAACTCAGTGCCTCTTTGCTTGACATCATGAGAAAATCAAAATAAATCAACCAAAAACCAAAAAATTGTAGATCTCTCCACAAGTCTGGTTCATCCTTGGGAGCAATTTCCAAATGCCTAAAGGTATCACGTTCATCTGTACAAACAATAGTACGCAAGTATAAACACCATGGGACCACGCAGCCGTCATACCGTTCAAGAAGGAGATACGTTCTGTCTCCTAGAGATGAACGTACTTTGGTGCGAAAAGTGCAAATCAATCCCAGAACAACAGCAAAGGACCTTGTGAAGATGCTGGAGGAAAAAGGTACAAAAGTATCTACATCCACAGTAAAACGAGTCCTATATCGTCATAACCTGAAAGGCCGCTCAGCAAGGAAGAAGCCACTGCTCCAAAATCTCCATAAAAAAGCCAGACTACGGTTTGCAACTGCACATGGGGACAAAGATTGTACTTTTTAGATAAATGTTCTCTGGTCTGATGAAACAAAAATATAACTTTTTGGCCACAATGACAATTTTATGTTTGGAGGAAAAAGGGGGAGGCTTGCAAGCCGAAGAACACCATCCCAACCGTGAAGCACGGGGGTGGCAGCATCATGTTGTCGGGGTACTTGCTACAGGAGGGACTTGTGCACTTCACAAAATAGATGGCAGTATGAGGGAGGAAAATTATGTGGATATGTTGAAGCAACATCTCAATTCATCAGGCAGGAAGTTAATGCTTGGTCGCAAATTAATCTACCAAATGGACAATGACCCCAAGCATACTTCCAAAGTTGTTGCAAAATGGCTCAAGGACAACAAAGTCAAGGTATTGGAGTGGCCATCACAAAGCCCTGATCTCAATCCCATAGAATATTTGTGGGCAGAACTGAAAAAGCATGTGCGAGCAAGGAGGCCTGCAATCCTGACTCAGTTACACCAGCTCTGTCAGGAGGAATGGGCCAAAATTCACCCAACTTATTGTGGGAAGCTTGTGGAAGGCTACCCAGAACATTTGTCGGGATGTTAAGTTAAACAACTTAAAGGCAATGCTACCGAATACTAATTGAGTGTATGTAAACTTCTGACCCACTGGGAATGTGATGAAATAAATAAAAGCTGAGATAAATCATTCTCTTTACTATTATTCTGACAATTGACATTCTTAAATTAAAGTGGTGATCCTAACTGACCTTAGAAAGGGATTTTTTACTAGGATTAAATGTCAGGAATTTTGAGTTTAAATGTATTTGGCTAAGGTGTATGTAAAGTTCCGACTTCAACTGTATATATATTTTTTTAAATGTTTTTGGGAACATTTATGAAATCCTGTTTTTGCTTTCTCAATATTAAGACTAACGCAACACAATTTGGAAAAAGTCAAGGGGTCTGAATACTTTACGAGTGCTATGAAAGAGTATTTGCCCCCTTTTTGTTGATCTCTATTTTTGCAATTGTTTTATACTGAATGTTATCACATCAGGCATAATAGGACCCATGTCATCCAAAAAGTTGGCTAAAGTTTTCCAAAACACACCTGGAAGCACCTTGCTTGATCATCAAGACTCTTGGAAGAATGTTCAATGGGCATAAGATTCAAAAGTATAACTTTTTGGATGATTGGTCCCCTTATGGCAAAAACCAAACACTGCAGAACCTCATACCAACAGTCAATCATGGTGGTGGTAGTGTGATGGTTTGGGGTTGCTTTTTCGCCTCAGGACCTGGATGACTTGCCTTAATAGAAGGAACGATAAAGTATGCTCTGTATCAGAGAATTCTACAGGAGAATGTCAGGCCATCCATCTGTGAGCTGATGCTGAAGTGTAGCTGGGTCATGCAGCAAGACAATGATCCAAAACACAAAATCAAGTCTACATGAAAATGGCAAAAAGCAACAAATTTGAAGTTTTGGAATGGCCAGACCTAATTGAGATGTTGTGGGAGGACTCGGAACGAGCAGTTCATGCTTGAAAACCCACAAATGTCAGTTAGTTACAGCAGGTGTGCTGTAGAGTGGGACAAAATTCCTCCACAGCGACATGAGAGACTGATCAACAACTACAGGAAGTGTTTGGTTGGAGTAATTACAGTTAACTCAGGGATAGGCGTCCTGCAAGCAGGACATCAGCCGACAACATCCAGTGAAATTGGAGGGCGTGCAATTCAAATAAATAATCGTAATATTAAACATTCATGAACATAAAAGTATCTCATCATTTAAAAGCTTAAATTCTTGTTAATCTAACTGTGTTGTCCGATTTCAAAAAGGCTTAACGACGAATGCATACCATGTGATTGTCTGAGGACAGCGCCCCACATCAACATATTTTTCAACCAGCGCAAGCTTCATAAAATCACAAATAGCGATTCAATAAATCACTTACTTTTGAAGATCTCTGTTTGCAATCCCAATGGTCCCAGCTACAACATGAATGGTTGTTTTGTTAGATAAAATCCTTCTTTATATCCCAAAAAGTCTGTTTAGTTGGCGCCATCGATTTCAGTAATCCACTCGTTCAACATGCAGACAAAGGAGTCCAAAAACTACCGCTAAACTTCATCCAAACATTAAAAAATGTATATTTAATCCTCAGGTACTCAAAAAATTAAATAAACTATAATATTTCTTATGGAAAGTAGCATGTTCAATAGGAAAGGTTAATTAGTCAGCGCGCGGACTGATATTGTTCCGGTGCTCTTCTCACCAAAACTATAAACAATTGTTCATTTTTCAAAAAACAAGCCTGAAACCTTAAAGACTGTTGACATCTAGTGGAAGCCATAGGAATTGTAATCTGGGAGATGGATTTACATAGAAACAATAGCTTCCCATTATAAGAGCCCGGGAGCTAAAAACAATTCTAGTTGGATTTTCTTCGGATTTTCACCTGCCATATCGATTCTGTTATAGTTTCAGACATTATTTTAACAGTTTAGAAAACTTTGTATACTGTATACACACATTAGAATACAAAAACACAGTCATGGTAAGCTCAAGTAAAACATCACAAATCACCCAGAAAAACAGTTACAATTCATTAAAAAATAATCCCCAATCAATACTTGAAATTGCCCAAACGGCACCAGAACTGCACCAGAACATCCCTTATTCAAAAATTTCCTGTTGCAAGATAAAACCCACAAAAATTCTAGAATGAACTTCTTATGGCTGGGGGCAGTATTGAGTAGCTTGGCTGAATAAGGTGCCCAGAGTAAACTGCCTGCAACTCAGTCCCAGTTGGTAATATATGCATACTGTTAGTATATTTGGATAGAAAACAAAGTTTCTAAAACTGTTTGAATGATGTCTGTGAATATAACAGAACTCATATGGCAGGCAAAAACCTGAGAAAAAATCCAACCAGGAATTGGGAAATCTGAGGTTGGTTGTTTTTCAACTCATTCCCTATTGAAGATACAGTGGGATATTGGTCATGTCGCACTTCCCAAGGCTTCCACTAGATGTCAACAGTCTTTAGAACCTAGTTTGATGCTTCTACTGTACAGTGGGGGCGAATGAGAGAGGAATGAGTCAGAGGTCTGGCAGAATGCTTTGAGCTCGTGACGCTAATTCACGTGAGAGCGAGCTCTGTTCCATCGCAATTCTACAGACAAAGGAATTCTCCGGTTGGAACATTATTGAAGATTTATGTTAAAAGATCCTAAAGATTGATTCTATACATCGTTTGACATGTTTCTACGGACTGTCACAGAACTTTTTGACATTTTGTCTGCTCCTAGTGAACGCGCTTCGTGACTTTGGATTTGTTTACAAAACACGCTAACAAAAGTAGCTATTTGGACATAAATGATGGACATTAGCGAAAAAAACAAACATTTATTGTGGAACTGGGATTCCTGGGAGTGCATTCTGATGAAGATCATCAAAGGTAAGGGAATATTTATAATGCTATTTCTGACTAATGTTGACTGCACAATATGGCGGATATCTTTTTGGCTTGTTTGGTCTCTGAGCACCGTACTCAGATTATAGCATGGTTTGCTTTTTCCGTAAAGCTTTTTTGAAATGTGACACAGCGGTTGCATTAAGGAGAAGTGTATCTAAAGTTCCATGCATAACACTTGTATTTTCATCAACATTTATAATGAGTATTTCTGTAAATTGATGTGGCTCTCTGCAAAATCACTGGATGTTTTTGAAACTACTGAACATAACGCGCCAATGTATACTGAGATTTTTTTTATATAAATATGTACTTTATCGAACAAAACATATATGTATTGTGTAACATGAAGTCCTATGAGTGTCATCTGATGAAGATCATCAAAGGTTAGTGATTCATTATCTCTCTATTTCAGATTTTTGTGACTCCTCTCTTTGGCTGGAAAAATGGCTGTGTTTTTCTTTGACTTGGCTCTGACCTAACATAATCGTTTGTGGTGCTTTCGCCGTTAAGCCTATTTGAAATCGGACACTGTGGTGGGATTAACAAGTGTGTCTTTAAAATGGTGTGAAATACTTCTAATGTTTGAGGAATGTTAATTATGGTATTTCTGTTGTTTTGAATTTGTTTTGAATTTGGCACCCTGCACTTTCATTGGCTGTTGTCATATCAATCCCGCTAGCGCAATCTCAGCCCTAAGAAGTTGGAGATGGAATTACATTATGTCTGTAGAGCCTGTGCAAGTGAGACACATAGTACATGGTTGCCAGACATTTGACATTTTCAGCTTCTTTACTAGAACTGTGAAACCTGAACAAGTGTGTAATGCTTGATGTGTGTTTAAGAATCTTTTGGAAATGTCCAAATAAGTAACAGCCAAGAAACACTATTAGCAAAGAATCTGCATGATGCAGAACAGAGTTAAAGCTGGTTGGCCTTGGCCAAAATGTATATGCAAATGACAAATATAACATATCCCAAACTGACAAGCATCTGGCTGGGTCAGAAGAGAAGATGAATGTTGGTTAAGTACTTGATTTCACAGCTCCCAAGCCATAAAGTAAGCAACGCCATGCATCATTGCGTCTGCAAATTGTTCAAAGGCATCCGAGCATTGGAAGGCTTCCTGCCTGACCCATTCCAAAAATCACAAAATATGTAATGTACCTTCTGCATGAAAGATTGAGAAAAATAATACATAAACCCCACACTACACCCACGTAGAAGGAACAAAAACACTTCAGGGCTTGAAGTGATGTTTTCACAGTAGGGACTGGATGAGGTAATGTTTTAGTTGTCTGCGTCACTCTCCAAGACCTGTTTATGGTAGGTGAGAATTTTCCTCCACACTGTAGTTTCCCTTAATGTCCCAGCTCTTTCGTGGTCAGAGACAGTAAGGAGCATGTCACCATTATTACAGCTGAAATACTTGTCTGCTTGGACTGCCACTTGTTTATGCTTTTAAGAAACCATGCATTAAAGAATGACCGTACTATGAGCCCTTACAGCACATTGTCCAAAATATTGTTCATCCCTACTTACAAGTTCTAGGGAAGTGAGAATTATGGGGAATGTGTTTGGTTGTGTGGTTAATTGCACCATCACTTCTGGGAGACAGAACTACAAAAAAATATTCCTGAACCACAAGGCTCTTGCCAGACAACTTTGTTGGTCCTCCATTAGTCACAAGGGGGGTGGGGGGGGTGGGGGGGGATCATATAGAGATGTTAGTTATCAAATTAGGCTTTGAGGGAATGAGCTGGCAATAAGGCTAGCATTGTTCAAGTCTTGCTCACTGTCAGCGATAGCTACAGATGTACGATCTTCATTTGTAGGAGAACTTTCCTCCAATACAGGAAATGTTAAACATATGGTGTTTTTGAGGTTAAAAAGGCTTCTGAAGTTTGTAATTTCCACTTCGAAAAATGGATCAACCTCTACAAAAATGTCCATTAATTATAATCCACATAATAATTCACATTCCCTGTTGCTGCAGGAGTATTTTCTTAATGTAACAAACTGGCTCAAATTAAGATCCTTCATCTGTAACACAGCTGGAGTAGGAACACAGTGATCCTATACTATGAAGATGCATTAAGGGAATATGCAGTTATCCTGCATCAGGCATTGGAATGATGACACAATGTTGAAGAAAGGCAGATTACTACTGTTGGATTCTACGTTATAAACACTGTGATATTAAAGACATGATAGATCAGACGCATAGTATATAAAGGAGTGAAATCTGTAGAAAGACAGAGTGGCTATGGAATGTGCTGGTTGGACGGGAGGAGATCAAAGGATTGCTATAGGAAGGGTTGAGGTCAGGAGGTCAGGTCAGATCCCCTGAAGGGAGTAATACGGGTTGGAGAGGAGGAGAGTCTAAAGTGGGATATATACAGTGGGGAGAACAAGCATTTGATACACTGCCGATTTTGCAGGTTTTCCTGCTTACAAAGCACCTGTTTGAACTTGTTACCTGTATAAAAGACACCTGTCCACACACTCAATCAAACAGACTCCAACCTCTCCACAATGGCCAATACCAGAGATCTGTGCGCTGGCTAAAATTGTAGACCTGCACAAGGCTGGGATGGGCTACAGGACAATAGGCAAGCAGCTTGGTGAGAAGGCAACAACTGTTGGCACAATTTTTGGAAAATGGAAGAAGTTCAAGATGACGGTCAACCACCCTCGGTCTGGGGCTCCATGCAAGATCTCACCTCGTGGGGCATCAATGATCATGAGGAAGGTGAGGGATCAGCCCAGAACCACACGGCAGGACCTGGTCAATGACCTGAAGAGAGCTGGGACCACAGTCTCAAAGAAAACCATTAGTAACACACTATGCCGTGATGGATTAAAATCCTGCAGCACACGCAAGGTCCCCCTGCTCAAGCCAGCGCATGTCCAGGCCCGTCTGAAGTTTGCCAATTACCATCTGGATGATCCAGAGGAGGAATGGGAGAAGGTCATGTGGTCTGATGAGACAAAAATAGAGCTTTTTGGTCTAAACTCCACTCGCCGTGTTTGGAGGAGGTAGAAGGATGAGTACAACCCCAAGAACACCATCCCAACCGTGAAGCATGGAGGTGGAAACATCATTCTTTGGGGATGCTTTTCTGCAAAGGGGACAGGACGACTGCACCATATTGAGGGGAGGATGGATGGGGCCATGTATCGCGAGATCTTGGCCAACAACCTCCTTCCCTCAGTAAGAGCATTGAAGATGGGTCGTGGCTCGGTCTTCCAGCATAACAACGACCCGAAACACACAGCCAGAACAACTAAGGAGTGGCTCCGTAAGAAGCATCTCAAGGTCCTGGAGTGGCCTAGCCAGTCTCCAGACCTGAACCCAATAGAAAATCTTTGAAGGGAGCTGAAAGTCCGTATTGCCCAGCGACAGCCCCGAAACCTGAAGGATCTGGAGAAGGTCTGTATGGAGGAGTGGGCCAAAATCCCTGCTGCAGTGTGTGCAAACCTGGTCAAGAACTACAGGAAACATATGATCTCTGTAATTGCAAACAAAGGTTTCTATACCAAATATTAAGTTCTGCTTTTCTGATGTATCAAATACTTATGTCATGCAATAAAATGCTAAATAATTACTTAAAAATCATACAATGTGATTTTCTGTATTTTTGTTTTAGATTCCGTCTCTCACAGTTGAAGTGTACCTATGATACAAATTACAGACCTCTACATGCTTTGTAAGTAGGAAAACCTGCAAAATTGGCAGTGTATCAAATACTTGTTCTCCCCACTGTATACCTGTGATGGTGAGAAATGTGTGGTTGTCTGAATTTCAGCTGTAACGACCCTCTGGGAAGAATTAAACTTGGTTAAGCTTCTCTAGTGTCCATGTGTTACTTACTCGGATAAAGAAGAACCTAACAGATGGTGTTGTCGGCAGGATTCACCACAATTTGTAGTCAAACCAAAGAGTCCAGATCAGTGGAGCAGAGCTGGCAACAAACATGGTAGTCTTGCTTCTATATCTGTTTCCACTAATTTTGACTTCTTGGCGAGGTGAGAATCGTTGGCTGAACGAAATATGGGATACAGACCTGGAGAGCCTAAGTTTAATTCTGTAGGCCCATTGTGTAACGACCAGTCATAGCTCATACAGGCACCTGTAGGGTAAGATCTAGGTGGTAAATCCCTAGTAGGTTGGTTCCTGCTAGTACTATAAAGTCAATAGTAAATACCAGTGGGTTAATGCCTGTGATTACTATAAAAAAGGGTGAGGCCCCAAAAGTAAACCTGAGGAGTTTAGAATCTGCAAAAGGTAAGTCCTAGGGGGTAAATCCCGGCGGGGTTGGTGCCCTGCATAACCTATAACGGAGTTATAGCCTAGTTGTAGTGGCCTTAAAAGTGTATGTGTGAATGGGAGGTTAGTTTTGTGCCCTGTTGGGGTGGTGAACCATGGCAGATTATGTGTGTAACTGCCGTTGGTGGAAGAAGGTGAGGACCAAGGTGCAGCGTGGTAAGTGTTAATCTTGTTTATTTAACTGAACACTGAATAACCAAAACAACAAAGAAACAACCAAAACAGTTCTGTCTAGTGCAGACACAAAAACCGTAAGCAACTACCCACACCACACAGGTGGGAAAAGGCTACCTAAGTAGGGTTCTCAATCAGAGACAACGATAGACAGCTGCCTCTGATTGAGAACCACACCGGCCAAACAACACAGAAATCCAAAACATAGAACATGAACATAGAATGCCCACCCTAGTCACACCCTGGCCTAACCAAAATAGAGAATAAAAGCCTCTCTATGGCCAGGGCGTGACAATGTGGAAATAGGAAGACAAGTGTGAATAACTTTGGTGATGTGTGTTATGGGACAAAGCCATGAAGTCAACCGTATTCTCCAGTAATACATTTGAAGATGTATAATTATGCATAGCTTATCACATTGTTCATAATGTTATGTTTTGTGTGTCTTTTTGTTGCTTTCCAAGTCTTAAGCTATAACTCTCTTAGAGTTATAAGGAGAGAGTGGAGAAACAAAAAAGCGCTCCAGCTGACATGGAACAAGACAGCAGATTCAGCTGGAATGACATTTTATTGTGTGATGAGAGATGGAAATAAAATTCTGTATGATGTGATTATAGAACAGAGGCCATAAGTCTCTGAGTTTGTAAACCTCATGGTGAATGTTTGTTATCATTGTTAGTTCCATTTGTTAGTTTTTAAATTCATGTTTTACGATCGTTTGTACATTAATTAGTAATTTCAGAGTTTATATAAATTTAACATTAGGATGCTATTGTTCAAGAGGGACTGTTGGATTCGAAATGTTGAACATTGAGATATTAAAGACATGATAGATCAGACACATAGTATATAAAGGAGTGAGATCTGTAAGACAGAGTGGCTGTGGAATGTGCTGGGTGGATGGGAGGAGATCAAAGGATTGCTATAGGGGAAGCAGATGAACATCTTTGGATTAGGCGAAGGAGGGGTTGAGGTCAGGTCAGATCCCCTGAAGGGAGTAATACCCACTCCCTGTTTAAAACCATAAGATGTTAGGATTGGAGAGGAGGAGTGTTTTAAGTGGGATATTTATACCTGTGATGGTGAGAAATGTCTGGTTGTCTGAATTACAGCTATAACGACCCTTTGGGAAGAATTACTCTTGGTTAAGCTTTTCTAGTGTCCGTGAGTTATTTCCTCTGATAAATAAGAACCTAACACTACCCAGGGAATTGGCAGTGAAAGTTCATGAGAGGTCTGTTGGATATTTTGTCTAAGTAGGCCTCTGTGGTGAGGCTGATCCAGTCTGCAGTGTAAATAAATATTAAAGTACTGAAACATGCATGAGAGCATCAGCTCTTCCGGACGACTGTGTGATCAGGCTCTCCGCAGTCGATGTGAGTAAGACCTTTAAAAACTTCATAGGGCTAGGGTCCTTTTTTCAGAATTTCCGCCTGACTGACGTTCCCAAAGTAAACTGCCTGTTACTCAGGCCCAGAAGCCAGGAAATGCATATAATTGGTACTATTGGATAGAAAACATCTTGAGGTTTGTAGAAATGTTAAAATAATGTATGAGACTATAACACAATTGACATGGTAGGAGAAAATCGAAAAAGACCAACCAGAATTTTTTATTGCTTGAGATTTCATGCTCTTGCAAGGGAAGCTATGGGTCATATGTGATTCAAGCTCCCAGATTGCAATTCCTATGGCTTCCATTAGATGACAACAGTCTTTGTTCAAGGTTTCTGGCTTGTTTCATCCCAAACGAGGAAGAATGTAGAGTTTTTGGACTGGGAGTCAGAGTTGAAAATCAGTCTGTGCACGCGCTACGAAGAGGACGCATACCTGCTTATTTAGCTTTTCTGTTAAACATACTTCTTTCTGTATGCAATATTATAGTTTAATTACATTTTAGGGTACCTGATGATTAAATAGACACGTAGTTTGACTTGTTTTAACAAAGTTTAGCGTTAGATTTTTGGAGTCCTTTGTCTGCATGTTGAACGAGTGGATTACTCAAATCGACAGGGCCAACTAAACATACTTTTTGGGATATAAAGAAGGATTTTATCTAACAAAAACGACGCTTCATGTTGTACCTGGGACCCTTTGGATTGCAAGTCAGAGGAAGACCTTCAAAAAGTAAGTGATTATTTAATCGCTATTTGAGTTTATGAAGCCTGTGCTGGTGGAAAAATATTTTGATGTGGGGCGCCGTCTTCAAACAATCGCATGGCATGCTTTCGCTGTAAAGCCTATGTAAATCGGACAATGCAGTTAGATTAACAAGTATTTAGGCATTTTAACCGATATAAGACACTTGTATGTACCTAGATGGTTAATATCCATAATTTTTACGATTATTTATTTGAATTGTGCTCCCTCCAATTTCACTGGAAATTGTCCACAGGTGGTTTAATTAAACATGGAAAACATTCACAAGGCCGCATGGCCAGACGGATAACCAGTATGTGACCAACTGGCAAGTGTCTTCACAGACATTTTCAACCTCTCCCTGTCTGAGTCTGCAATACCAACATGTTTCAAACAGTACAGCATAGTACTGTGCCCAAGAACACTAAGGTAACCTGCATAAATGACTACCGTCCCGTAGCACTCACGTCTGTAGCCATGAAGTGCTTTGAAAGACTGGTTATTAACAAGTCACATAATAAATTGCATGGACTCACCCTGTGTGCAATTATAGTGTTTAACATGATTTTTGAATGACAACCCCATCTCTGTACCACATACAGTACCAGTCAAAAGTTTGGGCACACCTACTCATTCAAAGGTTTTTCTTAATTTTACTATTTTCTACATTGTAGGATAATCAAATCAAATACAATTTTATTGGTCACATACAGCAGATGTTATTGTGGATGTAGCGAAATGCTTGTGCTTCTATCTCCGATAGTGCAGCAATATCTAACAAGTAATATCGCAAAAAACTGCAACGTTTCCTTTGAGCTAGTCACGATGCTGCCATCTCCGTCGGCGCTATCTTGTGGCGACACCTTTTGGTAGCCACCCTTTGCCTTGTTGACAGCTTTGCACACTCTGGCTTTATTCAACCAGCTTCATGAGGTAATCACCTGCAATGAATTTCAATTAAAGTTGTGCCTTGTTAAAAGTTCATTTGTGGAATGTATTTCCTTCTTAATGCGTTTGAGCCAATCAGTTGTGTTGTGACAAGGTAGGGGTGGTAGAAAAAAGATAGCCCTATTCGGTAAAATACCAAGTCCATATTATGGCAATAACATCTAATATAAGCAAAGAGCAATGACAGTCCATCATTACTTTAACACATGTAAGGATAACGACCATGCTCTGTACATTATCTTGGAAATAATGGACGACGTACTTGGGACGACGCAGAGCGGAGTCCCTTCTCATCCCTCTGTAAGAATATTTGAAGGAGGAGTGAAGGACTGAAGGTCAAGAGGGAATTAACGATCACTGAAAATAGTTGTTTTTCTGTAATAGGGAATTAATGATTAATGGATCAGAGACATGGGAGGAATTTCAGTCCCAGACTCGTAGCTATACGTGCCAATTTCTAATTGGATCAAAATCTTTGAATAAACCAAATTTTCTCCCCTGATTTGCTTTGGGTTCTGTGTTATTGAATTGAAGAATAACATCAACTGCTAAAACTTGGTGCCATGACCCGGATTAATTGGTCGTGACCAACAACAAGAAAAAACGAATCAACTGTCTGTTGATCCAGGGGAAAGAGAGAGGGCTGGGTGCAATCCACTTCGGGAGTCAACTCATAATCTCCTGATTGACTGCTAACATATTGCTGGGTGAGTCTAGACCGATATCATTTAAAATAACCAAATCAGGTTATAATAAGTGCATGCAATGAGTGATATGTATCTCTTATGTACAAGGTTTGAATCTTTTGCTGTTGTCCTGATTAAAGAGGCAATACAACTGGCCTTCTTTAGACTAGTTGAGTATCTGGAGAATCAGCATTTGTGGGTTTGATTACAGGCTAAAAATGGCCAGAAACAAAGCACTTTCTTCTGAAACTTGTCAGTCTATTCTTGTTCTGAGAAATGAAGGCTATTCCATGCGAGAAATTGCCAAGAAACTGAAGATCTCGTACAACGCTGTGTACTACTCCCTTCACGGAACAGCACAAACTATCTCTGACCAGAATAGAAAGAGGACATTGCACAACTGAGCAAGAGGACATTATAGTGTCTAGTTTGAGAAAGACACCTCACAAGTCCTCAACTGGACATTTCTAAGTAACCCCAAACTTTTGAACGATATTGTATGTATATGTTACGCCCTGACCATAGTTTGCTTTGTATGTTTATATGTTTTGTTTGGTCAGGGTGTGATCTGAGTGGGAATTCTATGTCTAGTTTGTCTTTCTGTGTTTGGCCTGATATGTTTCTCAATCAGAGGCAGGTGTTAGTCATTGTCTCTGATTGGGAACCATATTTAGGTAGCCTGTTTTGTCGTTGTGGGTTGTGGGTGATTGTCTGTGTAGTGTTTGTGTCAGCACGATTGTTCATTAGCGTCACGGTTGTCACGTTGTTGTTTTGTAGTGTTAAGTTTTCCCATTAAAATGACGAACATTTACCACGCCGCATCTTGGTCCTCCTCTCGCTCTCCAGACAACAACTGTGACAGTATATTTTGGGGTTAAATAAATATATAAACATAGATTTATAAGATACAAATTTTGAAGTTAATGTAATGACATTTTTAAGTGAGAACCACACTGGAGAAGAGGCGGAACGGCTGCTCCGGATGTGAACATAAAACATATTTTGAATTCACTGTCTAGTGATATGAAGAACTTAAAAGTAGAGAAGTGTAGGCAAGAGATAAAGAAATATTATATCATTGTTGACGAAGATGGTATATCGAATCTGTCTGACATACAAAGTTTGGGGAAAAATACAGAGAATGTCTACCTCATTGACAAAGACACAATGGTCTTGAACTGTATTAGCTGAAGTAAGAAAACGGGATGAGAAATTCCATCTTGATGGGACATGGGAGAGAAATAGAGTTTGAGGGCTCTTGGTGAACAGACAACCTTAAAAGACGAAATTCAACAATTACAGGCAAAGGCAGACTTGGCCACCTCCTGTGGGCCCTGTGTTCCCTCAATCTACCCTCAGGCTGAGTTGCGCAAGGATGATCGGGTTTCAAATATCTGGTCAGCACTTTTAGTCATCAGATTGACAGTGGTGACGAACGATGTATTAGGCCAACCAGAAAGAACACAGGCTATAAAAGGTATTAAAGACAAACCCCCGGTGACAGTAATCACACATAAATCAGCATCTCCAAAACAGTTGGATGAATAGTCAAAGACTTTGAAGCATCGACTAGAAGTGGGTATGAAGACGTGGGAACATTTAAAGCAATATAAGAAATTCTACAATCTACATCCTTATAATCAATCGGTTACAGAGAGATAACCAAATGTGTCCAAAAACTTAAACAACCATTTGCTGAATTTGAAGAAAGGTTCAAAGCAGAGGTGGTTAGACACAGAGGGTTACCTGACATGGAAGATGAAGATGCACTCAATTCCTCCAAAAATGGGCAATCACACATCAGATGGTGCAATCCATACACAATGATTTGCGAAAAACTTTTGTTTCCACAACTACTGATTGGGAGAATCAAAACTACGGCAACATCATCTACAGGCTGTTACAACTAGACAGAGACATCAATCAACATAATAAACCGGCTGTTATCAGAGTTGTGCAGGTTCCGAGTGAAACCAACAACATTATTTGTTCAGCAGAAGAGAAACCTGTAGGCTACTATTCGAAGAAACTGGATGATGTGGCGTTCGGCTGCCACCATCGACATGCTGTGTCGATGGTGGTATCGCTTGCTATTGACCAAGATCTTACCATCAAGTGTCCACATGCTGTTCATTCTCTTTTGACAATGAATCGAGCTGCACAGGTCACAGCTGCTCATTGGAACGAGTGGTCGACTGTGTTGGAGGCTCCGAACATCATCATACAATGTGGCACACCATGTTATCCAGCTACTCCGATGCTTCCTCCAGATACCCCATTACTTGAACAAGACTGTTGTGAGTTGGTTTAGGATCAGCTCTCTGATGGATTTACTAAAAGTAATCGGTTGGAAAACACTGATTTTATCTTATTCACAGACGGTGCAAGCATTGTGGAGGGGGGTGTGAGAAAGGCAGGCTAATATCTACACAGACTCAAGGTATGCTTTCAGTGTTACCCATGATTTTGGAAAAATATGGAAAAACAGAATATTCAGGACATCACTGGGAACACCTGTGAAGAATGGACCAGAGGTGACGGTTTGACTGAAAGCTCTGCAGTTACCTTGACATGTTGCAATTTTGAAAATGCACATGGAAATATCTTTACAGACAAGAGTAAAGGTTGACAGAGCTGCCAAGGCGGCTGCCAAGAGAACACCGCTGTCACCTAAACTGATTAGTAAATACACCTTGGATACATTGCAACACATTAGAGACATGCTAAGCAGTACACCAAAATATGAAGTGTAGGAATGGATGGCTGCAGGGTGCAAACTCAATCAAGAAGGTGTGTGGAAATACAACCTGAGATGTTTAGCACCAAATGCACTCTTACCCTACTTGGTGACACAGATCCACTCTTTGGGACACATTGGTGTGGACAAGATAGTTTATCGTTTTGTGGGAAAATGGTGGAATCCTGGTGTGCAGAAAGAGGCTGAAGCTGTCGTGGCAAATTGCATCACTTGTATGGAAAACAACACCAAGGGAAGAGTGAAAGTACAGACACGACGAGTGCCAGCCCCTCCAAGTTCATTAGTTCCAAGATAATGTACAGAGCATCAGCATTTATCCCGCTTCTAACACGGTTGCCAAAGACAACAATACTAAAGCATACATTTACCAGTAGAAATCCATACTTTTCCATCCTCCCACCAAACCCAGTTGTTGATTCTATTGGTTAGGTTACTAGAAACGCACACCAGTGTTTTTGTTCAATTGCTATGCAGGCTAGTAATGTTCATAACCCTTGCTTGCTAGCTGGCCAACTATGGCTAGCACAGTCACGTCAAACAGTACAGACAGAATAACAGAAAAGTAGCTTCATTTGCATATGTATAAGCTGTTTTCTAGTTACATTTATTTGGATACATCCATAACAATGAACTGATGACGCACAATTTTTTCTGGCATAGAAAAGTTGCTGTCTCGTCAGGACACTGTTCATTACAGTAGAGGAGATTGCATTGCAATCAAACACTAGGCTCAAAGCTAGTTAAATAGTTTATTGCCTGCAAGTCTGCCAATATGACGTGAATATTTTTTTTTGTAGTGATGAAAATAGATAAATAGATCTGGAGAGGCAGATTTAGACAGACTAGTTACATCACTGCACTAGTTTTTGTTGATATAGAAACACACATCACCTCCTATGGATGTATAGCACTGCATGATCAGCCCGGTACAGCTGGATGCCGGCTAGATCCAAAGCAGCGTTGGAAATAGATTCATATACAGTAATCACGTATCCGTAAAACAGAACGCAGAGGTGAGAGAGAAGTAATTATTTGTCCTTATCAGAAGTTGTAGCTCGTCGGTTTTGTTGGAAGCCAGCTGATATGCCTCCTTAATCCTTTGCTTCAGTTTGGCGATGGACTGTTGGAGTGGTTGGGTTTCTCTCTTGTTGGGAGTCACACCAAAGCAGAGGTTGATGGGCAGCTTTCCTTCTCTCTGGAACATCAGCAGGTATGGAGTGAATATTTTTGCAACATTTCATGTGAAATTGTAGGCGTGCACCAAGGACTTGACGAGCCGACTCCAAGAGTCTTTCTTTTTGGTTGAACCTCATTGGTTGAGGGTCACCTCTGATTCAGAGGCGTTGGGTCAAATGCAGAAAACAGATATTGGTTCAGTGCATTCAGTTGTGCAACTGACTAGGTATCCCCTTTCCGTTTCCCTTATAGCTTTGAGCTGTTCACAAAAGCCAACACTGGGGTGTGGGTAAGAGCATGGATGATATATTTGAATGCCTTGTCACAGTGGGGGTTTCACCGCTCTCCAAATGGCTCCCTAATCTTGTAGTACTCGATTTTGGGGGCCATATTCTCCTCCTTCCCTTGATGGCTTGTGGGGTAGCCTTTTGCTAGGTTTGTCAGGGGTTTCACAATGGCTAAGTAGTTGTGAATAAAGTGGCAGTTACAGCCACAGAATCCCAGGAACAATCACAATGACTGTAAGAGCTGTGGGCTCTCTCATGTGGCCGCTGTTTCCACTTTGACGGGATCGGTAGGAATGCCTTGCTCTGACACAATGTGGCCCACATTTTTGACCTGATGCTGACAGAACTGTCATTTGTCAAATGACAGCTTCAAGCCTCACACCAGCCTCAGCCCAGAACGTTCAACAAAAGTTCTTTGTGCTTTTCTAGGGTCCGTCCAAACATAATCAGGTTGTCCAGGTAGACAAGAACCTCCAGAAGATTCATGTCGCCTACTGCCATCTCCATCAAGTTCTGTAATGATGCTGGTGGTCTGGTGATCCCCTGAGGCATTCATTCGAACTGGTAAAACCCCAGAGGGCAGATGAATGCTGTCTTCTCCTTATCATCAAGGCTAATGTCAATATGGTAGTATCCACTACGCAGATCTAGCACAGAGAACCACTTGCTCCCAGTCAGGCTGTCCAGGGCATCGTAATTGTGAGGAATGGTGTACTGATCAAGGATAGTTCTCTGTTTAGAGTACCATAATCAAAACATATTCTGATGGATCCATTCCTCTACCTGGCAAACATAATGGGGAGGCCTATGGGCTCCTTCAACAGCTGTTGCAGATGCTGACGTATATCTTCAATATCAGCTGGAGTGAGCCGTCGTGTGCATTCTCTGAATGGTCGGAGTCAGATTCTGAGTCCGATACTGTGGGTAACTTCCTTAGCCAGTCCGACATCCCTCTCATTGGTGGAGGAGACTGCAGGTTGGTTGGGTAACTTTTCACTGAGCCTGGCTCTCCACTCCTCTAGAATGGGAGAGGCTACAAACTGAAACATCTTGGGGTCCTTGGGGCAGGGCTTATCCACCCCTGTTGGATTAGGAAATGTATCCCTGTGTGGTAGCACTGACAAAACTACTTTAGCTCTGAAGACCTGTGCTACCATTGTCTATTTGGGCAGAGCTCTTCCCGAGTCCGACAGAATCATATTACTTGGGTTCTGGCTAATGGTACTCGACCGAGTCCACTTCAGCATATCTGTCCTGATCAATTTTTTTCAAAAGTAGGGCCATTTGAGGTTTTTATTCGGCAGGTGATGGAAGAATAAAAAAACAAATGTATGTAATAATTTCACCTTGAGTTTGCTAGGTTGTTTGCATGCTAAAATTCAGCCTATTATGTTATTAGATAGAGAAGGGATCAATAACATATTTTTGTTGAACAACAATTGCAGTCCATCCATTCTGGTTTACAATAAATTTAAACGGTACACTAATAATAACTATAAGTATAATGAAAAACAACATTCTATAGGTTGAATGATGAGTGTTTCCAGCTGACCCCATTCCTCACTTAAACCCCATGTAAAGTGATGTCCTCTACAATACATGCATTTTTGTTTGTCTCCCTACCAGCAGATGGTCTCTCCACCCTCAACCTCTCTGATGGATTGTCTCCCCCTTCCACAACTGTGTGCCAAATACTCAAAATGTGAATCTCAAGGCTAGCACCCTGAGCCTGAGCTGGTGTGGCTGGAGAGTAAAGGAGTTAATCTCGAATGTGAAAACTGTTCAAGGGACGTTAACCAAACATAGGCCTGTTTAACTGAAAACAAACACTGTATAGCCTCAAAACGTGTTTAAAACTTTAATTGTATATAATGGATGGCCAGTCAAATCAAATCAAATGTTATAGATCACATACACATGGTTAGCAGATGTGCAAGTGTAGCGAAATGCTTGTGCTTCTAGTTCTGACAGTGCAGTAATATCTAACATGTAATCTAACAATTCCACAACTACCTGATATGCACATATCTAAAGGGATGGAATAAGACGTTGTTTAGGTTCGCCGGCTGGGATCCGATCCATTGTCCTGGGTGGAAGGCAAAACACAGGATCCGCTTCGGGAAAGTCATATTCCTGGTCGTAATGATGGTGAGTTGACGTTGCCCTTATATTCAGTAGTTCCTACCGAATGTATGTAATGAAACCTAAGATTACCTGGGGTACAAATTTAAGAGATAACACGTAAAAAACTAAATACTGCATAGTTTCCTAGGAACGCGAAGTGAGGTGGCCATCTCTGTCGGTGCCGGAAGTAGACACTCAATCATCAAGTTTGCGGACGACACTACAGTGGTAGGCTTGATTACCAACAACGACGAGACGGCCTACAGGGAGGAGGTGAGGGCCCTCGGAGTGTGGTGTCAGGAAAGTAAACCTCACACTCAACATCAACAAAACAAAGGAGATTATTGTGGACTTCAGGAAACAGCAGAGGGAGCACCCCCCTATCCACATCGACAGGACAGTAGTGGAGAGGGTAGTAAGTTTTAAGTTCCTCGGCGTACACATCACGGACAAACTGAATTGGTCCACCCACACAGACAGTGTTGTGAAGAAGGCACAACAGCGCCTCTTTAACCTCAGGAGGCTGAAGAAATTCAGCTTGTCACCAAAAGCACAAACTTCTACAGATGCACAATCGAGAGCATCCTTTTGGTCTGTATCACCGCCTGGTACGGCACCTGCTCCGCCCACAACCGTAAGGCTCTCCAGAGGGTAGTGAGGTCTGCACAATGCATCACCGGAGGGCAAACTACCTGCCCTCCAGGACACCTACACCACCCGATGTCACAGGAAGGCCATAAAGATCATCAAGGACAACAACCACCCAAGCCACTGCCTGTTCACCCCGCTATCATCCAGAAGGCGAGGTCAGTACAGGTGCATCAAAGCAGGGACCGAGAGACTGAAAAACAGCTTCTATCTCAAGGCCATCAGACTGTTAAACAGCCCCCACTAACATTGAGTGGCTGCTGCCAACATACTAACTCAACACTAGCTCACTTTAATAATGGAAATTGATGGAAATTGATGTAAAAAATGTATTACTAGGCACTTTAAACAATGCCACTTAATATAATGTTCACATACCCTACATTACTCATCTCATATGTTTATGTATTTACTGTACTCTATCATCTACTGCATCTTACAATCTTTATTTAATACATGTATCACTAGCCAATTTAAACTATGCCACTTTTATGTTACATACCCTACATTACACATCTCATATGTATATACTGTACTCGATACCATCTACTGCATCTTGCCTATGCCGTTTTGTACCATCACTCATTCATATATCTGTATGTACATATTCTTTATCCCTTTACACTTGTGTGTATAAGGAAGTAGTTGTGGAATTGTTAGGTTAGATTACTCGTTGGTTATTACTTAATTGTCGGAACTAGAAGCACAAGCATTTCGCTACACTCACATTAACATCTGCTAATCATGTGTATGTGACAAATTAATTTGATTTGATTTGACATACACTACCGGTCAAAAGTTTTAGAACAACTCATTCAAGGGTTTTTCTTTCTTTTTACTATTTTATACATTGTAGAATAATAGTGAAGACATCAAAACTATTAAATAACACATATGGAATCATGTAGTAATCAAAAAAGTGTTAAACAAATTAAAATATATTGTATATTTGAGATTCTTCAAATAGCCACCCTTTGCATTGATGACAGCTTTGCACACTCTGGGCATAGTTGGCATAAAATACAGTACATACATATGTATGAGATGACTAATGTAAGATATGTAAACATTAAAGTGGCATTATTAAAGTGACTAGTGATCCATTTTTTAAAGTGGCCAATGATTTTGAGTCTGTATGTAGGCATCAGCCTCTCTGTGTTGGAGAGGCTGTTTAACAGTCTGATGGCCTTGAGATAGAAGCTGTTTTTCAATCTCTTGGTCCCAGCTTTGATGCACCTGTACTGACCTCGCCTTCTGGATGGTAACGGGGTGAACAGATAGTGGCTCGGGTGGTTGTTATCCTTAATTATCTTTTTGGCCTTCCTGTGACATCGGGTGGTGTGGGTGTCCTATTTGGCAGGTAGTTTGCCCCCGGTTATGTCTTGTGCAGCCGGCACCACCCTCTGGAGAGCCTTGCGGTTGTGGGCGGTGCAGCCCGATTAGGATGCTCTCAATTGTGCATCAGTAAACGTTTGTGAGAGTTTTAGGTGAAAAGCCAAAATTCTTCAGCCTCCTGAGGTTGAAGAGGAGCTGTTGCGCCTTCTTCACCACGCTGTCTGTTTGGGTGGACCATTTCAGTTTGTCCGTGATGTGTACTCAGAGTCCTTGCATCCATAGCTCCTATATGTTTAAGGTCAGTGCTATTTGGAATCCTTGGGACGTCCCTAACGTCCCTACCCTAAACCTTAACCTTAACCCTTATCCTTACACATAATCAAATCCCTTACCTAACCATTTTAAATGTCAACTTCAATGGGGTAAGGACGTCCAAAGGATTCTGAATAGCACAGGCCATATGTTTATCATCTGAGAGTTGTATCAATGAATACTGGGCAGAGGACACAAGATGAGAGAGACTGGTGTGAGAGACAGACAGTGGCCTGACAATAGAATTAGGAATTAGAATACCATTATGACATAGTCTGACAATAAATAACAGAAAATAGTTATTTTCCGAGGGAAATTGATCCGAGGCCTTTGCTGCTCGTAGGCCGCCAGTTGCCCATCCCTGACTTAGAGTTCTGAAATTCTGTGCATAGATCCCTCTTCTCACAAGGAACAAATTTGCATGCCGTGAGGCCTGCCGTGATGGATTTTCCACCATTTTTTTTAGCTTTGAAAAACATTCCTTCGGGAACCACATGGCCGATCAGGATGAAACTTCATTTATGGCGTCTATGGACCAAGGTCTTTCAACGCAATATTTTCCAGACTAGTATGTCAAACTGACCAATAAAGCTCATGTGGGCGTGGTCTGGCACATAAATGCATATACATCAGACACAGATATTTTTATTGTAACCAAAGTTGGTACACATGTTCCAAACCCTATCAGGACTCAACAAATGCAAGCACATTCAGAATGACCACACAATGGCCCTATACAACAGGCACATGTTTAACTAACCTCCAGACGAGCTTCATTGCCATACAACTCTCCTTCCGTGGCACATTAAGACTCACGTTAAGCATCTCCAATCCAAAATTAAATCTGGAATCGGCTTCCCATATCGCAACAAAGCATCCTTCACTCATGCTGCCAAACATACCCTCGTAAAACTGACCATCCTACCGATCCTCGACTTCGGTGATGTCATCTATAAAATAGCCTCCAACACTCTACTCAACAAACTGGATGCAGTCTATCACAGTGCCATCCGTTTTGTCACCAAAGCCCCATACACTACCCACCATTGCGACCTGTACGCTCTCGTTGGTTGGCCCTCGCTTCATACTCGTCGCCAAACACACTGGCTACAGGTTATCTACAGGTCTCTGCTAGGTAAAGCCCTGCCTATCTGTAAACAGCCCATCTATCTACCTACCTCATCCCCATACTGGTATTTATTTTTTTATTTTGCTCCTTTGCACCCCAGTATCTCTACCTGCACATTCATCTTCTGCCGATCTACCATTCCAGTGTTTAATTGCCATATTGTATTTACTTCGCCACCATGGCCTATTTATTTCCTTAACTTACCTCATTTGCACTCACTGTATATAGACTTTTTGTTTTCTTTTGTTCTACTGTATTATTGACTGTATGTTTTGTTTATTACATGTTTAACTCTGTGTTGTTGTATGTGTCGAATTGCTATGCTTTATCTTGGCCAGGTCGCAGTTGCAAATGAGAACTTGTTCTCAACTAGCCTACCTGGTTAAATAAAGGTGAAATAAATACAAAGATGAGAGAGCATGCAACAATCATCATCAAGAGAAGAGAGGACATGAAGTCTAAAGATGGTAATATAGAATGGTCACCGTCACCACAATGAAGTCAAGGTAGAATGTCAGCTTCCAATGTAATCAACATTGTTCCAGGGCCTACACGATTTGCTCTGCCTCCCTTGCAAAGACAGTAAAACCAGCACCACATAAATATATCTGCAGAATGCACCAATGTACATTGTGTTCAACATGTGGAGAGAAAGACTGAAGGGATCATTTTGATCACTAGAGTCAAATCACACCTAAGTGTTACTGTTACAAAAAAATGCCTACTTGGGGAAACAGAAAATGCTTGTTTGTGATAAAGGAAATATGTTAAACAAATAGTTTCTAAATATGGAGTTTATGATATCAAATATTATTGTATTTCTTCTATCTGAAAGGTCTGACAAGGCTGTTTTTGCTTGATTCTTTGATTGACTTGAGTGTGATTAAAATGTGCGGGTCAATCTGACCCATACTTTTTTTTCAGCAAAGCACAAGGGTTAACCAATTCACCATATGGTGATGTCACAATGGAAGGCCAAAACCTCATCCCACCAAAACAGGCTGAAACAGCTCTTACACTAAAAGGGCATTATCATCATTTTCACAATATCAGAATATTATTCCTCATAGTGTGGAAATATATATAAAACACAGTAAAATCATATTTTGGACAGCACTGGGTCTTTAAGATAGCTGGGTGAGACAACCACATGCAGTGGTTCTTCCTGTAAAAGTTGCGTCAGACTGCAGTACACCCTGTGGGCTGCAGCAAGGATTCTATGGCACGTTAGCCATTGTTGCCATTCTTGTTAGTTAGTGCTAGTTTGACCAGCATTTGAGAAGCATTTGACAGACTTCAATATTGGCTGTACTAGAGAATGTAACCTTTTTTGTATATATAGGATTTATTTTAAGAAATGTAGCTGAATTAATTTAATTAATATTATGGTGTTTCTATTCCAAGATAAACGAGAAATGAAACCCTCAGTGTTTCCGTTAGGAAAATATGGCGCTGTACAACGTGACCGGTCGGGAGTAGGCTACAGTACTAAGAGCATAACATTTCCACACCCTAATTGTAGTCTACCAATGCCCAAACAGGGTTTCAGTGGGGGAAAAAAATTGAATTGATTTATCAAAACCAGTCCCCATGCTTGTCACAGAGCAGCGCGAACCGGTGCTGAAATACTTGACCAAACGCAGGTAGGTTATTGCTTCAACTTCAATATGCTTTACATTCCACAATGTCACAAATAATTGAAACTCTAATGCTTTACTATTCAATCCTTTCTGCCCTCCGAATTCATATTAATTATATAAATAGGCCCATGTGCAACTTGATATTGGGGGTGCACCATGCGGCCGTGCCTAACGGGGAAAGGGGGTGCGCCATGCGGCCATGCCTAACAGGGAAAGGGGCTGTGCCTAATGGGGAAAGGGGGGATGGAGCCGGTCAGCCACAACCCAGACATGGGGATCAGGGCTCGGGCGAGAGCCGAAGCCACCCCCCAAAACCTCCTGGCCCAGAACCCCGCGCCGAGGGAAGGGAGAAGTAAAGGTTAAATAAAAATAAATAAATAAATAAGACCTACAACACTTTTAACAGCACATTACTCAACACTAGTGAGACTCATGTTGCCTACGGTAGACCTAGAGTATATCAACAAATATTTTTTTCAATGACGTGACTCTCCGCCAATAATTACATTTAGAGGATTGGAGGATTCTAAATTGATATCTAAGGGACATTTTTCGATAGGGCAAATCTGATCTGTGAGAATATTTAAGTTTTTTTTATATAATTATGATGCAGGGTTAATAATAATAAAACATTTGTTTAAAAAAATAACGATATTTTGGAGATTATTTTATTTTCAAATAACCGAAAGTGAGCGATTGTAATTTGAATAAAGGCCAAAATAATAGTTATAAATGCCAATATATTTATTTCTGCTTTTAGAGGGAGCGAAACCAAAAGCCCACCGTGTCTATTTTTTGGACAAAGGCATCCCGGCCTGCGAAACACTCCCCTAACCCGGATGATGCTGGGCAAATTGTGCGTGGCCCTATGGGACTCCAAATCCCGATCTGATGTGATAATAATACTTTTCCCCCTTCCACTTGTTAATGGTTCCAATTGATAAAGTTGTTTTATCAATTAGTAAATTTGAGTTTAACCACAATATTTGTTGTATTTGGTGGATTAAACTGAAATTGCAACCAACTTCCATGGCTTGTTTAAAAAATAACAATATTTTTGAGATTATTGGGTTTTCAAACTACCGAAGGTGAGTGAGAAAAAGGCAATTTTTGAACATGGAGTGAGAAATTCTTTCTAATTTGTAAATATAGCCAGTTTGTTATTTAGAAATTTTTATTTCTGTTTTTAGAGGGAGAGAAACCAAAAGCCCAATGTCGCCTCATGGGTCTACCGGTTGCGTCCGGCACAGGATGCTTACCATCATTAATGGATGAAGATGATGAGCGCTCGGCAAAGGCCATCTGTAATCTGCTGGCATCATGGCACAACATTTACATCCTTTAATCACAATCAGAAGACAGTTGAAGGAACTTGCGTGGACTTATGGAAAGACATTTTATATTTTATACATTTTATATATGTATTTTTTTCAGAACATTAACCATGTGTGTTCTCTTGTTTTGTACTGTTCTGTAGTTCCGACCCAATGATTGGTCTAACAAACAAAGGACTTTGCATCCTGCAGGCCCAGGCATGGATCAAAGCTGGCGAGACATTCAATGATGTCATCTTCACAGATGAATCAACTGTGGCCCTTGAGCAATTTGCTAAAAAATTCAACAGAAAAAAAGGAAGAAGAACAAGCAACCCGAGTCCCAAGCATCCCCACAAATGGCGTTTCTCGCCAGGGACCAGGCCCGTATTTTAGTTTTTATGGTAAGTTTAAAAAGCCAATAGGGTACATAAAATATTGTAGTCTACACCTCACGGAGTGCTATGTGTTCCACAATAATTCACTATTGCCTCCTTTTTCAGGTATCATGGCTCGAGATTTCTTTGAGGAAGCAATAATCAAGAGATATGGTTGACCATATGTCAGAGAGGTGTTCCTGGGACCACATTGTTTCTTTTAAGGTAGGATTATAAGCAATATTTTGTTATGTTTAGGCCTATTTACATTTATATTTCTAGTATTGTACCTAATGTTGGCTGTTATGCTAAATGTATTTTTTATTCTCCAAATGCAGACAATGACCCAAAACACACTGCCGCCCGGGTTTTGCATTGCAAATGAGGGCATAACCTGGGTCAAGACAACAGCAGAGTAAGTAGACCTTTATGTAGTAAAACAAATACAAATAAATAAAATATCTACAACATCTACGATAGGCCTACAGTGTATCTAAAAATATTTTTTTCCATCTCTACATGTACTGCATAGGTCTCCTGATTTAAACCCGATCAAACTTGTTTGGCATCAACTGAAAACATTCATCCAAAACTCTGCCAAGCCTACAAGCAAAGATTAACTGATTAATAAAAGCGGATTAGGTTCTCATACAACATATTTAAATGACTTTACTACATCACATTAACTCCACAATGATAATTAGTTTGATGGAAACCCTAATTTGGCTTTCTACGACGTTATATATTACGTCAACATTCCACATTAATTCGCTGTAACTCTATGGGAAAAAAGTTTATACAATAATTAATGCTAATTATAATGCTAATTATAATTAATAATTAATAATTAACTCCTCTTATACTGCAGAAAAAATAGTAATTTCAGGCCTTATGGGCAGTTTTATTTTAAATATAGTACCCGGACGGAGAAAATCCCATAAGCGTTTTATAGTTACATCATTTTGGATGCGCAAGTTAGTATGTTAGTATCATTACTTCATTAAATCTGTAGTAATAGATTAAACACATATACAATTTATCACATGTTCATATCTTCACAGAATCCATATAGAATGTTAAAAATTCTTAGGTACTCACATTAACCAAACCTTTTGCATTTTCAACGACTCTCCATCGCCCTACTCCAAGCGGGAAAAAAAAATAAAAGTGCATCACCTGCACCATAGTTCCTCGTTCAATACATTAACCTCACCAGTCCTACTGTGATCAACCCAGTACCACAGATCTGTATTAGTAAGGAAAGCAAGTCACACCACACACGTAAGTGAATGATGTGAGTACTCTGAAATAATGATGGCTGATCGACACAAGACTCTTGACTGTTGGGTTGAGAGCCCCAACACAAAGAATACAAAGATATATTTTACAGCAAAGATACACCCTCTTAGTCTACATGACAAACAACAGATGTGTGGAATGGTTCACAAGGTTAGGATTCGTATGAAAGAAATGAATAATTTACAGCAGACAGTATCTGCTGTAAAGACTGCTCTCAATGTGTGGAACCATCATTATCCATACCCGAGGCATCCCCACCCTGGTACTTACCAGTACACAAAACACCAACTCATTCTATGGAATGTGGGCTCTGAGAGAGGACAAAACCATCATAAATCAGTTGCTAGAGTTAAATCTCAGAAGCTCCTCTCAGTTCACACGGACACAATAGAGTTCTAAGAACCATATTCTGTTGCATATAACAACCATTTGATGCAATAACAGTATTAAAACATACTCTTGTAATTTCCCCAACACATCTAACCAATATAGTCCTTCATGTTTTTTATTCTTATTGGAAGTGTTCTGATTCTCTAGTTCCTATTTTCTCTTTAAGACTGATAGGTATTTTATATTATGCCGTGGGGATGAATTCTTCAGATTCCCATATCAGAATCAGATCTAGCCTAGCTTATTGCACAGAAATCCAATAGCAGTCTCCAACGTTAATCTATGTTTCAACGAGAAAACCTACAAATTATTAGAACAGTTACAATGCAGGTAAAGTAGTCTGCAGCTGTAGACAGCTCAAATCAGAGCCAGCAGTAACAACTCCTCCCCATCTTACTACGGCTCAATTTAAAATGGCCGCCAGTGGAGTGCTAATGTAATCAGTCATCTGCCTCTGCATTAGAGCAGAATAAATTAAGTTGAAGCAGTAAGGGAAAGTGGCTAGCCCCCCCAGTTATACAGCACATGCACAACCCCCTTTGCTAACTCCCTGGGTAACAGTCAGCACTTCAGAGCAGGTGTCCCTTCACAACTTAGCGGTGACTCGCAAGCGCTCTGAAATATGTCCTATCTTTCAACCTCTTTCTTGTAGCTGCCACTTTCACTAAACACCTCCGATTGTAAGGGGTTCCTGCAGGTCCAAAAATGAAACAAAGACATCACTCATGTTGGCCTGGGTCTGAGTTTTTTTACCACCGCTCCCAGCCTCCTAAACTCCTCTCTCGCTAAAGCTCTCTCCTTCCCTCTCTTTTATCCTTCTTTCCCTCTCTCCGTCACCCACTTGCTCCCTCTCTCCCACTCTATTTCTTGCTGGCTAGGGCTTTATTGTGCTGGTTGCCATCTGTTTTCTATTGCTAGAGCTGAGAAGCACAGTATGGACCCTGTGAGGGAGTCACAACAGCCCAGGGCCCAAAGAGATGGAGAATAGAGGAGCCCTGCAAGCAGGTGTAGAATAGCGTGGCAGCACAGGGGCTTCGAAGGGCCTGGAGGGCTCCCCCATATGTACAAATTGTATCACCTCGTCACTAACCCATAACACAGTGAACTAGGGTGAGATGGAATGGTGGTGCAAGGGCCTACAGGGAACAGTAACCAATGTGATTTAAACACCATCATCATAGTAATGTCGCTGTTCACAACTAAATCGTAAGAGGCAACACAAATTTGTTGAGCATTTTACAGACTGTATGGGGTGAAACAGTCAAATGCCGCAAGAGGCAAGAACATCCCCTCTGTCTTGTCTCTTGTTGCCAACTGAAGTTTTTTGGGTTGCTGTCCTCGCTCCAAGGGGGATTCTCGCTCCAAGAAGTTGACTACAGGGCTGCAGGTAGCCTAGTGGTTAAGAGTGCTGGGCCAGTAACCAAAAGGTAGTTGGTACAAATCCCTGAGCTGGCAAGGTGGAAAAATCTGCCGTTCTGCCCTTAAGCAAGGCAGTTAACCCCCAACAACAACTGCTCCCCACATCCTGGTATGAGTGTTATGTTGTCCTAAAGAAATGCCTCCACAGGAAAGTCAGACTCCAACTTAAAAAAATTCCGCACCACTCTTTTCAATGACCTCCCTGACAACTCGATACACCCAACATTTTTTGGGAAATATATATTCAGGGCCTAAAGTATACTTTTTTGTCTACCAGCCACTGTGGCAGGTAGAATTAAAAATCTACCAGCCACTCAGGTTTTTTAACAACCAAAATACATTTTCTCCACTAAAATTACACCAACAAAACACAAAAAATGGATGGGCATGCTTTGTAATGTTTCTAAAACAATCAAGGTATTACTAGTAAGACAAAATATGGTATAATGTTTAATTAATTTCATTACATGTTTTGTGACCTGAGTCTTTTAACCAAAATATCACAGATGAGACAAAAATGTTCACCTGCCACTTCAAGAGCAGGAGGTTACCTTGGTAATGTGACTCAAGTCATATTTGTGCCTGTGAGATTGAGAGTGACTAGTAGCAACTTTTTCTTTGATTCAAACATTGAGAAACAACCTCCCAGGTAGCTCAAATGTCTGGGACATATCTGGCCTGATTTGGCATGCCAGATCTAAAACTGCTGGCAGCTGGATCGGGCCCGAGTCCAAAATGAATGACGGTACAGACTTTGCCCGAGTCATTTGGCCCAGATCTGACAGACTGAACTGAGCCTAAGCTGTCTTTTTAGAGCCAGAATCAGTGTCATCCCTCAACAGGCAATATGTATGTACAGTAGCATGGATGTATCTACATAAATATCACTAGAAAACAGCTTAAAGAAATGCAAATGCAGCTACTTTGATGTTATTCTATCTGCAGAGTTGACGTGACTGTGTTAGCCATATTTGGCTAGCTAGCAAGCAAGGGATGAGATAACATTGCCAGCCTGTATAACAATCAAACAAATAGAATGAACAACAAGTCCGCTTCTCTAGCAACCTAACCGATAGAACTAACAACCAGTTTTAGTGGAAGTATAAAATAGTATTAATTTACTTAGCAAAATCTTAATGAAAACTTGTCATTTTTACCAGTAAATGTGTCCTTGTTTTATTTGGCAACCGTGGTATAAGTGGGATAAACGACTCCGCTCTGTACATTATCTGGTATTAACGAACTCAGAACGCAGTACCAAGTCGTCCAAAAGAAGTAGTTAAAGCTATTTGTCCGATTTTGACAACACACAAAAATCCTAGGAATCACAATCCGAACCTCAAATGGGAAGCACATCAACACAACACCATAACCACAAAGGTTTTCAATTTCAATACTGAGCCAAACAGATCAAGAGATTTAAGCATGTCCCAGTTTAGGTCACCTAGTAGCAGGAGCTCAGAAGATAGATGGGGGGCAATCAGTTCACACTGATGGAGGAGATGGTATGGCAGACTCCTCTGAATCCTCTTCACCAAAGAAAAATTCACAATCTGGATCATCAACAGCATTGTCCTCTATCTTTGAAATGTCTTCTGTCTTGAAACCTCTTCTAATTCACTGTCACAGTCTAGCATTTGTGATAAGGCTTCATTGACTGAAAATCGTTTGGAGCTCATTTTTGAGTGTCTGTCAGAGATCTGCTGCTCTCGCACTGAGAAGGTGAAGCTTGGGAAACTCCTTTTCACCCAAACATAGTTATAAAAGTGTAACCAGAACCAGTCCAACAAAATACATAAAAGAAACGTGTTTTTTTTGGACCTGTTTAAATATCTATAGACATGAAAGCCTACGGGTCAAAATTACCCACAACATCATGTTTGTATACAAAATCAACAGAGACATTCTACAACATATCAACGTGTCAACATTTTGAAGTTAGGTTCATGACACTAAATTATAAAAATATTTTTTATTTAATTTCAATCCCTTGCTTATATAACATTTGTGCTTAAAATGGGTGAAATTAAATACATGTTGTTTTTAAACTCTTGTAAGAAGGTTTCAGATGAACTACATGTTCACAAACTAGATGGTTCTCCAATATACCACATGACCGGTCCCCCACGAGGACAACAACAACAGCGACGACGAAGGGGAACCTGACCCCACTACACAGCACCCACCCAAACAGGGGGGAGCCGGCGGAGATGTAGTGGCCCTATCCCTCCTCTTCACGTCCACGCAGCCCAAGTTCTCCCTGCTCCGACGAGGCCTTAAGTTCATCCCCACACTCGACATGGACACCGACACCTGCACCCGGGAAGGAAAGAACAAGTGGGATTAACAACTTCCTGTTGTAAATCAAGGGAGAAGATCCAGGCTTGTGCTCTCAAGATTCACCAAAGAAATGTTCTCTATCTCAACAGACTTTTTCCCGCTGAAACTTTCATGTTCAAAAGCAAATACTGGGACAATATTTCTAGCGTAGACACTGGGAAAGGTCAGAGGTGATGTATAGGACACTAAGGTAATTTGTTTGTTATTTTGTGATGTCATAAAAAATGTGCATGTAATATTAAAAATTATGAAAGTGTTTCGTTAAAGAGCCAGACTACGGTTTGCAACTGCACATGGGGACAAAGATCGTACTTTTTGAGAAATGTCCTCTGGTCTGATTGAACAAAAATAGAACTGTGTTTGGAGGAAAAAGGGGGAGGCTTGCAAGCTTAAGAACATCATCCCAACCGTGGAGAACGGGGGTGGCAGCATCATGTTGTGGGGGTGATTTGCTGCAGGAGGGACTGGTGCACTTCACAAAATAGATGGTATCATGAGGGAGGAAAATTATGTGGATATATTGAAGCAACATCTCAAGACATCAGTTAGGAAGTTAAAGCTTGGTCACAAATGGGTCTTCCAAATCGACAATGACACCAAGCAAACTTCCAAAGTTGTGGCAAAATGGCTTAAGGACAACAGACTCAAGGTATTGGAGTGGCCATCACAAAGTCCTCACCTCAATCCTATAGAAAATATGTGGGCAGAACTGAAAAAGGGTGTGCGAGCAAGGAGTCCTACAAACCTGTCTCAGTTATACCAGCTCGTTCAGGAGGAATGGGCCAGAATTTATCGAACTTATTGTGGGAAGCTTGTGGAAGGCTACCCAAAACATTTGACCCAAGTTAAACAATTCAAATGCAATGCTACCAAATACTAATTGAGTGTATTGTGGTAAACCGTGGGGTGTTAGGTTGAGCGTGCAGAGATTAAAACAGAGACAGGGAAGTTTTAGTCCACAAACACAACTTTACTTGGACATAAAAAAATAACAAAGAAAATCACGTAGGTTTGGCTTGGTCCTTCTTGTGTGCCACAGTGTTCCTTTAAATTGGCCTCAACGGCTGGTTGGCACTTTCCCCTAATTACCTCCACTTGGAGATATCCGTGTCGGGGTGCCCAGCTCATGTACTCTCAGTAGAGGGAGCCAACGTCGCATCACATGCCTCCCTTCTATTACCTGAGCCACTCACTTACCCCAGGTAACAGTATGCCATCCACCGCAATCACCTGGCCCTTAGCGTTCTGGAGATTGGGGTCTTCTAACTGGGCCATCCCGAACTGACCCGTGAGGATTCCAGTGTCGGGAGGTCCATCTAGGGCCTCCACCTCCATATAGGGGAGCCTGAGGTCTTCCTCGCACAGTGGCTCGCTTGCCGGAGCCGGGTCGTCTCCCTCCTCCGGGTCTGACTGGGCCCAGTGGACACCTCTCGAGGCAGGAGGTGTGTTGCGCAGGCCCCCGTCCTTTTTCCTTTTCTTCCTCCCTCACGTGTGCGCCTCCCCAGGTCCCTCCTCCACAGTGCCTGGAAGACAGGGAAGTCTCGACAAAGGAGAATGGACACGGACAGGTTAGGCACTCCCCCTTGCGGTGGTTATCCTCACCGACACCATTGGGTACCTCTTTGTGTCCCTGTGTACACAGGACATTGTAACCTTCTCGTCCCCCAGTTCATCCTTCCCCTCTCGTTTGAGCCACTGTGGGTGGGCCAGGGTCACCATGCTGCCGGAGTCCAACAGTGCGCTGGTGTCGATGCCATCGATTCGTACAGGAACGATCGGAAGGGCCGTCTCAGTGTGCGCCCAACAGGAGGTGACATAACTCGCCATCTGGGTTAACCCAGAGCTGGGGGATGCGGATGGCATGGCCTCCTCCTGGCCGAGACATCTCCACGTGAGGTGCCCCGGCTCACCACACTCATAGCAGTGTCTCTGATCTAAGTCCCGCAGCCGCCGACGTCATCGGTTTGGATCACCCTGCTGCTTCACAGCCGTGACTGGTCCCGCCCGGGCCACCTTCAGCCCCTTGTCTCTCTTTATGTTGGTTGTCCCCCTTGACGCATCCCCTCTCTCCACGCGGGCCCCTCTCAGCAGGTCCTGGGTGTTCTGGTGAATTTCCACAGCGGTCAGCAATTCCTCCAGGATCTGGGGGTTCTGCATGCTCACCGTCTTCTTAATCTTGTATGGCAGGGCCCGAAGGTATTGATCCAGGACGAGCTTGTCGATCATCAGGAGGGACGGTATGTCAGTCAGTAGCCAGCCCTTGGTCAGGCGCACCAGGTTGCTCATCTGAGCACGGGGAGAAAGGGTGGGGTCAAAGGCCCAGTCGTAGACCTGTTGTGCACGGCGTGCAAGGCTGAATCCATCTCACGTTTGAGTCCTTCATAATTTGCGGCCTGGTCAGCGTTCAAGTCGAATTAGGCCTCTGGGCCTTCCCAGAGAGGTAGGGTGCCAACAGGCTGGCTCATTTGGGCTTGGGCCATCTTTCCCTCTGTGCCATCCTCTCGAAGGTGTACAAATACATCTCCACATCATCTTCCTCCCTTAACTTAACCAGGAACTGATTCTGGTCAGACTCCTGAGCCCTCCCAAATTTCAACTGGGCTTTCAACCTCCGAGATTTTGTTGGTTTTGCTCCTCCAGTGCTTGCTCCTGGGGAGCCTGTTGCTTTTGCTGGCTGAGGATAATCTGAGCCACCAGCTCCTCTATGGTGATCTCTGTACGCTCGACCCCACGGCACCCAAAGCTACTGAGTTGCCCCCATTCTCCACCATATGTGGTAAACCGTGGAGTGTTGGGTTGCGCGTGCAGAGATTAAAACAGAGACAGGGAGGTTTTAGTCTGTAAACACAACTTTACTAGGACATAAAATAAACATAACTCGGTCAGCTTTTGCTCTGTGTCGGTCTCTCCCCATCCTCCCTCTCAGTGTGCCACAATGCTCCTTTTATTTGGCCACCATAATTTGCAAATAAATTCATAAAAAATCCTACAATGTGATTTTCTGGATTTTTTTCTCATTTTGTCTGTCATAGTTGAAGTGTACCTTTGATGAAAATTACAGGCCTCACTCATCTTTTTAAGTGGGAGAACTTGCACAATTGGTGGCTGACTAAATACTTTTTTACCCCACTGTATAACCTTGTGATTATGAAAAATGTGTCACGTTCTGACCTTAGTTCCTTTGTGATGTCTTTGTTGTAGTATGGTCAGGGTGTGAGTTGGGTGGGCAGTCTATGTTATTTTTTCTATGATTTGGTATTTCTGTGTTTGGCCTGGTATGGTTCTCAATCAGAGGCAGCTGTCAATCGTTGTCCCTGATTGAGAACTATACTTAGGCAGCCTGTTTTCACCCTTGAGTTGTGGGTGATTATATTTTTCTGTTTAGTGTGTTTTGCACCTGACGGAGCTGTTTCGGTTGTGCTTTTTGTTTCTTTGTTTGATAGTGTTCAGTTTAAATAAATAACATGAAAAAGTACGACGCTGCGCTTTGGTCCTTACCTTCTTCCACCGACGACCGTTACAGAATCACCCACCACAACTGGACCAAGCAGCATGGTAAACAGCAGCAGAAATCTCTGGACTCTTGGCCATGGGAGGAGATTCTGGACGGAGAAGGACCCTGGGCACAGGCTGCGGAATATCGCCACCCCAAGGCAGAGCTGTAGGCAGCGAAAGCTGTGCGGCAGTGGTATGAGGAGGCAGCACGGCAGCGCGGCTGGGACGAGAGGCAGACCCAAACATTTCTTGGGGGAGGCACACGGGGAGTGTCGCTATGTCAGCTAGGAGACCTGAGCCAACTCCCCGTGCTTCCCGTGGGGAGAGGTGGACCGGGCAGGCACCGTGTTATGCCGTGAGGCGCACCGTGTCCTCGATGCGCAGGCAGAGCCAGGTGCGTTACATCGCAGTGCCTCGTATCGGCCGGGATCGAGCCAGGTGCCATGAAGCCGGCTCAGCGCATCTGGTCTCCAGTGCGTCTCCTCGGGCCGGGGTACATTGCACCAGCCTTGGCACGGTGTCCCCGGTTCGCAAGCACAGCCCATTGCGGTCTGTTCCACCTCGCCGCACTGGCCTGGCGACGGAGAGTTTCCAGCCAGGTAGGGTTGTGCAGGCTCGGTGCACGAGACCTCCAGTGCGCCTCCACGGTCCGGTCTATCCGGTGCCTCCTCCACGCACCAGGCCTCCGGTGGCAGCCCTACGCACCAGGCTGTCTCTCCGTCTCCTTCCTCCAAGTACTACCTCCTGTCCTGAGCTGCCGGAGTCTCCCGTCTGTCCTGAGCTGCCAGAGTCTCCCGTCTGTCCTGAGCCACCGGAGTCTCCCGTCTGTCCTGAGCCGCCGGAGTCTCCCGTCTGTCCTGAGCCGCCGGAGTCTCCCGTCTGTCCTGAGCTGCCGGAGTCACCCGTCTGTCCTGAGCCGCCGGAGTCTGTAATTTTTTTTTTATTACACTTATACGGAATTACATTTTACTAAGGTACATTCATATGAATCACAATAAAAATGTATTGTTGGATTTATTCTTGAATATAATTAATATAAGGGCATAGGTGACACTCCAATGAACATAAAAAAGCCTTTTAGGGAATTTTAATTGCTGTTTTATTGTTTTGCTACTTTGAAAACCGTATATATCTATGACCCATAAATAAAACACATTAGACCAGAAAAGCGTGAAGCTGAAGCTGTGTGTTTAAAGTGGTTAGAACTTTGAATCTCAACATCAGGCGAAGTTGATAAACTCACCTCCCGCACAATCACTGGTATGGCTGATTAGCTGTCCTAATTAAATTATCTTCGAAAGCGAATTTAAGTAGGACCATCCTGTTACTCTGCTCAAACCATCGTGTTTCCCAACTCTTATCACCCCACTGGAGAACAATCGATACTGGCTGGCTAGCCAATCTTCAAAGCAGCATCTTCAAAGACAATGGGAGGAAAATCAACTCTTTAGTTTTGTTCAAGAAAGACAACAATATAAGATTTGTTGGAACCATTTCGGACAATCAGAGCCTTACGTGCTGCGAAAATGCCAAACCCCCTTTCCAAGACTGCCCCTTTCGAGAGAGACCCCCGGCGAACCCAGACATTTCATGAAAATACATTCAGGATTTCTTACTCAAAGCTGGTGGCAGTTTGTGTGCAAAGTATATGGTTAATGTAGGCGAGAGTAGTTTCTGAATGTACCAATGCTAAATGTCTCTGTCTCTCTCTCCCTCGCCATCTCTTTTTTAACAAGCATCAATGTTGTTGTCATTCCGTAAAGGACCTGTTTTCAGCGTATTACCAGTCAATAACCGGTGCAGAGTGCGTATGTTTATCTTGTATTCCCATTTAATTAGCAAATAAATAATTAAACCAATTTGTATAGTACTGAATCATAAGTAAGGCTTGGGTTTTTGCAGATGCAAAGAGGTTACGACTGTTCAGAATGATGATATGATACGAGGTTGTGACTGTTTATAGACATGACAGGTAAAGACCTTTAAAAGTTTAATTTGGGATATGGTAACTCTTTAAAGAACTGCTCTCGTGGTGCCACAGATCCTAATGAGTTAATTGTTACATGATTAATTTAATTGGGTAACAATTAAACATAGTTAGTTAACTTCTTATGGCTGGGGGCAGTATTGAGTAGCTTGGATGAATAAGTTGCCCAAACTAAACAGCCTGCTCCTCAGTCTCAGTTGCTAAAATATGCATATTATTATTAGTATTGGATAGAAAATACTCTAAAGTTTCCAAAACTGTCAAAATATTGTCTGTGAGTATAACAGAACTGATATTGCAGGCGAAAACCTGAGGAAAATCAAACCAGGAAGTGGATTCCATTTTGAAAACTCCAAGTTCCATAGCCTGCCTTTGCTCCATGTAAAGGGATATCAACCTGATTCATTTTCCTATCGCTTCCTCAAGGTGTCAACAGTCTTCAGACATAGTTTCAGGCTTTCATTTTGAAAAATGAGCGAGAAAGATAACATCGCGTCATTGTATGTCCGGGTGCCAGCAGCGTTTTGTATGCGTAACAGAGTTTGGGCCTTTCCCTCTCCGACTGAAAAAGACAGTTGCGGTTGATATATTATTGATTATTTAATTTAAAAACAACCTGAGGATTGATTATAAAAAACGTTTGACATGTTTCTGTAGCCATTACGGATACTATTTGTAATTTGTTTGTGTTGTGACGGCTCTTTCCTGTGGATTTCTGAACATAACGCGCCAAACAAACAGAGGTATTTTGGATATAAAATGTATCTTTATGAAACAAAAGGAACATTTATTGTGTAACTGGGAGTCTCGTGA